>NC_053397.1:202788472-203433472 GCF_905171765.1 Bufo bufo | reverse complement strand
TCCATAGGAAAGAATTCAGCTCTTCCTGCTAAAAGAAAAAAAAAAAACAGAAGGAGAACATTAAATCAAATTTTTTCAAAGTTCTTAAGTAGAAGGTTCCTGCCTTTTATTATCACTTTAGGAAAGGGGTCCTGTCCCCTACCAAGGATATCATTCTTCTAAGGCCCCAAATAAATGTTTATCATCAGGCCAGCTTAGGTGACACATGGTAATTTTCCTATCACTCGTCAAGAAAGACATCTCCTCAGCAAGCAGCATCTTGTCCAGCGGTCAATCCCAGTTCAGGGACACCATGGGGTGCGCAAATAATGGACTGAATCCTCTCAGTGCAGATTCCGATAAATAGGATTTGAATCAAAAGCTTTCTTTCCACCCCAGCCCCCCATCCTAAACCAGACTGATGAGTTTCTACAGAACAGTAGGATCGTTATTGCACTTCTTAACCCATAAGATTCATTGTGTTTTGGGCTATAATTCAAATTTTTTTTTTTGGGGGGGGGGGGTTTCAGGAGAAAAAAAAGTACATTTAAATATAGCATTTACAAGATAGATGATGATAGATAGATATGAGATAGATACAAGAGAGATAGATATTAGATAGATAGATAATAGATATGAGATAGATATATACCATAGGTAGATAGATAGGTAGATAGATAGATAGATAATAGATTAATAGATAGATAGATATGAAATGGAAAGATAAATAGATACCGTAGATAGATAGATATGAGATAGATAGATAAGCGATAGATAGATAGATATGAGATAGATAGATAAGCGATAGATAGATAGATACCGTAGATAAATAGATAGTTAGATATGTTTATAAATGAACATAAATAATACATACATAATAAAATAAATAAATAAGAATATATACAAAGTTGCATGTGTGTGCTTTTGCTAGTAGATAGATAGACAGACAGACAGACAGACAGACAGACAGACAGATAGATAGATAGATAGATAGATAGATAGATAGATAGATAGACAGTTTCAAAATTCACACACTCAGGCGGACACAAGACGAATGACCCTATGACCCTATTGAGCAAAAGAGCTTGCACTCTAAAGAGGACTCCAGAAGTACTTGGTATCTCACTCACCGACTTGGGCAGTCCACATTGACCAGTATCCATTGGAAGTCTCCTGCACAGGATCTCCTGCCACAAAAGCGCGCACACGACCAAGTAGCACAGGATGCCAGCCGAGGTCCACATGGTTCCCCCTGTAAAGTGACAACTTCAGAAAGCCTCTTTCCACATTGAACAAGTGCAAAGAAGTTCTTATTTGTGGCTGCCTGCGAGAATCCCCTGCGCTCTCTCAGAAGGGATGGGGTGGCAGGGCAATGCAAGGCTCCTCCATGCTCCTGGCTATAAAAGAGGTGGCGTGGAGGTATTGCCAGGGTGACAGGGGGCTGATGGGGGCGAGGGGTGTGCTGGGGGCTGCTAGGTGGAGAGGCCCATGAAGGCAGATCCTGCTCTGCATGTCAGTATCACACTCTGTAACAGCTGGGAAGTTACTGAGAGTCCCATCCTAAACTCCTTGTCAGTGTACTCCTCCCACTAGAGGGTGCAGCCACACAGCTCTCTCCACCGCCCCCCCCCCCCCCCCCCCCCCCAAGTCCAGCAGAAAAGATGTTCGCCTGCAATTTGTGAGCTTGCGTAAGGCTGGGACAGAGGACTCTGAGGACTAAACCAGAGCCACAATCATTGGCTTCTATTCTCTTACTTGGATGCAGCAGGGACGCCCGGTACCACAGAGACTATTCACACGCAGGAGATCTTGTGAGGATTTCCCCAAATTTGCAGTGAGGTGTATTCTGTGTGATGGAAAATGTCTTAAAAGATCTCAGATTGCGTCCCTTTTCTTCTACAAAAGTTTGGAGATCATGGAGATAAGATCCCGGCAACATCCACAACCTTCTACCCACGATACACATGAATGCGATATTTTATGCCCCATTCACTTGTACCGGGAAAAGTTGGCGCAGAATAATGACCGCGGCGCAGATTTTGGAATCCAAAAATCCATTTATTCGATTTTTGGTATTTTTTTAGGAACTGCAAATCTATAGCAGAAATCCAAGTTCGAACTACGGATGCTGTAAAAATCACAATAGATTTGCTAAGTGCATGTGTGTGAACGCATCCTTACCGGTATTATCGGACGGTATTAGGTAGTCACACAAAACCGCTGCTTCATCAGTATACAAAGACACTGCCCTTTACTGATGCACTGATCACTATTAACCCCCTGCTGCCCCATTGCCTTAAAGAGTTTTCTAGTTTGCATCAATACCCTTTAAATTGATAATTTATGAAGGTCGCTGTAATTTTGTGATGTTTTTCTTTTACCTTTATTGTTCCTATCTTATGTTCTAGGCTGTTGTCTATGCAGCTGTTTTGTATTTCCTGTGATGTCATGTCCATAGGCGGAGCAGTGATAGAGGAGTGTCTATGTAACTAGCTGGGTGGGAGGAGTTATAAACTAGCTGGGTGTGGTTGGGGCAGTGATAGGGGAGTGTCTACGTAACTAGCTGGGTGGGAGGAGCTATAAACTATCTAGGTGTGGTTAGGGGCAGTGATAGGGGAGTGTCTACGTAACTAGCTGGGTGGGAGGAGCTATAAACTAGCTGGGTGTGGTTGGGGCAGTGATAGGGGAGTGTCTATGTAACTAGCTGGGTGGGAGGAGCTATAAACTAGCTGGGTGTGGTTGGGGCAGTGATAGGGGAGTGTCTATGTAACTAGCTGAGTGGGAGGAGCTATAAACTAGCTGGGTGTGGTTGGGGCAGTGATAGGGGAGTGTCTATGTAACTAGCTGGGTGGGAGGAGCTATAAACTAGCTGGGTGTGGTTGGGGCAGTGATAGGGGAGTGTCTATGTAACTAGCTGGGTGGGAGGAGCTAAAAACTAGCTGGGTGTTGTTAGGGGCAGTGATAGGGGAGTGTCTATGTAACTAGCTGGGTGGGAGGAGCTATAAACTAGCTGGGGGTTGTTAGGGGCAGTGATAGGGAAATGTCTATGTAACTAGCTGTGTGGGAGGAGTTATAAACTAGCTGGGAGTTGTTAGGGGCAGTGATAGGGGAGTGTCTATATAACTAGCTGGGTGGGAGGAGCTATAAACTAGCTGGGCGTTGTTAGGAGCAGTGATAAAGGAGTGTCTATGTAACTAGCTGGGTGGGAGGAGCTATAAAAAAGTTGGGTGTTGTTGGGGCAGTGATAGGGGAGTGTCTATGTAATTAGCTGGTGGGAAGAGCCATAAACTAGCTGGGTGTGGTTAGGAGCAGTGATAGGGGAGTGGCTCTGTAACTAGCTGGGTGTGGTTAGGGGCGGTGCTGGGGCAGAGGAAGGAGAAGTGCATCATGGGTTTGGATGGATACAGCAACAGGAAGTGCTACCTACAGGATGGAAACAAACCAGAGGGATTGGTTTACACCAACTGGGTCAGGAGAGTCCACATTACAAAAAAAATAAAAAGTCATGGAGAAGCTGTACACGAGGTAAGCAACTACATGAGTATAAAAATCATAAAACATAAAAATGACAGAAAACCCAATTAAATGGGTTATCCCATAAGAAAAGGGTAGTCACCTATTCACAAGATAGGTGATAAATGTTTACTGCTTCACTTCAATGGGAGAACTGCTGCGGTTACCAGCTCCGTCCACTACACAACGGATGGAACAGGAGCTACCTTGAAACAGTTGAGTGGCGGCATTGCAGAGTGTCGGACCCCCACTGATCAGATATTGATGACCTATCTTGAGGAGTCACAGAACATCAGTAGAAAAATTCTGGACAACCCCTTTAAACATGATTTAGTTATAACACATGTACAAACAAGTGGTGCAGAATGTTTCCACACCGCGCTACAATGTGTGAACCTGCTCTTATTGTTCAGAGCTGCATTCACTATTCTATAGGCTTCAGAGCTGGATTCTGCCAGCATTCCTGACCTTTCACCCACGTGGATAAACAAGTGGTATAGTAAATAGTGGGTTTATTGTATTATTACAGGATAATTATCTTTTCACTGTTGGAACCCATGTCGCTGTTAAAAGCTGTGTGCATTTGACATCTAAAGTGTACCATTGTCTTAGTGTCTGCATTTTTTATGATAGTATATTTTATTTACTAAAAGCAAATTGTTCCAAATCTCTTATTCTCCCCTTCCTCTAAGCATGATACACACGTTTATTTAGCATGAGATAGCATGAATATCAATAGCAGATATCAGGTGTAGAAATTTGAGCTGATATTCATGTATGCACAGGGGAGGCTGTCAATCACTGATTAGGACCGCCCCCTGGACTCCTAAACCCAGGAAGAACACGGCATTACAGAGATTGAATGCAAATTATACTGATTATTTTCAAAGATATCAGTCTGCTCATACCCTCCTACTTTATAACATGTTGTGCTAATAGCATGTGCTCATGGGTTTCAGTGAATGTCTGCCTTTGTAACACCATGTCAATTTTAGGTACAGCATTCTGTGCTGATTCATTTCTTAGAATATATTTATAGCGGCTGGAGCTTCATTTTCCTGCTACAGAGCTCCAAACCCCCAAACCCACTACACAGAGATACATCTAAAATATAAAATTGTACCTGCCTGCAACCACCACTAGAGGGGGCTTACTGCATAGTTTGTTTTCATTGTGTTCAAATGTACATGTTGTATGCAGTAAGCTCATAAGATCCCTCTAGTGGTGAAAGTAGGAAGAAAGAAAAATATTTATATATACTGTATATATTGTGTTGGTCAGAAACGTTGTATTTGGGGGTGAATAAGGCAAGTCCATCTCCCTTTTGCTTTACTTTAAATTTTATATTCACTGGCCTTGGAGGGATTCCACCCACAATTCATGGATTTTGACGGAATTTGATTTGGAAGTGCAGCTGTTTCTTTCTGTTACATGATATACAGGTAAAACAAAAAAAAACTGAATATTGTGCAAAAGTCCAATTATTTCAGTAATGCAAAAATTGGAATTGCATTAATGCAGCTTAAAATTAGAATTTTGTGAAGAGGTTCAATATTCTAGGCTCAAAGTGTCAGACTCTAGTCAGCTAATTAATCCATACCCCCTGAGCAAAGGGGACCTCAAAATTGTGACTTTGGGGTTTCATAAGCTATAAGCCATAATCATCCAAATTATAACAAATAAAGGCTTGAAATATCTCGCTTTGCATGTAATGAGGCTATCTCTCATATGTTAGTTTCACCTTTTAAGTTGCATTACTGAAATAAATGAACCTTGCACAATATTCAAATTTTTCGAGTTTCACCTGTATATGTTCAAAGCAGCGGTGTCATCAACAATAACAGTTTAATGGGAGGAGCAAAGCCTTGAAATGATGCGCCATCTAGTGGTCAAAGTCACATTTCAATGCATAATTCAGAAATAATACATTCACCATGACATCTGTTCTAGCAACTCATCTGGAAATGGGTGCACGATATCTATCAAATAAAGAAGGTATTACACTCTAACAACCTATAAGTATATTTCGATTTTCAGTACAGATTTTGATCTCCTCTTTCGAATCAAGGTTTCCCTTTGCCGAAGCTTCTTACAGGGGCAACAATTACATGAAAATTCCATTTTTCTCCCTTGTAGTGAAGTTCCTTTTTGCTTATTTATTTTACTCACTTATATACAGGGAGTGCAGAATTATTAGGCAAGTTGTATTTTTGAGGATTAATTTTATTATTGAACAACAACCATGTTCTCAATGAACCCAAAAAACTCATTAATATCAAAGCTGAATATTTTTGGAAGTAGTTTTTAGTTTGTTTTTAGTTTTAGCTATTTTAGGGGGATATCTGTGTGTGCAGGTGACTATTACTGTGCATAATTATTAGGCAACTTAACAAAAAACAAATATATACCCATTTCAATTATTTATTTTTACCAGTGAAACCAATATAACATCTCAACATTCACAAATATACATTTCTGACATTCAAAAACAAAACAAAAACAAATCAGTGACCAATATAGCCACCTTTCTTTGCAAGGACACTCAAAAGCCTGCCATCCATGGATTCTGTCAGTGTTTTGATCTGTTCACCATCAACATTGCGTGCAGCAGCAACCACAGCCTCCCAGACACTGTTCAGAGAGGTGTACTGTTTTCCCTCCTTGTAAATCTCACATTTGATGATGGACCACAGGTTCTCAATGGGGTTCAGATCAGGTGAACAAGGAGGCCATGTCATTAGATTTTCTTCTTTTATACCCTTTCTTGCCAGCCACGCTGTGGAGTACTTGGACGCGTGTGATGGAGCATTGTCCTGCATAAAAATCATGTTTTTCTTGAAGGATGCAGACTTCTTCCTGTACCACTGCTTGAAGAAGGTGTCTTCCAGAAACTGGCAGTAGGACTGGGAGTTGAGCTTGACTCCATCCTCAACCCGAAAAGGCCCCACAAGCTCATCTTTGATGATACCAGCCCAAACCAGTACTCCACCTCCACCTTGCTGGCGTCTGAGTCGGACTGGAGCTCTCTGCCCTTTACCAATCCAGCCACGGGCCCATCCATCTGGCCCATCAAGACTCACTCTCATTTCATCAGTCCATAAAACCTTAGAAAAATCAGTCTTGAGATATTTCTTGGCCCAGTCTTGACGTTTCAGCTTGTGTGTCTTGTTCAGTGGTGGTCGTCTTTCAGCCTTTCTTACCTTGGCCATGTCTCTGAGTATTGCACACCTTGTGCTTTTGGGCACTCCAGTGATGTTGCAGCTCTGAAATATGGCCAAACTGGTGGCAAGTGGCATCTTGGCAGCTGCACGCTTGAATTTTCTCAGTTCATGGGCATTTATTTTGCGTCTTGGTTTTTCCACACGCTTCTTGCGACCCTGTTGACTATTTTGAATGAAACGCTTGATTGTTCGATGATCACGCTTCAGAAGCTTTGCAATTTTAAGAGTGCTGCATCCCTCTGCAAGATATCTCACTATTTTTGACTTTTCTGAGCCTGTCAAGTCCTTCTTTTGACCCATTTTGCCAAAGGAAAGGAAGTTGCCTAATAATTATGCACACCTAATATAGGGTGTTGATGTCATTAGACCACACCCCTTCTCATTACAGAGATGCACATCACCTAATATGCTTAATTGGTAGTAGGCTTTCGAGCCTATACAGCTTGGAGTAAGACAACATGCATAAAGAGGATGATGTGGTCAAAATACTCATTTGCCTAATAATTCTGCACGCAGTGTAGCGCTGACATATTCCACTTTAGTTTAGTTTACAACATTATATTATTTCTGCAATGCAAATCACTCATCCATGCCCTAGATGCGCAGTGACCTTGTGATTATATGCAAAAAGTCTACAACAGGGCTGGGCTCTTTAAGGAGATCCAGTCCACTGTTTAAGCTGAGTTGTCTGTCTACACAATAGGTCTTCCAGAGAAAGAAGTGCTCCTTATAACTGTACTCTGGCTAAGATATGAGGATCCCGAGCAGAGGATCCTTCTAAGTTTATATTGCTTTATGATTTAGGATTTTCAATTTAAATAGTTTTTTCCTCTACAATTCCAGTTGAGTTTGAGTGTAATTTTAGTCAGTACTGCTCTTCTGAACCTCCTTGTTCATAAACAGAATGCCAGAACTACACTGAGGATTGACCCTCATCAGAGCTGCAGACATAAGGAAGCAGCAAGTTTCAGCCGGGATATAACTGAGCATAAACATGAAGATTTATGCATCATTCAGAGGCTACATTCACACGTCAGTGATTTTCTATATCCCGATTTTCGGTCCGTTTTTTGCGGTTCCGTTGTTCCTGAAAATGTTTCCGTATGTCATCCGTATGTCATCTGTTTTTTGCGGATCCGCAAAAAACGGAAACATGTATAAATTTCAATAAGCAAATAAAGTTGTTTGGATTTCTTTGAAAAAAAATAGAAAAAAAAATAAGTGAATAAAAGTTTATAAAATAAAAATTTAATTTCCAGGAACGGAATCCGCATAAAACGGATGACATACGTAATGACATACGAATGTCTTCCGTTTTTTGCGGATCCATTGACTTTGTATTGTACCAGGATCCGATTTTTGCTGAAATGAATAGGACAAGTTTTATATTTTTTCGGAAATGCGGAACGGAACAACGGAAACGGACAGCACACATTGTGCTGTCCGATTTTTTCCAGGACCCATTGAAAATGAATGGGTACAGAACTGGTCCAGATCTGTTCCGCATAAAACGGAACAGATCAGGAAAGAAAAAACGGACGTGTGAATGGACCCTTAGTCTTACAGGACATGGCTTCATCTGACTATGCTCCAGTATGATCATCCTGACTCTGACACCCAGTTCCATCTGACTATGCTCCAGTACAATCCTCCAGACTCTGATAAGCCTCCACCTGACAACACTCCAGTACAATGCTCATGGATTTGACACACGGTTCCATCTGATCACACTCCAGTACAATCCTAGTGGCTCTTACGCATGGCTCCATCTGGCTAAGCTTCATCACAATACTCCTGGTTCTGACCCACAGCTCCATTTGACTATGCTCCAGTGAAATCCTCCTGATCTCTGACCCACAGCTCCATCAGACTACACTCCAGTATGATCCTCCTGATCTCTGACCCACAGCTCCATCAGACTACACTCCAGTATGATCCTCCTGATCTCTGACCCACAGCTCCATCAGACTACACTCCAGTATGATCCTCCTGATCTCTGACCCACAGCTCCATCAGACTACTCTCCTGTATGATCCTCCTGGCTCTGACCCACAGCTCCATCGGACTACACTACAGTATGATCCTCCGGATCTGTGACCCACAGCTCCATCAGACTACACTCCAGTATGATCCTCCTGATCTCTGACCCACAGCTCCATCAGACTACACTCCAGTATGATCCTCCTGATCTCTGACCCACAGCTCCATCAGACTACACTCCTGTATGATCCTCCTGATCTCTGACCCACAGCTCCATCAGACTATTCTCCTATATGATCCTCCTGGCTCTGACCCATGAGTAAGTCAGAGCGGAAGAAGAAAAAAGAGGGTTAATCACCAGATCTTCTATTCGAGGGTCCGAGAAAAACTTTTGCAGGGCGCCAAAGGTGGGCAAAAATAGGAGTAAGTGTCTAATAATTGTAGGTGGGCAGGCTGCCACTGGTCACCACCTAACCCTGATGACCACAGGGTAGGTGGTTCAGAAGAACAGTGGTTGTGCGTAAGAACGCTAAAAAAAAGACCAGGTGGATGGCGCCAAAAACCCTTGAATATGGATAAGGGATAAAAGTGGATCCCTTTAATAGAAACTACAGACCCTATGGTGTTAACACACTTTGGAAAAGTGTGTCTCCACAGAGTATATAAAATCAAGTGTTTAAAATAAATGGTATCATATAAAGTCCCATATGACAACATAAAAACAAATATAAATCAAAAGTATATAAAAATATATATAAATATATATATTAATGATGACTCACTTCACCCAGGAGGGTAATGTGGGATAAAACTCAAGACACCCACACCACACCTCCTGCGCCTGGGTCGCCCGTAGAGATGTCAGATTCGGATCGAAACACACTGAGGAGTCTTATCCTTTTTCTTTCCTTTTATTCCAAAGCCAGGATGGGGGGAGTGGACAGCTCAACGTGTTTCGGGGCCTCTGTATGGGTCCCCTTCATCAGGAGCAGATATAATCCATTTCTAGCCAGCAGCGCCAAACCAATTACAGCCTTAAAGTTACACTTTCTACTCAAGAGACGTAACAATTAGTCTTTACACCTCTTTTTCCTATCAGGAGAGTGTAGCATGACGTACCACATTCCGAAATTTGTATATGTATTCATCTTTATAGGCAAACTGCTTTCCATCAACGTATAGCTCATGGATACAATGCTGAATGGGTGTAGGGACAGAATAACAACTGTGTGCACTCCGCCTGCAGTGAAACGTAAAATCAGCTTGTCAGATGACGGCAGAAAGAATCATTGTGCTTCTAATTGCTTTGGATGTTTTCAATCTGCTTGCCAGTTCTTGGGATGTATTCAGCTGTAAGCGGCTGATAAATAGACCTGTGTCTTAGACAAATGCCCAGCCACCTCTATCTACTGACCTTTCAGTATCAACTAGCGCTTAGGACTACTGCTTATGACCATACATTTCGCACTCCATGCTGGAAGGATGGAAAGGATAAGAGTTTTTTTCACCATAATGGACAGTAATATTTATAAAGGGTTGCACAATTTGGACAATCAATTTTTGTTAGAATGTTCTCCTGACCACAAGAGGAACACATGGGATGTCACTGCTGGGACGTCCATGGTCAACCATAATTTGTGAAGATTCTGGCATAAGTTATTTAATTTCCCTGCAATGCTAACACTGGAAATAAGCGAAGTTCTTAAAAATTTGATTCGGCTGCTTCGCCGAGTTTTACTTTGTGGCGAATTACTTCGTCATGAAGCGCATTTCTTTGTAAGTAGTTGTGCGCAATCACGGGGAACGACTATTGCACCATGCCCCGTCATTGACCCTCTCAGAGGCCGCGTTCATCGCTGATCTCGGCCTCTGAGATTAATCATCTTAAAAAATATATATTACATTGTACTTACCTTATTCATTTGAGCGTGGAGAGGCCGCCGCGGCCATCTTAATTAAAGATCCAGCGCAAAATCAGTCACAGTTCATGATGGCGTCATCACAATGGTCGGTGTGGTGACATCATACATCACTGCTTATAAGATTTTGCACGAGATCTTCAATCAAGATGGCTGTGGCGGCCTTTTCATGGAATAGGTGACCATGTTTTTATTTTTACCACCATTTCAGGGAAAATTGATTTGTTACCATGAAGTACGAGGAAATTCTGCTTCGCGGTGAATTGAATTTTCCCTGAAATTCGGATCGAAGTCCACTTTGGATAATTTGATTCGCTGAACACTAGCCACCACAGCAGAAATTAAGTATTACAGATTTTTCAAAGAAATCAATCACCTTTTTGGTATGTGTCCACGGACATGCAGGGATAGGCAGACCAAGAGCTACACTTTGGCTAACAGATGAGGGTTGTGCAAGGAGCACCCACTCTAAGAACGCCAGGGGTGCTGCTAAAGGGAATGCAGCAGGTATGGTCATATGCGGGCCCTGGAGTTTGAGTGGTCCCTAAAGGTTGCACTGTTCTGTAGGCGGTCAGTTACTTTTAATGATAATATTTGGGAACCAGGGCTATAGCTAAAGGTTCATGAGCCCTGGTGTGAAAATATAGCTTGGGCCCCTTTATGGAACTTCTCTTCATGGCCACCAATAACCTTCAGATGCATCTCTGCCACTGTCTGTTCTCTCTCTGTATCCCTGGTGGTCTAGAGCAGTGAAAGGGTTGATGTCAATTTCTGTTGATCTATGACAGTAATGGTTATAGGATCTACATCCCTGGTAATCTAGAGCAGTGAAAGGGCTAATGTAAAATTTACTGGGGATCTACAACAGTGAAGTGGATAATGAGACAACTTCTTGTGTTCTAAGGCAGTTAAGGGATTCATTTAAAGGGGTTGTCTCACCTCAGACATTGTGGGCATATCACTACGATATGCCCTCAATGTTTGATAGGTGCGGATTCCACCTATGGGACCCTCACCTATCTTAAGACCTTAGCCCGCAAAGTGAAGGAGGACGCACCACACATGCGCCACCGCCCTCCTTTCATTCCTTTGGGAGCACCAATAATATCCAAGTGCTGGCTTTGCTATTTCTGTCAACCCCATAGGAGTGAATAAAGCGGTGTCCGCACTGCGCTTCCCATTCATTTCAATGGGACTGCTGAAAAAAGCCAAGCACACTGCTTGGCTATTTTCGGCACTCACATAGGAATGAATTGAGGGTGGCTGTGCATGCGCGGTGCACCCTCCTTCACTTTGTAGGCTCCGTTCTAAATACCTGGTGGTCTAGTGCAGCGAAGAGGTTAATGTAAGGATCCTTGGTACTCTATGGTAGTGATTAATGGATCACAGGTTACTCACCTCTCCAGGCTCTAGAATTGCCCTACTTTTAACTTTCTACTTCGTTTCTGCAAGGGTGAGTGGAAGGAGGAGATAGAGAGGACTCTGCAGCTGTAATTCTATGATCATTAAGGGGCAGTTAGCATCTGGTGAGGGGGGCCTGCGACAGATGTGACATACCGCTAGAGAATGCAAGAATTTACTAAAACAGACAGCTCAGGAACCAACAGGTCATCTTTAAGCTTAAGGCCTCTTTCACACTTGCGTTTTCCGGATCCGGCGTGTACTCCACTTGCCGGAATTACACGCCGGATCCGGAAAAACGCAAGTGTACTGAAAGCATTTGAAGACGGAACCGTCTTCCAAATGCGTTCAGTGTTACTATGGCACCCAGGACGCTATTAAAGTCCTGGTTGCCATAGTAGCAGCGGGGAGCGGGGGAGCGGGGGAGCAGTATTCTTACAGTCCGTGCGGCTCCCGGGGCGCTCCAGAGTGACGTCAGAGCGCCCCATGCGCATGGATGACGTGATCCATGTGATCACATGATCCATGCGCTTGGGGCGCCCTGACGTCACTCTGGAGCGCCCGGGGAGCCGCACGGACGGTAAGTACACTGCTCCCCCGCTCCCCACTACACTTTACCATGGCTGCCAGGACTTTAGCGTCCCGGCAGCCATGGTAACCACTCTGAAAAAGCTAAATGTCGGCTCCGGCAATGCGCCGAAACGACGTTTAGCTTAAGGCCGGATCCGGATCAATGCCTTTCAATGGGCATTAATTCCGGATCCGGCCTTGCGGCAAGTGTTCCGGATTTTTGGCCGGAGCAAAAAGTGCAGCATGCTGCGGTATTTTCTCCGGCCAAAAAACGTTCCGTTCCGGAACTGAAGACATCCTGATGCATCCTGAACGGATTTCTCTCCATTCAGAATGCATTAGGATAAAACTGATCAGGATTCTTCCGGCATAGAGCCCCGACGACGGAACTCTATGCCGGAAGACAAGAACGCAAGTGTGAAAGAGCCCTTAGCTATATAAAATCATCTGTAACATAGTAACATAGTAACATATTAACTGGGGATCGAACAAAACACTTACCTGGGGCCCTCCTTTTTATCTTTTTTTCCTATTTCCAAGCTCTTCTTCTTCCATCGATGATGGCCAGGGGCGTAGATAAAGGCTCATGTGCCCTGGTGCAAGGGTTCAGCTTGGGCCCCCCTTCCCTCAGTGGCCAGGGGTAGGGAAGCACATAGCCTTCATGCCAAAATTGAAACAGCACCCCCCCATTCCAAATTCTTGACCTAACCCCTTCCCTCCAGCCAGAGGTGTAACTTGACCAGTATGCACTTTCTATAATACTGGTGTTTTCTTTTGAGGCACAAGGCTCTTTGGGCCCCCTCAGGCTCCTGGGCCTGGTACTGGGCATCAGAAGCTTTGCAGCTATCTTGGATGCCAGAAGAAGAGCTTGGGAACTGGAGGAGGTGCAGCTGAAAAGATAAAAAGAAGGGCACCAGGTAAGCGTTCTTTTTGTTTTCATGTGAATTTCTTTTCTTGAACCCGAGGGTCGCTTTAATACAGCAGAATTGTACTGGGAATACAAATTTGAAGTTATGTTACATATCCGATTATTATATTATCCACACGTTGAACAGCTATATTTGTTGTATTTGAGGCACCTTGACATTTAATAAAACTAAAAGGTAGGTATTGTTACCTTCACAACGGCTCTGTTAGCTCCCCGAGGCTTGTGATAAATAGCATTCAGTATTTTCTATTATGGGGGGAAATCCCAGATCAAAAAAGGTGCACATTAATTCATGACGAGAAAAGGAAAAAATGTAACAGCTTAATCATACATTTGATCTTGTATTTTGGATAATGCCCGGAGGGCTTCTTTCTCTCTTTTTTTTTATTTTTGGCATTGAAAAATGTTGTCGGTTTCTCCAGGATGAAGAATAAAACATAATGTAAAGTTTTATATTCCTTACTGTTCTTATTGTAGCTAAAAAAAACATTGCCGGAGGTTTAGGAAAATGTTGCATTTTTGAAATCTACACATCCTACTTTAACTAGAAAGATAATTGTGAGAACAGAAAATGTTTCTGGGTTGTTAATGCCACAATTAGACATAACCTGTAGGAACTGAGAGGTGCCGCACTGCCAGATATTCTGTAATAGATTACCAATATGAACCTCCAAACACATTTAACAGGTAAAAGGGCCTAGCCGAACATAACTATAAACCTACACAGAATCCAAATGACCCCTAACAAAATTCACGTAAACAATATATAAAAGATATACAGTAGATTAAAGTTGACAGTTGGATAATGGGAATTTCTGAAATATTGGAAATTTAAAATGGAAATTCTTGCCCATTGTGGCACCCATGCCACACACTGCCAAATACCCTCCCCTTGGCAAAGGTGGCCAACCGCTATAGAGATCGCTGGGGGGGGGTGTTCCTGCAGAGGCACACTATGTAATCCTGTTATTGTTGAGGGTCCTTCCTAACAGGTAGGGATTGTCCAAAATGGATCAAGGTAAATTTTAATTTTTTGCTTCCTCATATTCCATTAACCATAAAAATATTTTTTGTCATATTCATTTCTGTTTGATGCCTTGTTTTTGCAGGGAATATGCATTTTGTTTTCCAAATACACAGTTTTGTTTGTCCCAAGACGATCTATTATAAAATGCTACAATGTAGGGGAAAGGTTCATCAACACCATCTGCAGGGCCCTATGTAACTTGCCATTTGGGCAGATGCCAAAGGAGTCGCTAATCAATTACTTTGCGATAAAAGCCCTTTTTCTTCATGCCCAGCATCATACGTTTATAAAGCTGTTTATTAAAAATTATCCATTATTTCTAAAGCTTTATTAACCCTTTCATGACCAAGGGTCATTGATGCCCCCGTGACCACATCTAATTTAGCAAATCTGACATGTGTCACTTTATGTGGTAATAACTTTGGACGGTTTTCTCGTGACACATTGTACTTCATGATAGTCATAAATTTGAGTCACTATATTTCACC
The DNA here is from genome assembly GCF_905171765.1 of Bufo bufo. Taxonomy (NCBI): domain Eukaryota; kingdom Metazoa; phylum Chordata; class Amphibia; order Anura; family Bufonidae; genus Bufo; species Bufo bufo. Next base: position 203,418,446 of record NC_053397.1, on the reverse strand, counting down.
TTTATTTATTAAAAAATCTAAAATTTACAAAACTTTTTGAAGAATTCGCAATTTTTCCAAATTTCAATTTATCTGCTTTTAAAACAAAAAAGTGATACCTCATAAAATATTTATTATGGTGGGTTCACACCAGCATTAGGGATTCCATTAGGGCTTTCCGTTATAACATGGTTATAACGGAAAATAACGGAATCCATACGGACAGATCCGTTCTTCTGCCTATAGACTTGTATTATGGTGGAATGCAAAACGGAATCCTTTAAAATGTATTCCATTTGCTTTCCGTCCTAATAGAAGTCTATGGGAATCAAAACGGATCCGTCTGGGTCCCTTTATGCAAGGCGGAAAACAAAGTCCTGTCGACAGGACTTTGTTTTCCGTCTTGCATAACTGGACCCAGACAGATCCGGTATGCTTTCCCATAGACTTCTATTAGGATGGAAAGCAAACGGAATGTCTTTTAAAGGCTTCCGTTTTGCATTCTGTCTGGGCATTCCGTTATTTTCCGTTATAACCATGATATAACGGAAAACCATAACGGAATCCCTAACCCTAGTGTGACCCAACCCTTACTTAACTTACTTAACCCTTACTTAACATTCCCCATATGTCTACTTTATGTTGGCATCCTTTTGTAAATGTCATTTAATTTTTTTAGGACGTTAGAAGGCTTAGAATTTTAGAAGCAATTCTTAACATTTTTAAGAAAGCTTCCAAAACCCACTTTTTAAGGACCAGTTCAGTTCTGAAGTCACTTTGTGGGGCTTACATAGTGGAAACCCCCCATAAATGACCCCATTGCAGAAACTACACCCTCAAGTTACTCATAACTGATTTTACAAACTTTCAAAATTTCACTTTTTTGGCAGATTTTCCATTTGAATCCATTTTTTTTTCTTTAACACATTGAGGGTTTAACAGCCAAACAAAACTCAATATTTATTACCCTGATTCTGCGGTTTATAGAAACACCCCACATGTGGTCATAAACTGATGTAAGGGCACACGGCAGGGCGCAGAAGAAAAGGAGCGCAATATGGTTTTTGGAAGGCAGATTTTGCTGGACTGGCTTTTAGATGCCATGTCCTTTTTAAAGTCTCCCTGATACACCCTTACAGTAGAAACTCCGAAAAAGTTACCCCATTTTGAAACTAGGGGATAAGGTGCCAGTTTTATTGGTACTATTTTGGGGTACATATGATTTTTAATTGCTCTATATTACGTTTTTTGTGAGGCAAGGTAACCAAAAAATGGCTGTTTTGGCACTGTTTTTATTTTTTGCAAGATTCATCTGACAGTGTAGATCATGTGCTATTTTTTCAGAGCAGATTGTTACAGACGCAATGATATCAAATATGTCTACTTTCTTTTTTTTTGTTTGTTTCAGTTTTACATAATAAAGCATTTTTGAAAAAAAAATTATGTTTTTATGTCTCCATTTTCTGAACCCCTAATTTTTTTTTAATTTTTCTGCCGATCGTCTTGTGCAGGGGTACATTTTTTGCAGAAAGAGTTGATGTTTTTATTGGTACAATTTTTGGCTGCATATTATTTTTTGATCATTCATTATTACACTTTATGGGGCAAGGTGACCAAAAAAATTGGTTGTTTTGGAACAGTTTTTATTTATTTATTTTTTCAGAGTTCATCTGAGGGGTTAGGTCATGTGAAATTTTTATAGAGCAGATCGTTACGGACATGGCGGTACCTAATATGTATACTTTTTCTTATTTATTTAAGTTTTACAAAATAATAGCATTTTTGAAACCAAAAAAATGATGTTCTAGTGTCTCCATAGTCTGAGAGCCATAGCTTTTTATTAAATTTTTGACCAATCGTCTTAAGTAGGGTCTTATTTTTGGTGGAATGAGGTGATGGATTGCTTGGTGTTGCAATTTTTGTGATGTAAGGTGACAAAAAATAGCTTTTTTTTGGCACAGTTTTTTTTTATTTTTTTTTACGGTGTTCATCTGGGGGCTTAGATCATGTTATATTTTTATAGAGCTGGTTGTTACGGATGCGGTGATACCTAATGTCTACTTTGTTAAATTTATTTCACTTTAACACAATAATAGCATATGCGAAACAAAAAAATGCTGTTTTAGTGTCTCCAAGTTCTAAGAGGTATATTTTTATTTTATTTTTTATCGATTTTCTTATGTAGGGACTCATTTCTTGCGGGATGAGGTGACGGTTATATTGGTACCATTTTGTGGGACATATGCCTTTTTGATCGCTTGGTGTTGCACTTTTTGTGATGTAAGGCGGCAAAAATGGCTTTTTTTTACACCGTTTTTATTTTTTTATGGTGTTTATCGGACGGGTTGGATAATGTGATATATTTATAGAGCTGGTCATTATGGATGCGGTGATACCTAATATGTATAGTTAATTTTTTATTTTTTATATTTTTTAATCTCTTATAAATGAGCGGATATAGGAAAAGGCAATTTATTTTATTTTTAATTTACATTTTTATTTACTGTAATTATTTTTTTGACTTTTTTTATTTTCCCACTTTTTTTTATCAATTCCTACTTGGATCTTGAAGATCCAGTGGGTCTTATGGCTGTACTATACTTTGCAATGCTCTTGCACTTCAAAGTATAGTACTATCAGTTTTACAAGGTGTCCGGTTGCCATGGCCACCATTGGGACGCTGCCATCGCAGCACGGCAGCCCAATGGTTGCGAGAGGGAGCCCCATCACTCTGTTAACCCCTTGGATGCCGCTGAGAGCGGCATCTAAGGGGTTACAGCAGAGTGTCAGCATACAGCGGACACTCGCTGCTAATGGTGGCAGCTCGGGAACAGAGCCGCCGCCATCAGATACAGCAGTGGCACCGCACAAGGGGGAACAAATGAGGGCTGGGGAGGGGCAGAGGCCATCGATGGGTGCACAGTTGCTGGCACATACATAGTGCACGGCCGTACAAAGACATTCACAAATATTCTTGCTCTGCATAATTAGCGTCTCTCTTTAACCACTTACAAAGCCTTAGGAATTGCCAAATTTCCTTTGTTTTTGTTTCAAACGTCTGAAGTTTATTGTTTCTCTCTTTTTCAGCATTTTACTCTCCTTTGTTGTCGTCGTTTCATCCCATATTTCTGTATGGATCAGATTAAATAACATTCTTTATGGCAACTAAAATAGTTTTAAGCCACAAACTTTTTCAGAGAAGTTTTTCTAAAAATCCCATGTTGAAAAGCGGCAGAGAATCTAGAAAGGATGATAGAAACCAGGGAGCTGTCATTTTATAATCACTTATAATAGTAACTTTTAGAATGGTAGGTTTAAAGGGCATCTGTCAGCAGTTTTGTACCTATGAAACTGGCTGACCTGTTCCATGTGCGCTTGGCAGCTGAAGGCATCTGTGTTGGTCCCATGTCCATATGTGTCCGCATTGCTGAGAAAAATTTAGTTTTATTATATGCAAATGTGCCTCTAGGAGCAACGGGGGTGCTACCATTACACCTAAAGGCTTAGTTGCCCATAGCAACCAATCAGATTCCACTTTTCGTTTTCCAAAGGAGCTTTGAGAAATGAAAGGTGAATTCTGATTGGTTGCTACGGGCAACTAAGCCAATTTTTCTTTGTGCCAGTTTATAGAAATCTCCCCCTATGAGTCTGTCTCCAGCTCATCTTCAGCAGCGAGGACAGACATTTCTCTGGGTGAGGGCTTCCATCTTCTCATTTAAGCAATCAGCAGGTGTCTCACCATACGGACCCTCACTATGACAAAAAAATTTGAAAGTACGGGATTTTTCTGATATTGCTGCAATTCAGCAGCAGAATTACTACTGTGGCTTTTCCAGAAGATTTGTGATATTCATTGCAAAGGGTAAAATCCGCCACATAAAATGATGATCTGTGGATTTAAAATCCAGTTTACGCTGTATTTATTTTTTCGCAGCTCGCTGGTACTGTAAAACACTGGCAATTTACCTCACGCAAATCTGTGGCGGCGTATCAGCAGCATTTCAGTCCCATGTGGATGCACCTTAAAGAAAAACTTGCAGCCCATAGCAACCAATCACAGCACTGCTTTCATTTTTCAAGAGCAAGAGGAAAAATAAATGCTGCGTTCTGATTGGTTGCTTTTGGCAACAAAGACAATTTTTCTTTCAGTTTCATAAATCTCCTTCGTAGGGCAGAGGAAATACATGTGCAGATCATCCCCATCATTGGGGTGGATGAGGGTTGTCTCATCAGCGATAACCCACGTTCAAAATGCAGCTACCAGAGAAATCTACTGGTTTTACTTGGGGAAGCAAGGCCAAGGCAGGGAAAATGTAGTATTACCATAGGCGTGCGCAGCCTATTGCATTAGGGTGTGCACCCTAAAGCACAAACACACACGCCCCGCGCACGTGTGTATTTATGTATCATATATATATATATATATATATGTATAATATATATATATATATGAAACCGGACAGCACTCCAGATAAAAATAAGTGGTTTATTCACCCATGTGGTGTAGGCAACGTTTCAGCTCATACAAAGAGCCTTTTTCAAGCAGCCTTTGTATGATCTGAAACGTTGCCTAAACTTTTCTTTAGAGTTTAAAGCAGTTTCAGCACTATAATAAAATAATTTACTTACAAAAGAAGCTATTCAGTCGTCTGCTGTGCTGTCCTCTGCTTGCTTCCGCGGATCTTCCCCTCCTTTCAGTCTCTCCATAGTGCACAGGTGCACTGTTATGGGGGATCTGTGGATGACACAATGTTATGGGGGACCTGTGGATGACACACTATTATGGGGGATCTGTGGATGATGCACTGTTATGGGGGATCTGTGGATGACACACTGTTATGGGGGATCTGTGGATGACACATTTTTATGGGGGATCTTTGGATGACACACTGTTATGGGGGGCCTGTGGATGACATATGACTGAGGAGGGCTATCAGGGGACATTATACAGGGGTAATTGAACTGAGGGGTATCAGGGTAAATTATACAGGGGGTAATATAACTACGTGGTATCAGGGTACACTATACAGGGGTAATATAACTGAGGAGGGCTATCAAGGACATTATACAGGGGTAATATAAGTTATATTACCTCTGTATAATGTCCCCTGATAGCCCTCCTAAGTTATATTACCCCTGTATAATAATGTCCCCTGATACCCCTTAGTTATATTACCCCTGTATAATAATGTACACTGATACCCCTTAGTTATATTACCCCGCCCTGTATAACTTAACCTGATACCCCTCAGTTATATTATATAACTGAGGGGTATCAGGGTACATTATACAGGGGTAATATAAGTGAGCAGGGCTATCAGGGACATAATACAGGGGTGAGGGGTAAGATAAGTTATATTACCCCTGTAAAATGTCTGATAGTAGCCTAGCCCTCCTCAGTTATATTGCCCCTCATGATGTACCCTGATACCCATAGTTATATTACCCCTGTATAATTTACCCTGATATCCCTCAGAAATATGATATAACTGAGGGATATCAGGGTAATACAGGCGACAACAGAGGATTCGTAGCACTGTGGGACGGGGGGGTACATACTTCTTTTTTTATATGCCCTCACCTCACCAGCTAGCAGGCGGCCAGGCGCGCAGGGTACTCAGATGCAGCGTGACGTGACGTCAACTCAGCCTGCGCCGCACAGCACGCACTCCCTCTCTGCCTCCGCCGGGTCCGGGACTCCGCCCTCCTATTTGAATACTAGCCACCGCCCGCCGGCAGCCCACAGCCAGGTATTGTAAATGAACCGACCGTGCGGCGGGCAGGGGCAGCCAGCAAAACAGACAAGGGGAATCAGCTGGGGGGCAGTGCGCACGGAGGTGACAAACCTATTAGGGTGTGCCCAGGCACACCCGGCACACCCCGTGCGCACGCCTATGAGTATTACATGGCCACCAATTCAGATGTACATTCATACATGTAATGGAAGAGCTGCTGGAGTCCACCATGAGGGCAGCCACTGTCTACTCTGGCGGAGTGGCCTGACTGCTTGACCCCCTCTATGGTGTCCATATGCCCTAACAGGACTTATGGACAGGGGTTATCTGCATGAGACAATTATTTTAAAAGGACACTTCTATCAAAATGGTTTCACATATTAACAGCTTAGATGTGAATAGTCTATAAAAAAAATAAAAAATGGGTGGATGGTTTTCTGGATTACATTTTTTGAAGTTTGCTTGGACTTTTGGGACATTCATGGCATATGGCTAGGAAATGTAAACAATGTCAGGTAGGTGTGGGTCCCACCTTTGGGACTCACACCTATCTAGAGAATAGGGTCCCCGAAGTAAAGGTAAGCTCTCTGCACATGCACAGCGTTTTCTCCATTCATCGCTATGGGAGTTCCAAAATTAGCAAAGCAAGCATACCCTGCTATTTTTGGGAATGGCGAGCCCACCACCCAGGCATGGCCACCTTTCCATTCACCTCTATGACTCAAGCCAGCACTTGAAGTCCCATTCTGGAGATAGCAGCAGGTCTCAGGCATGGGACCTGTCCCTATCTGATATTGAGGACATATCTTAACAATACGCCATTCAAGTCCCGTTAACTCTCTCTGTCAGACCATCTCGGCCAGAGAGCACTTCCCTTTAGTGACTCAATTATAGCAACACACATTCCACTAATCAATGCAATGCTCTTCTGTAGACAGCTTTGCCTAGGCCAGTCAAGAGAGCGATATAGCTATCATACTGTTATACCCATTTTACACCTACTCTTATCATGAGGATTACCTGTCAGATAACATATTACCCTTAAAGCAGCTAACAATGGGTTACCTATTTAGCTTCATCTCTCTAATGCTTTTAATGGCATAGTAGTGCCAAAATGTAGTGCCAATTCCCCCCCCATGAATATCAAGATTAGAGATAAAAAAAGTTTTGAAAAATTTGATTCAGCTGCATCGCTGAATTTAAAAAAAAAATTTGCTTAGTTACGAACTACTTTGTCACAGAGCGCATTTTTTTGTAAGAAGTGGGTGCAATGACAGGGAGCAGCTCCCCATCATTGTACCCCTCAGATAATAATACAGTGTAAAATTAACATCATTTTTTTTAAAATAATACTGCCTCCATTTGCTCACGACCGGCCGGATGCCGCCATCTTGCTTGAAGATCTTGCATGAAATCTCGCGCAGCCCGAGATAACGTCTAGAGATGAGCGAATCGAAGCTGATGAAGTGGAATTCGTTACGAATTTCAGGAAGAATTCGATTCGCACCAAATGCGAATTGCCTTGCGCTTGTCACGGCCAGTGGTATGTTTTGTGACACTTTCCTTCACTTGGTTGCCCGTGGCAACATGTGGTGTTGTGTGCATGCTGTGGCAGTGTCTCAGCCCTATGGCTGATCCTCAGGACATGTTTTCCACGCATGCCGTTGCCCGCGGCAACAGGTGAAGTGTGTTTGTTTATGTGTGTATTTCCCTTTAAGTGTCCGTCTTCCCTTGCCTGGTGTTGTGAGGGTTAAATCCCTTCTGTGTGTGTGAACACTGGGTGTGTCAGTGTGGGTGTGGTACTTGGGCCTATAAAGCCTCAGTGAATATCACTTGTCTGAGGGGTACTTCAGCCATGGTTAGCTGGAGCAGCCTCCTGTGTATTCCATCTGCCAGTGGGGGCCACCCTTGTGGTCATAGGTTTATGTATGGTGTTTAGAAGATGTTTGTTTGGTCATAATTTATTGCAGAATATGGTTTCCTGGGTTCCCGTGTGATGTCTGTGTATGCGGTGTCCTTTGTGTTGTTTGTGGACAGCAGCACTTGCACGTGGGTTCCAGGTTGTGTGTCTGTGGCAGGTAAGTGTGGTACTAGTCTCACTTACCTGCCATTGCCATATGTCTGTTTATGTTCCCTTTTCTTTATAGCTTGGCCATTTTAGACTCCTGTTACTCCGTGTCCAGGAGGAACAGGCTGTCTACCCAGCTCCTAGTACAGGGATCGACGGAGGGTCAGAAGGGATCCAATGTTCCTGAGCATGAGCCCTCCTACCTTCAAGGGCGGCTCATGCAGCTAGGAGTCAGGGTCAGATTAGGGAAACTTTAGGAGGTGACCTGCTCCCTAATTCTGTGGTACTGGTCAAGTAGCGACCTTCCATCTCCTGATACCGCACGGCTGAGGGTTTTCCCCATCCTCAGCCGTGACAGCGCTTTATGGTAACGAATTGCATTTTTTCCAAAAATGGCTGCTGCATGGGTGAGGACGTGGAGAAAGGAACCCATAATGCCATGCATGCTTGCAGCCAATCAGCAGCCAGCCAGCCCTGTGATGTCACAGCCCTATAAATAGCGGCAGCCATCTTAGATTCTGCCATTCACCAGCATACTTAGTGCAGGGAGAGACATGTCTGCAGGCGCTAGGGAAAGTGATAGAAAAAACATCACTGTTCTAAGAACAAAAGATTTACAAGTGCAGGGAAAGATTATTCAAGGTGTAGGAAAGGATAGGGAGGAATCATTTCACAGCTTTTCTGTTGAACAGGGTTTAGTCGGGGAGGTTACAGCCTGGGTAATAGGAACAATCCTATTACACCTTGCTGCACTGACTGCGGATCCAAATTGCCATTATACAGCTCTCTAATTCCAGCAAACCGTTCTTATTAGCGTGAAAGTGCAGATTGATACAGGCATGAACAGGGTTTATTACAAGGAAATATTTCTACGTCTTATTTGTGTCATGCCCTGCTCTGACTATGTGCGGAGGTCGGCCAGAATAGTAGCACGTGTTTAGTTTTGTTATGTTTTGGAGTCGTGCTGGACCCGCCTCCCATCAGGTGCACTGGGTGGGGTCATTGGTTTAAATATCACTCTAGTCCAGTGTTCTGAGCGGGTTATAGAAATCAGTCTGGCCTTGGAAGCAAGGAAGGAAGGTTGTCTGTTCCAGCTCAGAAAAGATAAGTGTGGTTTCAGTTTTTGTTGATTGCTGTCTAGGTTGTGTTTGTGTCATCATCCAGGTTCTGTGCGAGCAGGCTGCTCCTTTTCCCCTTTTCACCATCTCAAGGAATCTAGGGTGTTTTAGCCCAGGCACAATGAAACATCATTCCTACCTTCAAGGTCTGAATGTGGGCTGAGCAGTGCAGGGAAAGAGGTCAGGGTTTAGCTAGGAGGTGACCCTTCCCCTGCTTCTCGCCTAGAGCCTGGTTGTTGGTTTATCTGTGTGTCTGAGTTCCCCGTCCGCTGTGACAATTTGCCCTTGTGCGGTGCAGTTACAGTATCTGTTTTAAAGCATTATTTTGCTTCTATTAGTGGAAATAAAGCGCTTATTAGCCGGTGTGGTGTGAAGGGCGAAAATTACAGCCGCATTAAAATTGTCGCGCATTAGTGGCGAAATACAAATATATTCGCAGTTTATTGTTGCACTTATCTGTTGAAAAGCCTTTTGTGTAAAAATAGAATCAAATTGGGCCTATTTGCCCTTGTTCGGTGCAGTGAGATATTTTACAGCCCAGTTTGACGTGTATTACTAGAGAAATACAAATATATTCGCCTTTCATCGTTGCACTTATCTGTTGAAAAGCCTTTTGTGTAAAAATAGAAATAAATTAGGGCCTATTTGCCCTTGTGCGGTGCAGTTAGATATTTTACAGCCTAGTTTGCCGTGTATTACTGGCGAAATACAAATATATTCGCCTTTCATCATTGCACTTATCTTTTGAAAAGCCTTTTAAGCGGTGCAGTGAGATACTTTACAGCCCAGTTTGCCGTGTATTACCAGCAAAATAAAAAATATTTGATCTAGCATTTGGTTATTTGACCTAACAGTATTCAGGCAGAAAAGTGCCAGGCCCTGCACAGGGGAGTGGCAGAGGCCTAAATGTTTCTGGCGCAGGCAGAGGTCTCAGCAGAGAAAAGGGGCCGTGGCAGCAGGGGTCACTTCGAGAGGCCTGAGCTCCCAGTGTCAGCGGTCGTGTCGTGACCAGCAACCCAGCGGTTCTTAAATAGTTGACTCGATCTTCGACTTCGTCGCAACTTACATCAGACACCCCCAGCCAAGATTCAGTGGGTTCGTCAGACACAATCCTTAGTTGGCATGGCCCGAGAGCAGGCCCTGTGCCCTCACCTGTTCTCAACCTACCTTGGTCCTTTTATGTTCCCTCACCGCGAGAAGTATTATATGCTGTAGGCTCTACTCCACTTTTCAGCGACGGAGAGCTACTAGAAGTCATCAGCTACTGCCCAGTCAAGATCTGGAGACATCCGCCGCTTCCTCCGCTAGGTGGGCAAGTAGTGATGAGGAGAGTGGCGTGGGATCTGGTGTTGAGAGCGGCCAGGCTCCTGACCCAGAGACGGTTGAGGAGGACATCAGTGACCTGAAAACACTACTCGATAATGATGATTTAGGTGATCGCACTTGGGAGCCGGGTGACGAAGGGGCTTCATCATCATCAGGAGAAGAGGGTGACAGCTTGCCCATGAGCCAGTGGCAGAGCCAGCAAGTCGCTAGCGTGGCTGGGAGTTAGCAGGGTGGCAGCAGTGGGAGGTCGGGAGCCAAACGCACCCAGGGTAGACCACCCGCTTTACGGGAGCCTACCTGCCCAGGAAGTAGCGGTACAGGGGCTCAAGTAGGCAGCGGCGGTAGCAGTCAGTCAGTGCGTAGTGTTGGGGGTTAAATCACCTTCTCGCCGGTGTGGCAGTTTTATTTTTAACCCCCGGAGGATGTGAACGTGGCCATATGTAGAATCTGTGGGCAGAGGGTGAAGTGTGACCAGGGTGCCAATGTTGGCACTACGGCCCTGCGCCAACATATGCATCATTGTCATAAAGTGGCCTGGGAGAACCATGGCTCCAATATGGTGGTCCAGCCTGCCGCAGCAACCGCTGCATCATCCACTGGCACGCACCCGGTTTCTGGCAGTCAAGTCTCCACCACCTCAGTCGAAGGGATCATCTGCAGGTCCTGATGCTCCTGCTCCTCCTACACCTTGTCTCGCATTCCATCAGCACCGCCACCTCCACACTATGTCACCTAGCCACTCTGTGGCCTCCTGATGCTGATGCCACCTCCACACTATGTCACCTTGCCACTCTGTGGTCTCCTCATGCTGCAACCACCTCTATACTATGTCACCTTGCCACTCTGTGGCCTCCTGATGCTGCTGCCACCTCCACACTATGTCACCTTGCCACTCTGTGGCCTTCTGATGCTACCGTTACCTCCACACTCTGTCATTGTGCCACTCTGTGATCTCCTCATGCTGCTTTCACCTCACCACTATGTTATAGGGCTACTGTGTGGACTTCTCATGCTGTTGCCACCCTCCCCACTTCATGACTGGGCTACTATTTAGAATTTTTGGCTTGGCTGACATCATCATTTATTTGACCCTTCCTCTGATCTGTCAAAATGAGGTAAAATGAGACGCACAACAGATCCTGTCTGTATAGCAGCTGTAAGGCCTGTATGTTCCGATCAGAATTGGCTTATGATTTGGTAGCCAAAAGCAGGAGTGGGTACAAAACACAGAAGACATGCAAATATTCCATTCACATGTCATCTCTGTTTTGGATCCACTCCTGTTTTTTTTTGCATTAGCAATACTGATGGATTATTGACCAAATGCTGACCGAGTGAAGGCGGATGCTCCACAGACAGGATCCGTTTTTTGTGGGTTATTGTTCTGACGGATCAGAGGATGGGCAAAATAATCAGTGACGTCAACACAAACTTACTGCTGACATTACTCTGTTGGGGGCTCTACTTGTATAAGCGTTTAGTAGAACAGGTTCTGTAGACATCTATGTGGAATCCGCTGACGACGGTGTAAAAGGAGTGCGCTTCTTCTTGGAGCTAACATTGACCTGTAAGGCTGATTTCATACTTGAGTTATTTGGTCAGTTTTGGCCCCATAACTGCCCAAATATGTGAAGTGTGCAGTGATTCTAAGAGTGACGCCTGTCATCTGCATGTCATACGGACTCACAGTATTATTTCACTACCAAAGCAGACTCCCTATGCATGTTACTACAAAGCACAGTATTCTACACCACTATAAAGGCTCTCTGCAGCCAGGAAATAGCCGTTATTTAACATAATTCGCCGCAAATAAATACAGATCGAAGCACGTTTTGAAGAATTTGCTCATCTCTAATAACGTCTTCACGCTGGCTGGCGTGGTGACGTCATATGTCACCACTCACGGGATTTCGGCCGAGATGTTCAATCAAGATGGCGGTGGCCGGCCCGTCGCGAGCAAATGGAGGCTATAAGTATGATTTTTATTTTTATTTTTTTACACTATTTCAGGTTAAATTGATTCGCTACCAGGAAACAGGAGGAAATTCGGCTTTGTGGTGAATCAAATTTATCCTGTATTCGATTCGCTCATCTCTAATCAAGATTAAATTAAATTCCAAATTCTGACGAAAGTGTCCCTTTAATGATCAACATCCCAACAGAGATAGATACCAAAATGCTGGTCAGATAGGGGTCAAATGATTGTGTTCTTAGCTCGATTTGCATGGACTGAGACTATCACTGTTCGCTATTGTGTGTTAATGGGAGAAAAAGGAATAAAACTGGCTATTTATTGGGAAATCGGAGCTCTTTGACTTGTATCCTGACATGCGTCCAATATTAAACCTGTCTAATATATCATATTTTACACATAAATTCAATTTTTTTATTGCTATATTTCCGGGACATTTTTTCCCCATAAAAACATTATTGGCCGGGGCTCTACTCAGTTTGGCTTTGAGGTCCGTGCCTGAAACTCCTCAGGAGAAGATAAGCTGTTTATTCAATGTGTCTCCACCCGGCCTGAGATTCCATTACACAATGCTCACACTCCTCACACATAATTCAGTTGAGACCTATTCAGTTCTGGGGAAGAACCTCAAGAATTATGTGAAACCGGACAGCGACTAAATTAGCATTATCTGGGGATTTTCTTAGGATTTGGATATTTGGACTGTATTCTTTGTTATGAAAAAAAGTAAATTTTACAATAATTAAGGCTGCAGGGGTTTAGTAACTTTATATGTGAGAAAATGACCAAGTATGTCAAGGGAATTTCCAGCTTCAATAAGGGTTGATTAGTTTCTTGACTAGGTCGATGTTAAAAAAAAAAAAAAAAAAGGCTCTAAAAAGTTCTATGCAAGAGAATAGAAAACTTTGCTCACAAATGGACAATGCCAATAGGGTTGGGTTCACATTGGTTAGATCAGGGTCGGACTGGGGTTCCTTGGGCCCATCAGAGAAAATTATTATTGGGGCCCAACCTCCATATTATCAATAAAGTCTAAAAGGTCTTGTTTCAATTGCAAATTATTGTCTCCTATGAGAGCTCCAAAGTTCAAGATCTTTGGGGCCCACAATGGTATCAGAATCTGGACCCACCAGAGGATCCTCAGCTACTCAGGTAGGATAGTCCAATGTTGGGTTGAATATTCCTACAACAAAGCTTTAGAAAATCCACAGGAAAATCTGAAGCAGCAAATCTGGATTTAGTGTTGAGTTGTTGCTGTCGATTTCCTCCAGATAAGACGTCAATATCTCATCTGCAGAGGTCTGACATCCCACACCCCTATCGATCAGCTCTTCTGCAGTAGTTCCGCCACTGAAAGTCGTGTCAGAGCTACACAACACCATCCATTGTTTAGTAGCTGGAGCTGGTTACCACAGCCTTCTCCCATGGAAGTGAATTGCAGCAGGGCTGCCATAACCAACTCCATCCACTACACAATGGACGGAGGTGTGTAGTTCTGTCACCTGCCTCCAGTTCCGTAACTACACCAAAACAGTTGATCAGTGATCATATATTGATGGTCTTTTCTGAGGACAGGCCATCCTTATAAAAAATTTGGACAACCCCTTTAAGCTGGCCATAAAAGTAACAAATATTGTCAGCAATCTAAAAGATTCAGTCATTTACAATTATTATGTGTATGTTATTAAGAACTATCTGCTCCATGGTTGGAAAACGTATCATTCATGCGTAAAAACTACAAAAGAGTTTGATTCACTATTGTCCAGGAAACGTATTATTCATGCTTCAAAAATGTTCCCAGTCACAAGTTGTAAAAAAACTGCTATTGTAAAGAGTTTAGTTCATTATTGTCCAAGAAAAATACACAATGAATTTACGGTAGGAAATATTTCCCTATTAAGAAAAAAGGTTGTATCATAGACAAATCTTTAAGTACTTCTCCAGCTTGAGAGAACTATGATTAGAGATGAGCAAAGTTCTAAAAAATAGTTTCTGGTTCAACTCGGCTCAATCAGACATTTGAAAATTGTTTACCCTAATCGGAAGAGGTCTGATTGTTTGAAAAACTTCTCTCTCTGTAATTCTCTATTTTTATCTCTCTCTCTCTCATCTCTATCTTGATTCTCCCAAAATAACTCGCACAAAATTCGGGTTAATTACAAACAGAATTTTTTGAAAAATTCTGCTTGAATTTCATAATTTTTGAATTGCTCATCTTTAACTATGACGCAACTTACTATGTTACACCAGGTTCATACTAGCGTCACGAGATTCGTCAGCCTGTTCCATTAACCTGTTCCAACATAAATGCAGGCTGTTGGCCAGACAAAAAACTGTGGTATTTGTCTGTCCGAAAACCAGGTTGGATCACGTCAGATTACATTATAGTCAATGGGGTCCAGTAGTAAACTGCAGTATCTGGCTATGCCAGATACAGTGCAATCTGGTAGCCTGTTCCTCTGCCGGATCAGGCTACCGTATTTCGGAACACATAAGTAAACCTACCCTTACTAATTATTTTGATTTTATTTTTTAGAAATGTATTTTTGTAAATCGTATAATATAGCTATTATTCTTTTGCTGACTTTATAATTTCTATGATTTACTTAACTCTGAATCTTTGATGGTGAACTGGTTGATGCTACAGTTACAAGAAAAAGTATGTGAACCCTTTGGAATGATATGGATTTCTACACAAATTGGTCATAAAATGTGATCTGATCTTCATCTAAGTCACAACAATAGACAATCACAGTCTGCTTAAACTAATAACACACAAAGAATGAAATGTTACCATGTTTTTATTGAACACACCATGTAAACATTTACAGTGCAGGTGGAAAAAGTATGTGAACCCTTGGATTTAATAACTGGTTGAACCTCCTTTGGCAGCAATAACTTCAACCAAACGTTTCCTGTAGTTGCAGATCAGACGTGCACAACGGTCAGGAGTAATTCTTGACCATTCCTCTTTACAGAACTGTTTCAGTTCAGCAATATTCTTGGGATGTCTGGTGTGAATCGCTTTCTTGATGTCATGCCACATCATCTCAATCGGGTTGAGGTCAGGACTCTGACTGGGCCACTCCAGAAGGCGTATTTTCTTCTGTTTAAGCCATTCTGTTATTGATTTACTTCTATGCTTTGGGTCGTTGTCCTGTTGCAACACCCATCTTCTGTTGAGCTTCAGCTGGTGGACAGATGGCCTTAAGTTCTCCTGCTAAACGTCTTGATAAACTTGGGAATTCATTTTTCCTTTGACGATAGCAATCCGTCCAGGCCCTGACGCAGCTAAGCAGCCCCAAACCATTATGCCCCCACCACCATACTTCACAGTTGGGATGAGGTTTTGATGTTGGTGTGCTGTGCCTCTTTTTCTCCACACATAGTGTTGTGTTTTTCTTCCAAACAACTCAACTTTGGTTTCATCTGTCCACAGAATATTTTGCTAGTACTGCTGTGGAACACCCAGGTGCTCTTGTGCAAACTGTAAACGTGCAGAAATGTTTTTTTTTTTTTACAGCAGTGGCTTCCTCTGTGGTATCCTACCATGAAATCCATTCTTGTTTAGTGTTTTACGTATCGTAGATTCACTAACAGGGATGTTAGCATATGCCAGAGACTTTTGTAAGTCTTTAGCTGACACTCTAGGATTCTTCTTCACCTCATTGAGCAGTCTGCGCTGTGCTCTTGCAGTCATCTTTACAGGACTGCCACTCCTAGGGAGAGTAGCAGTAGTGCTGAACTTTCTCCATTTATAGACAATTTGTCCTCCCGTGGACTGATGAACAGCAAGGCTTTTGGAGATACTTTTATAACCCCTTCCAGCTTTATGCAAGTCAACAATTCTTAATCATTGGTCTTCTGAGAGCTCTTTTGTGCGAGGCATCATTCACATCAGGCAATGCTTCTTGTGAAAAGCAAACCCAGAACTGGTGTGTGTTTTTTATAGGGCAGGGCAGCTGTAACCAACACCTCCAATCTTATCTCATTGAGTGGACGCCAGTTGGCTGACACCTCACTCCAATTAGCTCTTGGAGATGTCATTAGTCTAGGGGTTCACATACTTTTTCCACCTGCACTGTGAATGTTTACATGGTGTTTTCAATAAAAACATGGTAACATTTAATTATTTGTGTGTTATTAGTTTAAGCAGACTGTGATTGTCTATTGTTCTGACTTAGATGAAGATCAGATCACATTTTATGTCCAATTTGTGCAGAAATCCATATCATTCCAAAGGGTTCACATACTTTTTCTTGCAACTGTATATTAGACAGTTGGCTTCATCGGTCAGAATTCTTAGTTTTTAGGCAATGAGAAGTCTTGTAACATTGCAGAGCCTTAGGTCTACCAGTCACATAGATGAAACTAAACTGTTGAGGGAGATCAATAAATGTGACCTTCATTTGCTGATATATGTTCATATATGTTCATGAGATAATGGTTGGCAACACAATCCTGAGTATCAGACTAATGACTTTTCTATTTCACAAGTCATTGAGAGTCATTTGAAACGCATTCATTAAGATTTGACAATGAATAGACCTTGTCTGGAAACTGAAATTCTCTGTTTATCTAATTTACTCAATCACTTAGAAATTCCCTTCCAGCTATTCTAATGACCTGTTTGAATGTTTAAGGATACAAAAAACTAAATCAATGATTATCTCAAGTTTCCCTTGTGGATAGATATGTCTAAGAAAAACCCAAAGGTGCCATTGATCGGTTTATCATGGGCACATAGACATGAGAAGTTGATTAGATACAATGTTGTGGTATCAGTATTTTTGGAAGCTGTTGTTCGACGCATTATATCTCTTCTAACAAAAAGTAAAGGTGTGAAATGCAATTATATCCTAAGGGGTTTTCTGAGACTTTAATACTGATGGCCTATCCTCTGGATGGGTCATCACTATCTGATTGGTGGGGGTCCAAGACCTGGGACCCCAGCAGATCAGTTGTTTGAGAAAAGACCGGCGCTCGCTGTAGCGCCGCGGCCTCCTTCAGCTTTCCCTAAGCCATGTGACATCACGTCCATCAGTCACATGGCCTAGGTGCAGCTCAGCCCTATAGAAGTTAATGGGGCTGAGCTGCAATAAATGTGTATGGCTTTCTTGGATATTGGAGGTGAGAGTTGGATTTCAACATGTCCAATCCTTTTTTTCTCAGGTAAGATAAGCCACTGTCAGAGGAGTCATGCTGCATCTTACTCCATTCTCCCTATTGAGAACACTTGCATGCTCAGCCAAGATGAGCATGCATGTGAGTGTTTAGGAGAGATAATTTGCTCAGCAGTCAGCTGTCTGAAATCCATGACTTAAGATACATTTCAAGTCAACGCCAGAGTAGCCATTATAATGTACATTTTTGAATTGCAGCAAAATTGCATTTCTAAGGACTTGAACTGTCGTGCTACATTCAGAACGCAGCCCCAGCCTGAACGTGCAGCGAGCAATGCTCCTCTGTGAACAGAACTTGGATAGGAACGATATGTACAGTAGGCTGTGAACAATGTATACAATGAATCAACTATATTTATGTAAAACCAGCTGGTTGACTATTTGTAGTGTTGAGCGAATCGAAGTTCGCGAAGTGGACTTCGATTTGAATTTCAGGGAAAATCCGATTAGCCGCAAAGTTTCATGGTAACGAATCAATTTTCTCTAAAATGGTGGTGAAAAAAAAATATCATACTCAGTGCTCACCTCATCCATTTGTGCGCGAAGAGTACACTGTGGCCCTCTTGATTGAAGATCCCTCTTGAAATATTGTGTGTGATGACGTATGGTGGGGCCAGCATGATGACGTCATCCAGCACCGCAAGAGATTTAGTGCGGGATCTTCAATCAAGATGGTCGCGGCGGACTCTTCGGGAGCAAATGGATAAGGTGAGTATTTTTAATTTATTTATTTTTAACAGATTAACCCCTGACAGCCCTCAATGGTCACCTCAGATGCCGCAATCAGCAATGAATGCAGCATCTGAGAGATTCAATGATGGGGCGAGGTGGTGGGGTGGCACCATTGCTGTGTCTCGTCATTCCTCCTGCTGCTCACAAAGAAATGCGCTTCACGACAAAGTAAAGCAATTTGTCACAAAGCGAATCTCTTCGAAATTTGGCGTGGCAGGTAAATACAATTTTTGAGAACTTTGCTCATCTCTAGCTACTTGTCAGTACTATACAGAACCCCTACCCCTTTATGCATATTCATATGGAAGGCGGTGACCAGGTGACCAGACACTTCACCTTTGCCTTTAAAATGAGTATGGTTAAAATCAGTCGCAGATGAAAAAAAGTATCACTAAATACAAGAATTCAGGATAATCCTGTGGACATAAGTAATATAATTTCCTCTCCTCCAAGGGCTGACATTAAATAGTGATGATTCAGAACCAGAACATTTGTCCAAAATCCCAGTTTGCTTCCGTACCACAATGGTTTATGATGATTTCCCACTGAAACCCAAAGACGAACACAAAAGAGAACACATTGACAAACTAGTTCATAGACAGGAACAATTTTATTACATAATTATCTTTGATTTTCTTGGTATTTGGCAAGAACCAACATCTGACTACATAGTTTGGGTTATTTTTTATACAAATATGTGAAACTTGACAATAACTGATTTGGAACTTTTAGATGCAAAAATGAAGTTTGCAATGGCTCAGTGTTTAGCACTGGAGCCTTGCAGCACTGAGGTCCTGGGTTCAAAAATGACCAAGGACAACATCTGCCTGGAGTTTATATGTTCTCCTTTTGTTTGTGTGGGTTTCCTCCCATACTGATAGGGACCATGGATTGTGAACCCCATTGGGGCCAGCTTGATGCTAATATCTGTAAAGCGCTGTGGACAGGGGAAGATTGGCCATAGACCTTACAGGGAAATTTCCCGGTAGGCCAATGCCCAGGGGGCCTCCTGAGCCCTCCTCATGGCTGGCCAGTGGAAGTTTTTGGGGATATATTTTGTGCTGGCGACAGTATTTTGTGATGGACTGTGGTATTTGGCTTTGTTGGGGCTGTATAATGTGCCACAATATGGTATTGCTGGCCCTGCCTTCTGTCAATTTGGCCCAACTACAAAACAGGGCCACATTTAGTATTGTTTCCAGGGCCACATTAAGTTCCGAATCCACCCCAGGCTGTGGAACATAGTAGCGCTAAATAAGTGCCTAAAATAAATAAATAAATACTGTGTTTATCTTAAGAGCCCTTTAAATAAAGCAGCTTCTCAAATGATGTCCTTTGGGGCATTCCTTGTCAGTTTAAATGATTCTCTAGAATAAAGGGGTTGTCCGGGTTCAGATCTTTTCATATTTTCACCCAGGCAGCCCCCCTGATGTTAGCTTCGGAGCATGTCATGCTCCGATGCGCTCCTGCTGGATTGCGCAGGGCAAGGGCTTTTTTATTTACAATAATACACTGCTGATCCTGGTGACGTCATGGAGCTAACTGCTGGGCGGAAGCCTCCGTCTGGCAGCCCTATGGAGAGCCCGGTTCGTCACCAGATCTCCTGAAAAAGCCTTTGCCCTGCTCTGAGTCGCTCTGATGCTCTTGTCAGGGGGGCTGCCTGGGTGACAATATGGGTATGTCTGGGTTGAGTTCTGAATAAGCTCTCTGAATAAAATGAGTGAAACACTCAAAATTCAATTCAGGTTTGAATTGGCCTAATAGGTCAACTGATTTGAAACACTCTCTGAGGTCATCTAGGATGTGTAATGTCCTGGAGTGCCATTACCACTTATTTTTGGTACCTTGCTACTGTCTCCTATATGCTAAGTTATATTACCTAATTTACCTCTTGTCATCTCCTAATAATGTGCATATTTATGTTCATGGAACTGGTTATGTTCATGCAATTACCTGGTACACCAGCAGATGGCGGCAGCATTGGCAAGATAGTTTCCCTGGAGAGGAACCTTCTAGTTCCATTCCAGCCCTCTCTAGAGAGAGAGGAGTTTAGGTAGTGAGTAGGTCAGTCTACCCTACCCCCTCGTGGGGAGAGGTTGTGTGAGGAGTCTTGTCTGACTTAACCCCTGCTAGGGTAAGGCAGCAGGCCTGGTCCTGTCTGGACAGGTTCTGTTAGTCCTACACCAGCCTTATCACTGGAGGTTGTGCACACCCAAGCATAAGTGAGCTTGAGGTACTTTAAAGCCAGGACAATAAGTTCCTAGGATTCAAGTAAGAGACAGACTACAGCTAAACTAAGTTCCAGCAGAAGAGGAAAGTTCCTATTTACTCCAGCTAGCATAGCAGAGCTGAAATTGTTGCAGAGAAGTATTTGCCTGCCAATGTTAAGCAAAAACCTGCTGATGACCAAGATATCGTTTGGAAACTGTTTGGATCACCGTTTATGCCAAGTAAAGCAACTGTTCAACATTACTACAACTCTGGACTTATTCATCATCCAAGTTCAACTACCCTTTTTGCACTTGCCTCAGACTACACCACGTCTGGGATACAAGGACATCCAGGTAGGAAGACCATGACACGTGTACATAACATCTACAGAGACTGTAGGCCACTCTGAACTACTCTGGCAATCCTACCCTGGGTACCAACATTACCATCTACAAAGGGGACTTCAAGTTCTCGCTGCTTAACGGCAGCTGGCGTCACGTTTACTTGGTCTATAAGAGGGACATATAATAGTAGAAACCTCCTAAGGGGCAAGGGATACCCCAGGCGCTGGCAGTGAGCTGCTACAGATGCATATTTTTCTCTCTTCTCCTTGAATTTTTGCAAAAAATCTAGGTTGAATTCAATTCTTTAACAATAGATTTGCTTATCTCTAGTTCTAAAGTATCGGTCTCATTGTGATGAACATAATAAAGAGAGTCACCACTCAGGGGGCAGATGTTACAATAAATAAGATTTTTTTTCTATTTAAAGAAGTTTAAATGGCATTTTTGAATCACAAAGAAGCACATGATTTTACAACTCACAAAATGTTGCTGCTAAGTAAGACAACCAATAGCTAGTATAGAGTAAGACAAAAGTGTCAAGCCATGCACAAAATTTATCATCCTTCCTGAACCACTGCAATAAATTTGGCAAATCTGTAGACTGATGAAGTTTGCATTATTTTGAGGATTAGTAAATGTGGCCCAATATATGAGCAGCTACCAGACGCAAACAAGCATGCCTGTGTCCAGATGGATGGCAGCCACCCAGAATGGTACCGTGGGGAGCATAATGTGCTTCCCTGTTTTAAAGAACTGCCCATGAATGGGAGGAGATGCACTAGGTCCTAATGAAAATGTGTGGCTTATCCCCTCTTGTTTGCAAGCCCTCCTGGCCTTTCAACAAGGGTTTACAGCAGGGATGCCCAACCTACGGCCCTCCAGCTGTTGCAAAACTACAACTCCCAGCATGCCTGGACAGCCTACAGCTATCAGCCTACAGCAGGGCATGATGGGAGCTCTAGTTTTACAACAGCTGGAGTGCTGCAGGTTTAGTATGAGCTTGTTCCTTATGGCGGCAGGGTATATTTTTTCATCCAAATAGCACTTCAGAAGCCAATTACCAGACACATTCACACCTACTAGTTGCCTACAAACACTATGAGAGCAGTCACTGGACTCTTGCCCTGTGGCTCCTCAGTTTATTAGACTGTGCGAGAGAATTCATTTCTCAGTTTATTAGACTGTGCGAGAGAATTCATTTAGAAGTAATATGATGGAACAAAATATTTTCATGAAATTGACTGTGCAAGCAATGATTTGTACAGCTTGGGGTAATGATCTTCCGCCAGACAGTATGTTTACTAACTCGTTGATTACCCTCGCTCATTCTCCAGCACCGAAACATCTTGTGGCTGAAACAGTTTACACAAATGACTTGATTCCTGATGAAATGATGTTGGCGGAGACAGATCTCACATGCTGTATAACACAAGGCTGGCTTCTTGCTTGAGGTTCTGCATGTGCATTAGCTACAGTAGATAAATCGCTGGCTGTGGATGCGCAGGCAGCAATTGTAGTACATTGTGTTTGTTGATGATTGCTCTATCCAAATGTCCTTACTTGTTCTGGAATTTCTTCAATTTACTGGATGGTCTCTAGTTAACTGTTTTCTAACCAGTACATAATCTCAATGGTACATCATTTCCATTAAGCACTTAAATATTTTACTCTATACAGCACTGGGCATTTCTTGTCTTTTAGTGTACATAGGAATAGCTCATCAAAGAACAAAAATTAGGCCATTACTTAAAGTGGTTGGCCACCTTTTGGAGGTATATTTGGCAAATACCTGTTCTGGCCAGATCTGCAAAAAGGAAGTATACTAACCTGCTCTGTACAGCTGGCTCCTTCACGCCCTGACTTTGGCTGCCTCATTTGGGTCCTCCAGCTGGGACCCAACAGTGGGAAGCAGGAAAGTATGCTTCCCTTTTGCAGGTCTTGCCAGGAGGGGAGTTTCACCCCAATATACAGTGGGGAAAATAAGTATTTGATACACTGGCGATTTTGCAAGTTTTCCCACCTACAAAGAATGGAGAGGTCTGGAATTTTTATCGTGGGTGCACTAGAACTGTGAGAGACAGAATCTAAAAGGAAAATCCAGAAAATCACATTGTATGATTTTTAAATTATTAATTTGTATTTTATTGCATGAAATAAGTATTTGATACAATAGAAATTAATATTTGATACAGAAACCTTTGTTTGCAATTACAGAGGTCAGAAGTTTCCTGTAGTACTTTGAGTTTCGGCTCCCTCCAAAGATTTTCGATGGGGTTCAGGTCTGGAGACTGGCTAGGCCACTCCAGGACCTTGAAATGCTTCTTATGGAGCCAATCCTTAGTTGCCCTTACTGTGTGTTTTGGGTCATTGTCATGCTGGAAGACCCTGAAACGACCCATCATCAATGCTCTGACTGAGGGAAGAAGGTTGTTGTTCAAAATCTTGCAATACATTACCTCATCTATCCTCCCTTCAATACAGTGCAGTCGTCTTGTCCTCTTTGCAGAAAAGCACCCTCAAAGTATGATGTTTTCACCCCTATGCTTCATGGTTAGGACGGTGTTCTTGGAGTTGTACTCATCCTTCTTGTTCCTACAAACACGGCGAGTGACGTTGATATCAAAAAGTTCTATTTTGGTCTCATCTGACCACATGACCTTCTCCCATGTATCCTCTGGATCATCCAGATGGTCATTGGTGAACCTCAAATGGGCTTAGACATGTGCTGGCATGGAGGGACGGATTGAGAACTTAAAGTGACCCTGGAAAAAAACCTCAAAGTGGCCATCAGGAAAGCTTGGGTGGCCCCCTGGGCATAGGCCAACCATGAAATTTCCCTGTAGGGTCTATGGTCAATCCGCCCCTGCTGGCATGAGCAGAGGGACCTTGCGTGCCCAGCTGGATTTTAATCCATGACAGAGTAGTGTGCTACTAATGGTAATCTTTGAGACTCTTCAGGTCATTGACCAGGTCCTTCCATGTAGTTCTGGGCTGATTCCAGAACTTTCTCAGAATCATACTTACACCACGAGGCGAGATCTTGCATGGAGCCTCACACCTAGGAAGATTGACAGTCATCTTGTGTTTCGCCCATCCCAGCCTTGTGCAGATCTACAATTTTGTCCCTGGTGTCCTCAGACAGCTCTTTGGTCTTGGCCATGGTGGAGAGGTTGGAGTGTGATTGAGTGTGTGGACAGCACTGGGGTACCACCCATAGAGGCAGACTATGCAGTTGCTAAGGGGTCCGTGAGTTGAAGGGGCCGAGCCAGGCTGAATGGCCCCACCCCCTTTCTGACCTGAGTACACTGCTCCCTTCCTCCTTGCCCCTGCAGCTTCCTGCCAAATCGTTTAGTCTGATATACTCTGCTGCTTCTCCTGCATGATGTACCTGTCATCATTAGAGTTTTAGCAGCAGCAGAGCCCTGTGAGAGAGAGCGGCCCCAGCAGGGTTAGTAGCGCTTTACTGCTCTGACCTCCTGACCACTGTGACCTGCAGAGCCCGGCCGGCCGGAAAGGTATCTCCAGCATTGCACAGACACATGTGCTGCAGGGTGGAAGGGAGGGGGACACAGTGAGTTTACACTCGGTCATTAGTGTGTATGTATATATACTAATGTATATATATATATATATATATATATATATACACACAAAGGACACTATTCACTGCTTACCACACAGCAGCTCACCATAGACATATGCTTCAGTCCCTGCCCTTCATTGCCTAATTACTAATAGCCTATTTCTAAGAAGGCAATGGGAGGCAGGAGGTACTGAACCCCCCTAAGAATTTTAAGCATACAGTATGTCTATGTAATATTTTGTGTATATACACTGCTCAAAAAAATGGAACACTTAAACAACACAATGTAACTCCAAGTCAATCACACTTCTGTGAAATCAAACTGTCCACTTAGGAAGCAACACTGAGTGACAATCAATTTCACATGCTGTTGTGCAAATGGGATAGACAACAGGTGGAAATTATAGGCAATTAGCAAGACACCCCCAATAAAGGAGTGGTTCTGCAGGTGGTGACCACAGACCACTTCTCAGTTCCTATGCTTCCTGGCTGATGTTTTGGTCACTTTTGAATGCTGGTGGTGCTTTCACTCTAGTGGTAGCATGAGACAGAGTCTACAACCCACACAAGTGGCTCAGGTAGTGCAGCTTATCCAGGATGGCACATCAATGCGAGCTGTGGCAAGAAGGTTTGCTGTATCTATCAGCGTAGTGTCCAGAGCATGGAGGCGCTACCAGGAGACAGGCCAGTACATCAGGAGACGTGGAGGAAGCCGTAGGAGGGCAACAACCCAGCAGCAGGACCGCTACCTCCGCCTTTGTGCAAGGAGGAACAGAAGGAGCACTGCCAGAGCCCTGCAAAATGACCTCCAGCAGGCCACAAATGTGCATGTGTCTGCTCAAACGGTCAGAAACAGACTCCATGAGGGTGATATGAGGGCCCGACGTCCACAGGTGGGGGTTGTGCTTACAGCCCAACACCGTGCAGGACGTTTGGCATTTGCCAGAGAACACCAAGATTGGCAAATTCACCACTGGCGCCCTGTGCTCTTCACAGATGAAAGCAGGTTCACACTGAGCACATGTGACAGATGTGACAGAGTCTTGAGACGCCGTGGAGAACGTTCTGCTGCCTGCAACATCCTCCAGCATGACAGGTTTGGCATTGGGTCAGTAATGGTGTGGGGTGGCATTTCTTTGGAGGGCCGCACAGCCCTCCATGTGCTCGCCAGAGGTAGCCTGACTGCCATTAGGTACCGAGATGAGATCCTCAGACCCCTTGTGAGACCATATGCTGGTGCGGTTGGCCCTGGGTTCCTCCTAATGCAAGACAATGCTAGACCTCATGTGGCTGGAGTGTGTCAGCAGTTCCTGCAAGACGAAGGCATTGATGCTATGGACTGGCCCGCCCGTTCCCCAGACCTGAATCCAATTGAGCACATCTGGGACATCATGTCTCGCTCTATCCACCAACGTCACGTTGCACCACAGACTGTCCAGGAGTTGGCAGATGCTTTAGTCCAGGTCTGGGAGGAGATCCCTCAGGAGACCGTCCGCCACCTCATCAGGAGCATGCACAGGCGTTGTAGGGAGGTCATACAGGCACGTGGAGGCCACACACACTACTGAGCCTCATTTTGACTTGTTTTAAGGACATTACATCAAAGTTGGATCAGCCTGTAGTGTGTTTTTCCACTTTAATTTTGAGTGTGACTCCAAATCCAGACCTCCATGGGTTGAAAAATTTGATTTCCATTTTTTTATTTTTGTGTGATTTTGTTGTCAGCACATTCAACTATGTAAAGAACAAAGTATTTCAGAAGAATATTTAATTAACTCAGATCTAGGATGTGTTATTTTTGTGTTCCCTTTATTTTTTTGAGCAGTGTATATTGTGACACAGTGAGAGGTTCTGTCTGGGAAAACAGGTATTTTCCTCCTAGCATGTGCTGCTGGGCTGTTTTACAGCCAGGTGAGGTCAAATACTGTACCGGATTTTAAGTGCCGGTCCGGGTTTTGGCAGCACCTGGCTGTCCTTAAATAGGCAGATGGGCTCAGAAGACAGTTCTCTGTGTTCAGGTCTGGGAGCCTTGTGTCTGGATGAAGGCTTGCTACCTGTTTGGAGTGAAAACAGGTTGGTGCTGCTATGGTCAAGGACTCTTTGAGGCAGAATTGCAGCATGGTGTGCATTACCACCAACACCGCAAGGTGACTTTTTGCTTGTCTATGACTGCTTGTTTTGTCACTTGCCTAAAGTATGAATAAAACACTGAACTGTTTGATCCAAAGAACTTGTTGTTGCCTCTATACTGCGTCCACTAATCCTGTCTACCAGAGTGAAACCCCACAATATATATATATATATATACACACACACATACATTATGTATTGTAAGACCTCTTCTAGCTCTGCTACGTAGATGTGTAATGCAGTGATGGCACAGGCTCAAAAGTTGAGCCTGTGCCATCAGCTGTTGGTGTCAGCTATACATTGCTGAATCTAGCAGGACTCGAGTTAGCACCAGTTCTGCCATTTTAACCCGTTAGATGCTTCATGTGAACATAAACACAACGCACATAAAATGTACCCATATTGTTCTTATAAGAGCTCATGCACATGGCCATAGCCATTTTTTGGGTCCGCAAAACACGGACACTGTCTACATTCTGCATCCGACCCGCAAAAAATGTGGATTGGATGCGGACAAAAATACGTTTGTGTGCATGAGCCCGTAGGTTAGTGCAATAATTGTACTTTTTTTAAAGGGAGCCCAATTTTCAGTTTTGCTATGGGGCCTGAGGATTTCTATGTATGCCCCTGGTGGACCGGTGTCTTTTATACAGGTAACGAGTTCAAACAGGTGCAATTAATACAGGTAATACGTGCAGAGTAGGAGGGCTTCTTAAAGGGAGTCTGTCATCAAAATTTCACCTTTTTAACCCTTCCTATAGCTTTCTAGCAGCCTTACAGTTAATTAAAACGTTACCTTTATGAGCAATTCTGGACTTATAAAATCGGCAAAAAACAACTTAGTAGCATATGCAAATGAGGGCTCGCAAGTGCCCAGGGGCGGTGTTACCCTCGTAGGTGCCCAGCTAGCTCAGCCTTATTGTCGCTTCCCCCCGCCCATTCTTTCCCTCTGACCGCCCATCTACTTACTTCTTGTTTCGCCGAGATTCCGTGCCTGCGCACTCAGTCCGTCGGCCAGCGCATGCGCATGCACCAGCCGACGGACTGAGTGTGCAGGCGCGGGATCTCGGCGAAACAAGAAATAAGTAGATGGGCGGTCAGAGGGAAAAAATGGGCGGGGGGAAGCGACAATAAGGCTGAGCTAGCTGGGCACCTACGAGGGTAACACCGCCCCTGGGCACTTGCGAGCCCTCATTTGCATATGCTACTAAGTTGTTTTTTGCCGGTTTTATAAGTCCAGGATTGCTCATAAAGGTAACGTTTTTATTAACTTTAAGGCTGCTAGAAAGCTATGGGAAGGGTTAAAAAGGTGAAACTTTGATGACAGACTCCCTCTAGGCTCCATTCACACGTCCGCAAAATGAGTCGCATCCATTCCGCAATTTTGCGGAACGGGTGCGGACCCATTCATTCTCTATGGGGACGGAATGGATGCGGACAGCACACAGTGTGCTGTCTGCAGCCGCAATTGCGGAGCGCGGCCCCGATTTTGGGTCCGCAGCTCCGCAAAAAGATAGAGCATGTCCTATGTCCGGACAAGAATAGGCATTTCAACGGGGGTGCCGGGCTGGTGTGTTGCGGACCCGCAATTTGCGGGTCCGCAACACACAACGGACGTGTGAATGTAGCCTTAAAGAAAAACTAACAGGTCTGTTAGAGCCAGAATTTTTGCTGGTTGGTAGGTGATCAAATACTTATTTCATGCAATAAAATGCATATTAATTATTTAAAAGTCACACAATGTGATTTTCTTTTTTTTTTTTTAGATTCTGCCTCTCACAGTTGCAGGGTACCTACGATAAAAATTACAGATCTCTCTATTCTTTGCAGGTGGGAAAACTTGCAAAATTGCCAGTGTATGAGCTGATGAGTCTGGCCAACATTAACTTAGTGTCAGTGGCCAGCTTTAAGGTCATACATATTAGATGCCTGTTGACCAAGCACTTATCCAGCTGACAGCTATCTTTCCTGACTCTACATCGACATGCATGCCCATCGTGACTGATACTTTTTCCCTCTGACCTCTACACTTGGGGAACAGTTAGGTGGCTCCATACAAATTAAAATATCAGCCTCTGACCAGAATCAGCAGGTATGGCCAACTTTTATCCAATATGATCATGATCTTTAGACTACAGTCATGGCCAAAAGTTTTGAGAATTACATAAATATTGGAAACTGGAAAAGTTGCTGCTTAAGTTTTTATAATAGCAATTTGCATATACCCCAGAATGTTATCAAGAGTGATCAGATGAATTGCATTGTCCTTCTTTGCCATGAAAATTAACTTAATCCCAAAAAAAACTTTCCACTGCATTTCATTGCTGTCATTAAAGGACCTGCTGAGATCATTTCAGTAATCGTCTTGTTAACTCAGGTGAGAATGTTGTCAAGCACAAGGCTGGAGATCATTATGTCAGGCTGATTGGGTTAAAATGGCAGACTTGACATGTTAAAAGGAGGGTGATGCTTGAAATCATTGTTCTTCCATTGTTAACCATGGTGACCTGCAAAGAAACGCGTGCAGCCATCATTGCGTTGCATAAAAATGGCTTCACAGGCAAGGATATTCTGGCTACTAAGATTGCACCTCAATCAACAATTTATAGGATCATCAAGAACTTCAGGGAAAGAGGTTCAATTCTTGTTAAGAAGGCTTCAGGGCGTCCAAGAAAGTCCAGCAAGCACCAGGATCGTCTCCTAAAGAGGATTCAGCTGCGGGATCGGAATGCCACCAGTGCAGAGCTTGCTCAGGAATGGCAGCAGGCAGATGTGAGCGCATCTGCACGCACAGTGAGGCGAAGACTTTTGGAAGATGGCCTGGTGTCAAGAAGGGCAGCAAAGAAGCCACTTCTCTCCAAAAAAACCATCAGGGACAGATTGATCTTCTGCAGAAAGTATGGTGAATGGACTGCTGAGGACTGGGGCAAAGTCATATTCTCTTTCCGATTGTTTGGGGCTTCTGGAAAAAGGCTTGTCCGGAGAAGAAAAGGTGAGCGCTACCATCAGTCCTGTGTCATGCCAACAGTAAAGCATCCTGAGACCATTCATGTGTGGGGTTTCTTCTCATCCAAGGGAGTGGGCTCACTCACAATTTTGCCCAAAAACACAGCCATGAATAAAGAATGGTACCAAAACACCCTCCAACAGCAACTTCTTCCAACAATCCAACAACAGTTTGGTGAAGAACAATGCATTTTCCAGCACGATGGAGCACCGTGCCATAAGGCAAAAGTGATAACTAAGTGGCTCGGGGACCAAAACTTTGACATTTTGGGTCCATGGCCTGGAAACTCCCCAGATCTTAATCCCATTGAGAACTTGTGGTCAATCCTCAAGAGGCGGGTGGACAAACAAAAACCCACTAATTCTGACAAACTCCAAGAAGTGATTATGAAAGAATGGGTTGCTATCAGTCAGGAATTGGCCCAGAAGTTGATTGAGAGCATGCCCAGTCGAATTGCAGAGGTCCTGAAAAAGAAGGGCCAACACTGCAAATACTGACTCTTTGCATAAATGTCATGTAATTGTCGATAAAAGCCTTTGAAACGTATGAAGTGCGTGTAATTATATTTCACTACATCACAGAAACAACTGAAACAAAGATCTAAAAGCAGTTTAGCAGCAAACTTTGTGAAAACTAATATTTGTGTCATTCTCAAAACTTTTGGCCACGACTGTACAATCACTCAAGCATCTATAAGACTGGTGGGCCACACTGGGTGACATAGGAAATATTCATAATTTTACTAATAGTGAGGAGACAACCATTCTAAATTAATCTATAATTGGAATATAATCCTATAAAAATATTTCATATGCAATCCTCAAAATCTGGATTACAGATACACAACGGAAACCGAATATTGAGACTTTATCCTTTATTTTTGTAGATCTCAAAAAAAGAAGAAAAAACTCAGGAAATACGAGGGTCATAGTGTAGGAAAATTAGAAAGTGAATACTTGACATGGCCATAAGTGAAGAGGAGGAGTGTGGAGGAGGTGACAAGGGTGTGAAGGGTGAGATAGGGTTGAATGGTGGTATAGATGTTTAGAATACGTGTTAAAGGAGGTGTTGATGGAAGTCGAGGAGGAAAGGACACTGGGGAGTATAATGAGGGACTGGAAGGGAAATGAACATTTGGATAAGATGAAGAGGGAATATGCACAGGGAAAGAGTGAAAGGAAGCCAATTCTTTTTTGCTTCAATGTATACATTTCTGCCTTTTCAGCAAATGTATTTATGGAACGTAAGCATCACCCTCATACATATTAGGGTGGGTTCACATCTGCGTTCTGGATTCCGTTATGGCTTTGCGTTATAAAATGGTTATAACGGAAAATAATGGAATCCATAAGACGGAAGGACGGATCCGTTATGCTGCCCATAGACTTGTATTATGACGGAATGCAAAATGGAATCCTTTAAAGGGCATTTCGTTTTGCTTTCCGTCTTAATAGAAGTCTATGAGAATCATAACGGATCCGTCTGGTTTCCGTTATGCAGAACGGAGAAAAAAGTCCTGTCGACAGGACTTTGTTTTCCGTCTTGCATAACGGGACCCAGACAGATCCGTTATGATTCCCATAGACTTCTATTAAGACGGATCAAAACGGAATGCCTCTAAAGGCTTCCGTCTTATGGATTCCGTTATTTTCCGTTATAACCATGTTATAACGGAAAGCCATAACGGAATCCAAAACGCAGATGTCAACCCACCCTTACATGTCTGAAACATCCCAAATTTCATTATATGGCATTTTATACTACAAAAATTAATAATAATAAAAATGATAATGCTTATTATGTGCCGCAATACATGGATCTGCAAAAAATACAGATGGCATCCGTGTGTGTTCAGTACTTTGCGGAACGGAACAGCTGTCCCCTAATAGAACAGTCCTATCCTTGTCCGTAACGTAGACAAAAATGTTCTATTTTATTGTTATTATAACAAAAAAATTCCGAAAGAGAATGCACACAGAGTAACTTATGTTTGTTTGTTTTTTGCGGACCCATTGAAATGAATGGTTCTGCTTATGGTACGCAAAAAATTGGAATGGACACGGAAAGAAAATACATTTGTGTGCATGAGCCCGTAGTCATAGTAATAGCAGTAGTAGTAACAAAAGTGGTAATTGTAATAGCAATATAGCAGTAGTAGTAGTAGCAGCAGAAGTGGTAGTAGAAATAGCAGTAGTATAATTAGTAGTAGTAGCAGTAGTAACAACAACAGTAGTACTAATAACTGTAGTAGTGATAGAAGTACCAGTAATTGTGTTGGTAATAGTTGAGGTAGTAAGAGTAGTAATAACAGTAGTAGTACTAGTGGCAGTAATAACATAGTAGTAATAGTGGTTGTAGTAGTAGTAATATCAGTAGTAATAGTAGTAGTAGCAGAAATAATAGTAGTAGTAGTAGTAGCAGTGTGAGTTGTAATAAATATAGCATTAGTAGTAGCATTAGTAGTCATAACACTAGTAGTAGTAGCTGCAGCAGTTGTAGTAATAACAATAATAGTATCAGTACCATTAGTAGTAGTGGCAGTAATAGTTATAGTAATAGTATTAATAACAATACTAGTAGTACTAATAGCAGCAATAGTAGTAGTAGTAGTAGTTGGTGGTAGTAGTGGTAGAATTGCATTTATTATCACAATAAAATGGCATTATCTGGCATTAACAGACCATGATTGGTACCATAAGGCCCCTTTCACACGGGCGAGTATTCCGCGCGGATGCGATGCGTGAGGTGAACGCATTGCACCCGCACAGAAACCGACCCATTCATTTCTATGGGGCTGTGCACATGAGCGGTGATTTTCACACATCACTTATGCGTTGCGTGAAAATCGCAGCATGTTCTATATTCTGCATTTTTCACGCAACGCAGGCCCCATAGAAGTGAATGGGGTTGCGTGAAAATCGCAAGCATCCGCAAGCAAGTGCGGATGCGGTGCGTTTTTCACGCACGGTTGCTAGGAGACGATCGGGATGGAGACCCGGTCATTATTATTTTCCCTTATAACATGGTTATAAGGGAAAATAATAGCATTCTGAATACAGAATGCAAAGTAAAATAGCGCTGGAGGGGTTAAAAAATAATAATAATAATTTAACTCACCTTAGTCCACTTGCTCGCGTAGCCCGGCATCTCCTTGTGTCTCCTTTGTTGATTAGGAGCTGTGGTGAGCATTAAATACAGTTACAGGACCTTTGATGACGTCACTCCGGTCATCACATGGTACGTCACATGATCTTTTACCATGGTGATGGATCATGTGATGACCGGAGTGACGTCATCAAAGGTCCTTTACCCAGGTCCTAAAGAAAGAATACAGAAGGAGATGCCGGCTGTGCTATCAAGTGGACTAAGGCTACTTTCACACTAGCGTTGTTTTAATCCGGCATTCAATTCCGACACCGGAACTGCCCGCCGGATGCGGAGAAACGCGTGAAAACGGATTACATTTGAATCCTGATCAGGATTTTGATCACAATGAAAAAATGCATTGGAAAAAACGGATCCGCCGTTAATGCAAGTCAATGGGAAAAAGACCGGATCCGGCGTTCAGTCAAAGTGTTCAGGATTTTTGGCCGGAGGTAAAAATACAGCATGCTACGTTTTTCTGAAAAGCCTGATCAGTCGAAAAGACTGAACTGAAGACATCCTGATGCATCCTGAAGGACGGACTCTCCATTCAGAATGCATGGGGATAAAACTGATCAGTTCTTTTCCGGATTTGAGCCCCTAGGACGGAACTCAGCGCCGGAAAAGAAAAACGCTAGTGTGAAAGTAACCTAAGGTGAGTTAAATTATTTTTTATTCTTTTTAACCCCTCCAGCGCTATTTTACCTTGCATTCTGTATTCAGAATGCTATTATTTTCCCTTATAACCATGTTATAAGGGGAAATAATACAATCTACAGAACACCGATCCCAAGCCGATTCTCACGCGAGTGCAAAACGCATTACAATGTTTTGCACTCGCGCTGAAAAATCGCGGGTGTTCCCGCAACGCACCCGCACATTTTCCCGCAACGCCCGTGTGAAAGAGGCCTTTAAAAAATGTACAGAGGAATAGGACAACAAATAATAAACCATCTTATTATTACTACAGAGACTGAATATCGTTGTTTCTACTCATTCATTCACAAAAACTGCAAAATCTGCCGCATACAGTAAATACAGTATCTGCAGCAAATCTGATAATATCCACAGTGTAAATTGTCTTTCATGTGTGAACCTGTCCATACATCCAGATGAAACTAGTGCTGGGGTGTCAGGATTTGAGAATAAATTCATGAAAATAATCAAGCAACAATTATAATCGTCACTCCATATCATTTCTGAATTTTTTTGGCATCCAATAGTCCAGGCATTCCGATAATCTGGATCTTGTTTCCAGCATAGCACTGCATAACTGTCTTGAATGTCAGAAAACCATAGCTTAAAGATTCAGGCCTAATTCACACATAGTCGCCAACAGTCCCAAATTTGCAGGAACTGTCCCTAATTTTTGGCCTTTCTTGGGTCAAAAATGGGCAGGGTTTACATAAATGGGCAGTCCTACGCAGTTTGCGGTATTCCTGGGGTGGTGTTTATTGCACCTAATTTACCAACTGCAATGTTGGTAAGTATGTTCACACAGTCAGTTTTTGTCAGCAATTTCCTTCAACGATTGTAAGCCAAAAACCAGGTGCGGGTCTAAAACACAGGAAAGCATTACACCTTATCTCTGGAAACCATTTACCAAACAATGACTGTATGAATAAGGCCTTACCAGTTCTGAGGCTCCTGTGACCACAGGCTTATGCACACAGGTATACAGCAGGCACCATGGTGCACAGGGGCGGACTGGGAACTAAAAGTGGCCCTGGAAAAAAAAGTTTGTGATGGGATTTGAACTCACAGCTTCTGCATCATAGCCCAGAACTTTAACCACCAGACTATATATCTGCATAACCAATGACTAAAATTAAATAAAATAAAATTAGACTTCTACTGTATAGTGCACAAAATCAGCAGGAAGTGACCTTCAAGTCTAATTAGTGGAGCATGGCTCGAAAAGGACTAAGTGGGACAGAACTTCAAAGTCAATGTGTCGTCTGCTGCCCGGTAATGAACTATTAATGAGGCAATTAAGTGCTTATAGACGTGGTGTCAAAAAGACTTTTACTAATCGGCAGCAATAGGAAAACCGCAAAGTGTTTATTTTTGGTGTGCTCTGCTCAAGCCCTCCAGGTATTCCCTGCTAATCTTAGGCACCCAGTAAAGACTGAATAAAAGCAAGTCATCCACCAGAGGCTAAGAAGTCAAGGCAAATATGTAGACAGGCAACAAAAATAACTTACTAGACCTGAGTTAATTTCTTAGGGTCTGGCCACACGTTCAGGTTTTTGCATGCAGTTTTGGAAGCCAAGATGATCAAGAGTGAATTAAAAAAAGAGGAGAATTTTGAAAAATTCCCGTCAAATTTACTAATTTCAGAATCAGTTTGCTCATTTCTATAACTTACCTAGTAACAATTCAATAAACCAAACTGAGGGCAGAAAAAACTGGTGACATGAATGAAACGCTGGATCCCTTACTTTTTTGACCAAGTCGTTTTCTTAATACTCCAAGAGCTGGAGTTCCGTTATTCAAGAGCTTTGGCTGCACCTGTCCTCCCGCTGATGACTAACATCTCTCTTTCTTAACTGTATACAGGGAGAAAGCTTTCAATCAGTGGCAGAGGTGGTGGTATCAGTGGCAGAGGTGGTGGTGAGGGCAAGGGGCTCAAGAATATGAAGATTTACACTCTATTGAGTGGCCTTGAGAACTGGGGGTGAAGCTGCTCAACAGGGATTTTAAGAAAACAACAGGGTCAAAAAAGTAAGTGACCCAGCAGTTCAATTAGGGTTTATGTCAACAGTTTATGCATCCTTCAGATAGGGTCGCATAAAACGGGTGACAGGTTCCCGTTATAGTGGTTGTACAGGATTAAAAAAGCATGACCGCTTAATTTTTCAAAAACATCATCACACCTGTCCTATCGTTGTGCATAGTTTTACAGCTCATCCCCATTCATTTCAACTAAGCTGAGTTGAAATACCAAGCATATCCCTAAAAAAAATCTACAACTGGGCATTTCCCTTGACAAAGGGGTGTGTGTCTCTACACAGTTTGTCTTAGTACACATTGGATAATGTAGGAGAGTATGTGGACCCCCCTCCTTTGCTGACTGGTAACACCCAATTGTCAAATTATAAGATGGTCTAGCAATGTTATTTCATAGGGAATACATGTATTTACTAAAAGGGCAAGATGTCAAGATGTTAAAAATTATATTAAACTGTTTCTAAGGGTCTATTCACTGTATTTTTGATCCGCATCCGCTCCGCATTTTTTGCAGATCTGATGTGGACCCAATTATTTCAATGGGGCCAAAAAAGATGTAGATAGCACACTGTGTATTGCCCGCATCTCTATGTCCATTCCGCGGCCCCGCTAAAAAGATAGAACATGTCCTATTCTTGTCTATTTATGGACTGAAATAGGCATTTCTAGCATAATGTCCAGGACAGTAAAATGTGGGATGCACGAGGCCGGTATGTGTGTTTTGCGGATCCACAATTTACGGACCGCAAAATGGATATGATTGTGTGAATGGATCCTTAGAAATATATATTTTGTTAAAGCTCAGTAGTAACAATGAGAGTAGCCCCTAGGGAGTTGTCACAAACTACTTAATGATAATTCATCCATCCAGTGATACTCACTCCTGGGGTCTGAAAAAAATTGTTAAAGGGGTTGTCTGGGCTTTTACTTTTGATGACCTATCCTCAGGATAGGTCATGAAAAGTGATGGTCAGTTCACAGTGTTTGCCAGCGAACTCATGCGGGCTACCATCTTTAGTAAGGTAGACTAATCCGTCCGGCGATGCACAGGTAAGCCCTTACCTGTGCCGGGAGCCAGTCTGAAATGAAATGCAGTCACCGGGAGCAGGCAGTTCTGAGAACAGCCCGATGAAGGCCCCCGGCAGCTGTTCTCGGAACTGCCTGCTCCCGGTGACTGCATTTCATTTCAGACCAGCTCCCGGCAGAGGCACAGGTAAGGGCTTACTTGTGCATCGCCGGACGGGTGAGTCTACCTTACTAAAGATGGCAGCCCGCATTTGTTCGCTGGCGAACACTGCGAACTGACCATCACTGGTCATGAATATCAGATTGGTGGGGGTCCAACACTGGGCACTGATCAGCCGTTTGAGGAGACGATGCGCACAGTTCGCTCGTGCCATCTCCCTTCTCTCTTCTTACCCGCTGCTGCTGTCCCATAGAAATACAGAGGAGAGTAGGAAGAGAGACGGCATGTGAGCACTGCGTGTGCCTTCTCCTCAAACAGCTGATAGGTGGGGGTGCTGGGAGTCAGACCCCCGCCTATCTGATATTGATGACCTATCCTGAGGATAGGTCATCAATATTAAAAATCCAGACAACCTCTATGTAACGGACCGTTTCAACAGACAAGGGGTTAAAATCCGTTTAGGCAATAAGCCCCTTTCTGAGAGACAGGCACAGCTACTGCAGGATACAACAACTTCCGAACTGGGTACAAAGTAGCACTCCAAACTGGAACCTCACGAATAGCTGCTAGCAGACGAACAGGAAAAGCATACAATCCTGGCAATCGGTCCTCTAACAGCATACAGTGAATCCCCCCAATAACGAGACAAGGCTCCGTTTTGAGGGTCAAGCAGTGGTCTGACTGTACTTGAAGTACAGCCTCTTTTATTCACAAAAAACAAACATAGTACTGCCCACAGGGGTTTGAAATACAACCAATCAGTAATTAACAAGACATACAATGTAACTACAGCAACCAATCGTTCACGCCCCCAGAGGACCAGAATGAAGACTGTAACATAGGACAACATATCCCCACAATGCATCATGGTTTCCTCCTCTCTGTCCAGACAACCTGAAGAGCAATCCAATTATCTCTGAGGACAAAAGGAGATCACCAATACACATGTGAGGACAACAGAACAGACATCACCATTTTAAACACACAATGGGACAATAGAAACACACCCAGCATATTCCCTCCCCTTATCCTGAGAGGAGACTCAATTATACATACAGTTAAACATACTTTCTACCCAACTTTCATAACTCTAAAACCATACATCACATTTACATAAAAATTACATATTCGCAATCAATCCATTCAGGGGAACAACATATTAAAAAATGGCATGAATCAGACCAGGGGTTCAAAAGTTAGTAAAATATCTTTTGGGCCCTGGCTGGCACATGGCTATCTGGCTCAAACCAGTTTTACAGAGCCCTCTTTCCTGGAGACAATGGGAAATAATCAAATTATATCCAGGGATAGAGGCAGACTCCATTGAGCACATGGTTGCAAAAAGACATAAAATACAATAAAATACACAAGGTTACATTTACTACATAAAATAAAGACATGCAACATATCCCCAGATAGCTTAGGTCTGAGCGCATATTATTGAATGGCGCTCAGACCACACACATACAGTTCAATTGCCATGGAGCTTAAGTTTTGCATGGGCTGATGATAGGGCCCATAATCCTGGGGCAAGAGGCCAGCAGCCAGTCCTCTCCAAAGCCCAGTGGCGAGGTTGGTTTCGCCACACATCTCCCCCCCCCAGGGAAGACTAACCAGGTACCTGACCTCACGCCGGTCGGTACCTGAGTTAGTCTGGCAGCCCACCCTCAACCCAATACTGGACCTGTTGCTTTTGGTAGCCTGTCTCTGTCCAGTGAGTCCACCAAGGTTATGTTGGAAGCTGGTACTCCTGGTCTCTGTGTTGCTCCCTGGCTTACAGTGGGGGTTGCTTTGTGGGCAGGTATCAGCGGTACTCTGCCCTGGTGCCAGCGCTACCACGGAAGAAGCCTGGTTGGAGCCTGGTTGTTGGAGGGGGAGACCGACTGTCTCTACCCCCTGTGCTGTAAGTGCAGAGACCACGGTCCCATCTGTACTGTTGTGGGGCTTACTGTCTCCCCCTGGTGCGTTAAGCTGCCGCTGGGGAGAGGGGGTAACGGGCTCCTCTCCCATACATACTTCCAGCCGCTGGGGAGGGCGACCGACCGTCTCCGCTCCCAATACAGTGTCCTGCTGCTGGGGAAAGGAGACTGGGCTCTCTATTCCCTGCTGGACACTCTGCCGCTGGGGGACAGGACCGACTGTCTCTGCCCCCTGTAACTCCGCCTGTCGCTGAGGAATGGAGACTGGGCTCCCAATTCCCAAAAAATCATGCTGCTGCTGGGGGGCAGGAACAACCACCTCTGCCCCCTGTAACTCAGCCTGCCGCCGGGGAGGGAGGACGCTGCTCTCCTCTCCCTGCATTTCACACTGCCTTCCCGGCATATCACTCTGCTGCTGGGGGGCAGGAACAACTACCTCTGCCCCCTGTAACTCAGCCTGCCGCTGAAGAGGGAGGACGCTGCTCTCATCTCCCTGCACTTCACACTGCCGCTGGGGAATGGAGACTGGGCTCCCAATTCCCTGCTGGACCGGTGGAGAGACCTCGGTCCCATCTCTACCGGCCACCTGGGGTCCTTCCCAGTAACACTCTACAATATCCTCCCAGCTGAATGGGTCTGGATCTGGGTCTGTCACCTTACCGTCCTGCTGATCCTTCTCAATGGAGTGGAAGAGATCTCGGTAGTCCTGCTCCAGTTCCCACTCCAGGGTTGCTAGGTGAGCCAGGTCTTGCTCTACCTCATGGGGGTCATCCCACTCATGCCTAGCCTCCCTCTCATAAAAAATGTCCTGAAGTCTGGACTGTGCAGGGCTCCCGAAGTCAGGCTCTGCAAAGGACTCCCATAACAAGCCAGGACCATAAAACTCCTCTCCCTCTGGCTTGTCATGTTCGGCTGTCCAGGGTATATACTGTGCCATATACCACCAAAGCGCCTGGTAGGCATCCTCCAGCCATAGCTCCTGCCATACCCGGTGCTCTAGTTCCTTCACCCATTCCTCCAGGGGCTGCTCTCCCAGGAAGGGCATCCGC
Organism: Bufo bufo; assembly: GCF_905171765.1. NCBI lineage: Eukaryota > Metazoa > Chordata > Amphibia > Anura > Bufonidae > Bufo > Bufo bufo. Next base: position 203,379,030 of record NC_053397.1, on the reverse strand, counting down.
AGGGCCACTTGCTTCTGCAACCGCTGCTCTTCACTGGGGAGACTCTCACCCCGCTGGTATTGTAGATTATCCAGGGCCTGGTACCAGATGCCTTTCCTTAATGCATCCCGGCCATCCAGGTCCTCCTCCTCGTATAACACTGCTGGTTCCATCCTGGTGCTTTTAGGGTCGCTGTACTGAGACATGCGTTGTCCTTAAATTGTAGAATCCACAGAAATGGTGTCTCCTGTAGCTGTCCTTCTGGATGTAGGAACGATCCCGCTGCTTGCCACCAATGTAACGGACCGTTTCAACAGACAAGGGGTTAAAATCCGTTTAGGCGATAAGCCCCTTTCTGAGAGACAGGCACAGCTACTGCAGGATACAACAACTTCCGAACTGGGTACAAAGTAGCACTCCAAACTGGAACCTCACGAATAGCTGCTAGCAGACGAACAGGAAAAGCATACAATCCTGGCAATCGGTCCTCTAACAGCATACAGTGAATCCCCCCAATAACGAGACAAGGCTCCGTTTTGAGGGTCAAGCAGTGGTCTGACTGTACTTGAAGTACAGCCTCTTTTATTCACAAAAAACAAACATAGTACTGCCCACAGGGGTTTGAAATACAACCAATCAGTAATTAACAAGACATACAATGTAACTACAGCAACCAATCGTTCACGCCCCCAGAGGACCAGAATGAAGACTGTAACATAGGACAACATATCCCCACAATGCATCATGGTTTCCTCCTCTCTGTCCAGACAACCTGAAGAGCAATCCAATTATCTCTGAGGACAAAAGGAGATCACCAATACACATGTGAGGACAACAGAACAGACATCACCATTTTAAACACACAATGGGACAATAGAAACACACCCAGCATATTCCCTCCCCTTATCCTGAGAGGAGACTCAATTATACATACAGTTAAACATACTTTCTACCCAACTTTCATAACTCTAAAACCATACATCACATTCACATAAAAATTACATATTCGCAATCAATCCATTCAGGGGAACAACATATTAAAAAATGGCATGAATCAGACCAGGGGTTCAAAAGTTAGTAAAATATCTTTTGGGCCCTGGCTGGCACATGGCTATCTGGCTCAAACCAGTTTTACAGAGCCCTCTTTCCTGGAGACAATGGGAAATAATCAAATTATATCCAGGGATAGAGGCAGACTCCATTGAGCACATGGTTGCAAAAAGACATAAAATACAATAAAATACACAAGGTTACATTTACTACATAAAATAAAGACATGCAACATATCCCCAGATAGCTTAGGTCTGAGCGCATATTATTGAATGGCGCTCAGACCACACACATACAGTTCAATTGCCATGGAGCTTAAGTTTTGCATGGGCTGATGATAGGGCCCATAATCCTGGGGCAAGAGGCCAGCAGCCAGTCCTCTCCAAAGCCCAGTGGCGAGGTTGGTTTCGCCACACTCTACTTTTGTAGAAGCCTTAAAGGGGAGAGAAACCCAAATGCTATTTTGACCCATTTACCAACACTGTTTTCCCCTGTTCTCAGCATCACTGCATCCTGGCAGGATGTTTACATGTATAATTTCCTGCTTCATTAGCTTCCTGCTGAGTTTTCTAACCAAACCTAGCATGCTTTGCTCTGTAATGTTTCTCAGGGTTTGCTCTACCTGCCATACTGTCCCCTCTGCAGCAGTAATGCTCTCTTCACCTTTCCTCTCCATGTGAACTAGGTGGAGAAACAATACAGAACAAAGCATGCTAGGTTTGATTAGCAAACACAGTGAGTAAACTTCCAGCCAGGATGCAGTGATGCAGGTATCAGGCAAAAATATTCAGTGTTTGAGCGAATAAAAAATTCATTATGGAACCAGAAAACCCCTTTAATGTTAACATTTTAATACCTGCCAATGTTCCTTTTGTTACTTGACAGTATTCCCAAAAAGTAACCAAATGGGCCAAGTCATTGACTCCACCAGCCATCCTCCAACCCCCTATCATCTTGCTCTTCTGTCTTGCACCCCAAAACCCATCTACACCAAAGTCACCCCACCTAACACCAGGCAGGACCCCCAAGCCAGGGAATGCTCAGAGAGAAGAAATGTTACACCCTCCATCCACTAAACTGCCCCAGGGAGCGCCAGAGTGGGAACTCCACCGTGAGCAACTACTGCACCCATTCTAGCCAACACTACCTCTCCTGTCCTCCACATAGCACTCCCCTGGGGGTCCCTGCAGTAACACATACACATATATGGTGCAACACCTCACACCTCTGTACAGGTATCTTAAGGTTCAGGCACATGTGCTACTGACTATGTGCAACTGGCAAATTCAGTCATTGGCCCTTGTGTGCCCCCTTAAAGCGCCTCCATGAGCAATACATTTTTTCTTAAAAGCAATGATTTGGCCTTGAATGATTCTTCATGTGTTAAAGGATTTACATGCAACTTTCATGATACAACAGAATATGGTTTTTGAAAATCCACAGCATGCCCTGAATTACCGCTTAGTATATTGTATTGTAAATTGTTGCAGATTTTTGTACATCAAATCCACAACATCTGAAGATTAAGAGGCCTTACACACCTTGCTGTTGGCAGCTTGGACAACTATTATTCCTGCCATACACATGCACACTTTGGGCATGTTGAAATCCAACATGTCCGACCCTTCTTTCATCTGGGAATTATCAGAACAACCCTGAACACATTAGATGGTTGGCCGGTCCCACTAAAATCTGAAGGTTCAGATGATGTTCCTCTAATGTGTATGGCCAGCATTCCAGGGAATATTCTGTGCCAAAATCCAATTGTAATCTTCTCCCCACAGTTTTCAATAGCAATCTATGTTGCTGTTCACATTATTAAAGGCCCGTTAAGGTCTGAAACGAGTCAGAGGAGTGTGTTATAGTCTTTACCGCCTTATGGACTATGTGACTGCGGTTTGAGGTGCTTGTTCATCATCTGCATGTGTTCATATGGCTGCTCCCTTGTGGTTTGATTTCTTCTGAGAACACCTTATTGGGGCTGTCCGAGTGTTTAATACTGATGACTAGAGTTGAGGTACCCTGGTCCGAATCCGGACTTTCTCACTGAAGTTCGGGTTCAGGTTCGGTGTTCGGGTGATTTTATTATTTTGCATTATAACGGAAAAAATGTACATTCTTAAAACAGAATGCTAAATAAAATGTCTACCGAGCGGTTAAAAAAAAACAAAAAAAACCTCACCTCATCCACTTGATCGCGCAGCTGATATCTTCTTTTCTTCAGGACCTGCAAAAGGACTTGCGGTGATGTCACCACGCTCACCATGTGGTGAGCGTGGTGACATCACCGCAGGTCCTTCTATCTTCATTCAGCAGTACCATGTAGTGAGCGCTGTGCCGTCAACGCAGGTCCTTTTGCAGGTCCTGAAGAAAAGAAGATACCGGCTGTGCAATCAAGTGGATGAGGTGAGTTTTGTTTTTGTTTTTTTACCGCTCAGTAGACATTTTATTTAGCATTCTGTTTTAAGAATGCTATTATTTTCCATTATAACCATGCTATAACGGAAAATAATAAAGTGAAGTTCGGGTCCCCATTGACTTAAATGGGGTCCGGGTTCGGGGTGAGGTTGGGGTCAATTTCTTGTCCCGAACCCGAACTTTGACCTGAAGTTCGACCGAAGCCGGCGAACCCAAACTTCCACGGGTTCGCTCAACCCTACTGATGACCTATCCTCTGGATAGATCATCAGTATGCCATCGGTGAGGGTCCGACTCCCGTCACCCACCGCCCTGGTGAGAGCTGCTGTTCTCTTCCAGCACTGGGAGATTCATTTCAGTATCATTACAGATCAATTCTGCTTTCACTTTGCTATTCTTGTTATTAGTTAGGTAACAGAACCATCTAGCAGTGGTAAAAATTTATTACACGTATGTTTCTTGTTAATAAAGATTATTGTATTGTTGGGAGGTGCTAAGCATTGTGGGTAGTGCAAGGCATTCTGGGAAAGAGAATCCCAGTATCCATTTTACAGGACATCAGCAGAGCTGTTCCATGCAGTTCTCCTTATGGGTACAAGGTGGAGTCCATAGATGGTCAGACCGTTGAGACAGCGGGGAGGAAAGCAACTGGGTACAAGGAGTTCATAGATGGTCAGACCTGCTTGTCCCTGCCAACCATACTGGAGTGCAATCACATTCCTGACAATTGTTCTGAGATACCTACACTAGAGGTAGCCGCATACCAAGCCCATCTTAAACTCCACCATCTTTGTGCAAGTATATCTGGTGAGTGAGATATACCTTGTATCAGGGATATGTTATGCAGTGATGTTTAGTTAGCTGTAGTATTACTCTGGGAACATGTAGCTGTTAGATGTTAGCTATGCAATTCTATGTACAGGCAGCCATTTTGGGACATATGCACAGAGTTAATGTAATGTTGTAGTACATGTTGTTCTATGCTTTCTGCTGTACATGCTATCTTGTATGCTTTATACTTATACAAGCCATTTGTATTTTTAAAGTTTTACCACATCAATACTCCTGTTTTGCCAATAAACAAATTAGACTACAGAGAACAGACCTCTTATTTGGAAGACAGGAATGGTTTATACTGAATGTCAGACTGCACATTGTGTGAACGTGTATGAAGACAGAACAGTAAAACAGATGCTAGTCACCAGCAATAGTGGATCTGACTACACAGAGCCGCCATCACACACATACAGTCACAAGAAGCTAGAGTGCAGCCCCCAGCAAGTGCAGCACGATCCAGACCACGCTGATCCGTTTTTATATAGACTGAGTCCGCACAGAGACATTAAGCAGCCATTAAAAGCCAAACAATGTCCGCTAGCCAGGCATCATCATACAGTACCAGGTCGCTAGCAAGCTGCTCTAGCAAGTCCTCAATAAACTGCTCTCGCCTGTGCGGAAGCTGAGGCTGCAAAAGTAAAATCTTCCTTTGCTGCACAAGAGATGCAACTAAAGTTAAAGCAAGCAGATCAAGTGTCGCTGCAAGCGCCAAAGGAAAAGGAGAGAGTACTCCTGCAAGAATCACTAGAAAAACTTGCCGCAGAGAAAGAAGTGGCAGCTGCAATAGTCAAAGCACAGTACCTAGAAGCCATGGAGTACCCTGAATCTGAGAAGCACAGTCAAGTACCTGGGCCAGACCTAGATCAACAAGATCCAGCACAGCGCGTCTCAGAATATGTCCATCAGCATCCCAAGACAGATGACAACTGTGATCCAGTATATCAGCCAGCTTATATAGAGTGCCAAAGATACTACCGTGAACCACAGTACTTCAATCAGGACGGTATGCGACAACACGATGCTGACCACAACTACTGCTCTGCAGAACGAAAGCTACAACCTTCGCTTTGACTTAAAGGGACGCCATTTCTGTCAGAACGGTATTAAACAGACTGCCCTAAGCCAGAAACCCCTAAAAGGTATGGTGATACACCACACAAGCAGCATAATAACAACACACCGGGTAGTATTGGCGCTAACGAGGCCGCCATGGACTTCGCTAAGTTCTTTGTTAAACGGGAGCTGGTTACCAAAGGACTTCTAAAGTTCACCGATTGTCCGGGCATGGCGAGCCTTCTTCCAGAACGCCATAAGAGACTTAGATCTTTTCTATAGTAAAGAGTAAGATCTCTTGGTAAAGTGGCTTGGAAGCGAGTCTGCTGAACACACCAAAAGAATCAGAGACATTAACATAAACTATCCTGGCAAAGGCCTAAAGATGGTGTGGGAAAGACTTGATGAGTGTTATGGGTCAATAGGAGCTATAGAAAATGCTTTATTTAAGAGAATTGATAATTTTCCCAGAATAGTGGGTAGGAGTTACCAGAAGCTCAGGGAACTCAGTGACTTGTTGATAGAGGTACAGGTTGCTCAGGCAGAAGGAGATCTGCCGGGGCTAGCGTTCATGGACACCGCCAGAGGTGTCAATCCGATTGTCCAAAAACTCCCTTATAACCTACAGGAGAAGTGGATCGTGCATGGTTTTCCTTATAAGCAGGTTCATAATATACCATTTCCCCCTTTGTGGTGTTTATAGACTTTGTTACTCAACAGGCAAGGATCAGACACAATCCCAGTTTTGACTTTACATTGTCATGTCCCACTACCCCTGGTGTCAAACATCATAAAACACCAGTGGCAGTCCACAAAACTAACGTTGTCTCCACAGGTTCTCCTTACAGGCCATTTAAGTCTTCTCAAGAAGAGAAAAAACTCAAAGATCTTACCAAAGAATGCCCCCTGCACAAGAAACCACATTCTCTATTAAAATGCAGAGCCTTCAGGGAGAAGTCTTTAGAGGACTGCAAAGAATTCCTCATAGAAAACAACATCTGCTTCAGGTGCTGCACTACGACGTCGCACTTCGCCAGAAACTGTAAGGTCAGTGTGCACAGAATGCGGTAGCACAGAACACAACACGGCTTTACACCCTGGACCACCCTCTCAGGTATCACCCCAAGCAGAGGAGCATGACGGGAAGCAGATAGATACTGACATAGACACCGCAGTAGTCACTTCTCACTGTACAGAGATCTGTAAAGGACTCACAGGAGGGAAGTCCTGCTCAAAAATCTACCTTGTCAAAGTATACTTAGTCGGTCACCGAGATAAGGCGATCAAGATATATGCAATCTTCGATGATCAAAGCAATCGGTCATTAGCTAAATCCACCTTCTTCGACATCTTTAACATTGTAGGGACCGGTTCTCCCTACTCCTTAAGGACATGTGCCGGTACCGTTGAGACGGCGGGGAGGAAAGCAACTGGGTACAAGGTGAAGTCCATAGATGGTCAGACCTGCTTGTCCCTGCCAACCATACTGGAGTGCAATCACATTCCTGACAACCGTTCTGAGATACCTACACCAGAGGTAGCAGCATACCACCCCCATCTGAAGCATATAGCTCACCTGATACTAGAACTGGACCCAGAAGCCCCGATAGTCTTACTCCTCGGAAGAGACATACTACAAGTTCACAAGGCTAGAGGACAGATTAACGGACCCCAGAACGCTCCACACTGTGTCCCCAGACTGCACACTGTGAACGTGTATGAAGACAGAACAGCTGCAGCCTCCTCGCAGCTTAACAAGCACAGCGCCGACCATTGGATAGCAGCTATGCTTGGTATTGCAGTTCAGGCCCATTTACTTGAATAGGACTAAGCTGTGTCTAGTTCATATGACCGATGAACGTGATGTCACTGGCCTAGGAAGAGATGATGCTGGTCATGGAGCATGGTCTCTTCAAACAGCTGATTGGTGGGGGTTCCAGATAGGTCATCAATATTGAACAATCCCTTCAATATTGCAGAATTGTCTGAAGTTCCCACCATTTGGAGCATTGCTGTGCTAGTATTGCTTCCATTTTACATGAGAGATGCAAGACACACTCCATATAAAACAAACATACAACTAACGACTTAGGGCAAACTGCAGTCTGTCTGCCAACCCCTGAGACAATGTTCCCCTTTGTTAATGAGGTTTTCTTCCTGTGTGTCTGACTAGCAATGTATCAGTGCATTGAAATGCTTTGTTCTTGCGTTGAGCGAGGTGATCTGGTCAGTATAAGCCTTGGTGGGAGCAGAGGGTGTGTGACACATATTATAATGAGATATATCAAATGAAGTTCCGTCCTTTATGCCCTAATCTGCAACACACACAAGAGGCTTGATTAATAAGTATATTGACAAAACCAATCTGGAGACATACAAGGGACTTACAACGTGGTGACGTAAAAGGAAGTCTTTGTCACATTGTTCATTTTATTCTTCCCAAGGATGGTCCCGGTGGAACTGAGATTTCGACGCTGTGGAGGAGAAGGATGAAAGTCATCTTCCCATAGCTGACAAGTGTTCCATCCATGCTTTGTCACCACTCAGCTTTGGGCAGCTTAGAGAATTGTGGCAGGAATGATGTTGAAGTGCAGCAGATGCCTTTGTTGGCCCTAAACAGACAATGAAAGCTTTCCTGATTTATGTCTCATTTCATTTATTTTCAGCTATAAACAGTGTTCTGCATGGGCGTGCACAGAAATAATAAGGTCCCACCCCCCTGAAAACATTTATCAAAAGTAATCTCTACATTTAAAATTTGCAGATCACTCCTGAACTCACAGTATACTGCTTTTCTTCAGACAGTGCCAAGAAGTCCAACCAGTAGACTGACATGTTGCTGAAATCCTATGGCATTGAAGTGCTTGCTGATGTATTGTATATATTAAAGTGTAAATAAAGGGGTTGTCTAGGATTAGAAAAACATGGCTCCCCCCCAAAAAAAATGCGTCACACCTGTCTACTGGTTGTGTATGGTATTGCAGCTCACCTTAACTGAACCAAATAAGGCTTAGCTGCAATACAACATACAACCTGTGGACAAGTAAAGAACCATAATTTGAGTGTGAGTGTATAATTTGCATGAAAATTTATAAATGAAAATTTTTACTTTTCCATGACAGTTTTCAGTTTTGTTTTTTTGTGTTGACAAACATGGCAGTCAACTAAAAGGGTTTTCTGAGATTTTCATATTTATGGCCTATCAGGATAGGTCTTTAATATGAGATGGGTGGGGATCGATACGGCAACCCCACCGATCAGCGGTATGAAGAGGCTGTGGCTTTCTCTGAGTGCTTGCTTAGACCTCTTCCTAGGCCATGAGATGTCACGTTTAGAGAAAAAAATCTTTTCTGATCCTAAATATCAGAAAATAATAAATCCCTAGATGTACGACCCATCTCCAGAAATCAAGCGCCCTTTATATTATTATTACTCTTAAGAAATGCATCCAGGTCCCTCTTGAACTTCTTCATATCAAATCGACCTGGAGATATTCAGTGGAGGTACACTTTAAGACATCTTTTCTGTAAATTCCCTTTCTAACCATGGAAAACAGAAATCTCTCCAGACACCTTGGTGGCATTGGCATGAATTAGCTACTCGGGAACAATTTGGCAAAGTAGCATGAATTGGAACTAGAATCGTCTATTTTATTTATGACTATGTGGCATGGCTTGTACCCAACAGTAATGAGGCTACTGAAGTAGTCCTACAGAGATTCCTGCTGTAGATTTGAAGGATGTGGTTCATCTTGCATTACATTCACAGTTGTGTCAGGTCAACCATGACCTTGTTCTCAGCAGAAATGTCAGGAAGAATGATACTTCAGGGTGGTTTTGTCATGTGGATAAATCTGCCCTGGGGCACCAGCTATGATTACAAATTAATTTATCTTGGGGAGCTTTCACTTGATGCTGGGTTATATCATGGTTACCGATGGACAGAAGATTAAATATGTGACTCCTGGCTGGTAAGGGCTGGTTAAGTAGCCACATGAGTGAAGAGAGCTATCAACATGAAAAAAAACAAAAAAAAAAAAACGACATAGAGCAGGGCTAAAAGGTCATGTGAAGGGGACATAGTAACAAGGTAGCTAGCAGTTGCTTCAATCTTTCCTCTTGTACTTCTCACCTCTTTGTGTCAGATCTTGTATTCACTCACCATTTAGTCTTCTGAATTGATGAGTTCTTATGAGATGATTTTTAAAATAAAAATTACAATTATAATTATAACTGTCAATTTTATGATTCCTTATGTTGTAAATTATCATCTCAAAGGGATTTGATACATTGTAACAAGTAAAATATTCTAACAATTTATGGTACAATTCATAATAAGGAACTAACTCATAAAAACAACCCCTGAAGTCATTCAAATGGCCATGTAACACAGTAAAGACACATGTGCTATAGTTCAGGCCAGGGCTTTTTGTGGCTTTTTTCCAGTCTAGGAAATGTTAATCCCCCTATGCAGTCCGATGCTGCTCTCCTGCCACCACACTGAGGTCTAATGTTGTGGTCCACCTCTCTGGGATCCATTGTCTTTTGCCAGAAGCTCTTTTTGTTTGGCTGCACAGTAATCATGGTGCCCAGGAAAGCTTATTTGAAGTGGAATTGCATCTTAAGACCATGTGTGAACCTCATGTGAGGGATTCTTGAGGGGTTTGCAGTTTTGCCATTGTTTGCATCCCTAGATTCTGGTTTACAAACTACTCTACATACAATTCTTCATCCCGGTTGTGCCCTTTGAAAATGATGTCTGGTACATTTGGTGTTACAATTTAAAAGATGATCTTCGGCTCAATCTTCTGATGATAAAATCCTAAGGGTATTAACCTAGCAGTCACCCTTTATCCCCTATTCAGGGATCTGGACTTCGCTGCAGGGGAACAACCTCTGGAGTAATATCTGTGTGGTTGACTGCTGACCCATGGGGATCAAAGACACCAGTGCAGAGCATCAATTGTATAAGGTCAGGCAAATACACTGCCTGTCCCAAAAAAAAAGTTTGTTTTGATAAGCTTCTGCAATGTCACAAGATTTATTTCCATCAAGTGTTGCATTAATTTTTCACCAAGGTCTTGCATTGATGATGGTAGAGTCTGACTGCTGCGCAAAGCCTTCTCCAGCACATCCCAAAGATTCTCAATGGGGTTAAGGTCTGGACTCTGTGGAGGCCGATCCATGCGTGAAAATGATGTCTCATGCTCCCTGAACCACTCTTTCACAATTTGAGCCCGATGAATACTGGCATTGTCATCTTGGAATATGCCCGTGCCATCAGGGAAGAAAAAATCCATTGATGGAATAACCTGGTCATTCAGTATGTTCAGGTAGTCAGCTGACCTTATTCTTGGAGCACATACTGTTGCTGAACCTAGACCTGACCAACTGCAGCAACCCCAGATCATAGCACTGCCCCCACAGGCTTGTACAGTAGGAACTAGGCATGATGGGTGCATCACTTCATCTGCCTCTCTTCTTACCCTGATGCGCCCATCACTCTGGAACAGGGTAAATCTGGACTAATTAGACCACATGACCTTCTTCCATTGCTCCAGAGTCCAATCTTTATGCTCCCTAGCAAATTGAAGCCTTTTTTTCTGGTTTGCCTCACTGATTAGTGGTTTTCATACGGCTGCACAGCTGTTCAGTCCTAATCCCTTGAGTTCCCTTCGCATTGTGCGTTTGGAAATGCTCTTACTTTCACTATTAAACATAGCCCTGAGTTCTACTGTTGTTTTTCTTCGATTTGATTTCACAAACGTTTAGGTAATCGCTGATCACGATCATTCAGGATTTTTTCCCGCCACATTTCTTCCTCTAATATGATGGGTCCCTACTATCCTTCCAGTTTTTAATAATGCGTTGGACAGTTCTTAACCCAATTTTAGTAGTTTCTGCAATCTCCTTAGATGTTTTCTCTGCTTGATGCATGCCAATGATTTGACCCTTCTCAAACAGACTAACATCTTTGCCACGACCACGAGATGTGTCTTTCGACATGGTTGTTTAAGAAATGAGAAGCAACTCATTGCACCAGTTGGGGTTAAATAACTTGTTGCCAGCTGAAAGATAATCGCCCATGCAGTAATTATCCAATAGGAGGCTCAGAACTATTTGCTTAGTTAAATCCAGGTGGCAACTTTTTTTTTGGACAGGCAGTGCACATAGTCAGAGACAGGCTGAAGTCAGGACTGATGGAGTGCATGCAATATGGGAATCAGTCTGAGGTCTAAGCATTCAGCAAAGAATCAATGTGGAGATCAAGCACAGGTCAGGTTAGGCAGCAGTAAATCAGAGTACCATAAACGGACAGAAGTCAGTATACGTGTAGACAACAGGACACACCACACCTAGAAGGAACTTAGTAAGCTAAGAAACTTAATCCTCCTGCAACATCCCATAGATAAAAGTGTCTGAAGTACCCCAGGGTAGCCAGGCCATTGGTTGGTGAAGATTAGGGTGCACAAGTGCTATCCCTTTAAGAGCCAGAGGGAGCATATACAGACGTCCTAGCAATGGTGAGATCTTGTCAGCAAGCAGGCAGCAACCTGCATGAACAGCCAGAGCATACCCGGCAGTTGTACCCACTGGGAAGAAGAACGCAGGATGCAGATCCAGGCCACTGGGTAAGTTGAGTGGAACAGCAATGGTTCACTGCTGTAACATCCTTCCTGGTAATTACCCTTCACTATACTGACTTTCATACTAGTTTTTCCCACTACAGCTAAAGTACAACTTCCACCAATCTGCAACTACACTGGGGGCCACAAGCTGGGGACCCCACATGGAGTTATGGAAAAAGTCTATAATTGTATGAGGGTTTAAGGGTGAAGAAGAGCCAAACCAGTAGCAGCACAAGAGGTTCGCCTATCACTAGTGTTGATCGCGAATATTCTAATCACGAATTATTTACGTGAATATTGGCACTTCGAGAATTCGCGAATATCTAGAATATATCTACAGGGAGTGCAGAATTATTAGGCAAGTTGTATTTTTGAGGATTAATTTTATTATTGAACAACAACCATGTTCTCAATGAACCCAAAAAACTCATTAATATCAAAGCTGAATATTTTTGGAAGTAGTTTTTAGTTTGTTTTTAGTTTTAGCTATTTTAGGGGGATATCTGTGTGTGCAGGTGACTATTACTGTGCATGATTATTAGGCAACTTAACAAAAAACAAATATATACCCATTTCAATTATTTATTTTTACCAGTGAAACCAATATAACATCTCAACATTCACAAATATACATTTCTGACATTTAAAAACAAAACAAAAACAAATCAGTGACCAATATAGCCACCTTTCTTTGCAAGGACACTCAAAAGCCTGCCATCCATGGATTCTGTCAGTGTTTTGATCTGTTCACCATCAACATTGCGTGCAGCAGCAACCACAGCCTCCCAGACACTGTTCAGAGAGGTGTACTGTTTTCCCTCCTTGTAAATCTCACATTTGATGATGGACCACAGGTTCTCAATGGGGTTCAGATCAGGTGAACAAGGAGGCCATGTCATTAGATTTTCTTCTTTTATACCCTTTCTTGCCAGCCACGCTGTGGAGTACTTGGACGCGTGTGATGGAGCATTGTCCTGCATGAAAATCATGTTTTTCTTGAAGGATGCAGACTTCTTCCTGTACCACTGCTTGAAGAAGGTGTCTTCCAGAAACTGGCAGTAGGACTGGGAGTTGAGCTTGACTCCATCCTCAACCCGAAAAGGCCCCACAAGCTCATCTTTGATGATACCAGCCCAAACCAGTACTCCACCTCCACCTTGCTGGCGTCTGAGTCGGACTGGAGCTCTCTGCCGTTTACCAATCCAGCCACGGGCCCATCCATCTGGCCCATCAAGACTCACTCTCATTTCATCAGTCCATAAAACCTTAGAAAAATCAGTCTTGAGATATTTCTTGGCCCAGTTATGACGTTTCAGCTTGTGTGTCTTGTTCAGTGGTGGCCGTCTTTCAGCCTTTCTTACCTTGGCCATGTCTCTGAGTATTGCACACCTTGTGCTTTTGGGCACTCCAGTGATGTTGCAGCTCTGAAATATGGCCAAACTGGTGGCAAGTGGCATCTTGGCAGCTGCACGCTTGACTTTTCTCAGTTCATGGGCAGTTATTTTGCGCCTCGGTTTTTCCACACGCTTCTTGCGACCCTGTTGACTATTTTGAATGAAACGCTTGATTGTTCGATGATCACGCTTCAGAAGCTTTGCAATTTTAAGAGTGCTGCATCCCTCAGCAAGATATCTCACTATTTTTGACTTTTCTGAGCCTGTCAAGTCCTTCTTTTGACCCATTTTGCCAAAGGAAAGGAAGTTGCCTAATAATTATGCACACCTAATATAGGGTGTTGATGTCATTAGACCACACTCCTTCTCATTACAGAGATGCACATCACCTAATATGCTTAATTGGTAGTAGGCTTTCGAGCCTATACAGCTTGGAGTAAGACAACATGCATAAAGAGGATGATGTGGTCAAAATACTCATTTGCCTAATAATTCTGCACGTAGTGTTTATCTAGAATATGCTATATCTTCGTAATCGCGAATATTCTAGATTTTTTTCATCAGTACCCATGATCCCTCACTGCTTCTTGCTAGTGGGCCAATGAGAAGGCTTCGAATATTGCCCCTGCCGCTCATCACTGACTATCAAAATGAGTTCTGCAAGATGAAAAGTGAAATTGTAGCCACTTCCAAATGACACAAAGACATGACTGCTTCTGAGAAATATGCCAACACTTTCTAATGGTAAATAATATCCACGTCGTTGGTAGTTACATGACATACAATTCTCAGTAGACTTTTTTTTAACATTCAACTATTTTACTTCCTGTTTAGTCTCATTAAGTCCAGACTAATGATATTCTCATCTGTCCACGGTTCTTCACATGTGTCACCCAAATCCTTTCCTCTTGGGGCATTCGACCCTGGTCATTCCTTGTGTGGCCAGCTACTCTGGTGTTCATCATCATTAATTGATTGTTACAACAGATCCCAGTTGTATCACATGCAAATTAGATATTAGAGGAGACAAATAGCGACAATTCCCTCTAGCAAAGCTCCAGAGCACAAGTTGCATAAAGTCATATTGTGAAATTATTTCATCTACATTTAGCATTTTTCTCTACATATTTGCATCATATAACTATAGGGTAAACATTTTTACAGAACTTTTTGAATTTCAAGTAAATCCTAAGTAACCTAGACATAACTATTTGACTGTATGGGACCTAGATACTTTGAATATCAGTCCTGCCAATAACCTGTCCACTTACATGATTACGTTTGTCCTGACTAACGGACATTCTTAAAAGGAGTCCATCACAGGAAACTGACTCTTAAACCAGACACAATGTCCTGTAGGGCTATCTCAGCTGAATGTAATTATACTTTTCACTCAGCAATCCATTGCTTCATCCTGGATAAAGAGTACTTTTAGTCCATATGGAAATGAGCAGTTAAGTGCACTGAGGGTGGGCCCAAACCACTCAGTGCACCCTGTACAGAGGCAACACTGGTGGCCATACCATTTGGTTATGGGTCATAAGGACTTTGGATTATCATATATAACTAAAAAAGATAGTGTTGAGGTGTACAGAGAAAAAAAATCTGGCAAGTTGGGTGGTCCAAAAACATTGCAGTCCAAATGGCAATATTGCAGTAATACTGCATGCAGTTCTTGACGTAACAGAGAATACATTATTCCTATGAAATGCCTAAAACAACCTGAAATACAGGGAGCATATCAAGTCTTCCTCTCCAATTACAGCTATGTCCATGGCATCAGCCATGGAAAAATAATACTTGACAGGCAAGCTATTTGACCCACCAGATTAGTTAGTGTGGCATTAACTTTGAATTATCTACACGGTGATGAACCCTTGATACGTCCAAAACTTCTCTTCTGTCTCTCTCCTTTGGATTTACGCTTGGTACTCTCTTTGCTGGACCTTATATCAACCTTGTTTTCTGTCATCTGGTTACCTTCTGGATCTTCCCTGCAAGAATATATCTATAGTGGTACAGCTGTAGCAGTTGTACATAGCTTGTGGAGCCTAAGGGGGCCAAACTGTCCATGGTCTACATAAGAAGACAAACTAAGAAGACAGGTTGGCATTAGCAGGAGGTGCTCAAACCCACGTGCAGTTGTGCATATATATAGGGGAGCAAATCCTGCACTTGTGGCCCGTTGCTAATGGCAATCCCCAGCAAAAATGCATACAATGGAGGATGCCCGCGGCGAACCACAAGTACCACGATAGACATCCTACACAAGGTAACAAGTGCGGATGTCATAATTAATATAACAATATAACAAAACAATAACAAACACAGGTGCACTCTGCAGTCTCACTAAATCCTCAAACTGATTTTAAAATTGAGAGATTAGTCAACATGTCCTACGGTGTAGAACATGTCTAAGCCCGGACACCACGACAAGGTTTCTCAAGTAGCCCGGGACCCTACACTCTCCTACCTGAGCCGTATGGGCGATACCAGGAGCCAGTGGGCAAATTACAGGAGCATAAGGCCGACTCACAAACAACTCACCAGTTACCTCCAGCATGTGGCCATGCTTGCAATGGGAGGAGGGAGGAGTCTGTGAGTCCCACTCAAGACTTGCTGATATGTCCCAGGCCTCACAGGTGCACCTAAATGTGACCTGTAGATGGAAAACAGGCACATTTAAATAGGAGTTTATACACCTCCAGGAATCTATATATACAAACTAAGAAGACAGGTTGGCATTAGCAGGAGGTGCTCAAACCCACGTGCAGTTGTGCATATATATAGGGGAGCAAATCCTGCACTTGTGGCCCGTTGCTAATGGCAATCCCCAGCAAAATGCATACAATGGAGGATGCCCGCGGCGAACCACAAGTACCACGATAGACATCCTACACAAGGTAACAAGTGCGGATGTCATAATTAATATAACAATATAACAAAACAATAACAAACACAGGTGCACTCTGCAGTCTCACTAAATCCTCAAACTGATTTTAAAATTGAGAGAGTAGTCAACATGTCCTACGGTGTAGAACATGTCTTAAGACTCAAGACTTGCTGATATGTCCCAGGCCTCACCGTAGGACATGTTGACTAATCTCTCAATTTTAAAATCAGTTTGAGGATTTAGTGAGACTGCAGAGTGCACCTGTGTTTGTTATTGTTTTGTTATATTGTTATATTAATTATGACATCCGCACTTGTTACCTTGTGTAGGATGTCTATCGTGGTACTTGTGGTTCGCCGCGGGCATCCTCCATTGTATGCATTTTGCTGGGGATTGCCATTAGCAACGGGCCACAAGTGCAGGATTTGCTCCCCTATATATATGCACAACTGCACGTGGGTTTGAGCACCTCCTGCTAATGCCAACCTGTCTTCTTAGTTTGTATATATAGATTCCTGGAGGTGTATAAACTCCTATTTAAATGTGCCTGTTTTCCATCTACAGGTCACATTTAGGTGCACCTGTGAGGCCTGGGACATATCAGCAAGTCTTGAGTGGGACTCACAGACTCCTCCCTCCTCCCATTGCAAGCATGGCCACATGCTGGAGGTAACTGGTGAGTTGTTTGTGAGTCGGCCTTATGCTCCTGTAATTGGCCCACTGGCTCCTGGTATCGCCCATACGGCTCAGGTAGGAGAGTGTAGGGTCCCGGGCTACTTGAGAAACCTTGTCGTGGTGTCCGGGCTTAGACATGTTCTACACCGTAGGACATGTTGACTAATCTCTCAATTTTAAAATCAGTTTGAGGATTTAGTGAGACTGCAGAGTGCACCTGTGTTTGTTATTGTTTTGTTATATTGTTATATTAATTATGACATCCGCACTTGTTACCTTGTGTAGGATGTCTATCGTGGTACTTGTGGTTCGCCGCGGGCATCCTCCATTGTATGCATTTTGCTGGGGATTGCCATTAGCAACGGGCCACAAGTGCAGGATTTGCTCCCCTATATATATGCACAACTGCACGTGAGTTTGAGCACCTCCTGCTAATGCCAACCTGTCTTCTTAGTTTGTATATATAGATTCCTGGAGGTGTATAAACTCCTATTTAACCACCTCAGCCCCCCTAGCTTAAACACCCTTAATGACCAGGCCACTTTTTACACTTCTGCACTACACTACTTTCACCGTTTATTGCTCGGTCATGCAACTTAGCACCCAAATGAATTTTACCTCCTTTTCTTCTCACTAATAGAGCTTTCATTTGGTGTTATTACATTGCTGCTGACATTTTTTATTTTTTTGTTATTAATCGAAATTTAACGATTTTTTTGCAAAAAAATGACATTTTTCACTTTCAGTTGTAAAATTTTGCAAAAAAAACGACATCCATATATACATTTTTCTCTAAATTTATTGTTCTACATGTCTTAGATAAAAAAAAAATGTTTGGGTAAAAAAAAAATGGTTTGGGTAAAAGTTATAGCGTTTACAAACTATGGTACAAAAATGTGAATTTCCGCTTTTTGAAGCAGCTCTGACTTTCTGAGCACCTGTCATGTTTCCTGAGGTTCTACAATGCCCAGACAGTACAAACACCCCACTAATGACACCATTTCGGAAAGTAGACACCCTAAGGTATTCGCTGATGGGCATAGTGAGTTCATAGAACTTTTTATTTTTTGTCACAAGTTAGCAGAAAATGATGATTTTTTTTTTTCTTACAAAGTCTCATATTCCACTAACTTGTGACAAAAAATAAAAACTTCCATGAACTCACTATGCCAATCACGAAATACCTTGGGGTGTCTTCTTTCCAAAATGGGGTCACTTGTGGGGTAGTTATACTGCCCTGGCATTCTAGGTGCCCTAATGTGTGGTAAGTAGTTTGAAATCAAAATCTGTAAAAAATGGCCGGTGAAATCCGAAAGGTGCTCTTTGGAATGTGGGTCCCTTTGCCCACCTAGGCTGCAAAAAAGTGTCACACATCTGGTATTGCCGTACTCAGGAGAAGTTGGGCAATGTGTTTTGGGGTGTCATTTTACATATACCCATGCTGGGTGAGAGAAATATCTTGGCAAAAGACAACTTTTCCCATTTTTTTATACAAAGTTGGAATTTGACCAAGATATTTATCTCACCCAGCATGGGTATATGTAAAATGACACTCCAAAACACATTGCCCAAATTCTCCTGAGTACGGCAATACCACATGTGTGACACTTTTTTGCAGCCTAGGTGGGCAAAGGGGCCCACATTCCAAAGAGCACCTTTAGGATTTCACAGGTCATTTTTCACACATTTTGATTTCAAACTACTTACCACACATTAGGGCCCCTAGAATGCCAGGGCAGTATAACTACCCCACAAGTGACCCCATTTTGGAAAGAAGACACCCAAGGTATTTCGTGATGGGCATAGTGAGTTCATGGAAGTTTTTATTTTCGGCAAAAGACAACTTTTCCCATTTTTTCACATACGGACGTCTGAATGGAGCCTTACAGGGGGGTGATCAATGACAGGAGGGTGATCACCCCATATAGACTCCCTGATCACCCCCCTGTCATTGATCACCCCCCTGTAAGGCTCCATTCAGATGTCCGTATGTGTTTTGCGGATCCGATCCATGTATCCGTGGATCCGTAAAAAACATACGGACATCTGAATGGAGCCTTACAGGGGGGTGAGCAATGACAGGGGGGTGATCAATGACAGGGGGGTGATCAGGGAGTCTATATGGGGTGATCACCCCCTTGTAAGGCTCCATTCAGACGTCCGTATGTTTTTTACAGATCCACGGATACATGGATCGGATCCGCAAAACACATACGGACGTCTGAATGGAGCCTTACAGGGGGGTGATCAATGACAGGGGGGTGATCAGGGAGTCTACATGGGGTGATCACCCTCCTGTCATTGATCACCCCCCTGTAAGGCTCCATTCAGACGTCCGTATGTGTTTTGCGGATCCGATCCATGTATCCGTGGATCCGTAAAAAACATACAGACCTCTGAATGGAGCCAGCCTTACAAGGGGGTGATCAATGACAGGGGGGTGATCAGGGAGTCTATATGGGGTGATCACCCCCCTGTCATTGATCACCCCCCTGTAAGGCTCCATTCAGATGTCCGTATGTGTTTTGCGGATCCGATCCATGTATCCGTGGATCCGTAAAAAACATACGGACGTCTGAATGGAGCCTTACAGGGGGGTGATCAATGACAGGGGGGTGATCAATGACAGGGGGGTGATCAGGGAGTCTATATGGGGTGATCACCCCCCTGTCATTGATCACCCCCCTGTAAGGCTCCATTCAGACGTCTGTATGTGTTTTGCGGATCCGATCCATATATCCGTAGATCTGTAAAAAACATACGGACGTCTGAATGGAGCCTTACAGGGGGGTGATCAATGACAGGGGGGTGATCAATGACAGGGGGGTAATCAGGGAGTCTATATGGGGTGATCACCCCCCTGTCATTGATTACCCCCCTGTAAGGCTCCATTCAGATGTCCGTATGTGTTTTGCGGATCCGATCCATGTATCCGTGGATCCGTAAAAAACATACGGACATCTGAATGGAGCCTTACAGGGGGGTGAGCAATGACAGGGGGGTGATCAGGGAGTCTATATGGGGTGATCACCCCCCTGTAAGGCTCCATTCAGACGTCCGTATGTTTTTTACAGATCCACGGATACATGGATCGGATTCGCAAAACACATACTGACATCTGAATGGAGCCTTACAGGGGGGTGATCAATGACAGGGGGGTGATCAGGGAGTCTATATGGGGTGATCACCCTCCTGTCATTGATCACCCCCCTGTAAGGCTCCATTCAGACGTCCGTATGTGTTTTGCGGATCCGATCCATGTATCCGTGGATCCGTAAAAAACATACGGACCTCTGAATGGAGCCAGCCTTACAAGGGGGTGATCAATGACAGGGGGGTGATCAGGGAGTCTATATGGGGTGATCACCCCCCAGTAAGGCTCCATTCAGACGTCCGTATGTGTTTTGCGGATCCGATCCATGTATCCGTGGATACGTAAAAAACATTTGGCCGTCTGAATGGAGCCTTACAGGGGGGTGATCAGGGAGTCTATATGGGGTGATCACCCTCCTGTCATTGATCACCCCTCTGTAAGGCTCCATTCAGACGTCCGTATGTGTTTTGCGGATCCGATCCATGTATCCGTGGATCCGTAAAAAACATTCGGACGTCTGAATGGAGCCTTACAAGGGGGTGATCAATGACAGGGGGGTGATCAATGACAGGGGGGTGATCAGGGAGTCTATATGGGGTGATCAGGGGTGATCAGGGGTTAATAAGGGGTTAATAAGTGACAGGGGGGGTGTAGTGTAGTGGTGTTTGGTGCTACTTATTACTGAGCTGCCTGTGTCCTCTGGTGGTCGATCCAAGCAAAGGGGACCCCCAGAGGACCAGGTAGCAGGTATATTAGACTCTGTTATCAAAACAGCATCTAATATACCTGTTAGGGGTTAAAAAAATTGCATCTCCAGCCTGCCAGCGAACAATCACCGCTGGGAGGCTGCAGATCCACTCGCTTACCTTCCGATCCTGTGAACGCGCGCGCCTGTGTGCGCGCGTTCACAGGAAATCTCGCGTCTCGCGAGATGACGCGTAGATGCGTGACTGTGCGCAGAGCTGCCGCCTCCGGAACGCGATCCTGCTTTAGGCGGTCCGGAGGCGGTTAAATGTGCCTGTTTTCCATCTACAGGTCACATTTAGGTGCACCTGTGAGGCCTGGGACATATCAGCAAGTCTTGAGTGGGACTCACAGACTCCTCCCTCCTCCCATTGCAAGCATGGCCACATGCTGGAGGTAACTAGTGAGTTGTTTGTGAGTCGGCCTTATGCTCCTGTAATTTGCCCACTGGCTCCTGGTATCGCCCATACAGCTCAGGTAGGAGAGTGTAGGGTCCCGGGCTACTTGAGAAACCCTGTCATGGTGTCCGGGCTTAGACATGTTCTACACCGTAGGACATGTTGACTAATCTCTCAATTTTAAAATCAGTTTGAGGATTTAGTGAGACTGCAGAGTGCACCTGTGTTTGTTATTGTTTTGTTATACTACATAAGAAGACACCATTATAAATGGGAATATGTGGGGGGACCAAGTTATGGCTTTTGCAAGTGGCCCAGAAGCCTCAAATTACACCTCTATTCTTGAATAATTCAGATTCTGACTACTTTCCTGGTACTCTTAATGTCCCACAACCTTTGATATAGAAATCCCCACATCCTGTCCCGACATCTTCAGTGACACATGCCACTCATTGACCACGCCAGGTTGGATCCACTTTTGGTGATCATTCTAACACATTTGCATCAACCTATAGAAACACACTACTAACTGTGGGCATTTCTCATTTTGACCCTAGTCACCTGCGAACCATATTAATGATAAAAGAAACAATTTTTTTTTTTTTTATATTGTTATTTAATATTTTATCTCTTTTTATGTTGAACTATAAAAATTTTTTTTTTTTTTTCATGTTTATGTGTATCACATTATATATATAGTATCAAGTTCTTGAAAGAAACCAGAAAGGTATGAAATGTCTTGAGGTTGTAAAATCCCGGAAAGTTGTCTTCTCTCTAATTAGAGGCAGATTAATTGGTTAATTAAGGGGTAATTAGTTAAATCTTGGAACCTAGTTTGTTGATTTCTTTCGGAGACGGGGCTTAGCAGGCTCTGTTCTATAGTTACGGTTTTGGGAAGATGAAGGTTGTCACGTCTCTGTAGAAGTCAGCCAGTGATTACATGTTTATGTAACATTCTAAATAGGACAGATGGTTGTTTCGTTCCTGTAATCTTCGCTGAGAGGTGAGTTTGCCTTTTTAACTGGTAGATGTAGCAGTCATCCAATGAGCATTCTCAGTCTGGTCTATATTAGGTCTTACTAATATATTTAATTATTATTATTATTTATTATTAAAGCGCCATTCATTCCATAGCGCTGTACATATAAAAAGGGGTGCACATACATGATACAGACAATTGCACTAATCATAAACAAGACGAGTTACAAATTGGTTCAGAGGAGAGAGGGCCCTGCCCGTGAGGGCTTACAATCTACATGGTATGGGAGAAGGACACAGTAGGTGAGGGTGAAGCTGGTCATGGCGGTATAGAGGCAGCAGGGTCACCGGTTGTAGGCTTGTCTGAAGAGGTGGGTTTTCAGGTTTCCTTTGAAGGATTCCACTGTAGGTGAGAGTCTGATATGTTGGGGTAGCGAGTTCCAGAGTGTGTGGGAGGAGAGGAGAGAAGAAGGTCTTGTGAAGATCGGAGAGTGTGTGTATGGGATGTATCGGGAAAGTAGCTCAGCGATGTAGGGAGGGGACAGGTTATGGACGGCCTTGTATGTATTTGTTAGTACTTTGAAGTGAATTCGCTGGGTAATGGGGAGCCAGTGAAGGGATTGGCAGAGGAGAGAGGCAGAGGAGTAACAGGGTGAGAGGTGGATTAGTCGGGCAGCAGAGTTGAGGATAGATTGGAGGGGTGCGAGAGTGCTAGATGGGAGGCCACAGAGGAGAATGTTGCAGTAGTCCAGGCGGGAGATGATGAGGGCATGTACAAACATTTTCGCAGATTCAAAGTTGAGGAAAGCGCAGATGTGGTAGATGTTTTTGAGTTGGAGGTGGCAGGTGGTGCAAAGAGCTTGGATGTGCGGTCGGAAGGAAAGGGCAGAATCCAAGGTCACTCCAAGGCAGCGGACTTGGTTGACCGGGGATAGTGTGCAGTCATTGATCGTGATAGATAGGTCTGTTGGGGGGGTTGAGCAAGATGGGGGATAGATGATGAGTTCTGTTTTATCCATGGTAAGTTTTAGAAAGCAAAAAGGCAAAGAAGGATGATATAGAAGATAGACATTGTGGGATTCTGGATAGTAAGGTGGTGATGTCTGGACCAGAGAGGTAGATTTGTGTGTCGTCAGCATAAGAGTGATACTGAAAGCCATGGGACTCTATGAGCTGTCCCAGGCCAAAAGTGTAGATAGAGAAGAGCAGGGGTCCTAGGACAGAGTCAAGAGGGAATGAGACGAGGAGGTGGTGCTGGAGTGGGAGACGCAAAATGGCCGTTCTGTGAGGTATGATCTGATCCAGGAGAGGGCCATGTCAGTGATGCCAAGAGATGAGAGAGTTTGCAACAGAAGGGAGTGGTCAACAGTGTCGAAGGCAGAGGACAGGTATATAATGTTTATAGGTCCCATAGCATATTTCATCATATTGTTGACACAGCCAGTTTCGCAACAACAGCCATGTTGCGTTAGTGGGCAAATGGAGAGGCCTGATCAGTAGCCTTATATATACTGTTCATGATGTTCATGTTTAATATATTAAAGCACTTTTTGTCTTAAATTTGGCAACCTAATCTTTCTCATGACATTAAAAGAGGGAATGCCTCTAAGGATGCTTTGGTCTCTGCTGCCTGGAAATGTATATCGAGCCAATCATGGGCAGCAGTAGAGACCTGCCTCTGCCAGTGATTGGTTGAGTGGCCATTTCCAGTCATTTCCTGTGTCAGGACCAGGAGGTGGAGAGCAGCAGGGACCAGAGCAGAATCCTGAGCACAGCTCTGAGGAATCAGGCAACTGAGCAATGATTTTTACCCATTATTGTCCTTTAAAAAAAATATTATTCCTCTGGAAAACATCTTAGAAGTTTTTGTAACTATGAAACTTGAGTAGCAGGTAAGTCCACAGACAATTCACCTTAAGAACTACATTGATACTTTTACAGGTATCTCCAAGAAGAAGAATATGTATGACAGTTCCTACAAAGGGTCAGTGAGTTTTCAAAAAACCTTTGATATGTCATAGAGACATATGAAAAAGTTTTTATTAGTGGGGGGTCTGAGTGCTGAGAGGAGACAGGCTCAATAAAATTCTTTGGGCCCATTTTGATTCTGTTCTCCGCAGCAAGGAAAGAGAGCAAGCTATGCGTTCTCTTCTCTCTCCTCTTTCTAGGAATCAGTGGGGGTCTCAGTACTGACTCCCACTGATTAACACTTTTGTTATGTCTCTATAAGTGTTTTGAGCGTGAATATTCAAAAAGCTAATTTTTATCCTGAATATCAGCACTTCGAGAATTCGCGAATATTTAATATATAGTGATATATATTTGTAATGACGAATATTAGTTTTTTTTAATGTTTTTTTTTTTACACAGTACACATCAGGTGATCATCCCTCCCTTCTTTTAGCTTGTGGGAAGGCTTTGTCACAGCTTAGCAACATCCCTACCAACCAATAGAAAAGTTGCCTACCCGACGCCTGTATTTTGTGCGCATTACGCTAATAATACATTGCAGATTTTCGCAATCAAGAATATAATCTCGAATTCACGAATATATGACAAATATTCTACAAAATATTTGCAAATTTGAATATTTCCCCTGCCGCTCATCACTCGTCTCTATAACATTTCAAAAGCTTTTTGAAAACTCAGTGACCCTTTAAAAAAAGGATGAATAAATATACAGTATGGCTACATCACAGTAATAGTAATCATCACATCATTGTCTTAAAGATGGAGTTGCACTGGCATGAGAGCTGCCTCCTCTTCAAACAACTGATCGGCAGGAGTGCTGGGAGTCAGACCCCATTCTCCTCACCCCCCGATCATATATTGATAATCTATCCTGCAGATATTTTGACTTGAACTCATTACCCCAGCGCTGCAAGTATTGCTGCGAGTATTGAAAAATCATGTTTTTTTTCAGAGTTGGTCATCTTGTGTCACATATCTTGGCAGGGATGTAACAAGGACCCATGGGGCCCCCATAGCAAAACTTGGAATGGGGCCCTACACCACCTTGACCACATTGAGTAGCATGAATGTGAGAAGCTTATGATTATGTTGGTTTTCCTAATGAACAGGGGTAATGCACCCAGTGATGCCACAATGGTGGTGTAATGTGCACAGTGAAGTTACAGCACGCGAATAATGCTCACAGTGATATCAAGATAGTATGATACTATGCATGTTGCTGTACAGAAATGAATCTGTGATATCACAGCACAGAAATAATGCAAAAAGTAATGCACTCTTCCATTGTTCGTATACTGTAGGTCACTAACTGCACTTATGTCTAAGTGCAGATGGGTCCCCTTAGTTATTGGGGCCCCACAACAGCTGCAATGCCTGCTACCCTGGTATTTACGCCCATGGATCTTGAGATATGTTGAGCCAAAAATAAAGGTAAGGAAAGGAACATCTGTACATCTTACATTCAGTAGATCTTCATTAGAGATAAGCGAATCGAAGCTGACGAAGTGGAATTCGATCAGAATTTCAGGAAAAATTCGATTTGCACCCAAGCCGAATTTCCTCACGATTCGTGGTAACTAGGGATGAGCGAACCCGAACTGTATAGTTCGGGTTCGTACCGAATTTTGGGGTGTCCGTGACACGGACCCGAACCCGAACATTTTCGTAAAAGTCCGGGTTCGGGTTCGGTGTTCGGCGCTTTCTTGGCGCTTTTTGAAAGGCTGCAAAGCAGCCAATCAACAAGCGTCATACTACTTGGCCCAAGAGGCCATCACAGCCATGCCTACTATTGGCATGGCTGTGATTGGCCAGTGCACCATGTGACCCAGCCTCTATTTAAGCTGGAGTCACGTAGCGCCGCACGTCACTCTGCTATGATCAGTATAGGGAGAGGTTGCAGCTGCGACGTTAGGGCGAGATTAGGCAGATTAACTCCTCCAAAAGACTTCATTCTGTGATCGATCTGCAGCTGTGGATCATTGAAGTGCTATTATTGACTTTCTCACTTTTTTGAGGCTGCCCAGAGCGTTTTTAGATCACTTTTTTTCTGGGGTGATCGGCGGCCATCTTGTGACTTGTGGTGCGCCAGCACGAGCTATCACCAAGTGTATTTAACCATCGATAGTGTGGTTATTTTGTGCTATATCCTACATCAGCTGCAGGCTGAGCCTGTGTCACCGAAGTGCATTTAACCATGAACAGTCTGGTTATTTTTTGGCCATATACTACATCAGCTGCAGGCTGAGCCTGTGTCACCCAAGTGCATTTAACCATCAACAGTCGGTTTATTTTTTGGCCATATACTACATCTGGTGCAGGCTGAGCCTGTGTCACCCAAGTGCATTTAACCATCAACAGTCTGATTATTTTTTGGCCATATACTACATCTGGTGCAGGCTGAGCCTGTGTCACCCAAGTGCATTTAACCATCAACAGTGTGGTTATTTTTTGGCCATATATTACATCAGGGGCAAGTTGAGCCTGTCACCCAGCGCCTAAAAAATAGACCTGACATTTCTATTCAACCAAATCTGCACAGTTTTAGCTGGTCAAGTTATTTGTAGTGACCGTAAAAGCAGACTTTTTGTTCTGGGTTGAAAAAGCATTCCCAAATTTGCCATTCTAAAAATAACTAGTTTGTGGTATTTAAGGCCTACTTGAAATCTATCCCAAAAAGAAAATCTTACATTGAAGGTATTGATAGTATCATTCAGAAAAACCTAAGACACACGCTAGCGTGCTGATAGAAGTGTCATTCTGTGATTAAACCTATAACTGTCACACAGTGCAAAAAAAACCAGGTCTCACATCTCTATTCAGCCAAATCTGCACAGTTTTAGCTGGTCAAGTTATTTGTAGTGACCGTAAAAGCAGACTTTTTGTTCTGGGTTGAAAAAGCATTCCCAAATTTGCCATTCTCAAAATAACTAGTTTGTGGTATTTGAGGCCTACTTGAAATCTATCCCAAAAAGAAAATCTTACATTGAAGGTATTGATAGTGTCATTCAGAAAAACCTAAGACACACGCTAGCGTGCTGATAGAAGTGTCATTCTGTGATTAAACCTATAACTGTCACACAGCGCAAAAAAAAAAACAGGTCTCACATCTCTATTCAACCAAATCTGCACTGTTGTAGCTGGTCAAGTTATTTGTAGTGACCGTAAAAGCAGACTTTTTGTTCTGGGTTGAAAAAGCATTCCCAAATTTGCCATTCTGAAAATAACTAGTTTGTGGTATTTGAGGCCTACTTGAAATCTATCCCAAAAAGAAAATCTTACATTGAAGGTATTGATAGTGTCATTCAGAAAAACCTAAGACACACGCTAGCGTGCTGATAGAAGTGTCATTCTGTGATTAAACCTATAACTGTCACACAGCGCAAAAAAAAACAGGTCTCACATCTCTATTCACCCAAATCTGCACAGTTTTAGCTGGTCAAGTTATTTGTAGTGACCGTAAAAGCAGACTTTTTGTTCTGGGTTGAAAAAGCATTCCCAAATTTGCCATTCTGAAAATAACTAGTTTGTGGTATTTGAGGCCTACTTGAAATCTATCCCAAAAAGAAAATCTTACATTGAAGGTATTGATAGTGTCATTCAGAAAAACCTAAGACACACGCTAGCGTGCTGATAGAAGTGTCATTCTGTGATTAAACCTATAACTGTCACACAGCGCAAAAAAAAACAGGTCTCACATCTCTATTCAACCAAATCTGCACAGTTTTAGCTGGTCAAGTTATTTGTAGTGACCGTAAAAGCAGACTTTTTGTTCTGGGTTGAAAAAGCATTCCCAAATTTGCCATTCTGAAAATAACTAGTTTGTGGTATTTGAGGCCTACTTGAAATCTATCCCAAAAAGAAAATCTTACATTGAAGGTATTGATAGTGTCATTCAGAAAAACCTAAGACACAAGCTAGCGTGCTGATAGAAGTGTAATTCTGTGATTAAACCTATAACTGTCACACAGCGCAAAAAAAAAACAGGTCTCACATCTCTATTCAACCAAATCTGCACAGTTTTAGCTGGTCAAGTTATTTGTAGTGACCGTAAAAGCAGACTTTTTGTTCTGGGTTGAAAAAGCATTCCCAAATTTGCCATTCTCAAAATTGTGGTGAACGGGAACAATGAGGAAAACATCTAATAAGGGACGCGGACGTGGACATGGTCGTGGTGGTGTTAGTGGACCCTCTGGTGCTGGGAGAGGACGTGGCCGTTCTGCCACAGCCACACGTCCTAGTGAACCAACTACCTCAGGTCCCAGTAGCCAGCAGAATTTACAGCGATATTTGGTGGGGCCCAATGCCGTTCTAAGGATGGTAAGGCCTGAGCAGGTACAGGCATTAGTCAATTGGGTGGCTGACAGTGGATCCAGCACGCTCACATTATCTCCCACCCAGTCTTCTGCAGAAAGCGCACAGATGGCGCATGAAAACCAAGCCCATCGGTCTGTCACATCACCCCCATGCATATCAGGGAAACTGTCTGAGCCTCAAGTTATGCAGCAGTCTCTTATGCTGTTTGAAGACTCTGCTGCCAGGGTTTCCCAAGGGCATCCACCTAGCCCTTCCCCAGGGGTGGAAGAGATAGAATGCACTAACGCACAACCACTTATTTTTCCTGATGATGAGGACATGGGAATACCACCTCAGCACGTCTCTGATGATGACGAAACACAGGTGCCAACTGCTGCGTCTTTCTGCAGTGTGCAGACTGAACAGGAGGTCAGGGATCAAGACTGGGTGGAAGACGATGCAGGGGACGATGAGGTCCTAGACCCCACATGGAAGGAAGGTCGTGCCACTGACTTTCACAGTTCGGAGGAAGAGGCAGTGGTGGGACCGAGCCAACAGCGTAGCAAAAGAGGGAGCAGTGGGCAAAATCAGAACACCCGCCGCCAAGAGACTCCGCCTGCTACTGACCGCCGCCATCTGGGACCAAGCACCCCAAAGGCAGCTTCAAGGAGTTCCCTGGCATGGCACTTCTTCAAACAATGTGCTGACGACAAGACCCGAGTGGTTTGCACGCTGTGCCATCAGAGCCTGAAGCGAGGCATTAACGTTCTGAACCTTAGCACAACCTGCATGACCAGGCACCTGCATGCAAAGCATGAACTGCAGTGGAGTAAACACCTTAAAAACAAGGAAGTCACTCAGGCTCCCCCTGCTACCTCTTCTGCTGCTGCCGCCTCGGCCTCTTCTGCTGCTGCCGCCGCCTCGGCCTCTTCTGCTGCTGCTGCCGCCGCCTCGGCCTCTTCCTCCGCCTCTGGAGGAACGTTGGCACCTGCCGCCCAGCAAACATGGGATGTACCACCAACACCACCACCTGCGTCACCAAGCATCTCAACCATGTCACACGGCAGCGTTCAGCTCTCCATCTCACAAACATTTGAGAGAAAGCGTAAATTCTCACCTAGCCACCCTCGATCCCTGGCCCTGAATGCCAGCATTTCTAAACTACTGGCCTATGAAATGCTGTCATTTAGGCTGGTGGATACACACAGCTTCAAACAGCTCATGTCACTTGCTGTCCCACAGTATGTTGTTCCCAGCCGCCACTACTTCTCCAAGAGAGCCGTGCCTTCCCTGCACAAACAAGTGTCCGATAAAATCAAGTGTGCACTGCGCAACGCCATCTGTGGCAAGGTCCACCTAACCACAGATACGTGGACCAGTAAGCACGGCCAGGGACGCTATATCTCCCTAACTGCACACTGGGTAAATGTAGTGGCGGCTGGGCCCCAGGCGGAGAGCTGTTTGGCGCACGTCCTTCCGCCGCCAAGGATCGCAGGGCAACATTCTTTGCCTCCTGTCTCCTCCTCCTCCTACTCAGCTTCCTCCTCCTCTTCTTCCACCTTCACCACCAACTTCAGCACAGCACGGGGTAAACGTCAGCAGGCCATTCTGAAACTCATATGTTTGGGGGACAGGCCCCACACCGCACAGGAGTTGTGGCGGGGTATAGAACAACAGACCGACGAGTGGTTGCTGCCGGTCAGCCTCAAGCCCGGCCTGGTGGTGTGCGATAATGGGCGAAATCTCGTTGCAGCTCTTGGACTAGCCGGTTTGACGCACATCCCTTGCCTGGCGCATGTGCTGAATTTGGTGGTGCAGAAGTTCATTCGCAAGTACCCCGACATGTCAGAGCTGCTGCATAAAGTGCGGGCCGTCTGTTCGCGCTTCCGGCGTTCACACCCTGCCGCTGCTCGCCTGTCTGCGCTACAGCGTAACTTCGGCCTTCCCGCTCACCGCCTCATATGCGACGTGCCCACCAGGTGGAACTCCACCTTGCATATGCTGGACAGACTGTGCGAGCAGCAGCAGGCCATAGTGGAGTTTCAGCTGCAGCACGCACGGGTCAGTCGCACTGCGGATCAGACCCACTTCACCACCAATGACTGGGCCTCCATGCGTGACCTGTGTGCCCTGTTGCGCTGTTTCGAGTACTCCACCAACATGGCCAGTGGCGATGACGCCGTTATCAGCGTTACAATACCACTTCTATGTCTCCTTGAGAAAACACTTAGGGCGATGATGGAAGAGGAGGTGGCCCAGGAGGAAGAGGAGAAAGAGGGGTCATTTTTAGCACTTTCAGGCCAGTCTCTTCGAAGTGACTCAGAGGGAGGTTTTTTGCAACACCAGAGGCCAGATACAAATGTGGCCAGACAGGGCCCACTACTGGAGGACGAGGAGGACGAGGATGAGGAGGAGGTGGAGGAGGATGAGGATGAAGCATGTTCACAGCGGGGTGGCACCCAAAGCAGCTCGGGCCCATCACTGGTGCGTGGCTGGGGGGAAACACAGGACGATGACGATACGCCTCCCACAGAGGACAGCTTGTCCTTACCTCTGGGCAGCCTGGCACACATGAGCGACTACATGCTGCAGTGCCTGCGCAACGACAGCAGAGTTGCCCACATTTTAATGTGTGCGGACTACTGGGTTGCCACCCTGCTGGATCCCCGGTACAAAGACAATGTGCCCACCTTACTTCCTACACTGGAGCGTGATAGGAAGATGCGCGAGTACAAGCGCACGTTGGTAGACGCGCTACTGAGAGCATTCCCAAATGTCACAGGGGAACCAGTGGAAGCCCAAGGCGAAGGCACAGGAGGAGCAAGAGGTCGCGATCCGGAAAGGACCCATGTATTTTTGGCCCAACTTCCGGGAGGGAACCTTTGGGCTTAGGTTTCTGGTGGAGAGCCACACCTTGTCCCCTACCTGGAATTCCGGAGCGGGTTTGCGGTGTTTATCCGCTGCCTGCTTGAAGCGGCTCTGGGCTCGATGTAGATTGTCCAGAATATTTTCCTGTGCCTGTTGTAGATTCTCTGCTATGGCATGAAGAGACTGATTCTCTGCTGACATGAAGCCAGATTCTTTGCTATGGCATGAAGAGACTGATTCTCTGCTGACGTGAAGCCAGATTCTCTGCTATGGGACCTCTGTCCAATTGATATTGGTTCATTTTAATTTTTTTTATTTTAATTTTAATTAATTTCCCTATCCACATTTGTTTGCAGGGGATTTACCTACATGTTGCTGCCTTTTGCAGCCCTCTAGCTCTTTCCTGGGCTGTTTTACAGCCTTTTTAGTGCCCAAAAGTTCGGGTCCCCATTGACTTCAATGGGGTTCGGGTTCGGGACGAAGTTCGGTTCGGGTTCGGATCCCGAACCCGAACATTTACGGGAAGTTCGGCCGAACTTCTCGAACCCGAACATCCAGGTGTTCGCTCAACTCTAGTGGTAACGAATCACATTTTTTCCTAAAATGTCTCCTGCACGTGTGAGGACATGGAGAAAGGAACTCTGGGAAGGCGGGATCGCCCATAATGCCGTGCATGCAGCCAATCAGCAGCCAGCCAGCCCTGTGATGTCACAGCTCTATAAATAGCCTCAGCCATCTTAGATTCTGCCATTTACCAGCGTACTTAGTGCAGGGAGAGACGTCAGCAAGCCCTTTTTTCCCTGTATTAGTGGCAAAAGAAAAATATATATTGCCCTTGTGCGGTACAGTGATATATTCTAAATCCCTGTTTGCCGTGTATTAGTGGCAAAATAAAAATATATTCGCCGTTCAGCGTTGCACTTATCTGTTGAAAAGCCTTTTGTGTTGTGTAAAATTAGGGCCTATATTCTAAAGCCCTGTTTGCTGTGTATTAGTGGTGAAATAAAAAATATTTGATCTAACAGTATGTCAGACAGAGAAGTGCCAGGCCCGGCACAGGGGAGTGGCAGAGGCCTAAATGTTTCTGGTGCAGGCACAGGTCGCAGCAGAGTAAGGGGACATAGCAGCAGGAGTCGCAGCGAGAGGCCTGAGCTCCCGGTGTCATCGAGCGGTCGTGTCTTGACCAGCAACCCATCGGTTCCGGAATGGTTGACTCGGTCATCTCTGTTTTGGATCCACTCCTGTTTTTTTTGGCATTAGCAATACTGATGGATTATTGACCAAATGCTGACCGAGCGAAGGCGGATGCTCCACAGACAGGATCCGTTTTTTGTGGGTTATTGTTCTGACAGATCAGAGGAAGGGCAAAATAATCAGTGACATCAACACAAACTCACTGCTGATACTCACTCCACTCTGTCGGGCGGGGGGCTCTACTTGTATAAGTGTTTAATAGAAAAGGTTCTGTAGACATCTATGTGGTATCCGCTGACGACGGTGTAAAAGGAGTGCGCTTCTTCTTGGCGCTAACATTTACCTGTAAGGCTGAGTTCATACTTGAGTTATTTGGTCAGTTTTGGCCCCATAACTGCCCAAATAAGTGAAGTACGCAGTGATTCTAAGAGCGACGCCTGTCATCTGCATGTCAAACTGACCCATAGTATTATTTCTCTACTACGGCAGACTCCCTATGCGTGTTACTACAAGGCACAGTGTTCTACACCACTATAAAGGCTCTCAGCAGCCAGGAAATTGCAGTTTTTTTTATGTAATTCACCACTTATATATTTGGATCGAACCAAATTGAAAAATCGCTCATCTTTAATCTTCATATTCCATGCAACTTCACTTGGCTTATTGCAATGTCTTCTAACTAAAGAAAAGAATGGAGATGTCTGCTCTAGGACCTCAGGCATGGCTTCCACCATCGGCAACTAGTCAGAAAAGAATGAATAAAATTATAACAGTTGTACTTTTCCCAGGAGCCAAGTATCCATCCTGTCGTCTAGTCTCTTGGGTTGATTCCTACTCGTGGTTCTTATTTTTGAGCCACTGGAGTCATGGGGTTGTCTAATTCAATTCTGCAATGCTTTATCCATTTTGGCCATCAAACTTTATGAAAAACTCTTGTAGTAAACCTTAGGAAGCCCAAGTAAGCAAAAGACTCTTCCATAAAATGATGGTGGTAGGGGGACTGCTATTAGAGGACTAACGGTATGGCAAAGCGGTCAGGTTTCTGCATGCAGTTTTGGAAGCCAAAATCAGGAGTGGTTCATAAAAGCAAAGAAAGTATAATGGACAGACATGACTTCTCTTCTTTTTTTGAATTCACTCCTCGTTTCGGCTTCCAAAGCTGCATCAGGAAACCTGACGTGTGGCTGTACCCTAAACCCTCCTGCTGATATCTTTAACCCTTTCAAGATGGCAGCCCTGACTGGTGGAAAATAAACACTTTACTCTTTGTCGGTGGACTGGTCACATTAAAAACAAGCCTCCCAATTCCGGAACGTACTTCAAAGATGATTAATATATATTTTTGTTTGCACTCAGGAGGCATATATGAAAGCACCATTAGCTGACAGTGGTTTTCTGTTGAAATCTTGGCAGTCAGTCTTACACCAGGCTAGTTGTTGTTCTTACAAGGATCTCTGTTCCTTGAGCTTAGCTTCAGGCAAATGACAGTCTTTAGGCAGAGTCCGAGACTGCATGGATAAACACCTGAAGAGTCAGGGAAGGAGATCATAAGAAGTTGGGGAATAGATCATAGCTCCACCCTAACGAGTGACTGGGATCTGGAGCGGAGCCCGACCAAAGTCTGGTTTGTTTTTTATTAGCTAGTATTAGAAATATGTCCTTATCGAAACTCAGACAACAGATTCCAGAGTGGAGTCTGTTACTGAGCTTAAATCCAGACATACCGATGGGAAGATCATGATTTCATCAGGGACACTGTTGTCTGGTACAGAGTTTTCCACTTAGTTATTACATATGAGGTCAATTAATTAACAGATGTATAACAAGGCATTTATGTCAATTCATTAACTTCTACGTCCCTATGGCCAAGCTTTTGGCAGGAGAATTAGGGATATTTATCTCAGCATCAGAAAGTGCATGGGGTGGCTTTGCAGATGTGTGGTCAGTGGTCATAGTTGTTAGAGGATCGGGGTTTGGTTTTTGGTTAGATAATTTTTTTGTTTTTGTTTTTGTTTTATGATTTTTAGTTATAGATCTACTACTCCTGGAGGTTACTGTTAAGAAAGATGAAAGTGTGCACTACCTCGGACCACAAGTGAGGAGAACCCCATAGCAAAGATCAAAATTTCTCCCTCCATTATACAATATACAATTCTGGAAACGGATTATGCATGAAATCCACATCAAGAATGGACAGGACACCTTTTTTTTTTGTGGTGCATGTTTTAAAACTGCAAGTGGAAAAAAATTGCTTTATGGTTTAACATGCGGCAGTGGCGTACATAGAGAAGTAAGGGCCCCGTAGCAAGGATCAAACAAGGCCCCCCCACACAGAACAGAAGGGTTTTCGCCTAACTCCCTTTCAGTGACCGTTGGGTCAATTTTCCGCTGCCTCAATTGCTAAAAGTTGTTCCTTTAGAGGGCAGAGTCCTGACCAAGTTTTTACCTCCAGTAGAAGAGGAGATGACCCCAACTGGGCCCCCTCTTGGCTGGGGCCCCATAGCAGTCGCATGGTCTGCCTCTATGGTAGTGACGCCCCTGACATGTGGATTTCACACTGAAATCAAAGAGGAAGTTTTGCATGCCTACCCCTTACGTGGACATGTCCTTCAACTTCACACATGGCCACGCTATAACTCCCTAACACAGCACTCATAGGAATGTCAAGGCCATTGTTGTACCTTCATGGATTTTTAATGGCAGCACATATTGCCATTGGTTCTAAAATATGGACCAGTAGGGAGCGCATGGAAGATGCCTAATTGAAATGCCAAAAGCAACACTGTCATTTTATTACATAGGCAATATGAACCTTAATAAAAGTATAAAAAGCCAATCTGAGGAGGAGTATGTTTTCTCTCTTCCATCCTATGGTCAGTTTGTGGACCTAACCCACTATTACACTCTCAGAAATTGCATACACCAAATGCACAATTCTTAATAAAATATAATTTAAAATGCTGTTGGCACAGCCCTCTTCTAAATGTTTAAAGTAGGGACTGGTTCCAGTTCCTATACCTAAATGTTCCGATGTATTAAAAAAATATACTTTTTTTATAGAAAGTTTTGACTTGGAATCCAACTTGCTGTCATCACTGCATAAGCCATAGCTGATGAATGTAAGGGCAGCCAAGTTCTGGATAAATCATCAAAGTCTTATCAAGAATAGTGATGAGTGGCAGGGGCACTATACGAATTCACAATATTTTGTGAATATTTGGGCGAATATTCATCATAAATTTAATGAATTCGAGAATTCGCGATTATTTTCTTGATTGCGAAAATCAGCAATGTAATATTTGCGTAATGCACACGCAATACAGGCGTGGGTCACTTTTGCTACATTTTCCAAGCTGCTAGAAGTTTCCTGAGACTGGAGAAAATGGTTGGCACGGCAGAACATTACAATAGCTTTATATGCAGATAGAGTGCTCCAATATATTTGCAATTGCGCAAATCGACAATTAATGATGCGCAGATTTTTGCACAATACATGCAACTTCACATTTTAGCAGGTCTGACTACATATTAGTGATTGGTGCACTAAGTATTGTCGTGAACGTGTGACATCACAGCACTATGTCTGTAGCATGTATGTATGGACAGCAGAACCTATCAGCTACACTATATCACTATATATATATTCTACATCTTTGCAAATTCTCAAAGTGGCGATATTCGCGATTAAATTTGCGATTCGAATATTCACGATCAGCACTAATCAAGAATGCCAAATTCAGAACTTTTCCCTGGTGCATGATGAAGCCGACATGATGGCAGAAAACGTCGGGAATTTCAGGGAAAATTTGCTGCAAAGCTGAATTTCCTCGTGCTTTGTGGCACGGAATTGATTTTACCTGAAATGGGGTTAAAAAAAAAATCTGAATACGGGAGATTATATACTAATGCAAGGATGAACGAAAAATGTTTTAAATCCATTTCTTTGACTGGGGAAGGACTATAATGCTGTACATACAAACCTCACATAGTTCCGCTATACATAGGTAAAAGAGTAGAGAGACAGGAGGCAGCGCCTCGTGTGTAGAACCGTTTAGCAGGTTAAAACCAAAATACACTGATTGGGCTTACCGTTTTGGGTTGTGATGAGTCACAACTCCTGTAAATCGCTTTTGCTGGTATAAGCCCGTCCAGCTTACGGGGGTGTCTGCTGCTGCTGGCAAGGTCCTTACCCGTTGCCGTGTCTACATATGTATATAGATATATATACATATACGTATTCGCCACAGTAAAAACCCAGCCCTGAGGTATTCTTTGGGTGGTTTAGTGTGTAAAATTTCTGTAATTTTTTTTTACATTTAGATATAAGCCTTCTTGCTAATCTTAACTACATCCAAGCCCCACATCTACTCACAGATAGCTCAGAATTTATGCTTGATACAACTAAACCCCTCGACATAAACCCCTCTATTTTTCTATTTTCACACCCCCTTACTACCCAATACGTATTTTATGGGTCCAATGGTGTTCTTCCCGCATACGCAGCCAATCACCTTTGCGGCACCCTCACACGCACCACTTGTGAAATATAATAAAATAAAAAATAACATAGTATACATAATATAATATATACGCAACACCATGGCGCCCCACTCTCTCTCCTGCCTCTATAATCCAAGTAGCAGTGCAGAATAATTGTACACACCCAAACATCGCATGAAAGCGCTAGATGTCATCGAGAAGCACATCATGCAGTAGTAACTCCGCCCAAAATAATCGGGCCTTTAGACCGCCCACAAACATCATGCGATGTCCTCTCTGCTCAAGAGAGCGCGTCACAACACACCGCCCACAAACATTGCGTCTCCCGAGCACGTCATGCGATTTGGACTCCGCCCAAAGAGCGCGTCACCAATACACCACCCACAAACATTGCGTCAGCAGATACCGCCCACACAACATCGGGTCGGCATCCAGCATACCTCCTGCGGGCGTCATTCGGGTCACGGAGACCTTGTGCACTCCTGCCCCTGTCCCCTCCCTCTCCCCGCCCCCCAGAGTCCGGGCATAGCACGCCCAAACAGAGAGAATAAAACAGAACAACAAACACAGCCACAATGTACATATAGACCTTTATTGTCCTGATGAAGGGGGCCGTTCGCCCCTGAAACGCGTAGACTAAACCAGAAATAAAGATCCACTTTTATTTATTTATCAACCGAGTCCTGACTTCTTCTGCAGCAGCGCCGTTCCCAAAAAGGTCAATTTCTTCTATTCATCTACTATAGTACCGCTATACCACACACATACATCATACCACATGAGTACATTGTGCTTCTATATCACATTCATACATAGTATCGCTATACTTCACATATATTAGTACTGCTATGCTGTATACATATATATCGCAGAGTTCATTGCATCCACTGTGCAGTGGCTGTGCTGAGTTTCTTACAAGTGAATGGGAGCTGAGTTGCAGTATGATGGCATGGGCGCTACACAGTGGACAGAGCCTTCTGCGTCCTGCTCCATCCGCTGTGTTTTTTTCTATCACCGGACGTGTGCTGAGAACAGCTGATCAGTGGAAGAGTCAGCTGTTGGACCTAAATCAATCTGATATTGATGACCTGAGTATTTATTACAAATGTAAAGGGGTTTTCTGGGAGTACAATACTGACGACCTATCCTCAGGTTAGGTCATCAATATCTGAGTGGCTGGGGTCCGACTCCCAGCACCATCACTGATCAGCTGTTTGTGGCACTCTGCATACCAAGCATAGCACCATACATTTTATAGTGGCTGTGATATCACGATCAAGGCCCTTGAATGGGACTGAGTTGCACATAGGCCATGTGACTGATGAATGTGATGTCACTAGTAGTGTTGAGCAAATCAAAGATACTGAAATGGGGTTAAAAAAAATAAAAATCATACTCACCTCATCCATTTGTGTGCAAAGAGACCACCGACGCCATCTTGATTGAAGATCCTGCGTGTAGAGACGTATGACATCACCACGCCGGCCAATTTCACAATGGATCTTCAATCAAGATGGCGGCAGCAGGCTCTTCGCAATCAAATGGATCAGGTACGTATTATTTTATTTATATTTTATTTATTATAGACCTTAATATTAATGTCAGATGCCACGATCAGCGATGAACTCGGCATCCAGTGCAATCACCGTTCCTTGTCATTGCACCCACCACTTACAAAGAAATGCGCTTTTGTAAATTTGTTTGTAAAATTCGGTGAAGCAGCCAAAACTAATTTTCAAGAAGAGGCTGCAACACTCAGTGGAGCTCTGCGGCTTCTTCAAACTGCTGATTGGTGGGAGTGCCAGGAGTCAGACCCCCCACGATCAGATATTGATGAGCTATCCTCAGGATAGGTCAATAGTACTGCACTCCCCTTTAACAATATTTCTGTAAATATGAAAAAGAATACCGTTAAGTCTTAAAATGTAGTGCTGTACAAACATTTTGTGTCATCCAGACTCCATACAGATTAATCAGAATTCATTTATCCTACCAAGGAGAAAAAAATTAATAAATTATGTAGGGTCGCCCTATGTTTGTCCATTAGGTTTGGAGTCAATTTTGGGCAATTCTCTCAATGTCTATGCCTAACATGCCTATAGACCAGTTCCTCCTAACCAGGGTTTTTAGGAGATATAGAACATGTCAACAACAAGACCTGTCAATTTTACAACAGGGAAGGCAGTGATTTCAATCAGTAACCATATCTGAGCCAAATTTTAGCAATGGACAAGAATTATAGACTGCTTCACCAAGTTTCATTGAGGAAAGAATGGTATTGGGTTCTCCACAAGTGGAAACATTTTTCAGGGGTTCTCCTCTGGTAAGAAGTTTGGGATCACTGCCATAAACCATGATTAGTCTGGAATGGAGCAGCAGCTAGTGACGTCACTCACCACCATCAGTGAGCCAGAGAAGACGCAATGGGAAGGAAGGAGAATACTTTTTTTTAAACATTTTTTAGCCCCTCACCAATGCTTAGTATAACCCACAAAGAGGGAACATGATGACCGTTCAGTCAGGAGGAACGAAATCCTGAAATGTAGTGTGAACATAGCGCACTTGTTAATTTTGGCCACAATTCTTGAGGTCCATTGTGCCTAGGACAGCACCAACCATAAATGATGAAATCCTATGGAACCCTTTCCAGCCAAATGATACTGATATCATTGAATGGGTAGAAACGATCTGCGTAAGTCACGGTAACCACTGCAAAGTCTAACTTTGCCTGGAGCAAAAATATTAGATACAGAATCATTGGTATTAGATTGTATCCTTATGAAGATGAGGGTGATGACAGAAAACATTACAATATTGAATCTCCAAGTGACATTTGAGTAAAAACATAGAGAGCATTGAAGTCTCATATAAATGGCAGTGTGCCCAGGAACATTGCGTTTTATAAACTTTTAACTGCAGGAAATTGATGTTAAGCCAGGAGCTGATATGTACAAGACAGAAATGCGAAGAGAGAGAAGATCAGGCTCGGAATATATAATTTCTTTTGAGCAGAAATCTGGCAAACGTCTTTAAGTCTTTGGTTACTCGAATCATTTTAATTTAGCATGTTACTGCAGTAATATGTTTCTTTGTATGTTTTTCTTTTACTGAATCACTTGCTATTGGCAGGGAGAGTAGAAAAAAAAAGTTACCTTACGCTATTATATAAAAATTAGAGCAGAACATTATGTGCAATAACGTGTCGCAGAGGAAAAATGTACAGGCAATTTCTACAGATGGTTTTTGACACATTTTTGGGGCAAACTGGTTTTGTTCTGCAAAAACATATTGAAAGGGACTTTTTAGGACAGAAAATGTGCTGAATAATAAAAAGTTGCTTACTCGCATTTATGATGTGCAAATGCTGTGTCCAATGAAAGCAATAAAGTAGTGATGATGTATCATCTTTCATCATGTGACAATGATATCACTGCATCATGTGTTGGTTATGGCTTGTAGACACATTGGCACTTTTTTTTTTTTTTTTATATATTTTTTATGTTTCATTTTACAGACCACCAACTGCCTTTTAGTTCCCTTGTTCCTAAAGACTGATATTCAAAGGCTGCTAAATCTTTTTCCATGGAAAACTATGTTGATTTTGCATATTAAAAGACAATCAAAATTTTCAGATGAACTTGGATGGAATGTCAGATTGTAATTTTCTAAAGCGAAATATACATAAAAATACTGTATGTAAGTAGCTTACTCCATTATCTACTCTCAAGGACTAGTTTAGAGTATAGACTATGTTGCTTATCAAAAAGTTTGAACTAGAGATGAGCAAACTTCCTAAGATTAGTTTCAGGTCAGATACGAGAAATTTGATTTGGGTAATTTAAAGATCTGGAAAAGTGTATGCCTATCTCTCTCTATCCTTTTCTCTCCCTCTCTGTCCCTCCTCTCTCTCCATCTCTTTCCCTCCCTCTTCTTCTTCTTCTTCTTCTTCTTCTTCTCTCTCTCAGAAAAAATTCTACCATATTAAATCTAAAGAAATTTTGACCATTACGAATCAGAATGTAAAAAAAATTTAATTGATTCACTCATCTCTAGATTGAACCCCAAGTAAACATGTGCCTGAAATGATACTCCCAAGTATCCCCTTTTTTTGGCTAAGTACCTTCCTTGTCTAACTCTAGCCCTGACTCTACCGGCTTGTCTGAGAGTTCCTGTTCTTTCAGAGAGGAGATATCCTGCTTGACCTGGATCTGGCAGGTAGAAATCCAGCATACCTAAACTTTTTTTCCACTAACACCTGCAGTCAGGAGGTAATTGGTAGACCACCCTCCACCATACACAATAGATCAGTAATTTCCTCTGAATGCAGCACTGTTGACCAATATATACCTCATGTAGATGGCCATCTTAATTCCTGACCATATAGCGATAAGTTGGGGGAAACTGGAGGAAGCAAATATTGTACATGGAGACACATGGTTGGCATTGAAGACAGCACTTTGTATAGTTGTAGCATTTTAGGGTATTTTCGGTTAATAGAGAAGTCCCTAAATTGGCTGGAATGTCCATAAAGTGCATCTTGAGTGGACCCATCACTGTTGATTTCAGTGGACAGCATGTAATACCTTATTTCCCCTGTGGCAGCACTGTAGAAGAATTGAACACTTACTGCTGGTTTCTCTTGTGGATTACAACTGATTATTGGTACCAGGACCACTTGTACTTATTTTTAGTGATGATCGAGCACCAAAGTGCTCGGGTCTCTGGCCGAACACATCGGGATGCTCGGGTGCTCGGTATAATGGAAGTCAATGGGAGAACCTGAGCATTGAACCAGGCACCCCCTGCTCTGAAGAGAGGAGGGTGCCTGGTTCATAGGAAAAGGTCATAAATTGATGGAAACACCACCGAAATAGTTCGGGAACAGCATGAGGAGGATGTCTCGATGCATCTTGGACTCCCAGGTCGCTGCTGGGAACCATGTTGTCCGAGTAGTACGCCACTTTTACAGACTGACAATAATATGCACAAAACCGGAAAATTGTTAAAAAAAACACTCTAACCTGTATATTTACTTGTATATAAAATGCAAGTGCAGCCAAAAATTACAAGGAAGAGGTACTTCGATACAACCTGTATATCACATAATGGGGGGCCTCATTCATATTGTGGTACAATAGTTCAAGTAGTGGGACTCCTACACTCATAATGTCTATGCACTAAGTGAAAGGGCTGCCAAAAATTACAAGGAACTAGCACTCCAAAACACCCTTTGTTACACATAAAGGAGGGCATCATACACACCCTTGAAAAATTACGATTGATGGCCTGCTGGTGACCCTGAAAAACATTTGGAGCAAGGGCCTGCTGATCTGACCATCTAAAACATTAGGCGCGAGGGCCTGCTGCCGCATTGGTGACTCTAGATAAGCTCTGGGCGATTGCACGTCCCCGTGACCACAACGATCCAGTTGGATGTCTGCCCTATCAACTTTCGATGTTCTTTTCTGCGCCTACCATGTTGATCAACGGGGAATCAGGGTTCGATGCCGGAGAGTGAGCTTGAGAAAGGGATACCACATCCAAGAGAGGTCAATGGCTGAAATCTGATAGGCTGTTGTTGCCTTGCCCCTTTTTTTTTCTTAATTGTAAACCACCCAGAGAGGGTGGGTCAAGGTATTAAAGCACAAGCATCCAAGAAAGGCAGCAGGCACACAGCAATTAGTCACTCCCGACTCGGGGAGGTAGTGACGATAAATAACAATACAGCACTCCTAAGCGGCCCTGTTATTGGAATGAGTACACTTTCCGTTAACGAGGATCTATTGGAGGGCAAGTCTGGTGCCAGCAGCCAACTTGCTCCTGGCCTCCACAACGTTCACCCAGTGTGCCATCATGGTGAGGATTGTGTTGACCAGACTCTTGGCTACTGAGACCGGACTTGTAGGTGAGGGCTTGCTGCCACTTTGTTGACTCTAGATAACTTCTAGGCGATCGCACGTCCCTGTGACGGCAACGATCCATTTGGATGTCTGCCCTATCAACTTTGGAGCAATTTTTCAACAAGGACCTTCTGGTATAGCACCCTTTTGCTTGTCCTCTCCACCAGAGGAATGAGAGATGAGAAGTTCTCTTTGTAGCGGGGGTCGAGAAGGGTGAACAACCGGTTATCCGTGTTGTCTAAAATGTGTATAACGTGTGGGAAAGGCAGCCTAACATGAAGTCAGCCATGTGTGCCAGAGTACCAACAGGCAAGACTTGTCGTCATCAGAAGGTGAGCTGACCATGTAAACGATTGTAGGTGAGGGCCTGCAGGTGAGCTGACCCTGTAAAACATTCTATGCGAGGGCCTGCAGTTGAGCTGACCCTGTAAAACATTATATGTGAGGACCTGCAGTTGAGCTGACCCTGTAAAAAATTATATGCGAGGGAATATATGCGAGGGCATTATATGCGACGAATAAGCATGTTGATATGATTGAAGAGGAGGAGGAGGATAAGAAAAGGAAGATTTAACCATATACCCCTTTTTGTGGTGGAAGGGGTGCATGGGATGTTGGGAATACAGTGTATTGAGTACATTAAACAACACATTTAAAGTGCCTTTGTTCATCTGCTTTCCTCTGGTGGAGTCAAGAAGTCTGGGGCAATCCAGGCCTTGTTCATTTTTATAAGAGTCAACTTGTCAGCATTTTCAGTTTACAGGCAGATACGCTTATCTGTTAAAATGCCACCAGCAGCACTAAATACCCGCTCAGACAAAACGCTGGCAGCAAGGCAGGCCAGCACCTCCAAGGCGTAGAGTGCCAGTTCGTGCCACGTGTCCAGCTTGGACACCCAGTAGTTGTAGGGCACTGAGGGATCACTGAGGATGCTGACACGGTCTGCTACATACTCCTCAATCTTCCAAAACGTTTCCCTCCTTGTGACACTAG
Source organism: Bufo bufo (assembly GCF_905171765.1). Lineage (NCBI taxonomy): Eukaryota > Metazoa > Chordata > Amphibia > Anura > Bufonidae > Bufo > Bufo bufo. The sequence goes on along the minus strand of NC_053397.1, from coordinate 203,335,170 downwards.
GCCACACATCAGGGTGAGGGTGCTGGCGGGGTGTCATGAAACTGTCCCAGGCCTTGGAGAGTGTTGCCCTGCCTCTGTTGGAACTGCTGTGTTTTACCCTTGTCTCCCCTCCTCTGTTGCCCAAGGAAGTACAGACTCTGCCACCAGCGTTGTCAGATGGAAATTTTTGGAGCAATTTTTCAGCAAGGACCTTCTGGTATTGCACCGTTTTGCTCGTCCTCTCCACCTGAGGAATGAGAGATGAGAAGTTCTCTTTGTAACGGGGCTCAAGAAGGGTGAACACCCAGTAATCCGTGTTGTCTAAAATGCGTATAATGCGCGGGTCGCGGGAAAGGCAGCCTAACATGAAGTCAGCCATGTGTGCCAGAGTACCAACAGGCAAGACTTCACTGTCATCATCAGGAGGATCACTCTCAATCTCCTCATCCTCTTCCTCCTCTTCTGCCCACCCACGCTGAACAGATGGAATTAAACTTGCATGGGTACTACCCTCTGTAGCGGAGGCAACCGTCTCCTGCTCCTCCTCCTCTTCATCGTCCAATTCGCGCTGAGAAGACGGACAGAGGGTGGTCTGGCTATCACCCTGTGTAATGTCTTCCCCTATTTTCACCTCTTCCACATGCAAAGCGTCCTCCTTCATTGTGAGCAGCGAGCTTTTGAGTAGACACAGAAGTGGGATGGTTACGCTGATAATAGCGTTATCGCCGCTCACCATCTGTGTTGATTCCTTAAAGTTTCTTAAAACCTCACAGAAGTCAGACATCCATGCCCACTCCTCGCTTCTGATTAGTGGAAGCTGCCTGGAAAGACTGCGACCATGTTGCAGCTGTTATTCCACTACTGCCCTCTGCTGCTCACAAAGCCTGGCCAACATATGGAATGTGGAGTTCCAGCGTGTGCTCACGTCGCACAACAGCCAGTGAGCTGGCAAGTTAAAGCTCTGCTGCAGAGTTGACAGACCGGCTGAAGCTGTCGATGACTAGCGTCAATGTGCACACACTCGGCAAATTGGGGTAGGTTTTGAGAAACCGCTGAACCACTAAGTTTAAGAGATGTGCATGAGCTGTGTGTGAGCTTGCCGAGCTCCAAAGTCGCCACCAAGTTACTGCCATTATCACACACAACCATGCCTGGTTGTAGGTTGAGTGGCGAGAGCCACAGCTCAGTCTGGTCTCTTATCCCCCGCAACAGCTCTGCGGTGGTATGCTGTTTGTCCCCTAAGCATATCAGCTTCAGCACGACCTGTAGTGCTTCCCCACTGCAGTGCTACACTGCTTCCAGCTACCGGCTGATGGCTGACTGGTGCTGCACGCGAATAATTCATAGGTGGAAGTTGATGAGGGGGTTGGAGCCACTAACGTAGATGCTGGCGGAAACCCTGATGGAATGAGGGCCCGCAATCCTCGGCGTCACTAGCACCTGTGCCATCCCAGGGTACGACTCGCTCCCGACCTCCACAATGTTCACCCAGTGTGCCATCAGGGAAATGTAGAGTCCCTGGCCAAATGCACTTGTCCATGTGTCTGTGGTTAAGTGGACTTACCTAGTAACTGCATTGATCAGGGCACGTGTGACGTTTCGGGACATATGTTAGTGTAAGGCGGGCATGGCACACCTCGAAAAATAGTGGTGGCTAGGGACAGAGTACTGCAGGACAGTCGCCGACATCAGGCTGCGGAAGGCCTCAGTGTCCACAAGCCTAAAAGGTGCACATTTAGTGCTATGGCCTGTGGGAAGGTGGCTGGGTATTTCCGCTTGCGTTCAAATGCCTGAGGTAATGGCATTTGGATGCTGAACTGGGACAAGGAAGTGGATGTGGTCGCTGATAGTGCTTGCGAAGGTCCAGGTGCAGGGCAGGAGGCATCCTCGCCTGCAACTTCGACAGATGATTTGGCCAGCACGTACTATAGGGAAAGAGGAGGCAGTGGTGTGACTCGCAGACACAGATTGTGGACCCAGGTGATCGTTCCACTTATTACGGTGCTTGAATGCCATGTGGCGGATCATGCTGGTGGTGGTGAGGTTGCTAGTGTTCACGCCCCGGCTCATTTTGGTGTGGTACAGGTTGCAAACTACTATTCTTTTGTCGTCCGCACTTTCCTCAAAAAAGCGCCATACTGCGGAACACCTACCCCTTGGAAAGGAAGATTTACGCAAGGGGGTGCTCCGTGGAACAGAGCCTGTTTAGTGTGGCCCACCTTCTCCCTTTTGCCACCCCACTGCCTTCTCCAGCCTGTTGCAGTGCTGCAGATCCTTCCCCCTCTGTACTGCTGTCCTCGCTCGGCTTTCCACCTTCCCAGGTAGGGTCAGTGACTTAATCGTCCACCACATCCTCTTCCACTTCCTCACTCTGATCATCCTCTTAATTTGTTGACCTAACCACAACCTCAGTGATTGATAACTGTGTCTCATCCTCTTCATCAACCTCTTGAGACAGTAATTGCAGTTGACTCATTGGCAACTGTGTCTTATCATCATCCACCTCATTAAACACTAATTGCCGTTCCCCACCGTCATGTTCTTGTGACTGTGGATGCTCAAGAGGTTGGGAATCAGGGCACAAGATCTTCAAGCGTGCTTGGCGAGAGGGCCAAATCAAGTAATGGTGATGAAAAGAGATCCTAGGAATTTCCAAATGTGGGATCACTTGTTTGGCCAGACTCTCCATGGTGGGAGGAAGGAGGATCAGGAAGAGGATTCTGTTGACCAGACACTTGGCTATTGAGACTGGACTTGGTGGAAGACAGGGTCTTGCTTAACCGACTGGAAGCATTATCTGCTGCAATCTAACCGACCACCTGCTTGCACTGGTCTGACTTTGAGAGTTTTGTCCTGCGACGTCCTGCAAACTAGGACATGAAGCTAGATATCGTGGATGATTGTTTTTCTTGTGCTCTGGCAGCAGGCACAGTTTCAACGCGCCCAGGGCCACGGCCTCTGCGTGAACCATCAGCATCACAGCCAATTCCCCGTCCATTACTGCTCGACTTGCGCATACTAAATGTTATATGCACGCTTGACACACAAGATGTGGCACGAATGTCACAGTTCTCAGCAAGCACAGTATATGGAAAAAGTACTTAAAAGTATTGCAAAAGGAAAATAGATTTCACTTATATTTTTCCTATCTCTGGCCCTGACACACAGAAGGTATTGGACAGATGTCTATAGTCACTGCAGACACCCTCTATATAAAAATTAGTGAAAATGATGGAAAAAATATAGTAATTTTCAGTTATATTTTCCTAATTTCTGGTCCTGACACACAGAAGGTATTAGACAGAAGTCACAAGTCACTGCTGACACCCTCTATATAAAAATTATGGAAAATTATGGAAGAAATATATTCATTTTCAGTTATATTTCTCCAATTTCTGGCCCTGACACACAGAAGTTATTGGACAGATGTAACAAGTCACTGTTGACACCCTCTACATAAAAATTATTGAAAATGATGGAAAAAATATTGTAATTTTCAGTTATATTTCTCCAATCTCTGGCCCTGCCACACAGAAGGTATAATACAGATGTCACTAGTCACTGCAGACACCCTCTATATAAAAATTATTGAAAATGATGGAAAAAATATATTCATTTTCAGTTATATTTCTCCAATTTCTGGCCCTGACACACAGAAGGTATTGGACAGATGTCAAAAGTCACTGCTGACACCCTCTATAAAATTTTTTTTAAAATGCTGGAAAAAATATAGTAATTTTCAGTTATATTCTTCAATTTCTGGCCCTGACACACAGAAGGTATTGGACAGATGTCACAAGTCACTGCTGACACCCTCTATATAAAAATGATAGAAAATGATGTAAAAAAATATAGTAATTTTAATTTATATTTCTTAAATTTCTGGCCCTGACACACAGAAGGTATTGGACAGATTTCACAAGTCACTGCTGATACCCTCTATATAAAAATTATTGAAAATTATGGAAAATATATATTTATTTTCAGTTATATTTCTCCAATCTATGGCCCTGACACACAGAAGGTATAATACAGATGTCACTAGTCACTGCAGACACCCTCTATAGAAAAATTATTGAAAATAATGGGAAAATATATTTATTTTCAGTTATATTTCTCCAATTTCTGGCCCTGACACACAGAAGGTATTGGAAAGATGTCACAAGTCACTGCTGACACCCTCTATAGAAAAATTATTGAAAATGATGGAAAAAATATAGTATTTTTCAGTTATATTTCTCCAATCTCTGGCCCTGACACACGGAAGGTATAAAACAGATGTCACTAGTCACTGCAGACACCCTTTATAGAATAAGTATTGAAAATGCTGGTAAAAAAAAATTGGTACTGTAGCTATAAAATACTGCCAGCCTGCCACCACACACAATAGCCTTTAAAAGGACTTTTGGGTCTTTGAAACGTTTTTCTACTGAATTGATTGCGATCACATTCCCTACACTCTCTGTCCCTTCCGAAGCGCAGCTCTCCCTGACTACAAATGAGCAGAACATGCGTCATCGGGTGCTATATAGCACCCGATGATGTGTTCCGGCCAGCCAATCATTGTAATGCCAGTAGCCAACATGGCTACTGGCATTACAGTGAGGGCAGTACTTACCTGCACGTTTATAGGCATAGCAGCTGCGAAACGTGCGGGGAAGAGACTCGAGAATGGCGCTCGAGCACATGCTGTACTCGGCAGATTACCGCCATGTGCCGAGCATAGCGATGCTCGAGCCGAACAGCAGTTCAGCCGAGCATGATCGCTCAACACTACTTATTTTGCTTGTTCTAATACCAAAGGGAATGTTAAAGTGAGCAGCCCCATTATAGGCCACTATAGATGAGATCTTTTCAATCTTGCACTCTGCCTATGATTATTCTGCACTGATGTTCTGCTGTTCTCCACTATGCAGCCGTTTCTCATCCAATATTTCTGTTAAATCATTTTAGTGGCGTTACCTTTTACATTCTAATTCTGCTGCAAAGAGTTTCATTGCGGGTCTACAACTTTACAGTGTTACCTGTTTGAGCAATGGACTTTCCAGACCTCCCTATAAATACCAAGAGTCCGTGTGTAAAATAAAAGCTTTACACCCAATGACAAATCATTACAGCTGAAATAACCAGCACGTCAAGTGTTTGCTTAATTTGAGTCGTTTTTTTTTTATGGAAACAATGAATTGATCACGCCTGTTAAAATATCACTTCAATGAATGGTGCTTACATTTACACAATGCCGAATAAAGTGCATATTACCTCAGACCTAGCAGGACATTTTTTCACTAGCTGATACAAGAGCCGGTAATATATATTATATAACAGATGTGGCGGGTGTTGAGTTTTGGTATTTTCCAATTGAACAATAATTTTTCAAAACTCATAAAAGTGTTTTTTTAAATAAGGGATAAAGAAAATGTATAGCAACACAGATTTTACCCCAATTCACTGTACCAATTTACTTGGTCATTAATCAAAATAATTTAAGTTAAATGCAAAAGCCAACTTAACCCCTTCAGGACCCTGCCATTTTTTGCAAATCTAACATGTGTCACTTTATGTAGTGATAACTTTAAAATGCTTTTACTTATCCAGGCCATTCTGAGATTGTTTTCTCGTCACATATTTGACTTCATGACAGTGGTAAATTTGAGTAAATATATTTCATTTCTATTTATAAAAAAAAATTAAAAAATTACCAAAAATTTTGAAAAATTCACAATTTTCTAAATTTCAATTTCTCTGCTTTTAAAACAGATAGTGATACCTCCTAAAATATTATTACTTTACATTTCCCATATGTCTACTTCATGTTTGGATCATTTTGTAACTTACATTTTCTTTTTTTGGGATGTTAGAAGGCTTAGAAGTTTAGAAGCAAATCTTGAAATTTTTCAGAAAATTTTCAAAACCCACTTTTTAAGGATCAGTTCAGGTCTGAAGTCACTTTGTGAGGCTTCATAATAGAAACCACCCATAAATGGCCCCATTTTAGAAACTACACCCCTCAAGGTATTTAAAACAGATTTGACAAACTTTGTTAACCCTTTAGGTGTTCCACAAGAATTAAAGGAAAATGTAGAGGAAATTTCTGAATTTCACTTTTTTGGCAGATTTTCCATCTTAATCCATTTTTTACAATAACAAAGCAAGGGTTAACAGCCAAACAAAACTCAATATTTATTACCCTGATTCTGTAGTTTACAGAAACACCCCACATTTGGTCGTAAACCTCTGTACAGGCACACGGCAGGGTGCAGAAGAACAGGAGTGCCATATGGTTTTTGGAGGGCAGATTTCAATGGGATAATTTTAAGTTGCCATGTTACATTTGAAGACCCCTGATGCAACCCTAGAGTAGAAACTCCAAAAAAGACCCCATTTTAGAAACTAAGGGATGAGGTGGCAGTTTTGGCCACATAAGATTATTGGTTGCTCTATATTACACTTTTTGAGAGGCAAGGTAACAAAAAATAGCTGTTTTGGCACAGTTTTTATTTTTTGCTATTTACAATGTTAATCTTACAGGTTAGATCATGTGGTATTTATATAGAGCAGGTTGTTATGGACGTGACAATACCAAATATGACTACTTTATTGTTGTTGTTGTTTGTTTCAGTTTTACATAATAAGTCATTTTTGAAAAAAATATATTTTTTAGTGTATCCTTATTCTGAAAGCCATAGTTTTTTGTTTTTTTTGGGCAACTGTCTTATGTAGGGGCTCTTTTTTTCAGTATTAGATGGCGGTTTGATTGGTACTATTTCAGGGTGCATATGACTCTTTGATCGCTTGGTATTACACTTTTTGTGATGTAAGGTGACAAAAAATTGCTTTTTTGACAACGTTTATATTTTATCTTTTATACGGTGTTCACCTGAGGGGTTAGGTCATGTGAAATTTTTATAGAGCAGGTTGTTATGGATGTGGCAATACCTAATATGTATACTTTTTTTATTTATTTAAGTTTTACACAATAATATCATTTTTTAAACAAAAAAAAATCATGTTTTAGTGTCTCCATAGTCTGAGAGCCATAGTATTTTTTTTTTTTTTTGGCGATTGTCTTAGGTAGGGTATAATTTTTGCGGGATGAGATGACGGTTTGATTGGCACTATTTTGGGGTACATATGACTTTTTGATCGCTTGCTATTACACTTTTTGTGATGTAAGGTGACAAAAAATGGTTTATTTAGCACAGTTTTTATTTTTTACGGTGTTCACTTGAGGGGTTATGTCATGTGGTATTTTTTTTATAGAGCAGGTTGTTAAGGATGCGGCAATACCTAATATATATATATATATATATTTACATTTACACAATAAAAGCATTTTTGAAACAAAAAAAATCATGTTTTAGTGTCAACATAGTCTGAGAGCCATAGTTTTTTTTATTTTTTTGGGCAGTTGTTGATTCTGGATACAGAGTGCCCATCGTTTACAGTTTGTACAATTTTCAATTAAATAATGACAAGGTGAGTCATATTGATTAGTGCACCGGTTTCATACCAGCAAACAGGGGAGCCACCTTGTCCTCCATATTGGATAGCCCTATTTTTTAATTAACCCATAAGAAATAGACCCTAGTGATAAATGTCTTCAAACCTACTTCCAAATGGCATTGTCTTCTGAAGGTATCTTCTGCTGCTCTTGTGGGTCAGTTCAACTCTGTAGGTACACGTTAAGCAAGTTGTAATCATAATCCTATTAAGTATATGCATATCGTAGCCCCTGGACATTGGTCCTTGTCACTGGAGAGGTCATAAGGAACAGACCTGCCCAGGCTCAAGACTGGAAGCCTGAATCCAGATCCTGTACCTTCACTGCACATCAGTAAAATGCAGAGGTGGAATTTAACCACAGTACTTTACCATTAATTGAAAATTGGAAACAACTTTCTCTAGGAAATGACTAATTTGTTCTGTTTTTATTTGCTGTGTCCCATTAAAAAAAAATTCATCTCACATTTACCCTTCAGTTCTGATGCTTGCATTTCTTTGAATGTTTCTTAAAATAGACAGTTTCCATGTGGGTCTTATTACAGCACAACAGCAGGACCGGATTAGGAAAATGCTGATGAGGTGGTAGTTCCAGGTCAGTTTCTCCAAAAAGGTCCATAATAGTTGTCCATTTAGTACTGAGCCTCCAGAATTACTGCAGTATGACATGCCATTTCTAAGAATATTTTTTTTTACCTTTTAGTACCAGAGATATTTTGTACCTTCATGACCAGGTAACTTGATCTACATGCTGGCCATAACTTTTCCTATTATCAAAAATATTATTTTATTTGTTAACCAATATTTGTATCTTACCACCAATATTTGTATCTTACCACTTTCTTTCAGTCGCAATATGAGGGGCAAGCAGTTGTCAAAGACTTAAGCTCTGTTCACATCAGCGTTGTGGCTTTAGTTAGTCATTGTGTTGAGCGCTGCACACATGGACAGAATGAACTGGACGGTCATTGCATCACATGCTCCAAAAACATGCCACACTGTGATGACAATGCTACAGACGTGAGGATACTGACTGCAATTTGTCTACAATAATCATAACCAAGGCAACCTAACTCTCCAACCGGTTTATTCCACAGCAATGTAAACTTGGCCATGGAGCACAGAATATAGATAGATTCTGACTAAGATGAGCCAACTGATTCGGCAAATGTACTTGAAAAATTCAGATTTGTTAGAATCAGAATTTATTGAGAACATTTTTTGATTCTTAGGAGAGAGCGAGAGAGAATTTCCAGGCATTTAAAGTACTTTCCATTCATGTAGAACCAATTTGTACCCAAATTGAATCTTACAGTCGATTTGGACGAATCAGACCCAAAACGAATGTTAAGAAATTTGCTCATCTCTAGTTCTGATAAATTCTAATGGATTAAGTAGTGTCAACTAACAGTCCAGTTGGGCAATAATATCCTACCTTTGTTTGGTTGACTCAAAGGATAACCGTAATCTCAGGTCTTTATGGCAACTTTGATCACGCAACAACGTGGCATGTGACATAAAATGCGACCAAAATGCCAAAATCGAACACTGTTGGATTTCTGGTTGAAGGGTCCCACATGATTTTGTGATTTTCTTGTAACCTGCCTTTGATTTGGTTGTTTTTCTATAAGACTTGATGTCATGCAAAAACTTTTATAGTGGATTTAGTATGCTATGTATTTGACTGGAATTCCTCCATACTGTCTCCACTGCTCCACATTCCTCAGACTAAATACCAACCAACATTTCTGCATTCCACAAGATCAAAATGGAAAGATTTATAGGTGAATTGAATCTCATGGCCATCTTTCAAAACAACCTATATTCATTTACTACGATCTTGCTCCACACAAACACAACTTTTCATACTATTTCAGAATTTTACTTTTATTTGCCAGTGGAAACACAGCAGAATTCCACAAATATAGTTGTAAAGGACAAATCCCAGATTTACTGTATCATGTTGCTTCAGTCAAGAGCAGCCGGAATGGGCTCACATGGATTAGGTTGCCTTAGATTGGATGGGAAGACTAGGAATGTGATGTGACAGGTCATGATTAAGATGAAATATGCATGCTTTCGTTCACGAATGAGCTCTCGGTAGACCACACACAAACCAATTTGATCTGTGTTAGATAAATATTTTTTGGCTGGAAACATGAAAGGTTTTGTGGTTTGGGCACCCTAAAGTGATCTGTTGCTGAGATTCATGCACCAATGAATGTGTAAACCACACTCTGATGTAACATGTTCCTGTCTGGAAAGTCTTGGTATTTCATAGCAGGTATATAGAGACAACTTATTTAAGGGGTATGCATATTTTCACAATCGTTTTTTAACTGGAATAAAGCATCTAAAATAAAGAAGGCAACGTTTCACATGATCTTGATTAAAGCTGTCCTACTGTTTTGTGGTATTCAGCTCCTATGTAGATTGGTATATCTCCACACTTATACACCACAAACAAACTCTGTGTTGGTCATATCTTTCAGTCATGTTTTACTTCTGTCCTTCTGCGCCTCTTCTGGCTAACCTACAGACAGTAGAAGGGACATCACGAGGAAGGCAGTAACACATGACTGCAGATCCAACTACACAGGGTTTTGTTGGTAGTCTGTAACCATAGAGATACATAAGTCTGCAAAAGAACTATAGAACCAGAACCATAATTTGTATTTATTTATTTATTCATTACATTAGAAAAATAAAAATGGTGGGGAAGAGAATTTACTTTAAGTAATCCGTTTTTTACAATTTAAGCAAAAATATTATATTTTCCAGAAAGTTGTCCTATCTACAAATACAGTAATGTTCTATAACAATTATACTTAAAGAGGACCTGTCACCACTCCTGACATGCCTGTTTTAATACAAGCACAGCTGCTATACAATGGATGACGCTGTTCTTTGTAAAACTGCAAGGACGCTGCAGCGTTCAGCGGAGCTCTTCAAACAGCTGATTACAGGGGATGCTGAGAGTCAGACTGTCACAGTCCCTCTGGTGACAGAGGTTAGAAGATCTGAGAGACTGGCTGCACATTAGGTTATCTGACAGTCTATCTGTTTTCACTTGTTGCAGTGTTGTTGTTGGTAATGACCACACCTTTTGTCTCAGGTGTAGCTTGTGGTCATTACTGCTCCTCTATTTAGTCTGGACTCACACTTCATACTATGCAGTTGATATTGTCTGCCTGGAGTTGGAAGAGCTGGTGTCCTCATCTGAGTTCCTGCTCATCCAGTTTCTATTGAAGATAAGTGTACTTCCCTTTATATTTTGTTGTTCCCATTTGCTCGTTGTTTACTAGGCCTCAGGAAGACGCTGGTTCGTTCATCTGGGAAGGAACCAGTGGTCTCAGACCCTGTCACTACTCCTACGGCTTTTCAGGGTTACTAGGGCCTAGGTTTCCGGTGTATGAATATTCCCACCTTCAGGGTCTATTCATACTGACAGCAGTCAGGGCTAGGTTTAGAGTTTCCTAGGTGGTGAGCTTTTCCCTTTCCCTAGCCGTGAGGCCTAGTTTCTGGTCATTTTCCTTCTGTTGTCATTCTATGTACCTCCCCTTCCCCTACATTGTGACACAGACCCCCACCAATCGGAAATTGATAACTTAGTTTGAAGATAGGCTATCAATCAAAATCCCAGAGAACCCCTTTAAGTTGAAATCTGCAAATTAATTTAATAAATTTCTGTTACTTCTTTCTTCCCCATTCACATCTAAAGTGAAGTAAAAAATCTGCTGATTAAATCTTTAAAGCTCTACATTTTTCCATGTGACCTAGCAGCTTAGTCCCAATTGGCTTATTTCCATTGTAGCTCCTGCAATGTAGTGCAGGATTTAGCTTAGAAGAAAACTCAATGTCATTCCGAATCTACGGTAATCGAGATAAGATACAGTAAGTAAAATATATGCAATATATGCAGTAGAACATTAATATACAGTATGCATACACAGTTAATGGTTTGTACTGGCTGTAATAATAATTTCATTGAACACTTATGTGAATTTTAGTTTTATGTTAAACCTGTCCGACTTCTAAGAGAATATCAATATAGAGACATGGAAGAAAGCCAGGTACACTTATGATAGCAGATGAATGAGATTTTGCGGTCAGGAGTTCCCCAGGTGCTGGATACCAGTGGGGTAACAGCGTGCCTCTCTTCCTTAGCCTGGGTATTTAAATACAGGGCTAAAACAGAAAACAAAATATATTCCCTGGGTGAAGGACAGCCTAGCTATGACTAAGTTGTGGCAATAGGTTAAAATATTTATGGGTGAAGGCCAGGGCTGGCCTTAAGTTTGCGTGATCTGTGCATCTGCTTAGTAAGCATCCATGTTTTGGACAAATCTTAATAATAATTTATTGTAGTATTGTTTTGATATTGTATAACACTGTGATTAGATTCATTTATGCACAGAGATGTCATTTGTTGGTATTATTTGAGCAATACATGGTAATAGGTCCTGAGACATTGTGTTAAACATTAGAAAAGGAGGACTACCTAAAAAGTTGCACATCCAAAAATGAATAATCTTTATTATAGAGTTACTGGACGTTTTGCACAATTTTATTTCATTTAATAGGGAATGGAGTAACTAGCAAATTTCTAAATCACTTTATCTAAAAAGTCTCCCTTCACCCAGCTGGAAAAATAAGCCGTAAAGCCATGGACACTGTCTGTTGTCAGGCAAGATCCGTCACTGATAACAGAGACATAGAATACGACTGCGATGAAGTGTGGGCATGTCAGAGCTAGCTGAGATCCTGAGCCTGGTAAAATAACTGCTTCTACACAGCTTCTAAATTAATAGGAGCGTCCTGCCTTTCAGTGATTTATCCCTCCTTATCTGTTCTGTGTGCTCCAGAGCTAAAAGCAAACATAGTGGGAAGTAAGGGAAAGGACTTGCAGCAGTACAGTTTTGGCAGACATCCATAGAAGGAAGATGTCCTTGTTTCTGAGTGAAATGCATCTAGCTGTGCAGCTGAAACAGTGAATAAGACGGCTGTTCCTTCACAGTTATGTTTTGTTTTGTACAAAGAAGCACAGCCATTATGCAAACTTTTTTTTTAAACTCAGGTATGCTTTAAAGCCACAAAAGCTCTATGTGGGATGAAAATACCCAGAAGTGGGGCCACCTTAACCTGGACATTTTTTTTAAATCTTATGGGTATATCTTTGATATTTGATTTCTTGTGTTTTATTTATTAAGGATGTATTGCTTTTTCTCCTTTCTTGTCTAGGCCTTATTGATGTTCATATTGATTATTAGGTGTGTACATGTATGTAGGGACATATTTTGGTTCCACATAGGGCTTTATTGTATTCAATATTTTATCTTCTTGTTGTGGCTGTAATAAAGATTGCAATATTTTATTTATTTTTGGATGTGTGACTTTGTTATGTAATCCTCCATTCCTAATGTTTATTATTATTAGTTTTTATGGACTACTAGTTTGGCACAACCTTTAATTTTCAGCTTGCCCCCCATAGTTGCTTTAGAGATGAGCAAAGTTTGCTGAAATTTGATTCGGCGAAGTTCACAAAGAAATCTGATATGCGACAAATTACTTTGTCACGAATCGCATTCCATTGTATGTAGCTGCCCCCTGTTATTGAACCCCTCAGATGCCGCATTCAATGTTGATTGCGACATCTGAGGGTTACATTCAGCCTATCAGGGGGTTAATCTGGGGTTTAAAAATACTCACCTCATCTATTTTTACTTGCGGACATCTTGATTGAAGAAAACGTGCCAAATCTCACACGAGCTGACGTGATGATGTCGCCACGTCATCATGCTGGGCGGAAGCGGGGACATCATTAGTGATGATGTCACCACGCCTGGCCAGCGTGATGACGTGGTGACTACACATGGCAGCACTCGTGAGATTTGGCGCGTCTTCTGATGGCTGCGACAGCCTCTCCACGAGCAAATGGATGAGATGATTTTTGTTTTTTCAGGAAAAAATTATTTGTTACCATGAAGCGCAAGGAAATTAGAATCGATTCAGCTAAATGAAACTCAATTGAAATTTTGATCTACCGGTATTTGTTTATCCCTAGTTTTTATAATGAGATAGAGTATGGTACAGTTATAAGTACACAGAGGGGGTGCCAAAGATACAATACAGGGCAGATCCATCCTAGCATGTCCTCTATAAAATATAACCACGGGCAAAAGTCAAGAGACCATAGTCTGCTTTCAAAGTATATGTTTTAATTCTTCCCTACTCTCAAGTCCAATACTCTTTAACAGAAGTGGAAGTAATTGTTTAAACGGCCACATACCTAAGCACTGAACTGTAGGTGTGATGATCGGGTTCATTGAAACTGCGCCTGGAGTAATCTTTTTTTTCTGATGACTGAGATCTTCCAGGTCATTGCTCACCTAGTAAGTACACACAGGAATTCAATTCCCAGTCCAGACATTGGTGTATATTGAATATGTCATTTGGTCAGCTTGGTAAGAAGACGTTTCACGGGTGAATGAAATGAGCAGCTCTTCCAGATGATTGAACAGGTAAATCTTGTTAGGCTGTTAATTTTTGCTATTTAAAATTCAATCACCCTTTAACTTGACCTGCTACTTAAGGGACTTGCTACGTCTTGGCGGCATGGCGCCTCTCTGTAGTGTTCGGTGTAATATGTCAAGGAGGAAGGAAAATGCACTGTATGTTTATAGAGAAACCAATTTTAGTAAATTATTCTTCTGAAGAAATCATGAAGGTATCCTTTTTTCTTTTAGATTTTGGCTCCCTTTCTTTATTATATACAATATGCACATATCACTTCTTCCATATGCCTCAAAGCTACTTAAGCAACATGTCCATTCTGAACTGTCCTCTCACCTCTCCTCCTGCTCCCTCTTTCACCGGCTACAATCTGGCTTCCGACCCCACCACTCAACTGAGACTGCCCTTACCAAAAACAGACAAAACCAAAAAACATTACTCTGTCCTCCTTCTCCTTGACCTGTCCTCTGCCTTTGACACTTTCAACCACTCCCTTCTGTTACAAACTCTCTAATCTCTTGGCAACACTGACCTGGCCCTCTCCTGGATCACATCATACCTCACAGAGCGGACATTTAGCGTCTCCCACGCTCACACCACCTCCTCGCCTCATTCCCTCTCTATTGGTGTCCCGCAAGGCTCTGTTCTAGGAGCCCTGCTCTTCTCTATCTACACTTTCGGCCTGGGACAGCTCACAGAGTCCCATGGCTTTCAGTATCACTTTTATGCTGATGACACACAAATCTACCTCTCTGGTCCAGACATCACCACCTTACTATCCAGAATCCCACAATGCCTATCTTCCATATGCTCCTTCTTCTCCTCTCGCTTTCTAAAACTTAACATGACTAAAACAGAATTCATCATCTATCCCCATCTTGCTCAACCCCACCAACAGACCTATCTATCACGATCAATGGCTTCATACTCTCCCCAGTCAACCAAGTCGGCTGCCTTGGAGTGACCTTGGATTCTGTCCTCTCCTTCAGACCACACATCCAAGCTCTTTCCACCACCTTCCACCTCCAACTCAAAAACATCTCCTGCATCAGCGCTTTCCTCAACTTTGAGTCTGCAAAAATGCTTGTACATGCCCTCATCATCTCCCGCCTAGACTACTGCAACATTCTCCCCTGTGGCCTTCCATCTAGCACTCTTGCACCCCTCCAATCTATCCTCAACTCTGCTGCCTGGCTCATCCACCTCTCACCCTGTTACTCCTCTGCTTCTCCCCTCTGCCAATCCCTTCACTGGCTTCCTATTGCCCAGCAAATTCAGTTTAAAATACTAACAAATACATACAAGGCTGTCCACAATCTGTCCCCTCCCTACATCTCTGAGCTAGTTTCCTGATACATCCCCATACGCATTTTCCGATCCTCACAAGACCCCCTTCTCTCCTCCTATCACTTCTTCCCACAATTGCCTCCAAGATTTCTCCCGTGCATCCCCCACACTCTGGAACTCTCTACCCCAACATATCAGACTCTCACCTACAGTGGAATCCTTCAAAAGAAATCTAAAAACCCACCTCTTCAGAGAAGCCTAAAACCAGTGACCCTGCTGCCTCTATACCGCCATGACCAGCTTTACCGTCTCCTACTGTGTCCTTCTCCCATACCATGTAGATTGTAAGCCCTCACGGGCAGGGCCCTCTCTTCTTCTGTACCAGTCTGTAACTCGTCTTGTTCATGCTTTGTGCAATTGTCTGTATTATGTATGTGCACCCCTTTTCATATTTACAGCGCTATGGAATGAATGGTGCTTTAATAATAAGTAATAAGAATAATAATACAATATTAGATAAAATGAGAATATATGGATATTGGGACATAAAACTGGAAAAGGGACAGAGGTTTTCCAATGAAGACAACCTTCTTCTTAACTTAAAGTTATTATAGAGATCAGCTAATCACTTTGATGTTCAGTAGGCATTTTAGGTCCCTCTGCCATGTGAATGTTTGGTGTAAGAAGATGTGAGTTCTAGAGAATGGGTGCAGCCCAAGAGGAAACCTGGGAAGGACTAACTAGTAAACAAACATGGCGAGGAAATTCATTGTTGGAGAATATTGACAGACAGTAATTGGGAATGTAAGGGACAACAATGTAGATGGGGAATATAAAACGCAGCCAAAGTAAGAACTGTTGCATAGTTTTTAGCCAAGGTAAAATGATAGGATTATTAGATTTCCATCACTACCTTGGACATGTAGAAGACATTACCAGTTCTCTAGGTAGTAGCAGGTCATGGATTCAGCAGTCTCCATTCTGTTCGTATAGAGGCAGCTCCATTTTGACAGGTCTCTTGTTAGACGTCATGCTGTCTAATAACCTGAGTTGTGTGCTAGCAGTTAAGCAGCTTTGTACCTTACAATTAGTGTCGCAAGTCGCTACTCTGAAGAAGAGGACAGGAACAGGAACAAGTGTCCTTCACATTTCACACTGAAGACATGCCCTTCTTCGGCTCCAGTGAACTCACAGGAAGGGTAAAACAATGGGATAACAAAATAGAAACTGGGGAAATTCATTAAATGGATGTTCCCATCTCAGCCATGAATGGCTGAATTGGAATACTTGTTCTATGTGGTGGCCAACTGAGGATAGAGTTTTGAAAACAGCTAAGACAGGAAAAAGTGAATGGGAGCTACGAAAACACCATGCAGTAATGATATATAAATCAATGAAAAAAACAACAACAATGTATTTCCATATTTGATGATCTTAAAATGAAATACCATTAAAAAATGTAATGTTATAGCCGTTGCTACTTTCATTTTGCCACACAACCTTTATTTAGTAGATTTACAGTGATGATCAAAGCTCCCTCTAGAGTTGAAAAGCTTTAAAAATGGTGGTTCAAAATTGTTGGATCAATCCTGGGATCAAAAGTTTCAGTTATACAGGTTTTTCTTTTCTGTTGTCAATGGCATCTAACAAGGATGTCATTAGTGAAAGGTTATTTTATGGCCTAAACATTTATGGCATGTATGTACATTTATCAGAAGAACCTATCATGGTTCTGCCAAGTGAGGTGACCATTCACCATATCTACACAGTAATTGAATGAAGAGATGACCTTGCATGCACATAGATCTTTCCATTTAAGTCCATGGGAGTTACAGAAACAGCTGGACTCCTTAAAGGGGTTATCCAATGTGTAAAACATTCCCCTAAATACCCAGGCCCCTCATATCAATTACACTTACCTCCCCAGCACCCATGAAGCTCCTGCTCCCCGCATGGCCGCCGCTGCATCTCCCTGTCGCGCGGATTAAATCTTCAGGCAATAGCAGGCCGTGACGGGTATGAGCCTCCTTAGCGCCACCTGGGAGATGCAGCAGGGGCTGTGGAGTTGGACTTTGTATGCGCTGTACACATTAGTTCATGCCTGAGACAGGAGTCTTGAGTCTGTCTGCAGGGGATCCACCATGCTGCTCCCTCCTGAAGTAGTCTCTGTTCAGTGACAGCTGACTCAGTTGGGCCAAGAGACACTGGTGTGTGACACCAAGGGGACAGACAAGAGCAAGGTCAAAGAACAAGTTTGGTCGTACAATATGGTAAACAGGCAGAAGGTCAGGGCAGATGGCACAGGGTCAGACAGGAGTCAGGACGGGCAGGGTTAATCCGTAAAAGAGGCAGAGATCAGGCACAGGAGGTAAGGACAAAACAATAATACACCTTTGCAGGATTAGACAAGCTAATACCATATTGATTATGTACCCTCCCCTGGAGAAAGTCCCCTTAAATAATACAAGGACATTGCCTGAGGACAACAGATCAGTCTACGCACTGGCTCATCAAGAACCAGGGAGAGGGTACAAACCCTAAGGGAGCAGATCATGAACTAACAGATAGGGAACAGAGATGGGCAGAAGAGACCTACAGTGTGGAATCAAAAAGCTAAGGGAGAGGTGAGTATCCTGGTGGCCGCAGCCATCATGAGCAGGAAGATGCTGATGGCCATGGACCACCAGCATTACGAGCTCTTGGTCTGTAACTTAAACAGGAGCATAAAAAATTGTTGCAAAATGCTGTAGACATATGTGAGACATTAACTACAACCTCAGTGTGACATCTTCCAATTATAAAGAAAGTCACCCACAATCCTGCCCTAATTCCATGACGACTGACTGCAAGTTTATGAACAAAGTGAACTTAAAAGAAAAACAGAGCTGGGAATGAAAACTTGGTGTTTTTGAAACTGTTCATTTTTTTTCTAGCATTTTGGCAAAAAAAAAGAGAATGTTCCTTAAAATATTAGAATGAGTCTGTTTTTAATATATTGCTGTGAAAGTATGTGCTTCATGGCAGAGGATTAAATCTTTGTGTAATCTGATTTTACAGTCCAGTTGCGTTCGAAAACAAAATCTTGTATACGGCACTGTATCGCCGCGGACATTTATTTATACAAATATGATGTGAGGCTCCTTATTTTCCTCTAAATATTAGGTCCTGCCATGTAATTTCTAATAATAATAATCACCTCTGGCCAACAGGAGAAACTAAGTCATGTTGAGACATCAAAAACATTTTTGGATTCCTCTTTGACTTGTGATATGTTTAGATGGAGGAAGTTTAGGTTTTAAATAGAACAAGGAACATTGAAAACCCACGGGATTTATTTCTATTAATGCTATATGTTCCATTATGGCATTGGAATATATAATGTACAGAAGGAGGCAATTAAGGGTACTGGACAAAAAAAAATCCAAAATTGACACGATGGAGGTACACTTGTATTTTGGGATAACTTTCATTTAAATAAAGCTCTTTGTAACAGAATTTATTTAGTTCCTTGTTAGGCCTCTTTCACACTTGCGTTGTCCGGATCCGTCGTGTACTCCATTTGCCGGAAGTGCCCGCCGGATCCGTAACACCGCAAGTGAACTGAAAGCATTTGAAGACTGATCCGTCTTCAAAATGCGTTCAGTGTTACTATGGCACCCAGGACGCTATTAAAGTCCTGGTTGCCATAGTAGTAGTGGGGAGCGGGGGAGCAGTATACTTACCGTCCGTGCGGCTCCCGGGGCGCTCCAGAATGACGTCAGAGCGCCCCATGCGCATGGATGACGTGATCCATGCGATCACGTCATCCATGCGCGTGGGGCGCCCTGACGTCACTCTGAAGCGCCCCGGGAGCCGCACGGACAGTAAGTATACTGCTCCCCCGCTCCCCACTACACTTTACCATGGCTGTCAGGACTTTAGCGTCCTGGCAGCCATGGTAACCATTCAGAAAAAGCTAAACGTCGGATCCGGTAATGCGCCGAAACGACGTTTATCTTAAGGCCGGATCCGGATTAATGCGTTTCAATGGGCATTAATTCCGGATCCGGCCTTGCGGCAAGTGATCAGGATTTTTGACCGGAGCAAAAAGCGCAGCATGCTGCTGTATTTTCTCCGGCCAAAAAATGTTCCGGTCCGGAACTGAAGACATCCTGATGCATCCTGAACGGATTTCTCTCCATTCAGAATACATGGGGATAATCCTGATCAGGATTCTTCCGGCATAGAGCCCCGACGACGGAACTCTATGCCGGAACAGAACAACGCAAGTGTGAAAGAGCCCTTAAAGGACTTTCAGCTATTAACAAGGGATGAGTGAAGTTCCTAAAATCCGATTCGGTTATCACATTAAATTCAGTTCAAATAAATTCTTTCTGAATAAAAAGTGCCTTGATTGCCCTGAAAAGTTATATGACATTATGTGGCTGCTACTTCTATGGGGGCACATTATGGCGGGCAACTTAACAATTTCAGAAAAACTGTTACCGTGTTATACCTAGTGCAGGCCTGGAGCAAATATTTGATAGGTGGGAGTTTCATCTCGGATCTCCCATATACTGTATTTGGAGAACTAGGGTCTTCTAATCCTGTTTGGCACCACAAACAGAAGAAGATGAGGTGGCCACATTTGCATGCTGCTCCATTATAGTTTATGGGAATGGTTCTCATAATTGACAGGAGCACCAAAAATTTACCTCATACCTATGTCTTTATGCCATGTGTCTCAGATGGGAATAAATCATAATAACATCACCTATACACAGAATAAGTCAGATTTGCTCAGTTGTTGGGTTTAACTTCTGGGACCTCTTACAACAGAAGCCCATGGCACCATAGGTTTCTGTATTTTAGTGGCACAGAACCACCTCCTGCTCTCCCCTTCCCGGAAGGTCCGGCAAAGAGGGTTATTCTGTCCCTCAAAACAGGCTGCGTCCTGGTTGCTGGAAAGGTCTCCCTTCCTCTTCTCCTGCACTCTGCCCTGGCTCTTAAAGGTCCAGCACATGTGGGGCTTGCGCACCCTGATGTGCTCCAGTCTGTGGCTAGATATCTTGTGGTACCGAAGGCACCTTTTCCTGTGGTAGTGTGCCTGAGCAAAGGGGTTCCTAGCCTGCAAAGGTGTGCTATATTTGTTGCTTGCCCATGTACCTACCGTCTGCCAATTTCCTTGATTGAGACCCTCTGCTGCCTGACCTGTACCTGATCTCTGTATCCTTTGCTGTCCTCCCTGACCTCAGACAATTTACGGTATTGTGTGTACTCTGCCTGTCCTGCCCTCAGCTTGCCTCTGTCTACAGTTCTACCTGATTCCTCAGTACCCTGAACAGGTGTCTCTTGACCCCTGTGGGTCAACTGTCAATCATACAGAGACTACTCTAGGAGGTAGGGCCTGGTTGTTCCCCTGCAGCAAAGTCCATATCCCTGTATAGGGGTTAAAGGGTGAATGAGGACTGAGAGAGCAACACCTTTAAGAGTAGCCCAAATTCAAATCTTTGGTTGACACCATGGTTACACACTCTGCAGTAGCACAAATCATCATTTTTAAGGAGAACAAAGTAAATAAAAAGATGTTCACATGTACGTGCTGTTATTCAAAGGGACCTCCAGATGAATCCCTTCAGAGAATTGCCATTGTATCTAGTGGCCCACAAAGACCTTTCACCGGTTGATCTATTAGGTTGGTAACTGGCAAATCATTGCTGATCAGTGCAACCTATGTGAAGCCCATTGATAATTAGAAGCACATTGTCCCTTCAAAGATTATGGAAAAAAATGAATTATTTTGAGTTATGAGGATTTAGATTAGTGGAAGCATATGCTTTGTAGCCAGGGGAATAGCTAAGGTAGATACATGACATGCATTTCCGTTATCTACTAAATGAATTGTCCAATAGAATAGTTCTGAGAGTTAAGGCCAATGAGAATCTCCTTGGATTAAGATCGCTTCCTTGACCATCGTTGGCTTTAAAGAAATGTTGTTATGCAGATTATGTGTCATCTAGGCTTGGAAATATAATGTAATGAGAATATTTTCCATTAAATTATAATGAACACATATGAACCTGTAACCAATTACAGTAAATACAACAAAGTACAAAAATAAGAATGATACTGGTAAATGTCAAGTCAGCATTTTACCTAACACTGCTTCATCTAACTAGCTGAGGTACCTCCACAAGTATAAATGAATCCTTTTCACGTTTTCCCTTTTTTTTAGTACCTCATCAATTTGGCATATAAGGTTTTTCTATATACTGTATTCAATACACTTAAAGGATTTGTCTGCTTTAGACATTATTTCTTTAGAAGGTTTTCTTGAAAATAAGCTAATCTCAGGCGTCCAACTGATTAGACTTCCAGAGATCAATTCTAATATTTGAGAAAAGCTGGCACCATATCTTTATTTTCCCTGCAGTGCCACCACAGGAGAAATGAGACATTACGCAATCTGAATATAATGCATGGATGTGCCAGGTCTTCCAAAGAGGGAGAAGCTCTGTGTTGCCACTGTCAGCCTTGGCTTCTAAATGAAGGTATTGAGAACCGTATTAACTATGTAACGTGGTCCCATATCTAATAAGCTAAGTCTTCTCATATGGACAAGCCCATTAATACCCTCAATAATATTGGAATTCTGATTTAGATAAATTTTGCTACTCGGTTCCCAGTTTTCAGAGCTGGGGGCTGGCTGGAAGATCTAGGTCTGCTAGAGCTTTCTGTGATAAGGTTTCTGAATTCAGGTCGTCACACACATAGAAAGAGGGAGGTGCTCATGCCGCTCTACAGAGCACTAGTGAGACCTCATTTGGAGTATTGTGCGCAGTACTGGAGACCATATCTCCAGAAGGACATTGATACTTTGGAGAGAGTTCAGAGAAGAGCTACTAAACTGGTACATGGATTGCAAAATAAAACTTACCAGAAAAGGTTAAAGGACCTTAACATGTATAGCTTGGAAGAGAGACGAGACAGAGGGAATATGATAGAAACTTTTAAATACATAAAGGTAATCAACACGGTAAAAGAGGAGAGAATATTTAAAAGAAGAAAAACTGCTACAAGAGGACATAGTTTTAAATTAGAGGGGCAAAGGTTTAAAAGTAATATCAGAAAGTATTACTTTACTGAGAGAGTAGTGGATGCATGGAATTGCCTTCCTGCAGAAGTGGTAGCTGCAAATACACTGCGTGCAGAATTATTAGGCAAATGAGTATTTTGACCACATCATCCTCTTTATGCATGTTGTCTTACTCCAAGCTGTATAGGCTCGAAAGCCTACTACCAATTAAGCATATTAGGTGATGTGCATCTCTGTAATGAGAAGGGGTGTGGTCTAATGACATCAACACCCTATATCAGGTGTGCATAATTATTAGGCAACTTCCTTTCCTTTGGCAAAATGGGTCAAAAGAAGGACTTGACAGGCTCAGAAAAGTCAAAAATAGTGAGATATCTTGCAGAGGGATGCAGCACTCTTAAAATTGCAAAGCTTATGAAGCGTGATCATCGAACAATCAAGCGTTTCATTCAAAATAGTCAACAGGGTCGCAAGAAGCGTGTGGTAAAACCAAGGCGCAAAATAACTGCCCATGAACTGAGAAAAGTCAAGCGTGCAGCTGCCAAGATGCCACTTGCCACCAGTTTGGCCATATTTCAGAGCTGCAACATCACTGGAGTGCCCAAAAGCACAAGGTGTGCAATACTCAGAGACATGGCCAAGGTAAGAAAGGCTGAAAGACGACCACCACTGAACAAGACACACAAGCTGAAATGTCAAGACTGGGCCAAGAAATATCTCAAGACTGATTTTTCTAAGGTTTTATGGACTGATGAAATGAGAGTGAGTCTTGATGGGCCAGATGGATGGGCCCGTGGCTGGATTGGTAAAGGGCAGAGAGCTCCAGTCCGACTCAGACGCCAGCAAGGTGGAGGTGGAGTACTGGTTTGGGCTGGTATCATCAAAGATGAGCTTGTGGGGCCTTTTCGGGTTAAGGATGGAGTCAAGCTCAACTCCCAGTCCTACTGCCAGTTTCTGGAAGACACCTTCTTCAAGCAGTGGTACAGGAAGAAGTCTGCATCCTTCAAGAAAAACATGATTTTCATGCAGGACAATGCTCCATCACACGCGTCCAAGTACTCCACAGCGTGGCTGGCAAGAAAGGGTATAAAAGAAGAAAATCTAATGACATGGCCTCCTTGTTCACCTGATCTGAACCCCATTGAGAACCTGTGGTCCATCATCAAATGTGAGATTTACAAGGAGGGAAAACAGTACACCTCTCTGAACAGTGTCTGGGAGGCTGTGGTTGCTGCTGCACGCAATGTTGATGGTGAACAGATCAAAACACTGACAGAATCCATGGATGGCAGGCTTTTGAGTGTCCTTTCAAAGAAAGGTGGCTATATTGGTCACTGATTTGTTTTTGTTTTGTTTTTGAATGTCAGAAATGTATATTTGTGAATGTTGAGATGTTATATTGGTTTCACTGGTAAAAATAAATAATTGAAATGGGTATATATTTGTTTTTTGTTAAGTTGCCTAATAATTATGCACAGTAATAGTCACCTGCACACACAGATATCCCCCTAAAATAGCTAAAACTAAAAACAAACTAAAAACTACTTCCAAAAATATTCAGCTTTGATATTAATGAGTTTTTTGTGTTCATTGAGAACATGGTTGTTGTTCAATAATAAAATTAATCCTCAAAAATACAACTTGCCTAATAATTCTGCACTCCCTGTACAGTGAAGGAGTTAAAGCATGCATGGGATAGGCATAAGGCCATCCTTCATATAAGATAGGGCCAGGGGCTATTCATAGTATTCAGTATATTGGGCAGACTAGATGGGCCAAATGGTTCTTATCTGCCGACACATTCTATGTTTCTATGTTCTATTTTGCCAAAAATAAGCAGTCCTGAACCACTCATTAGCAAGCATGTTGTTTCAGTAGAGCTGGATGAGATGAGAAGCTGCCAGACACCTCTGATGCTACTTCCCCCTAGGTCAAGCCACAAGATTGAGGAATCAATTCTAGTTTCTTTGAATGGCAACCTATAACTATGGGTCATTAAAGCCTTAAAGAAATGTGATTGTCATTAGATACATCAAATTAAGCCAGGATGACAGGTACAGACTAGCCCTGCCATGCATATTTGATGAGGAATTATGGGCCTTTATTAAATTTGTTTGGCATTGGTGTAAGAAAATTGGCCAATAATATAAGGACTTCTGGCAGAATGCTTTCCAAGGCTACTCTGTAGCCCATCCTTGTACTTTCACGTTTCGATTTAGAAGGGATATGGAGTGTCGTTTTGTTCTCCACCTCAAGGTAGCAACAAGTCTAGAGTCACCTAAAATGAATGGTGTCAGTCTGAGATGACTTCACAAAGAGATGGGGACAATGCAAGGAGAGGCATACTGTACATCTCCAAACTCCAAAAATGTTTGTTATATCTAGTACTCACCATACAAATTAAAACCAACAACTGTTATTTTTTCAAGATGAGTTCTGGATGAAACACAGACATTTTTGGAGCTGAACTGTAGTATGGGACACAGCCCATGGACAGATGTGGCGCAGCTTTCTTTAATCTTGGACATTCCCCTTAAAATGGACATATCCTGTGATATAGTCTGGAATGTGTCCAGTATAGAAGGTCTTTCTATTTAGCAAACCCAAAGAAATATGAAATCATTGGCTGACAAATATGATTTGTTTAGATTAAGTAAAAATAAATACACTTAGAAATTTTGCTTGCTGTAAAATATTTGCCAATTTTTACATCCGGTGTTCTCTCAGGGACAGCTAAAGGACAGACACTTATCGGCACCTGTGTCTCCTCCACCTTTAAAATGAACATTCTCTTTTGCTGACTAGCTCCGGGGTTTTAAACATGTCAGGAACTCATCTTTCAGACACTTTATTTACTAGAAGCAATGTTCTTTCAATTATAAGATTCTGGTACTCATTAAACTTACTGGACTTAGGTATAGGAACTGTGCGGAGATCCAGAAAAAAAGTGAACAAAGGATAAGTAATATTGTGGAGATGTCCTAAAGTAATGATTCCTATTGTTATGTTACTTGCTTGTCTTTACCCGTATCTCACATAGACGTCAATACAGAGGGTCATGGACAACCACCACCACCTCTCTATTGAACTGTATTAAGAGTTAGGTGTCTGGGAATCGGAAAACAGCAGTCACCTGATCTGCATTCTCTCAGTAGATGAGAGGTCCATAAGTAGGACCAAAGGAATGGGAGTTGAGCTGCAGTCAATACACAGTTTGCTTTTGGCACCTGCTAAGAACAGCTGATTCATTGGGTGCTGGGTAACGAACCCCCACCGATCTGATATTGATGACCTATCCTAAAGGTAGTTTTACACCTGCTGATTTTTCAGCAGATGATCACCAACGGGTGTTCATAGTAACGATCGTTAGTGATGATCTGGCAGACTAATACTGCCGCCAATTGCCCACTGAACAATCGTTCATTGGGCAATCCAAATCTTTTGACAGGTTACAAAATTATTGTTTGCAGGCGGCAGATCGTGGTGTCTAATCACGTATCAGTATAGGGAAGATCTATGTTATAAAGATCACTCCTTCCTATACTGAGGAGTAGATAGTTGCATGTAATTGCAGTAGTAGTCTCCTCCGCTAGAGAGCAGACGAATACCAGGAAAGAACGCTTCCTTCCCGACAATGGCCTGTTAAATCGGGCTGCCTAATACACCTTTAAGGATAAGCGAATATCGACAGCCCAAGCAACCTCTTTAATCTCCCTTTGCTATAGCTTATGGAGGCATTCTGTGCCCGGGCTCTGTCTGGCTTTCACCAAAGTTTCCCAACAGGGTTGTAGAACTCTTTTCCTGATGGCAGCAGAAAAGGACCTAAAACATTGGGAATTACTGCAAGGGGTTGTCCCATCAAATGTAGTCTACATTTTTAAGCGAGGATCTGAATACTTTTGCAATTGCATGTGATTAAATAATTAGTATAGTCACTAAATTATTCAATAAAATCTATCTGTATAGTGCCACCTGCTGCTTGCTCTTTTCTCTTTTTCTCCATCCACCTCAGGAACATCACTGATGTGGTCGTCACACATGCTCAGTTCCATTGTTCTATCCTTCAACTGCTACCAGCCAGATCAACTGTAAGAAGTTGTGACAGTTACAGGGAAAGAGCTGCAGCAGAAAGAACATGCCCTCTGAGCTGTGATAGGAAGAGAGCTGGAGCAGAAGGACATGCCTCTGAGCTACCAGCTTAAAATAAGTCTTACTGTAACAGGGCACCGAAGTCGCACTCGGTCTCCCATCAGCCCCAGACCTGCTGCTTAGCTTCGGGAGCGAGGATCTGTGTTTGGCCTCATTCCCTTGCTAGCTGGGAGGCTCCCTGCTCTTAGGTCTGCCTTGAGCGCCGAGCTGATCACTCGGTGCTCGACTTTTTTGTCTGTCGGTCATGTGACGCTGGCCACGTCACATGACCCTCACTCCCCACTATAAATACAGGCGGCCTGCTGGCTACAGGTTGCCTGTGATTTTCATCCTATAGGCTGTGTTCTTTATTGTTATTAAGCTACCTCTGGAATTGAACCTCGATCCGCCTCTTGACACCTCTTCTGCCTGCTCCCTGTACCTTGAAGCTACCTCTCGGATTTTGACCTCGGCTTGTTTACGGATTTGTCTTTGCCTCTTCCCTTGTTCTGAATTGACCTCCTGGACTGACCTCGGCTAGTTGACCCGCCTTGCCTTCCGTTTTTGTTCTACCTCTTGTCTGCTTATTGTTACTTCTCAGTGGCTGTCCTCTTCCCTGCTGTCTCTTTCTCTCTGCTTGCACTTAGTAGGTTAGGGACTATCGCCCAGTTGTGCTCCGTCACCTAGGGCGGGTGGTGCAAGTAGGCAGGGACCGGGTGGCAGCTCAGGGGGTGCACCTCCGCTCTATCTTGATTCCTGTGACTCTCCTCGTGACACTTACTGTGCAAATTGAGCAAAGAATGGGGAGATTTCTGGATCCATGTGAGGTACAGAGCTAGTTCTAGCTTTGGTAGAAAGAGGTTGTCATGTGCTATGTGATGTCTGATTTAATTTTCTTACATTAATCCTGGGTTAACCTCTTTAATACCGGTATACGGTAGGATATGCACAATTGTGTAAATATTTGGTGAGTTGGAGGTTTAGTTTCTACTTTGGTTTAATGTCACTCTTTAAACCATTTGAACTCGCACTTTAAATGTGTGATTGGATATACAGTACAGACCAAAAGTTTGGACACACCTTCTCATTCAAAGAGTTTTCTTTATTTTCATGACTATGAAAATTGTAGATTCACACTGAAGGCATCAAAACTAAGAATTAACACATGTGGAATTATATACATAACAAACAAGTGTGAAACAACTGAAAATATGTCATATTCTAGGTTCTTCAAAGTAGCCACCTTTTGCTTTGATTACTGCTTTGCACACTCTTGGCATTCTCTTGATGAGCTTCAAGAGGTAGTCCCCTGAAATGGTTTTCACTTCACAGGTGTGCCCTGTCAGGTTTAATAAGTGGGATTTCTTGCCTTATAAATGGGGTTGGGACCATCAGTTGCGTTGAGGAGAAGTCAGGTGGATACACAGCTGATAGTACTGATAGACTGTTAGAATTTGTATAATGGCAAGAAAAAAACAGCTAAGTAAAGAAAAACGAGTGGCCATCATTACTTTAAGAAATTAAGGTCAGTCAGTCAGCCGAAAAATTGGGAAAACTTTGAGGTGTGTCCAAACTTTTGGTCTGTACTGTATATCAGACATATATCAGTTCAGATAAGATCTGGGAACCTTTGCTGCAACTGAGAAGTGATCTATGGGAGCTGCTTCCGCAAATATCTTTGGACACCAGAAAGCAAGTTTATTTAGATCTCCATCATCACAAATGTGGATATGATTGTCAAGAAACTAAACATATATGTAGCAAAACTGCTGATAAGAAAATGTCCATAGAAGGGAAAGAATGCTGGAGCTTCTATTTAAGGATTACAGCTTCAGGTCTCTCATCCTGCTTTTGAGATACAGCTAGGAGCATATGGAGGCATTATAATAAAAGGACACTTTTTTGTCCCCTATACTTCAAATTTCTCAAGGGCCAAGATCTGAAATGTTTTTCAGTCCAGACACTTATAGCATGGTAGTAATTAAATTGTAGAATGAGGTGTCGAGATGGCTGAGTGACAGGAATTGGCAACAGCGCAATTTGACAATGAAAGTCTAACTAACTGCAGGCAAATGCTGAAAATTCTAATTTTTGGAACTCTACTAAGTCTGAGTTCATATCACCGTTTAGCTTTCCGTTCTTCTAAACCATCAGAAGAGAAAAAAAAAAAATTAGGATCCTGTAAGAAAAAACGGATCTTGTTGCATCCGTTAGGGCGGGTTCGCATTGGCGTTATTGAATTCCGTTATAGGTTCCGTAATAACAGAGTTATAATGGAATATAACGGAATTCTAGGACAGAATGCAAAACGGAAGCCTTTAAGAGGCATTCCGTTTTGCTCCGTCCTAATACCTGTCTATGGCAGGACATAACGGTTCCGTTTGGCTCCATTAACATGAGTCCTTTCGACAGGACTATTTTTTCTGTCCTGGATAACGGAAGTCAGATGGATCCATTCTGCTTGCCCATAGGATCCTGTTTTTTTTCTCTCTCTCATCTTCTGCATGTTGGACTTTTTTTCCATCTCCAGGATGCTGTTTTTTTTCTCTCTCATCTGACGGATCAGAAGAATGGAAAGCTAAACAGTGATGTGAACTCAGCCTAAGAGAACCTTCAGTGTCCTCTATATTAAAGCCTCAGCTGAAGCCAAATCTGCAGTAGGACTGTCATTGACCAAATGTAAGTCAACACAAGTACTACAACTCTCACTCAGTGATAATTAAGCATTTGTCACCCAAGAATACCCCAACTGCATAGGAAATATAACCGAATGCTGTACTAATGAAGCCCCCGCTGTCAAGGCAGCCTCCACAGGCAAACCATGTTTAACAGATTTGATCAGCATAGTTTAGCAACTTGTGACATAATACCAGTTAGATTTGTGCCATTTCGATGAATATGTATTGTTCCCTCTATGCCTCTGGTACAGTCACTAATACATAAAGAACATTTGTGGAGAAGGAGGAATTAGCATACGGTAAGGGGGTTTGGAGGGTTAAATGTGCAGCAGCATAGGTCAGAGTATCTTGATTTTATTGGGTTACAAAAAGGTGTCCATGGGAAAAAAGTTGGCCATACACCTTAGAAGAATGCATGCTGTCCATCTAATGTGTATTAGAGCCTCCTAACTCTTCTCCAATGGAAGATGTTATGGAAAGCAAAAGTTGGGCGTGTTGAGTGTCAACATGCCTGATCCTTTTGCTCTCAAGGGAAATTAGCTGCCGCCAGAGGTGTCTGGCAGCGGCTTATTCCCATGTCCTTTTTGAGAACACATTTACAGTTAGTTTGGTTGGGTGTACATGCATATTGGGGAGTCCAGGAGGAATAGGTATTGACAGAACAAGAACAACTTTCAAAAATTCTGGTTAATTCCAAATTTTCGACACTTTGATTTTGGTGAATTTCTCAAAATGGTATCAGCCATTTTCAGATCAGAAGACAGAAAAAAAGGAGGAAGAAGGATCACATGACCCCAGGTGTTGTGTGTATGTACAGTACAGACCAAAAGTTTGGACACACCTTCTCATTCAAAGAGTTTTCTTTATTTTCATGACTATGAAGGCATCAAAACTATGAATTAACACATGTGGAATTATATACATAACAAACAAGTGTGAAACAACTGAAAATATGTCATATTCTAGGTTCTTCAAAGTAGCCACCTTTTGCTTTGATTACTGCTTTGCACACTCTTGGCATTCTCTTGATGAGCTTCAAGAGGTAGTCCCCTGAAATGGTCTTCCAACAGTCTTGAATGAGTTCCCAGAGATGCTTAGCACTTGTTGGCCCTTTTGCCTTCACTCTGCGGTAGTAGAATTTTATGTAAAAATTCTCCAGAGCAGTTTGCTTTTAAAGAAGCTGTTTGCTACCACCAGCAACTATATGATTACCCATAGCTGTCACTTTAAGATTACTAATCCTGGTTTGGCATTAAAGATCTTGCAATGAGTTGCATACAGTCTTAGGAGACCCCAGAATGCCATCCACTACTTTTCAGGGCAATTGGAACACTCAATTTGATTTGAAAATGTATATTATTTGGACCAAATGGAATGTGACTGCTCAAACGGCCGAATCAAATCTAAATTGAATTTCAAAAAATTTGCTCATTACTACTTGATACTTAAAGTCTGGACAGTAAGGTTCCTTGTCCTACATGTCCTCCATGTCTATTATAGTAAGAATTCTCTTAGCTTGTACTCTAAGACCAGCTCATATGCATCCCTGTCCTTGAAGCCTTCTATGTTCTACCATAAGATCTCATAGGACTTTTGATTGCTTATTTGTCATGAACTTTATCCTGATGAGCCCAGATGCAACAGCTTAACAAAAGTTTTTGGACAGAGATCTTTCTTCTGAAAGTTAACCACGGCCATCTGAAAATATATACTGGAAATGAAGTGACTCAAGGATTGTGTGATACATAACCTGTCTCATATTGCAGAGTTACCCAGGGCATCTGTGCAGTGCCTGGTGATGAGGGCGAATATTCTAACACAGTAGGTGGATGGTGTAAAGTTGACCTTAAGTTAATATGTTTATGGGTGGTCTGCTGAAATTTCCATCAACAGCAGTTCTCTCAATGGGAAAACAAGATGAGGGGGAGGTATGAAAATGAGATCCAACAAAAATTAATCAAACGAACTTGGACTGCGTGTGACCTCAGAAATGAATACTGTTGTTTCTTAGATTCCATGCACATGAAACACGTTGGCCGGTCTGGGATTTCTCTAATCATATCTAAATAGATTGTAACTCTTATTAAGAGTTTTAGGGAAGAAAAGATCAGAGTTCATATCATTACATAAATGTAAGTGTTTCCAGTACTTATCCAATTAATTAGCAAAGTCATTTTGGGAATGTAATGATGGATGGAGTTGATAAGGACTAGGCTGACTTCATGATTACTCCCAAATTAGACTTACAATGTACAAAACTTTTGTTTAAGTCATAGCTTTTTTTTGGGTGGA
This sequence comes from Bufo bufo, assembly GCF_905171765.1. Taxonomy (NCBI): domain Eukaryota; kingdom Metazoa; phylum Chordata; class Amphibia; order Anura; family Bufonidae; genus Bufo; species Bufo bufo. Next base: position 203,303,718 of record NC_053397.1, on the reverse strand, counting down.
GGGATGTCTCATGCCTGGTTACATTTTGTCATTGTTTGACACGGTTACAGCTGGGTCCTATTGTATGGATCAATGATTTGATGTAAAGTGATTTTGCAAAACTTAAAAAAAGACAATAGAAACATTGTAATGCTCAAAAATGGAATGTAAGAGAAACAAAATGGACTCCATAACTGCAGAGACTGGTAGGAAAAAGTGTGTGGAGGACTCTGCCTCCTTCACATGCCTACATCAAATATCTTCTTGACTACTTGACTGATGAACATATCTAATATACCTCTGTACATCAGCCGTACATATATTTTTATAGATTGGATCCTGTCCTGGGAGATCACGCTCAGATAACATGCTTTTTTTACTTAATATATGACTCATATAAGAAATCTTCACCCCGCTGTGTACAATTTTCTTTTCCAAACTTAAAAGGTCTCTGAGTTTTGAGAACACTTTTGATATGTCACAGAGAAATATCAAAAATTTTGATTGGTGGGGGTTTGAGTGCTGAGACCCCCACTGATTGCTAAAACTAGGAGAGAGAAGTGCTTTCATATCGCACTCTCTCCTCGCTACAGGAGATAGAAGCGAAATTGACCTGTCTCAATTCAATCCTTTGCAATGAAGAAAAATAAAGTTATATGCGAGCTATTCCCTATCCTCATTCTAGAGACCAGTGGGAGTCTCAGCACTGAGACTCAAAACCTCTGATATGCCTCTCTGACCTAAGAGAGAACTCCTAGATTACAGCTTTTGCGCTAAGCCATGGACACTCATATATTTCCCCTGAAACTAATGAATGGGTGTCCATGTCTGGATTCAGGAGGTACTATTATTCCTACCTAGGTAGGCGCAAGGAATCTTACAGGCCAGGCAAAGCTCCTCTGGGTTTCTGGGGAAAATATATGCAAATCAACTCTCTTTCCAAAAGGAAAATAAATCTGAGCCTAAAATGTCACCAGGTGTAAGGTAGCTATCCCATAAAAGGTTGAGCATTGACTTATAGGACTTACACCTGGTGGCATTAGAGGCTCAGCTTTTTTCTGCAACGGGTGCCTCCCCCTAGGGCCCTCTATGTAATGCAACCCAGGTGTAGGAATGCCGAGTGGTATAGAGTGGCCTCAAATGTCCCTTTACATGTGTCACGGTGCTCCTATCTGAATACGGCTGGACCCCAGGATTTGGCTCTGAAGCAATAAATAGGGGGAATAATTGAGGGATTTGAAAGAAAGATTGAGTCCAGACCTTGTATGTAGTTGAATAGCAGCTTTACTTTGCATAAACGTTCTCCAAAACGGTTTACAGACTTTTCCTTGGTTCCAGCAGGCTTTAGCATTAAACTGGCAGGCAAACTCGACTCTGCTACATCTGTTTCTCTCTGGCTCTGCTGTATGACTTTGCTTCTTCTTGTATGCTACACTTCTTTTTGTATGGTCTGTCTCTAGATTAGGCCAGGGCACTTTTCTCCTGACTCCTGAAGCTCTAATCTTTGGCCTCCATGGCCAGCAGAGCTGAGGGTGCTCTCGCTGGCTTGGGCACATCCAGCAGAGACGTGTCCTGCACACCTTCCCCCAAGCAGGTGATAAGCTAGACTAACTCTCACTGGTCCCCACACTTTCTGCAGGAAGTGGGACTTGCCCACTCCTCTCCAGAGGGGGGTTAGAATGGAATGGAAAGCTCCATTGTACCTAAGTACAGCTCTGTCGTGTTTGCTGGTGAACTAATCACATTACACGTAAACATAACAGTTGCTTAACAAAATAGGAATGCACATTGTGGGGGACCTGGAATAAATGCATAAGATGACATTCAGACCAATTAAGACAGTAGCAAGTTGTAGGAGTGGTAACACCACTCTGGGTGTTATACTTCCTTTTGGGAAGAGAGATGATTTCCATATCTTTTTTCCAGACACTCAGAGGAGCGTTGCCTGGTCTCTAAGACTCTTCATGTCTACCTAGGCACTCTGCATAATGAGAAATAGTACCTAATCTGTTTCAGGGGAAATATCTTGCTGGTCATGATGAAGAAAATCACAGAAAATAATGTACTAACACAATAGATGCAAACATTATATATGGACTTATTCCTCATTCTGATATGATAAAATCTGAGACTCTCAGCCAATATATTTTTATAGAAACACATCTGTGCCTGCCTACCAGTGCCAAGGAGATCTCAGTCAGGCAGGTCCTACTCTAAACCTACCTATGCCTGTACATATAGTGTGCTGCTCCTAGTCACCTCTATGTGCATCCAGCAATCAATGAGAGGAGGAGCATCCACACCTATATGTACCACCTAATCAAGGTCGTCTGTGAGATAGGTGGAACAAAAGTGTGCAAAAATGCTACTCCCAAGATAAAATAGCCATGCACATCCGCATATTTATTTATCATATCATGCAGGATGTTTTTGTCTCAGTTATTTTTGTTTAGTTTGTAGTATACTCTTGAAGGAGTGACACCTTTAAGTGTGAATGCACTTCTATGTTCCCATTTTGGCAGTCCTTATTGTTTTACATTTTTATTTTTGCTTTGTTTTTTTTATCAGTGGAAAAGTTGGACTTCTTTTACCATTTTAGGGTACCTATAAGTTAATGGTTATGCATTTATTTATTAAAGGGGTTATCCAAGACTAAACTTTTGAGTGTTGGTGATGTTCGTATTTTCTTTGGTTCCTGCTGCATTGGTCCATGGCCACCTCAGCAGGTCCAGGGTCTCTTGGGAAAGAACAGCCTGTTGATGGGTGTCATGTGACCATTGCAGACAATCACTGTGCAGCATGTAACCCAATGACGTACCACATAGATGACAGGTCACAGCAGTCACGTGACAACCGTCAACAGGATGTTGATTCCCAGAGACCCGAGACCTGCCAAGGCAGCAGTGGAATGATGAAGTCAGAATCCATCGGTGTGGAGCAGGTAAATATGAACCCCACCGTGGGTCCACCCTCTCTGAAGAAGCCTGTAAAAATAAGTTTAGTCTTGGATAACTCCTTTAAGATTTGCATGCCAGAATTGTACACCTTGGCCCTGGTACATTATAATGCTAAGGGCTCATGCACATGAATTTTTAATTTCTCTTTTTTTCTGTAGCTGTAATATATCTGCTGTAGAGGTCCATGAAGCCTCTGCTGGACTTCTGTCAGCCTATGATTTCATAAAGTGAACTTTACTGTTATATCCGGTAATTCCAGCAGGAATAGAAGGGTAGCATGCTGAACTAGATGCAATGCACATATGGCATCCATCAGAACCTGCATGGCAGCACACAAGTTTATGGAAGGCTCTGTGCCATGTGCACAAGCCCTAAAGAAGAAGTCGTCAAGCCAGTTCCCAGTTGGTTGACAATGTGGTCACCATTACAACTTCCACACAAGTTATCACCTGAAAATCCAGATAAAAACCCCTATAGGACCTGAGATGGCTTTCCTTAGTGATCGCCACTCTTATCAAACAACCAAAAAAACAGTTTCAACTAAGAAACAGCTAAAATGATATTTTTGTAAAGGTGAAAATTTTCTTTAAAGTTCACATGTATCACATTAATACATATCCTGTCAAAGGTGCCAATAAAATGAGGCCCTTGTGTGTTATTATGTTTCGTATTATGTTCAGAACCGTTTGGAACCCTTACATTCTGCAATTATTCTCTTTCCCCGGGCTTAAATGCCTTCATATGTGTCTAACACCGTCATGAATGGATACAATTTAAAATAATGAAAAGCGCCGCATGCATCTAAATTGGTTTGTAAAGATTAAGGGTTACTCTATGTACACTGAGCCCGAGACCTGAAGGAGACCTCGGATCTGCTAACATTACACAACACAGCTGTGCCACAAAATATGATTTACCTTGATAAGAACATGAAAAACTCTCTTTTTAGACAGATGTTTTAAATTCCGAATCTGAGAACCCTACTGATGATTTGCAATTAGAGCGGTATGGCATTACATGGTATATTATTGACATGATAGTCACTATGATGAAGGCAGGCATTGGCAATTGCACATGCTATTTTTGACCAGGTTATTGACTGCAGACCTACTTGATGTCATTCTGTGTTTAGGATGTAGAGTTCCTACTCTCTCCATGGGCTATCAGGTAACACAATGAAGCTCATTTGTTCCAGGAAAGCCTTGGGACTTAGAGGGGTGCCATGGACAATAAAGTCCATGGAGGAGATTCGCCCTCCTGCTCATTATTTTACCTAATGGCTTTTCTGTGTGTGCATTTGCTGCACTTGGAAGAAGAATAGGGTTACTGAGAACATCCTATGAGTTTTGCTCTCTGCCATGACTTCATCTTCTAGCAATGAGGGTTTGCAGCTGCATGTTACTCGTACAGGTCAGGCGATGAAACAAATTAACCTAAAAAGAAAAGAAAAAAAAGTTTCAGAACCCTGGGGGAATCTATAGGGTATTCTGCAAGATCTAATAGTCCAATGAAAGTGACCATTTAAATTGTGCTTGGAAACCTGCAGAGCTAATTAAGTGCTAATTAAGGGTTAGTAAAACACACAGATATATAGAAAAGTATCTATTTCACATATAAGTGTGTTTTATGTATGTATCATTATTTTCATTTTCTTTATTCTCATCCCAATTTCCAATATGCAAAATGATAGATAGATAGATAGATAGATAGATAGATAGATAGATAACAGATAAGTATTAGATAGATACTGTACATGACAGATAGATGTAGATAGATAGATATTAGCTAAATAGATGACAGATATAGAAAGATATAGCTATATAGATAACAAATAAATATTAAATAGATAGATAGACAAATAAGAATTAGATAAATAGATAGAGAGACAGATAAGTACTATATAGATAGATGACAGATATAGTCAGATAGATGTAGATAGATAGATAGATGATAGATAGATAGATAGATAGATAGATAGATAGATAGATAGATAGATAGATAGATAGATAGATAGATATTTGATAGATTGATGACAGATATAGACAAATCAATGTAGACAGATAGTAAATAGATAAGTATTAGATAGATAGATATTAGCTAAATAGATGACAGATATAGTTAGATAGATAACAGATAGATATTAAATAGATACATAGACAGATAAGTATTATATACATAGATGACAGATATAGTCAGATAGATCTAAATTGATAGATACATAGATACAGTGCTGCCCATAATTATTCATACCCCTGGCAAATTTTGACTTAAAGTTACTTTTATTCAACCAGCAAGTCATTTTTTGATGGGAAATGACATAGGTGTCTCCCAAAAGATAATAAGACGATGTACAAGATACATTATTGTGGGGAAAAAAACATTTTCAGCTTTTATTTACATTTGAGCAAAAAATACAAGATGTTCCGCACTGTGGAAAATCTCAGAGGACGTGGTCGAAAGCCAAAAGTGACACCGGTGCTGGCCAGGAGGATAGTTAGAGAGGTGAAAAAGAATCCAAGGATCACCACCAAGGCCATCCTGGTGAATCTAGGCTCTGCTGGTGGCAATGTCTCAAGGCAGACAATCCAACGAACACTGCACAATGCAGACGAAGGAGGACGCCACTTCTCCAGATAAGGCACACAAAAGCTTGCTTGGCCTTTGCAAAAGCTCATCTGGACAAAGAAGAAGACTTCTGGTCTTCTGTGTTATGGTCAGATGAAACAGAAATTGAATTGTTTGGTCACAATGATGTTTCCTTCATTTGGCGTAAAAAAGGAGAAGCCTTCAACCCAAAGAACACCATCCCCATTGTCAAACATGCTTTGGGGGTGTTTTTCAGCCAATGGACCAGGGAACCTAATCACAGTAAACGGCACCATGAAAAAAGAGCAATACATGAGGATTCTCAACGACAACATCAGGCAGTCTGCAGAGAAACTTGGCCTTGGGCACCAGTGGACATTTCAGCATGACAATGACCCAAAACACACAGTAAAAGTGGTGAAGAAATGGTTAGCGGACAACAACATTAACGTTTTGGAGTGGCCCAGCCAGAGTCCAGACTTGAGAATCTGTGGAGGGAGCTAAAGATCAGGGTGAACCCTCCAACCTGAAAGATTTGGAGCTCATTGCTAAAGATGAATGGGCAAAAATACCTGTGGAGACATGCAAAAAGCTGGTCTGCAATTATAGGAAGCGTTTGATTGCTGTAATAGCCAATAAAGGCTTTTCTATTGATTATTGAGAAGGATATGAATAAGTTTGGACTGGCCACTTTTTGCTCAAATGTAAACAAAAGCTGAGAAATGTTTTTTTTTCCCACAATAATGCCTCTTGTACATCGTCTTATTATCTTTTGGGAGACACCTATGTCATTTCCCGTCCAAAAATTACTTGCTGTGTCACGGGGCGCCAAAGGCGCACTCGGTCTCCCATCAGCCGCTGACCTGCTGCTTAGCTTCGGGAGCGAGGATCTGTGTTTGGCCTCGTTCCCAGGGCGGCTTTGCTAGCTTGGAGGCTCCCTGCTCCTAGGTCTGCCTTGAGCGCCAGGCTGATCACTTGGTGCTCGACTTGTCTGTCTGTCGGTCATGTGATGCTGGCCACGTCACATGACCCTCAGACCCCACTATAATTACGTCCGTCCACATTCTGTTATTTGTCTTGTCTGTCTTCCCAGCACGTATCCTAAGTTAGGGACTGCTGTCTAGTTGTCCCCTGTCATTAGGACTTGCGAGGCAAGTAGGCCAGGGCCAGGGGTGAGGGTGGAGCGCAGTGGTCACTATCCTCCCCCCTGTGTGTAGTGTACGTGACCGTCACATGCTGGTTGAATAAAAGTAACTTTAAGTTAAAAATTTGCCAGGGGTATGAATAATTATGGGCAGCACTGTAGATACAGTAGATAGACAGATAAGTATTATATAAATAGATGAAAGATATAGTCAGATAGATGTAGATAGATAGATAGATGATAGATGTAGATAGATAGATAGATAGATAGATAGATAGATAGATAGATAGATATTAGATAGATTGATGACAGATATAGACAGATGAATGTAGACAGATAGATAGTAAATAGATAAGTATTAGATAGATAGATAGATAGATAGATAGATAGATAGATAGATAGATATTAGCTAAGGGCTCTTTCACACTTGCGTTGTCCGGATCCGTGGTGTACTCCATTTGCCGGAATTACACGCCGGATCCAGAAAAACGCAAGTGAACTGAAAGCATTTGAAGACGGATCCGTCTTCAAAATGCTTTCAGTGTTACTATGGCACCCAGGACGCTATTAAAGTCCTGGTTGCCATAGTAGGAGCGGGGAGCGGGGGAGCAGCATACTTACAGTTCGTGCGGCTCCCGGGGCGCTCCAGAATGACGTCAGAGCGCCCCATGCGCATGGATGACGTGATCCATGCGACACGTCATCCATGAGCGTGGGGCGCCCTGACGTCACTCTGGAGCGCCCCGGGAGCCGCACGGACGGTAAGTATACTGCTCCCCACTACACTTTACCATGGCTGCCAGGACTTTAGCGTCCTTGCAGCCATGGTAACCATTCAGAAAAAGCTAAACGTCAGATCCGGCAATGCGCCGAAACTACGTTTAGCTTAAGGCCGGATCCGGATTAATGACTTTCAATGGGCCTTAATTCCGGATCCGGCCTTGCGGCAAGTGTTCAGGATTTTTGGCCGGAGCAAAAAGCGCAGCATGCTGCTGTATTTTCTCCGGCCAAAAAACGTTCCGGTCCGGAACTGAAGACATCCTGATGCATCCTGAACGGATTTCTCTCCATTCAGAATGCATTAGGATAAAACTGATCAGGATTCTTTCAGCATAGAGCCCCGACCACGGAACTCTATGCCGGAAGGAAAGAACGCAAGTGTGAAAGAGCCCTAAATAGATGACAGATATAGTTAGATAAATAACAGATAAATATTAAATAGATAGACAGATAAGAATTAGATATATAAATATTACATAGATAGATCAGTATCAGATAAAGATAAATAGAAGATTTTGGAATAAAATCACATTCATTTTCGTACTATGTTGCCTTTGTGTGCCGTTTATGGAGTATGAACAATACGAGTAGCACTGACTCTTGGGTGTTATAAATAAAGGGACTGAGCCCCGTCTCATGTCCATGAAAAACAGTTTCCTTCCTCAGACTAGCAAAGTATCTGTGTGCATAATAGTGTCCTAGCTGCACATAATCAACTGAAGCAGGAAGTTTTATCATTTTTACTTGTCTTCTTCTAGTAGAAAGATTTATAGAACCATTTAGTAACCCCGGATATCAGTTTCTGTTTTTGTCAAAAGGAATTTTATGTTAATTTTTTTTTTAAACTTTTACCTGTATATCTTTGTAATATATAATTGCGGAACATTTTTTAAGTCAATTTATTAAAACAACATTACTGCCCTTAAGTATTATAGATAGTTTCTCTGCTACTAGAAAGCACATCTTTTCATGTATGTCACCTGTCTCCGGTGCTGTCCCTTGAGGTGTTGAGAAACTACTGATTGATGTAACCTCCAGTCACACTAAAGTGAATGAAACAGGATGATATAGAGCTGCTCCCTGTGTCAGGCAGTCAGCGGAGAAAGCTCTCTTGTTCTCACACCTGCTTTCTTGTTGGAAAACCTTGTAAAACATTAATCCAAAAACAGTGAGCCTTCTGAGACCATCAATGATGAAAACATTCAGAAAAATATGGAAAAACTATGTCTAAAAGCAACTTTAAAATGTTCTCTCCATACACAGACATGTACCACTTAGGTGAGCAAGCATATCCTGAATAGCGATAGAAAAAGGGCCGCTGCCAGACACCGCTTATCACCCCAAAAATTTTACTACTGAGTTCTAACTCTTCAGTCCTTATCTCACCTATTATCTGCCATCTGGGGAAAGCCAGGAGACCCCACACATGTATGTCAAGTATATATGACCATCTAAAGATATAAGGGTCCAGAATGGGGAGTGCCATCTGTTTGATCAGTACTGGACATCGGAGTAATTTAAAATAGGCTTTCTAAACTAAAACTAAAAAGACAATTTCCAGCTCAAACTCTTTTTTTCCCAACTGCAGTACCCAAGGACTACTGCAAAGTGTTATTTACAATTCACAAAGTTAATGCAATATTTGTTGAGTTAAATGTTGCAATTTTTGTACATGCACTTAGTACAATGCAAATTGTGGCAGGTTGTCAGAGGATGGACCAGGTCCGCCCCCTGACTAGTTACGGTTGAGGGAGACTAGTCTGAGCAGTGCATAGAGAAGACGTGTGTGTTACAGCTCTTGCACAGCTTGGACCAAGTCCAGGGAACCCTTATCACAGAGCCTACAATTGCCATGGAAGTAACCCTACTACCAAAGTACTCCAGAGAGAAGAAGAATCCAGACATCTAAGAAGATCTAGAACTAACAAGGCCATGCTAGCTTCAGACAGCAAGCTTTGTGCTCGTATAAGGCAGAAAGGCTTTGCTGCTGTGGAAGGAAATATTGCTAAAACATCCGACCACACTTTAAGACTGGTTGACCACTCGTTCTTGAATTTCTGCATCCATCAGCCCGGGAACTGCTGAAGGACTTATTAGGGTCCTTATTGCATGCCTATGATTCTGCTGAGAGACTACAAAGTGTTCTTTAGAAAGAAAGAGGAAGGCTATAACCAACATCACTGCTGAGTCCATATGCTGCTCTTGAGAGAATATTGCACTGTGATATACAGTGGAACTGTGCCTTGTTGCTATTTGTACTACTGCTACCCCTATCATCCACTTAGTAAAGAGAGACTTTAGTTATTACAACTGATCATTGTCTCCACTATCCATCGGTCTTGCCTGGCACCCAACAAATCAACCAACATCAAGGGCATTCCAACCAACCCCAGGCAGGAGCCTCGAAACCAAGATGTGCCCAAAGGAAAAAAAAAGGTGTGCCCTCCAATCACTGCTCGGCTCTAGGGAGTGCAAGAGTGGAGATCGCCACCATGATCTGTAAGTACTACCACCAACTTCAGAACCACAACGATGTGTGCACATATGTGTGTTTTCTAGTGAACTGTGTGATTTTCAGTCGCAGAAAAATAGCTATTTTTGGTTACGTTTTATGGGTTGTGTCTTGCTTTTGTTGATTTCACGAGAGCTTGGATGTTGAGTAAAAAATGACTAAAACCATGTAGCCCAGTGCTGCTTATTTGTTTTTAAGAACAAGTGCCCCGTCTTTTGCTAACCATCTGGGCCAATTTTGACTATATATACTGGTCTATAGTCTACTGTTTGCTTAAGTGTTTAATAGGTTATTGATCCCCCATTATATTTATAGGGCCAATATAGCACTGTACAAAGAATGACCTGGATTTACTAATCCTGTAGATGGCGTAAACTCAGACAGGTCGTCTAGACCTGCATCAAATTTATCACAGGGCTTAGGTTGGATGATAAATATGGTTCAGGGGTAGACACTTTTGTCTAAAGCTAGATTCACATCTGCTTTTAGAAATCCAGCAGGCTGTTTTGGCAGATGAACAGCCTGACAGAGTTCACCGTATACAGCATAGCCAGATAATGTCACCAGCAACAGGATCCCCATAGACTGCAAAGGGATCCAAAGGGGATCAGTCCGAAATGTTGGCTTTCTGCCTGACAAAAAGTCGTAGGAATTTTTGTCTGTCCAAAAGCCAACATTCCATTGTAGCCTATGGGAAAATGGTGACGTCTATATGCCCAATACGGTGAATTCCAGCAGGCTGTTCCTCTGTCGGAGCAGCCAGCAGGATTTCTAAACGTAGACGTGATTGTAGCCTTACTCTGTACCAACCATTGGTTGTAGTGATTAGTTAAGTATTAAAAAATTTGATTCAGCTGCTTTGCCAAATAAAAAAAAAATAAACTGCTCTGTGACTAATAATAATAATAACTTTGTCATGAAGTGCATTTCTTTATAAGTAGTGGGTGCAGGGAGCGGCGATTGTGTCCCATCCCCCCTGATGCTGCGTTCATACATGATTGCCGGATCTGATATTAATAACAGAGGGTACAGTAATAAAAAAAAAATTATAATACTCACCTGATCCATTTGCTGGTGACAACATCACCATGCACGGCATTTCAGCCGAGATCTTCAAGCAAGATGGCGGCTGGCCTGTCGGGAGCAAATGGATCAGGTAAGTATTATTATTTTTTTGGTTTTTACACTATTTCAAATTAGCCATGAAGCACGAGGAAATTCGGCTGTGCGGCGATTCGATTTGCTCATCACTAATTGGTTAGCTTACGTTGAAAAATAATTTTATGCCTGAATTGTGGTGCAATTTTGGCACAAAGTAGTGCATCTTAGGCTATGCCACATTACCATGAAGATCCACCCCTTCCTACTTTTTGAGCCAGTTGGGGAAAAAAGTGACGAAGCTCTTGCTGTGCCACACTGGCTCCACTTTTTAGATAGATTCTAGCCGAAGACACATTAGTAAATCTGAGCCAATGTCTTCATATAGATAAGTCATTGTCCCCAAAAAGATTCACAGTTCTGTCTCCTTGTCTTAGACACGTACACACATGCATAGACGCTAGAGCCAACTTCATAGAAAGCAAATTACTCCAACAGTATGTAACCTTGGGGAAACCCACACTACCACACAACGAACCTATACCTACATGCAGATGTTGACCTAGGCAGGATCTATTTCATCATATTTTAATCCCATTCATGGTGAACAGAGAGCCATAAATATGCCCAGTTCAGTTCATGAATGTAGAGAGCTTGGAAACGCTGTTGTTTAGCAGCTACATGTTTGATTACAAAAGTTGGAGGTGGGGAGCTTAATAATGTAGTAATAATGTCCAGTGTGCCCCCTTCATAGTAATACTTCCCATTGTGCCCCCTTCACAGTAATAATGCCCATTTTGCCCCCTTAATAGTAGTAATGCCCACTGTGCCCCCTCCATACTAGAAATCCCCATTGTGCCCTCTTCACAGTAATAATGCCCACTGTGCCCCTTCACAGTAATATTGCCCTCTGTGCCCCCTTCATTGTAGTAACGCCCTCTGGCTCTGTTCCCCCTCCATAGTAGAAAAGCCCATTGTGCCCTCTTCCCATTAGTAATGCCCTCTGTGCCCCCTCCATAGAAATAAATCCCTCTGTGCAGCCTCTGTATTAAAAAAACCCCCACAGTAACTACTCACCTTGTCCCGTTACTTAAGCTCACATAACTCTCTTGCCTGCAGGCACAGATCGCTCTGCAGCACTGTGTGGGCAGAGCTTATGCAGATTTCCGGGCTGCAGGCTCCGTACACACATGCCAGCAGCGCGATCTGTGTCTGCAGGCTGAATGGTGGAGCGGGCAGAAGTCTTCCTGCTTCGCCATTCAGAGCGCCACCGGCCTGAAGGAGGGGAGGAGCGCGGGGAGCTGAGCGGTGAGTGACAGGACCCAACTCCCTGCGCTCCAGAAATGAGCGCTTCCATGTATATTGATGGAAGCGCTCATTGCTTCTGACACCCACCTGAGAGACGGCATCCGGGGAGGACCGCCCCCCCCCCCCACACCCCTCTATTAGTACGCCACTGAGGGGTCCCATGTTTAGGACCCTCGTCAATTGGCCAGAGCAGCTACAAAGATCCTCTCTTACTCTGGAGGACCCAGCATGTTTTTTCATCACATGCACAACCCTTGGATTTCAATGAATATTGCGTAATACTTCAATTTCTTTGCGGAGGTACCGCAGGGAAATTAAACACTTGCAGCTGTGTTTCCCCACAGATTACACTTGATCATTGGCAATCTCAGTTGTAGGACCACCTTGGTCAACATATGAAGGGACTAGAGATGAGCAAATCGATTCTTTAGAATCAAAATTCCATACAACTTTTACCAAAAAAATTTGGACTCATTAGAATCAGAATTTTTTGAGATTCGATTCAGGTGAAACCTCTCCAAGCAATTAGTTAATTTCACCGGAAAATGTAACTGACAATTTTTTTTTAACCTGTCTACTAGGTATAGCAGTGGTACTTCACACCCAAAAATTGGTGAATTTCACCAGAAGATGTAACTGACAAATTTTTATTTTTTTTCGGTCTACTAGGTATAGCAGTGGTACATCACAGCCAAAAATTGGTGAATTTCAACGGAAAATGTAAATGACAATTTTTTTTTTAACCTGTCTACTAGGTATAGCAGTGGTATTTCACACCCAAAAATTGGTGAATTTCACCAGAAAATGTAAATGACTATTTATTTATTTTTTTAACCTGTCTACTAGGTATAGCAGTGGTATTTCACACCCAAAAATTGGTGAATTTCACCAGAAAATGTAAATGACTATTTATTTATTTTTACCTTTCTACTAGGTATAGAAGTGGTACATCACACCCAAAAATTTGTGAATTTCAACAGAAAATGTAACTGACAATTATTTTTATTTTTTTAACCTGTCTACTAGGTATAGCAGTGGTACTTCACACCCAAAAATTGGAAAATGTAACTGACAAAGCAGTGAAATGACATAAAATAAAATACGTACAAATAAAAAAATAAAGTGATTTATGAGGTGGAGTTCCATATGGAGTAGGAGTTTGAGGAGGCGGTGGACGTAGCGGTGTAGGTAGAAGCGGTGGTGGAGGAGGACGAGGTAGCCAACACAGGTTTTTGGTTTTAATTTAATTTTTTAAAATTAGGGTACACTCCAAAAGAGTGTAAAATATAAAAAAAATACAACAATGAGCAATTGCGCTGCAATATAACAATGGCTGGTTACATGTCTATTCTGCACAAGGTACGGACAAGTCCTGTGGGATCCAAGCCTGGTTCATTTTAATGAACGTGAGCTTGTCCACATTGACTGTGGACAGGGGGCTGCGCTTGTCTGTGATGACGCCCCCTGCCGTGCTAAACACACGTTCAGATAATACACTGGCTGCAGGGCAGGCCGGCACCTCCAAGGCGTAAAGGGCAAGCTCAGGCCATGTGCCCAATTTGGAGACCCAAAAGTTGAAGGGGGCAGACCCGTCATTCAGTACGTGTAGGCGTGTGCACACATACTGCTCCACCATGTTGGTGAAATGCTGCCTCCTGCTAAGACGTTCCATATCAGCTGGTGGTGCTGGTTATTGTGGCGTGCTGACAAAGCTTTTCCACATTTCGGCCATGCTAACCTGCCTTCTGAGGTGCTGGCAGTGCCCCAGCTGCGTTGGCGACCTCTTCCTCTGCCTTCGCCTTGTGCGTCCACTGTGCCCCCGCTGTCAGGTGGGAATGCCACCAGCAGCGCGTCTACCAGTGTGCGCTTGTACTCGTGCATCTTACGATCACGCTCCAGTGACAGAATTAAGGACGGTACGTTGTCTTTGTAACGGGGATCCAGTAGAGTGGCCACCCAGTAATCAGCACAAGTTAGAATGTGGGCAACACGGCGGTCGTTGCAGAGACACTGCAGCATGTTAATCGCTCATGTGTGCCAGGCTGCCCAGAGGCTACGAAAAGCTGTCCTCTGTGTAAGGTGTATCGTCTGTGTCCTCTGTATCCCCCCAGCCACGCACCAGTAATGGCCATGAGCTGGTCTGGGAGGCACCCTGCTGTGAACATGGTTCTTCCTCCTCCTCAATCTCCTCATCCTCCACCTCGTCATCCTCCAGAACTGTGCCCTGGCTGGACAATTGTGTACCTGGCATTTGTGGGTGCAGGAACCCACCCTCGGAGCCACTTGGGAATGACTGGCCGGAAACCCTACGAAATGATCATTTTTCCTCCTCCTCCTCCTGTGCCACATCCTCTTCCATCATCGCCAGCAGCGTTTTTTCAAGGAGGCATAGAAGTGGGATAGTTACGCTGAGAACGGTGTTATCGGCACTGGCCATGTTGGTGCAGTACTCGAAACAGCGCAACAAGGAACACAGGTCTCGCATGGAGGCCCAGTCATTGGTGGTGAAGTGGTGCTGTTCCGCCGAGCGACTCACCCGTACGTGCTGCAGCTGAAACTCCACTATCGCCTGCTTCTGCTCGCACAGTCTGGCCAGCATGTGCAAGGTGAAGTTCCAACTTGTGGGCACGTTGCATATGAGGGGGTGAGCGGGAAGGCCGAAGTTACGCTGCAGCGCTGACAGGCGAGAAGCAGCAGGGTGAGAACGCCTAAAGCGCGCACAGACGGCCCGCACTTTATGCAGCAGCTCTGACATATCGGGGTAATTTTTAAGGAATCTCTGCACCACCAAATTCAGCACATGCGCCAGGCAAGGGATGTGCGTCAAACCGGCTAGTCCCAGAGCTGCTATGAGATTTCGCCCATTATCGCACACTACCAGGCCGGGCTTGAGGCTCACTGGCACCAACCACTCATCGGTCTGTTGTTCAAGGCCTGTCCACAGCTCCTGCGCGGTGTGGGGTTTGTCCCCCAAACAGATAAGTTTTAAAACTGCCTGCTGTCGTTTACCCCTGGCTGTGCTGAAGTTGGTGGTGAAGGTGTTACGCTGACCGGATGAGGATCTGGTAGAGGATGAGGAAGCAGAGTAGGAGGAGGAAGCAACAGGAGGCAAACTGAAGCGCCCTGCAATCCTCGGTGGTGGAAGGACATGCGCCAAACTGCTATCCGCCTCAGGCCCAGCCGCCACTGCATTTACCCAGTGTGCTGTTATAGAGATATAATGTCCCTGACCGTGCTTACTGGTCCACGTATCCGTAGTCAGGTGTACCTTGCCACAGATGGCGTTGCGCAGTGCACACCTGATTTTGTCCCCTACTTGGTTGTGCAGGGAAGGGATGGCTCGCCTTGAAAAGTAGTGGTGGCTGGGCACGAAGTACTGTGGGACAGCCACCACCATAAGGCCTTTAAAACTATCCGTCTCCACCAGACGGAATGATAGCATTTCAAAGGCCAGTAATTTAGAAATGCTGGCATTCAGGGCTAGTGATCGCGGGTGGATAAGGGGTACTTCCTCTTCCTCTCCAGCGTTTGGGAGATGGAGAGCTGAATGCTTCCGTGGGACATTGTGGAGATGCTTGGTGACCCAGGTGGTGGTGTTGCTGGAAGATTCTCTGTTTGCGGGGTGGCAGGTGGCACTGTCACTCCAAAAGTGGATGAAGAGGCTGCAGCAGAAGTGGAAGCAGGAGGAGCCAGAGACCTTTCTTGGTTTTTGAGGTGTCTACTCCACTGCAGCTCGTGCCTTGCACTTAAATGCCTGGTCATGCAGGTTGTGCTCAGGTTGAGAACGTTTATGCCTCGCTTCAGGCTCTAATTGCACAGCGTGCAAACCACTTGTGTCTTGTCATCAGCACATTGTCTAAAGAACTGCCACGCCAGGGAACTCCTTGGAGCTAGCTTTGGTGTGCTCAGTCCCTTGCTGCGGTGGGCAGTAGCAGGCATACTGTCTAGAGGACGGCCGCTCCGCTTTTGCACCCTGCTCCCTCTTCTGCTGTGCTGGTGGCTCTGTGCGACCACCGCCTCTTCCTCCGAACTACATAGGTCACTCGCATGACCTTGATTCCATGTGGGGTCGAGGACCTCATCGTCCTCCACATCATCTTCCACCCAGTCTTCACCCCTGCCCTCCTTGTCGGTCTGCAGACTTTTGAAAGCCCCAGCAGTTGGCACCTGTGTTTCGTCATCATCCGAGACGTGCTGCAATTGTTCTCCCATGTACTCATCTTGAAACATAAGTGGTAAGGCATCGGTGCACTCAATCTCTTCCACTTCTGGGGCAGGGCTAGGTTGATGGCCCTGGGAAACCCTGCTAACAGAGTCATCAAAAAGCAGAAGAGGCTGCTGCATGACTTGGGGCTCAGACTGCTTGGCTGATTTGCATGGGGGTGAGGTGAAAGACTGATGGACATCGGCTGCAGGTGCCAACTGTGGTCTTTCAGCAGGAGACTGGGTGGGAGACAATGTGAAGGAACTGGAGCCACTGTCAGCAACCCAATCTACTATCGCCTGTACTTGTTCAGGCCTCACCATTCATAGAGCCGCATTAGGCCCGACTAAATACCGCTGCAGTTTCTGTCGCCTACTCGCACTTGAGGAAGGGGTTTCACTTGTGCGTGTAGTTGGCACAGATCGACCACGTCCTCTCCCTGCAACAGGAGCTCCACCAGCAGCACCTCGACCTGGGCCAAGTCCCTTATTTGACGCTCTCCTCATATTTCTCAAATTTAGGATCTTGCCCTAAATGGGTGTTTAATTAATAGTAGAATAGAACGATAGTATGTACAGGGTGTATCTCACACGCCCTGAACCAGACTAGACCTTAATTAAAGATTTGTGCCAAAAATGACGGTATTTCAAATATCTGAATATAACCCAAATATATAAATTGTGTATCTCACAATGACATCTGCAGCAAAGGCTGCCAAATATTTTTTTTTTGTTCACAACAGGTGTTAGTTTAATAACTGAATATATATCACAAAAGACTTGTGGGAAGCTCACCAGAATAGAGCACGACCTGCTATCATCCCGTAGCTAGTAGTAATAAGAAATACAAAAAATGGTCGGCTCACAAGAAGTCAAATATAACTTATTTAATTCTCACTAATAAAATAACAATAATCCTTACGGATCAATCATATGTAGACAGAATCAATATATATTACCAATGTAAAATGACAAATATAACAACATAAAATATCTAAAATAATCACGGTCCCTCCTTTGTAATGAGCTGCGGAGCTCTCGCAACTCACAATATGATATGGTGACTGCAAAACTTTATATCCCAAGTTATAATTCCCTATGCAAAGTCATCCAGATTTTAATCAAAGACACAAGCTTGTGCGGCTTTCTGGTTGAGTCCAGTATGCTTATGCGATTAATTTAGTGCATTTGGTAGTTGTCAGTAACCGACTTAGTATAGTATATGGAAGTTCACTCACTCGCATATGCGCCACATGGACATCCCATATATATCGATGTTGTATAAATGAAGTGCACTTCTTACCGAGCTCGATATCGAAGTGCCGCCACCAGTGAAAGAACATCTGTGGAGCCTCCGGTGGGTAGCTAACATACAAACAGATATCGCTTTGCGGATCGAGCTACGAGGACCCGGTAAGAAGTGCACTTCATTTATACAAGATCGATATACACTCACCTAAAGAATTATTAGGAACTCCATACTAATACGGTGTTGGACCCCCCTTTGCTTTCAGAACTGCCTTAATTCTACATGGCATTGATTCAACAAGGTGCTGATAGCATTCTTTAGAAATGTTTGCCCATATTGATAGGATAGCATCTTGCAGTTGATGGAGATTTGAGGGATGCACATCCAGGGCACGAAGCTCACGTTCCACCACATCCCAAAGATGCTCTATTGGGTTGAGATCTGGTGACTGTGGGGGCCATTTTAGTACAGTGAACTCATTGTCATGTTCAAGAAACCAATTTGAAATTATTCGAGCTTTGTGACATGGTGCATTATCCTGATGGAAGTAGCCATCAGAGGATGGAAACATGTTCTGATTCTGTTTACGTCAAATTCGGACTCTACCATTTGAATCTCTCAACAGAAATTGAGACTCATCAGACCAGGCAACATTTTTCCAGTCTTCAACAGTTCAATTTTGGTGAGCTCGTGCAAATTGTAGCCTCTTTTTCCTATTTGTAGTGGAGATGAGTGGTACCCGGTGGGGTCTTCTGCTGTTGTAGCCCATCCGCCTCAAGGTTGTGCGTGTTGTGGCTTCACAAATGCTTTGCTGCATACCTCGGTTGTAACGAGTGGTTATTTCAGTCAACGTTGCTCTTCTATCAGCTTGAATCAGTCGGCCCATTCTCCTCTGACCTCTAGCATCCACAAGGCATTTTTGCCCACAGGACTGCCGCATACTGGATGTTTTTCCCTTTTCACACCATTCTTTGTAAACCCTAGAAATGGTTGTGGGTGAAAATCCCAGTAACTGAGCAGATTGTGAAATACTCAGACCGGCCCGTCTGGCCCCAACAACCATGCCACGCTCAAAATTGCTTAAATCACCTTTCTTTCCCATTCTGACATTCAGTTTGGATTTCAGGAGATTGTCTTGACCAGGACCACCCCCCTAAATGCATTGAAGCAACTGCCATGTGATTGGTTGACTAGATAATTGCATTAATGAGAAATAGAACAGGTGTTCCTAATAATTCTTTAGGTGAGTGTATATGGGATGTCCATGTGGCGCATATGCGAGTGAGTGAACTTCCATATACTATACTAAGCCGGTTACTGACAACTACCAAACGCATCAAATTAATCGCATAAGCATACTGGACTCAACCAGAAAGCCGCACAAGCTTGTGTCTTTGTTCAAAATCTAGATGACTTTGCATAGGGAATTATAACTTGGGATATAAAGTTTTTCAGTCACCATATCATATTGTGAGTTGCGAGAGCTCCGCAGCTCATTACAAAGGAGGGACCGTGATTATTTGAGATATTTTATGTTGTTATATTTGTCATTTTACATTGGTAATATATATTGCTTCTGTCTACATATGTTTGATCCGTAAGGATTATTGTTATTTTATTAGTGAGGACTAAATAAGTTATATTTGACTTCTTGTGAGCCGACCATTTTTTGTATTTCTAATAACTGAATATGACAGCAGTATATAACCCTGGAATTTCAAACGTCTTGATGCTGCAAGGGCGCAACAATTGTTTATTTTGCCCAAAAAAGAGTGTTTTATTAATAGAAGAAGATAACCACTGTATATACAGGGTGTATCTCACACGCCCTGAACCAAACTAGGCCGCACCTAAAGATTTGTGCCCAAAATGGCTGTATTTCAAATACCTGAATAGAACCCCTGTATTTAAAGGGTGTATCTCACACGCCCTGACCCACACTAGGCCTCAATTAAAGATTTGTGCACCAAATGGTGGTATTTCAAATATGTGAATATAACCCAAATATATAAAGGGTGTATCTCACAATGACACCTGCAGCAAATGCTGCCAAATATTATTTCTTTGCCCAAACGGGTGTTTTTTTAATAACTTAATATGACAGCAGTATATAACCCTGGAATTTCAAACGTCTTGATGCTGCAAGGGCGGAAATATTGTGTATTTTGCCCAAAAAAGGGTGTTTTATTAAAAGAAGAATATAACCACTGTATATACAGGATGTATCTCACACGCCCTGAACCAAACTAGGCCGCAATTAAAGATTTGCGCCCAAAATGGCTGTATTTCAAATACCTGAATAGAACCCCAGAATTGAAAGGGTGTATCTCACACGCCCTGACCCACACTAGGCCGCAATTAAACATTTGTGCACCAAATGGTGGTATTTCAAATATGTGAATATAACCTAAATATATAAAGGGTGTATCTCACAAAGGCTGCCAAATAAACTTTTTTTGCCCTAACGGGTGTGTGTTTAATAACTGAATATGACAGCAGTATATAATTTGTATTTTGGCCAAAAAGTGTGTTTTAAAAAACCCAGAAAATTATGGCTGTATTTCTATCTTAAATTGCACACTGACAAATCCAGATGTTGTATATTGCCAGAAAAGTGGGATTTTTTTACTAACAGAATATGAAAGCTGTATTAGTTTCAGGTGCTGCACATCTCGTATCTTCACAGCATAGACGATTGCCTTCAGATGATACGAGATGTGCAGCACCTGAAACTACGGATACTGGAAGCCGGTGCTAGCATTTCTCCTGCGGTGTTGCTATCAGTGTGTGAAGAGTGGGAGAAGAGGGTTGCATTGACAATCCAACACAATGGGCAGCACATTGAACACATTTTATAAGTGGTCAGAAACTTGTAAATAACTCATGAAAGAATAAAGTTACATTAAAACCCACCATTGTTTTTCTTGTGAAATTCCTAATAAGTTTGATGTTTCACATGACCCTCTTCCTATTGAAAAAACAAAAGTTGGATTCAAAATGGTCGACTTCAAAATGGCCGCCATGGTCACCACCCATCTTGAAAAGTTTCCCCCCTCACATATACTAATGTGCCACAAACAGGAAGTTAATATCACCAACCATTCCCATTTTATTAAGGTGTATCCATATAAATGGCCCACCCTGTAGATCACTGAGTTAGATTCTCTCCTATTCTCTCCCTGAAATCACAAGTCCAGCAGCATCCTCCCCCTACACTAGTAACAGCAGAGTGACGTGCAGCGCTACGTGACTCTAGCTTATATAGAGGCTGGGTCACATGCTGCTCTGGCCAATCACAGCCATGCCATTAGTAGGCATGGCTGTGATGGCTTCTAAGGTCAGACAGTTAAACGCTTGTTGATTGGCTGCTGTGCAGCCTTTCAAAAAGCACAGAGAAATTGATGAACACCGAACCCGAACCTGAACTTTTACTGAAATGTACGGGTTCGGGGTCCAAAAATCCTAAAGTTCGGTACGAACCCGAACTTTACAGTTTGGGTTCGCTCAACCCTAGTTATCAGCGAATTAGATATTGATGGCCTATCCTCAGAATAGGTCATCAATATTAGATCATTGGGTTTCTGGTTACTAGAAACCCCTTAACTTTTTTAAGAGGCCTTGGCTCTCTATGAAAGCTTAGGACTATTCCTAGGCCAGTGACATCATCATATGACTGGGACTGAGCTGCAAATCCAAGCATAGCCTTTATGGTAAACTAAGGAGGCTGCAGAGCTCACCAGAGCTCCAGTGAGAGCAGGGGTGCCAGGAGTCGGAGCCCCCACCGATCTGATATTGATGACCTATCCTGAGGATAGACCATCAAAATTAAATTCCTGGAAAACCCGTTTAATAAAACTTATCACAAATGTCCCTCTAGGACCAGAACCAAGCAGTTTTTTTTTCCCATCAATTCCATGGAGGGGGTTGGGGGGGAGAGTTTAAAGTCTAAAACTTCCATATTTGCACATGACCCTAAATTATATTGTCTAATTCTTACAGAAGCGGACAGGATTACACTACTGGGAAAATTATAGAAATTGTAGGTTGTTAATGGAAATAGGAGAAGAAATTTAATGCGGATAAAAGTAAGGTTATGCGCCCTTACCATATAACAGATGTGATATTTAGACTTTAAATTGAATACATTTGGGGAAATATGAGATGCACAGGATTTAAAACTGCTACTATAGACACAATTCCATCAACTAGAGTCAGGCAGCTGCTGCCAAGGCCCGAAGGTTTTGTACAAAACCAGTTAAAAGATTTATCAGGTTTTGATCTTTGATAGAACATCCGCTAGCGCCATGGACAAGGTCGTAGGGATGCGTGCTAAACAGCAGGGCCGCTTTGTCAAATTTGTTTCTGCAGCTCCTTTTGGTCTCCATTGTCATGTGTAACCTAACACATGGAAGTTCTGATAGCTAAGATGACCAGCTAAAAGGCACAATTCCATCAGAAAGGAGTATTGTTTAAGCTTAATATTTGTAGAAAGCTAATTTTATTAGAATTTGTGGCTGTTTTTCTTTTTAATTTCGGCAGTTCTATACCGTTGAAAACAAAATGCAAACAAATTGTCCTTCTGTAGCAGTCATCTCAGAAATATACAACTTCTATATAAATGGGAAATTAATTGTCAGTTTACTGCTGCTGTGAGAGGAAGATGTTATCTGCTAGGCAATCCTCATGATAATAGTAGATGTAGAATTAGGATAACACCATGACAGCTCTATTGTTCTCATGAGAGGCCTAAATAAAGACGCCCATTGCGTTGATTATTTATTTTATGCACTTTTATAGCACTACTATATTCTGCAGCGCTTTACAGACATTAGCATGAAGCTATCCTCAATGGGGGTCACATTATAAGGTTCCTCCAGTCTTTGGAGTGAGAGGAAACTGGAGTACCCTGTGGAAACCCACGCAAACACGGGGAGAACATACAAACTCCATCTTCAAATGCCACTGATTAGTGTATTGCATGATGCTCTAATTCAGTCACTACAGGAGGGCCTCCCTCTGGTCGCAGTGGTGGTCTGACTGAGAGAGTTAAGAGAGACTGTCTGCTGTGGTAAAGGTCCAAACAAAGAGGAAGTTAAAGAGCCAGGACAGGAAGTAGAATACATGGAGTGATTAAAAATAATATATCCAGAATCCAGCCATCCATTTTTTCTAACAATAAAAATAAAATAAAAAATACATAGAATAGTAACATATAGGCCACATGCACACGACCGTAGTTCGGGTCCGCATCCGAGCAGCAGTTTTTGCGGCTCAGGTGCGGAAACAATCACTTCAATGGGGCCGCAAAAGATGCGGACAGCACTCCGTGTGCCGTCCACATCCGTTGCTCCGTTCCGTGGCTCCACAAAAAAAATATAACATGTCCTATTCTTGTCCGTTTTGCGGACAAGAATCGGCATTTCAACAATGGGCCGCCTGTTCCGTTCCGCAAATTGTGGAAGGCACACGGGCAACTTCTGTTTTTTGCAGATCCGCAGTTTGCGGACCGCAAAAAATGGCACGGTCGTGTGCATGTAGCCATAAGTTGTTAATATGTGATTTTTATTTTTTTAAATGGTGGTGTCCCTTTTAGGGTCCATTCACACGTCCGTATGTGTTTTGTGAATCCGCGAATTGCGGATCCGCAAAACACGGACACGGGCAATGTGCGTTCCGCATTTTGCGGACCGCACATCGCCGGCACTCTCATACAAAAATGCCTTTTCTTCTCCGCAATTGCGGACAAGAATAGGACATGTTCTATTTTTTTGCGGAACGGAAGTACGGATCCGCAAATGCGGATGCGGACAGCACATTCCGGCCCCATTGAAAATGAATGGGTCCGCACCTGTTCCGCAAAATTGCGGAATGGATGCGGACCCATTTTGCGGACGTGTGAATGGACCCCAAGGCTGGGGTGACACATTCAGTTTTTGATACATTTCCTTTTGTAAAAAAAAAAGTAAGAATTATGAAGGAAGGACTTGTCTTACACTTTTCCTACATCAAGATCTATGCTTCAAAAACATATGATTCCAGCGTAAGTGCCCCCCCCCACATATATACCTACAGTATACACATATGTAAACTGGGTCCTGCAGACTATCCCAAGGGATGATGTTGAGGGAAAGAAGGATAGTGCATGCTGAAGTTCAATGCAGCCAAGCCAAGTGTGCATGTGTATGGGGGAGATTAGAAGGGATTGCTGTCAGATGCTTTTGAAACAGCAAAAGTTAAAAAGGCAGCTCAGGACTAAGTAGACTAAGAATGGGGTGCAGATATAAAGGGCATCTGTCAGCAGATTTGTACCTATGACACTGGCTGACCTGGTACATGTGCATGTGACAGCTGAAGGCATCTGTGTTGGTCCCATGTTCATATGTGTCCCTATTACTAAGAAAAATGAAGTTTTAATATATGTAAATGAGCCTTTAGGAGCAACAGGGGCGTCGCCATTACACCTAGAGGCTCCGCACTCTCAGCAACTGCTGCACTGTCTCCACTTTCATTGACAGGGCCAGGCAGTGATCATGTTTTCACTGCCTGGCCCTGTCAATCAAAGTAGAAAGTGCACGGCAGTTGCAGAAAGCGGAGCCTCTAGGTGTAACGGTAACGCCCTCATTGCTCCTAAAGGCTCATTTGCCTATATGAAAACATAATTTTTCTCAGCAATGCGGACACATATGAACATGGGACCAACACAGATGCCTTCAGCTGCCAAGTGCACATGTAACAGGTCAGCCAGTGTCATAGGTACAAAACTGCTGACAGATGCCCTTTAAATTCGCTGAGATTAGTGATGCAACATTTTGGATGAGCATCAGCCTTTTTCAAGCTTTAAAAAGGCTGATGCTCAGCCAAAACGTTGCAGTTCTTGACTCTATGGATTAAATATCTGCATTTTTAGATTATTTAGTTTTTTTTTTGTTTCTTTGAGCCCCCCCCCCCCCCCCATCCCAGGCATGCTCTGACGCATCGATACCAGTTCGCCTTGGTGCACGGTCCGTATTTCTCTTACCACACCTTTAGACTGATGGAATTTAAGTGACCAGATACTGTATGTCGCATACCTGTAAGGCCGGCCCTGAGGAGCGCCTCTTTTAAAAAGTGGTATGGATTATGTCACAATTTTTTTTTGAGGGGTATCAAAAATGGTTTATTATCAGACATCAGTCATAAAAACACCGCCTGGACTCAAACTCACATGAACATCAGGAAACGTATCTCCTCGCAGGCATAATGAGCAGCAGACGTGGCAATAAATCTTAAAGAAAATCAAACATTCTTGCCTTCACTCCAACGAGGAGAAACGGTATAAATTACTGCCGTAATTGACTGGATTTGTTCTTCGCCGCAACCTGGAACTAAGCAAAGTTTGATTGCGTATTGTTTTGTCTGTCGAGTATCTTGTTTTACCTCTATGCTCCACATTGTACATACTTTATGGCATTTTCACCATAGGGATCCTGTACTAGAAGGAAGAGGAGATAAATCTCCTTATTGTCACCATGTGTGCAATTATTACAGCCTTCAACTATTCGTGGCGGCATACTCTCACTGCACTAGGGAATATTTAAGAACTCCATGGACTTCCTATAACCACAAATGTATTTAAAGGGGTTAGGCCATGATTGATGTAAAAATGAAAATCAGACATCACATAGTACAGGACAATCTCTTTCTAACAAAGCTAGAACCAGCCCTGGACCTCACATGGATCCAGAGATCTCCACATTCATTGTCCCGATTGCTCTGCTAGATTATCTTCAGCCTGGCAGATCAGGGAGCGTGTCCTTTCTGCTGCAACTCTCTTCCTGTAACTGTTACAGCTTCTAACAGAAATATCAGGCCCATATTCTTTACTCCATAAAGTGCAATATTATTGTACTTAGTGCCAGTAAATATATTATAGGTTTATTACCATTATGCCCCGTGCACACAGCTGTATGTTTTCCGCATTTTTTTGGAACCATTTATTTCAATGGGGCAGAAAACAATGAAGACAAAGGTAAGATAGCGGCTATTACCCCAACTCCCCTGACGAAGCCGCATCGCGTCGAAACATGTCGGGTGGGGTAGTGAAAATCTAAAATTTTTAGACAGGTTGCAGTATAGGGCAAGATCCACAACCAGTAGGGTCGCAATCATTGTCCAGCTCAATACATATTGTGCAAATGTTTGGAGCTGATCTCCCAGCGTGTGAGATGTGTGAATGAATGATGGATGTCTGTC
Organism: Bufo bufo; assembly: GCF_905171765.1. Classification (NCBI taxonomy): domain Eukaryota; kingdom Metazoa; phylum Chordata; class Amphibia; order Anura; family Bufonidae; genus Bufo; species Bufo bufo. The sequence continues at coordinate 203,277,670 of NC_053397.1, read as the reverse complement.
GCATAGGGATATAGGAATACATCTCATCTATTTACAATAGAAACTCCTATACTTAGGACCTATAGGGACACCATTCGAAAACACACCTGCTAACCTGCGGTGATACATGGCCACAGAGTATCCATGAGGTTAACCACCTCTTAAATAGAATGTAGAGCGAGCGACAGCGGGCCAAAAAAGACAAAAATGAACTGACTTAGCCCGAAACTGCAACCTGATATTTTTTAATTACCGTGTAGTATTGGTTTCTCTGAGTATTTTTGTTTTAAAAGTAAATAATAAAGGTTAAAGTTTTAACATATAGATAGAACCCCTAAAAGGAGTTTTTGGTCAGGTGACCTTGGTTTGAAGCCTTTATCCAGACACAAGGCTCCCAGATCCCGACACAGAAAGACCTGGCTTCTGAGCCCAGCTGCCTATTTAAGGACAGCCAGATGCTGCCAAAACCTGGACCGGCACTTAAAATCCAGTCCGGTATTTGACCTCACCTGGCTGTAAATCAGCCCAGCAGCACATGCTGGGAGGAAAATACCTGTTTTCCCAGACAAAACCTCTCACTGTGTCACAATAGATAGATAGATTAGAATAAATAGGCATAGACAGGATGCTGGGAATGTAGTCTCGTTATTCCACCTGTGCTTCTTCCTGTTGTGAGAACGCAGCTGGAATACGGGAATTATTGAAGCAATGTTAGTATCTGTTGAAATGCTCCATAACTTCCTCTACATTCAGCGTCTCTTTGTGACTTCATGCATTCCATAAGATCCCAGCACAAAGCAGAAGGTTCCTGCTGAATGGGCAATGTCACAGTATATGACTCACTAAAGCTTTGAAATCCAGGAGGAGCAGAGTTTCCTGTGGCCCTAAACAATCGTCTTTCAGCTCAGGGATCTTTTACTGATTCATATGTTAAACGTTCCAAGATCTCATTGTGTTCCGTATGAATCCTGGCTGTTATATTTTGTATTCGGGCTGCTACTCTTCATATATAAACCATTTTACATAATAATATTTCTAGTTACAGAATCAAACAGGTCAGAGGTAGATATAATCTGGACACACATGACTGTGAATTTATTTTTACTCACTGTAACAAAGAGGACCTGTCTCCTCTCCTGACTCGTCTGTTTTATAACTACTTGCACTCTCCATGTATAATAACAACTCTGGAGCATCTATTCTTATGACTCTATGTTGTGTCATTCCTCTATTAGTCATACTATAAGTTTATAAAGGTCTGCAATAAAGGTCTTGGTGTTATCAGTTGGGAGTGTGTCCCTGGATGGTCCGCCACTGACACCTCTGATTGAATAGTGTCAGATTGTGAAGGGGCACCCCACCCCCCCAACTGCAAATACCCAGGTGGACCTTTATAGCAAACTGCTTTCAATTCATTCATAAGCTTCTACTCGGAATAATTGAGGAATAGCACAACATAGACTCAGAAAAATAGATGCTCCAGAATTGGTATTAAATGCAGAATGCAAGTAGACACTAATACATGTCAGAAGAGGTGAAAGGGAATCTGTCACCATAATTGTGGACTATACACTCCACTGCAATAATACCTACTGTGTCCTTCCTCCATACCATGTAGATTGTAAGCCCTCTCTCCTTCTGTACCAGTCTGTAACTCGTCTTGTTCATGCTTATTGCAATTGTCTGTATTATGTATGTGCACCCCTTTTTATATGTACAGCGCTATGGAATGAATGGCGCTTTAATAATAATAAATAATAATAATAATAATACAGCAGATAGGGAGTCCAGGTCACTATTTTTTATTTTCCTACTGCCCCCCTTCCCCCACTGTCCGTACTCAAAGTTGTACTGGAGTACTAAGCCTGGACTGCTCTGCTGTGCTAATATAATGGAGATTGCGCAGCAGCCTTGATAATATATTTCAATGCAGCTTTGAGAGCTGACAGCAGGAGAATGAGATGTAGTAGGAAAATAAAAATGGTGATCTGGACTCCTTAGGTGCTACTCATGTATTACAGCAGATAATAGGCAGCACGGTGGCTCAGTGGTTAGCAGTGGTGCCTTGTAGTGTTGATCACGAATATTCGAATTGCGAATTTTAATCGCGAATATCGGCACTTCGAGAATTCGCGCATATTTAGAATATCGCAAAATATATTCGTAATCGCGAATATTCGATTTATTTTTTTAAATACCAGCTCGTGCCAATTTTTATGCAAAAATGCGAATTTTCGCAATCAAGAAAACGATGCCTGGAGATCACGAATTCGCGAATTCTCGAATATATGGCGAATATTCGCCCAAATATTCGCGAAATATCACAAATTCGAATATTGCCCCTGCCGCTCATCACTAGTGCCTTGCAGCGCTGGGGTCCTACGTTGGAATATGACCAAGGACAACATGTTCATGAAGTCTGTATGTTCTCTGTAAGTTTACATGAGTTTCCTCCCAAAGATTTACTGATGGGGATTTTATGTTGTGAGCTCCGTTGGGGACAGCAAGCGATGATAATGTCTCTACAGCGCTGCGGAATATGTCACCTCTATAAGTGAGCACAATAAATAAAATAATAGTCCAACATTGTGGTGACAGTTTTCCCTTAAAAAGGTTTATCCCATGATTGATGTAAAATATTAAAATCAGACATCATATAGTACAGGACAATCTCATTCTAACAAAGCTAGAACCAGCCCTGTACCTCGCATGGATCCAGAGATCTCCCCATTCATTGCCCCAATTGCTTTGCTAGATTATCTTCAGCCTGGGAGTGTGTCCTTTCTGCTGCAGCTCTCTCCCTCTAAAGCCTCATTCACATGTCAGTGTTTTGGTCAGTGACTTCCATCAGTGTTTGTGAGCCAAAACCAGGAGTGGAAGCTACATAGAGATAAGGTATAAGGGAGAGATCTGCACCTGTTCTGTGTTTAGAGCCGCACCTGGTTTTGGCTCAAAAATCACTGATGGAAATCACTGACCGAACACTGACTGTGTGAATGAGGCATAACTGCCACAGCTTCTAACGGAACATAAGGCTGGTGGCAGTTGAAGGTTTAAACTGAGTCCGTTCGACCAGCTCAGTGAGATGGACAAAACATAAAGAAAAGAACAAACAGCAGGTGGCGCTAAACAGATACATTTTATTGAATAGCTCAGTGGCTACGCTAAATTTTTAATTTCATGCAATTACAAAAGTATTCGGATCCAGGTGCTGGTTTGAAAAATCTGGAATATGTTTTGTGACACAAAACTTTAAGTGTATATTAGTTGTATGTAATAGAAGTTTGATTGTTTGTATAGGAGAACTCCGTAAAGTGGACATTATTTTAAAAGAATATTATGAATGAATTCCATTCTAGGCCTGAATGCAACATTGTATCTGAATGTGATCGTTGTATAATACGTTTGTGTAACTTATTAACGTAATTTTATCTCTTGTGAATTAAATTCACCATTCTGTAATATTACACTGTAACAAGTCGATTACAAGCTCCTCTGCCCCGGGACATCTCGATCCTTTGGTTACATTCTGGTTATGCTCACTTCCCGGCTGCCCTGTATGCTCCCTGCTCTTTACACTTCTTGAAAACGCTAGGGTTTGCGTGCCTCTGGTGATATAATAAAGGTTTCTCTGTATAACATATATATATATATAATCTAATGGAAATCTGAAATGTTGGTCGTAAAGAAATAACTCTTTGTTCTACATAAAATATTTAGCTTTTCCTCCAATTACTATATAATCCATTACATGGGGATAAGAAATTCTATTTGTTTTCAATTACTTTCTCACAAATCGCATTCCATTGTATGTGGCGGGCACAATGACGGGGAATGGAGATCGGAACGGAGAACCCCTCAGATGCCATGTTCATCGCTGATCGTGGCATCTGACATGAATTACTTGAGTCCTTTAAAAAAAAAAAAATACATACTCACCTTATCGATTTGCTCGCGGAGAGGCCATCTCGGCCATCTTGATTGAAGAAACCGCTCAAAATCTCGCACGGTGATGTCATCATGTCATCACGCTGGCCGGGCGAGGTGACATGGTGACGTGGTTTATTTAATCAAGATGGCCATGGCGGCCTCTCTGCAAGCAAATAGGCGAGGTGAGTATGTTTTATATTTTTTTGCTTACCTCCATTTCAGGAAAAATACTGGAGAATAGTGATGGACGAACATCTGCCGGGACGGTTCGCGTACGCGATCGCGTGAACACCATCAAATGTTCGTGAACCACAAGTTCGCGGCGGGTCCCATTTATTTTAATGGCAGGCGAACCTGAAAAACCTTCAGCTCATATTTGCAGCCAAGAAATAATTACTAGAAGTGCACAAATAGTCCCACAACATGGACAGTGACATACCAGAATTTGCGATCTCCATTCATTCATTTTTTCAATGCGAAATATCGGCAATTAAATTTTCGCGTACGCGCATGCGCAAATGCACTATACAGTACCCAAATGCACTATAAAGAAAGTATATTGGTATATAACACCCCGCTTTAATCAGTTTTTTGGGGGGACGACTGGTATATCACACCAGTAGAAATTATTTGTTCCAATAACGCTCGTCCCTCTATATACCTGCAATATCGCAGCAGAACCGCACACAACTGCCGCACAATACAAATGCACTATAATATACTTTCTAACATAGGAAGTATATTATAACATTGTACAAGGAAGGCAATCCATTAGAATATACATGAAGATAAAACGTAACCTTTAATAATTTTACAATGAGGGTCCATTCACACGTCCGTAAGTGTTTTGCGGATCCGCAAAACACGGACACCGGCAATGTGCTGTCCGCAATTTGTGGACCGCACATCGCCGGCACTATAATAGAAAATGCCTAATCTTGTCTGCAAGACAGCAGATTCCGGCCCCATTGAAAATGAATGGGTCTGCACCCGTTCCGCAAAATTGCGGAACGGATGCGGACGTGTGAATGGAAAAGATATCCCTCAAAATGAAAATAAATTAAATTATTAAAGTTAAGCAAAAAGCATAGATGTGGTCGGCAATAACAAGTGCTCGGCGGCACTAAATCAGAAACCATATGTCCTACCACAATCCGGGGGGTTCCAGTGCACATCCATGAATCCCGGAGGGAAAGCAAAAAAAACATCCATCCCTGGGCTAGATGATGATGTGGTATTGAAGGACAGGGTGGGCAGAGAACTGTCCCTGATATTGCCCTACAGGGGGGTGCTATTCTGGCCCTGATAGCCTAACCACAGACCACCCGCCCTGATAAGAGCGACCCCGTCCAGAACCTTACCCTATATAAAAATGCCCTTAGTAAGCCCCTAGCCCCTAGACCTCTGACCTCCAGGAGATCACTATATAGATCTATGTGTTTTTGACTCATTATAAAAGTATATTATAAGTATATCGCACCCCTCTGTGTATCACACCTATCGATAGCACGCCTATACTAGTGCTTAAAAGGACTTTTGTGGCCCTATTAGCTAGCGTTTGGTGTCCCCAACAGCCTGTCCCTGCTCCACACAGAAACCTCTCCCTACACTGGCAAAACACTGAATGTAAAATGGCGGCCAGATAAGGTTCAAAGGTCCATGTGCTGAAACGTCTCAATTGGCTGTCCTGTGCCATCTGATGGATGTGTCATGGGTCAAAGTTCTTCACAATGTAAAAGAATATGGCGGGCGCGAATATCTCCAAATGTTCGCATGTTTGGCAAATCGCGAACACGCAAAGTTCGCCGCGAAATGAGCGCCGGGCGAACCGCAAGGCCATCTCTACTGGAGATTCTTTACCATGAAGCGCAAGGAAATTCAGCTTCGTGGCAAATCAAATTTTTCCTGATATTCAGATCGAAGTCAGCTCGTTTGGCTTTGATTCGCTCATCTCTAGTATTGATACAAAGTAACCGTTCGTCTTATAGACCGATTGAAAGTGTTACCTAAGACATTGCATAGACGTACAGCAGAGGTCAACAACCTTCAGCACACCAGCTGTTGAGAAACTACAAGTCCCAACATGCTCCTTTCATTTCTATCAGACTTCTTAGAAGAGCAGAGCCAGTCTTCATTCTGGGAGTTGTAGTTTTACAACAGCCGGAGTGCCGGAGGTCGCCTACCCCAGACATACAGGATATGGGCAGAGGGTAAACAGAAGTTATTACTAGGGATGAGCGAACCCGAACTGTATAGTTCGGGTTCGTACCGAATTTTGGGGTGTCCGTGACACGGACCCGAACCCGAACATTTTCGTAAAAGTCTGGGTTCGGGTTCGGTGTTCGGCGCTTTCTTGGCGCTTTTTGAAAGGCTGCAAAGCAGCCAATCAACAAGCGTCATACTACTTGGCCCAAGAGGCCATCACAGCCATGCCTACTATTGGTATGGCTGTGATTGGCCAGTGCAGCATGTGACCCAGCCTCTATTTAAGCTGGAGTCACGTAGCGCCGCACGTCACTCTGCTATGATCAGTAAAGGGAGAGGTTGCAGCTGCGACGTTAGGGCGAGATTAGGCAGATTAACTCCTCCAAAAGACTTCATTCTGTGATCGATCTGCAGCTGTGGATCATTGAAGTGCTATTATTGACTTGCTCACTTTTTTGAGGCTGCCCAGAGCGTTTTTAGATCACTTTTTTTCTGGGTTGATCGGCGGCCATTTTGTGACTTGTGGTGCGCCAGCACGAGCTATCACCAAGTGTATTTAACCATCGATAGTGTGGTTATTTTGTGCTATATCCTACATCAGCTGCAGGCTGAGCCTGTGTCACCGAAGTGCATTTAACCATCAACAGTCTGGTTATTTTTTGGCCATATACTACATCAGCTGCAGGCTGAGCCTGTGTCACCGAAGTGCATTTAACCATCAACAGTCTGGTTATTTTTTGGCCATATATTACATCAGGGGCAAGTTGAGCCTGTCACCCAGCGCCTAAAAAATAGACCTGACATTTCTATTCCTCCAAATCTGTACTGTTTTAGCTGGTCAAGTTATTTGTAGTGACCGTCAAAGCAGACTTTTTGTTCTGGGTTGAAAAAGCATTCCCAAATTTGCCATTCTGAAAATAACTAGTTTGTGGTATTTCAGGCCTACTTGAAATCTATCCCAAAAAGAAAATCTTACATTGAAGTTATTGATAGTATCATTCAGAAAAACCTAAGACACACGCTAGCGTGCTGATAGAAGTGTCATTCTGTGATTAAACCTATAACTGTCACACAGCGCAAAAAAAAACAGGTCTCACATCTCTATTCAACCAAATCTGCACAGTTTTAGCTGGTCAAGTTATTTGTAGTGACCGTCAAAGCAGACTTTTTGTTCTGGGTTGAAAAAGCATTCCCAAATTTGCCATTCTCAAAATTGTGGTGAACGGGAACAATAAGGAAAACATCTAATAAGGGACGCGGACGCGGACGTGGACATGGTCGTGGTGGTGTTAGTGGACCCTCTGGTGCTGGGAGAGGACGTGGCCGTTCTGCCACAGCCACACGTCCTAGTGAACCAACTACCTCAGGTCCCAGTAGCCAGCAGAATTTACAGCGATATTTGGTGGGGCCCAATGAAGTTCTAAGGATGGTAAGGCCTGAGCAGGTACAGGCATTAGTCAATTGGGTGGCCGACAGTGGATCCAGCACGTTCACATTATCTCCCACCCAGTCTTCTGCAGAAAGCGCACAGATGGCGCATGAAAACCAAGCCCATCGGTCTGTCACATCACCCCCATGCATATCAGGGAAACTGTCTGAGCCCTTCCCCAGGGGTGGAAGAGATAGAATGCACTAACGCACAACCACTTATTTTTCCTGATGATGAGGACATGGGAATACCACCTCAGCACGTCTCTGATGATGACGAAACACAGGTGCCAACTGCTGCGTCTTTCTGCAGTGTGCAGACTGAACAGGAGGTCAGGGATCAAGACTGGGTGGAAGACGATGCAGGGGACGATGAGGTCCTAGACCCCACATGGAATGAAGGTCGTGCCACTGACTTTCACAGTTCGGAGGAAGAGGCAGTGGTGAGACCGAGCCAACAGCGTAGCAAAAGAGGGAGCAGTGGGAAAAATCAGAACACCCGCCGCCAAGAGACTCCGCCTGCTACTGACCGCCGCCATCTGGGACCGAGCACCCCAAAGGCAGCTTCAAGGAGTTCCCTGGCATGGCACTTCTTCAAACAATGTGCTGACGACAAGACCCGAGTGGTTTGCACGCTGTGCCATCAGAGCCTGAAGCGAGGCATTAACGTTCTGAACCTTAGCACAACCTGCATGACCAGGCACCTGCATGCAAAGCATGAACTGCAGTGGAGTAAACACCTTAAAAACAAGGAAGTCACTCAGGCTCCCCCTGCTACATCTTCTGCTGCTGCCGCCTCGGCCTCTTCTGCTGCTGCTGCCGCCGCCTCGGCCTCTTCCTCCGCCTTTGGAGGAACGTTGGCACCTGCCGCCCAGCAAACATGGGATGTACCACCAACACCACCACCTGCGTCACCAAGCATCTCAACCATGTCACACGGCAGCGTTCAGCTCTCCATCTCACAAACATTTGAGAAAAAGCGTAAATTCTCACCTAGCCACCCTCGATCCCTGGCCCTGAATGCCAGCATTTCTAAACTACTGGCCTATGAAATGCTGTCATTTAGGCTGGTGGACACACACAGCTTCAAACAGCTCATGTCACTTGCTGTCCCACAGTATGTTGTTCCCAGCCGCCACTACTTCTCTAAGAGAGCCGTGCCTTCCCTGCACAAAAAAAAGTGTCCGATAAAATAAAGTGTGCACTGCGCAACGCCATCTGTGGCAAGGTCCACCTAACCACAGATACGTGGACCAGTAAGCACGGCCAGGGACGCTATATCTCCCTAACTGCACACTGGGTAAATGTAGTGGCGGCTGGGCCCCAGGCGGAGAGCTGTTTGGCGCACGTCCTTCCGCCGCCAAGGATCGCAGGGCAACATTCTTTGCCTCCTGTCTCCTCCTCCTCCTACTCAGCTTCCTCCTCCTCTTCTTCCACCTGCTCATCCAGTCAGCCACACACCTTCACCACCAACTTCAGCACAGCACGGGGTAAACGTCAGTAGGCCGTTCTGAAACTCATATGTTTGGGGGACAGGCCCCACACCGCACAGGAGTTGTGGCGGGGTATAGAACAACAGACCGACGAGTAATTGCTGCGGGTGAGCCTCAAGCCCGGCCTGGTGGTGTGCGATAATGGGCGAAATCTCGTTGCAGCTCTGGGACTAGCCGGTTTGACGCACATCCCTTGCCTGGCGCATGTGCTGAATTTGGTGGTGCAGAAGTTCATTCGCAACTACCCCGACATGTCAGAGCTGCTGCATAAAGTGCGGGCCGTCTGTTCGCGCTTCCGGCGTTCACACCCTGCCGCTGCTCGCCTGTCTGCGATACAGCGTAACTTCGGCCTTCCCGCTCACCGCCTCATATGCGACGTGCCCACCAGGTGGAACTCCACCTTGCATATGCTGGACAGACTGTGCGAGCAGCAGCAGGCCATAGTGGAGTTTCAGCTGCAGCACGCACGGGTCAGTCGCACTGCGGAACAGCACCACTTCACCACCAATGACTGGGCCTCCATGCGAGACCTGTGTGCCCTGTTGCGCTGTTTTGAGTACTCCACCAACATGGCCAGTGGCGATGACGCCGTTATCAGCGTTACAATACCACTTCTATGTCTCCTTGAGAAAACACTTAGGGCGATGATGGAAGAGGAGGTGGCCCAGGAGGAAGAGGAGGAAGAGGGGTCATTTTTAGCACTTTCAGGCCAGTCTCTTCAAAGTGACTCAGAGGGAGGTTTTTTGCAACACCAGAGGCCAGGTACAAATGTGGCCAGACAGGGCCCACTACTGGAGGACGAGGAGGACGAGGATGAGGAGGAGGTGGAGGAGGATGAGGATGAAGCATGTTCACAGCGGGGTGGCACCCAAAGCAGCTCGGGCCCATCACTGGTGCGTGGCTGGGGGGAAACACAGGACGATGACGATACGCCTCCCACAGAGGACAGCTTGTCCTTACCTCTGGGCAGCCTGGCACACATGAGCGACTACATGCTGCAGTGCCTGCGCAACGACAGCAGAGTTGCCCACATTTTAACGTGTGCAGACTACTGGGTTGCCACCCTGCTGGATCCCCGGTACAAAGACAATGTGCCCACCTTACTTCCTACACTGGAGCGTGATAGGAAGATGCGCGAGTACAAGCGCACGTTGCTAGACGCGCTACTAAGAGCATTCCCAAATGTCACAGGGGAACCAGTGGAAGCCCAAGGCGAAGGCAGAGGAGGAGCAAGAGGTCGCCAACGCAGCTGTGTCACGGCCAGCTCCTCTGAGGGAAGGGTTAGCATGGCAGAGATGTGGAAAAGTTTTGTCACCACGCCACAGCTAACTGCACCACCTCCTGATACGGAACGTGTTAGCAGGAGGCAACATTTCACTAACATGGTGGAACAGTACCTGTGCACACCCCTCCACGTACTGACTGATGGTTCGGCCCCATTCAACTTCTGGGTCTCCAAATTGTCCACGTGGCCAGAGCTAGCCTTTTATGCCTTGGAGGTGCTGGCCTGCCCGGCGGCCAGCGTTTTGTCTTAACGTGTATTCAGCACGGCAGGGGGCGTCATTACAGACAAACGCAGCCGCCTGTCTACAGCCAATGTGGACAAGCTGACGTTCATAAAAATGAACCAGGCATGGATCCCACAGGACCTGTCCATCCCTTGTGCAGATTAGATATTAACTACCTCCCCTTAACAATATATTATTCTACTCCAGGGCACTTCCTCATTCAATACTATTTTTAATTTCATTTTACCATTATATTGTGGGGCAACCCAAAGTTGAATGAACCTCTCCTATGTCTGGGTGCCGGGGCCTAAATGTGTGACAGTGGCCTGTTCCAGTGGTGGGTGACGTGAAGCCTGATTCTCTGCTATGACATTAAGACAGATTCTGTGCTGACATAAGGCCAGATTCTCTGTTACGGGACCTCTCTCCTCTGCCTGGGTGCCTGGGCCTAAATGTGTGACAGTGGCCTGTTCCAGTGGTGGGTGACGTGATGCCTGATTCTCTGCTATGACATGAAGACAGATTCTGTGCTGACATAAGGCCAGATTCTCTGTTACAGGACCTCTCTCCTCTGTCTGGGTGCCGGGGCCTAAATGTGTGACAGTGGCCTGTTCCAGTGGTGGGTGACGTGAAGCTTGATTCTCTGCTATGATATGAAGACAGGTTCTGCGCTGACATAAGGCCAGATTCTCTGTTACGGGACCGCTCTCCTCTGTCTGGGTGCCGGGGCCTAAATGTGTGACAGTGGCCTGTTCCAGTGGTGGGTGACGTGAAGCCTGATTCTCTGCTATGACATGAATACAGATTCTGCGCTGACATAAGGCCAGATTCTCTGTTACGGGACCTCTCTCCTCTGCCTGGGTGCCTGGGCCTAAATGTGTGACAGTGGCCTGTTCCAGTGGTGGCTGACGTGAAGCCTGATTCTCTGCTATGACATGAAGACAGATTCTGCGCTGACATAAGGCCAGATTCTCTGTTACGGGACCTCTCTCCTCTGTCTGGGTGCCGGGGCCTAAATGTGTGACAGTGGCCTGTTCCAGTGGTGGGTGACGTGAAGCCTGATTCTCTGCTATGACATGAATACAGATTCTGCGCTGACATAAGGCCAGATTCTCTGTTACGGGACCTCTCTCCTCTGCCTGGGTGCCTGGGCCTAAATGTGTGACAGTGGCCTGTTCCAGTGGTGGCTGACGTGAAGCCTGATTCTCTGCTATGACATGAAGACAGATTCTCTGCTATGACATGAAGCCTGATTCTCTGCTATGGGACCGCTCTCCTCTGTCTGGGTGCCGGGGCCTAAATGTGTGACAGTGGCCTGTTCCAGTGGTGGGTGACGTGAAGCCTGATTCTCTGCTATGACATGAATACAGATTCTGCGCTGACATAAGGCCAGATTCTCTGTTACGGGACCTCTCTCCTCTGCCTGGGTGCCTGGGCCTAAATGTGTGACAGTGGCCTGTTCCAGTGGTGGGTGACGTGAAGCCTGATTCTCTGCTATGACATGAAGACAGATTCTGCGCTGACATAAGGCCAGATTCTCTGTTACGGGACCTCTCTCCTCTGCCTGGGTGCCTGGGCCTAAATGTGTGACAGTGGCCTGTTCCAGTGGTGGGTGACGTGAAGCCTGATTCTCTGCTATGACATTAAGACAGATTCTGTGCTGACATAAGGCCAGATTCTCTGTTACGGGACCTCTCTCCTCTGCCTGGGTGCCTGGGCCTAAATGTGTGACAGTGGCCCGCCTGTTCCAGTGGTGGGTGACGTGATGCCTGATTCTCTGCTATGACATGAAGACAGATTCTGTGCTGACATAAGGCCAGATTCTCTGTTACAGGACCTCTCTCCTCTGTCTGGGTGCCGGGGCCTAAATGTGTGACAGTGGCCTGTTCCAGTGGTGGGTGACGTGAAGCTTGATTCTCTGCTATGACATGAAGACTGATTCTGCGCTGACATAAGGCCAGATTCTCTGTTACGGGACCTCTCTCCTCTGCCTGGGTGCCTGGGCCTAAATGTGTGACAGTGGCCTGTTCCAGTGGTGGGTGACGTGAAGCCTGATTCTCTGCTATGACATTAAGAAAGATTCTGTGCTGACATAAGGCCAGATTCTCTGTTACGGGACCTCTCTCCTCTGTCTGGGTGCCGGGGCCTAAATGTGTGACAGTGGCCTGTTCCAGTGGTGGGTGACGTGAAGCTTGATTCTCTGCTATGACATGAAGACAGATTCTGCGCTGACATAAGGCCAGATTCTCTGTTACGGGACCGCTCTCCTCTGTCTGGGTGCCGGGGCCTAAATGTGTGACAGTGGCCTGTTCCAGTGGTTTGTGACGTGAAGCCTGATTCTCTGCTATGACATGAAGAGACTGATTCTCTGCTGACATGAAGCCAGATTCTTTGCTATGGCATGAAGAGACTGATTCTCTGCTGACATGAAGCCAGATTCTTTGCTATGGCATGAAGAGACTGATTCTCTGCTGACGTGAAGCCAGATTCTCTGCTATGGGACCTCTGTCCAATTGATATTGGTTCATTTTTATTTTTTTTATTTTAATTTTAATTCATTTCCCTATCCACATTTGTTTGCAGGGGATTTACCTACATGTTGCTGCCTTTTGCAGCCCTCTAGCTCTTTCCTGGGCTGTTTTACAGCCTTTTTAGTGACCAAAAGTTCGGGTCCCCATTGACTTCAATGGGGTTCGGGTTCGGGACGAAGTTCGGGTCGGGTTCGGATCCCGAACCCGAACATCTCCGGGAAGTTCGGCCGAACTTCTCGAACCCGAACATCCAGGTGTTCGCTCAACTCTAGTTATTACCCATGTTGTCCCTGCACAGAAAACCCTGCACCCTTGGGGTAGAATAGCAGGCAATATAGCAATAGTAATCATATTTTAGCTTGAAGTTAGCATGCACATATACTACACAGTGTAAAACCAGTGATCCCGAGGCTTCTCATCGACTCAGGAAAACTGGCAACGTAGATGTGCTTATCTCTCATCACTCTCATTCCAAATAAACAAAGCCTTATCCAGAGCTCCGAACCACTCCATTTATCTGCTCCACCACTGGAGAAAGGTACATTATGTGCTTTTTTTGGGAGAAAACTGCAGTTTCTGTTACAAATTGCTTAATCTATTTTTTCTATCTCTTAAGGTTACATTTCTTACTCTCGTGACACTTTGTCCGTCTGCGGTCAGGCTAAGGCAGAGGTGTTTTTATTGGGGACTGAAGTTGGAATCTGGAAGCCCATGATAAGATCTAAAACTTTTGCAAAACTTTGTGTCTTGAAATATGATCAAGAAGAAAGGGTTGTTGCTGCCTGAGGGAAAGGTTGAGACAAGAAGACCCTCTCGAATGAAAGTGATACATGACAATGTTTCCTTTCCATGTAACAAGATATTTGGGGAAGAGACAGCAATCTGTGGGTTCTTCTGATGTCGCCTGAGCTGACGCAGAACATCACTTCCTCTTCTTTGTACCTAAACAGAGATGAATAAAGGTTCTTGATCTTTACTAATGTTATAAAAGGTAAAAGTGGGAAAATTCTTCTTACTATTTATTTAAAAACTTGACCAGTGGCCAAAGCATTTTTTTTGTCTTATAGAGCTTTTTAGATTGTGTAATACTGATGACCTACAGTATTTTATCGTGTCCTGAGGAAAGGTCATCAATATTTGATCTGCGGGGGTCTGACTCCTAGCAACCCTGCTGATCCGATGTTTGAAGAGGCTGCAGCACTCCAGTGAGTGCTGTGGTCTCCTTGTAGCTTACCAAACACAGTGCCATCCACTAGATAGTGGCTGTGCTTGGTATTGCAGCCCAGCACCATTCGCTTGAATGGGACTGAGCTGCGCTTAGGCCATATGACCGATGAACGTGACGTCACTGTTTTAGGAAGAACCCGTAGTGACCAAGCAGTGCCATGGTCACTTCAGACAGATAATCCGCAGGGTGCTGAAAAATGGGGCCCCACTGATCAGATACTAATGTCCTATCCTGAGGATAAGTCATCAGAATTAAACACTTAGGCAACCATTTAAAATTTGTATTCTTTAATGATTGACAGATAAAGGAAAAGGGTCTCAAAAGAGCCAGTGCAATGAACAGTATGGGTACGGCCACACAGTTTGGTTTCCTGATGCAGTTTTGGAAGCCAAAACCAGAAGTGAATTTAAAAAAGAAGAGACGTTATATCTGTCCTTAAGGCCTCTTTCACGCGGGCGTTGCAGGTGACGCACGGGAAAAGCTGCGGGTGCGTTGCGGGAAAATGTGCAATTTTTCCCCGCAAGTGCAAAGCGTTTTAATACGTTTTGCACGCGCGTGAGAAAAATCGGCATGTTTGGTACCCAGACCCGAACCCGGACTTCTTCACAGAAGTTCGGGTTTGGGATCGGTGTTGTGTAAATTTTATTATTTTCCCTTATAACATTGTGATGGATCATGTGATGGACCATGTGATGAGCGCAGTGACGTCACCAAAGGTCCTTTTCTCCCAGGTCCTCAAAGAAGAAGAAAGAAGATGAGCCAGGCTGCGCGAACAAGTGGATGAGGTGAGTTAAATTTAAAAAAAAAAATGTAACCCCTCCATCCCTAATTTACTAAGCATTCTGTATTAAAAATGCTATTATTTTCCCTTATAACCATGTTATAAGGGAAAATAATAAAGATCGGGTCTCCATCCCGATCGTCACCTAGCAACCATGCGTGAAAATCGCACCGCATCCGCATTTTTCTTGCGGATGCTTGCGATTTTCACGCAGCCCCATTCACTTCTATGGGGCCTGCGTTTGCGTGGAAAACGCACAAAGAGAAACATGCCGCGATTTTCACGCAATGCACAAGTGATGCGTGAAAATCACCGCTCATGTGAACAGCCCCATAGAAATAAATGGGTCTGGATTCAGTGCGGGTGCAATGCGTTCAACTCACGCATTGCACCCGTGCGGAAAACTCCCCCGTGTGAAAGAGACCTAATACTTCCTCTCCTTTTATGACTGAAGTACCCCAGAGCAGGGGGTATCTGCAAATGGTCTGTTGTGTTGAATTGTTATGTATTGTCATTGTTGTGTATTATACCAAGAATAGATGTGTATGGATAGCACAGCCAAAATGAATACTCCTGGTTCAGCCCTTTGCAGGAGGTTCGGTGGGGATCGATGTTTCGCCTTAAGCTTAGTTAGTCAACCTTAGGGGAGATAAAAAGAGAGAGAGGAAGATAAAGGAGAATTTGGGATCTGCATGGCTAAGCACAAGAGTCAGCAATGTAATCTGCTACTATAGCCATTCAGACTTTGCTGCAGTGAGGGACATCATTAAGACACCCTTCACACCTGGACACGTCCTGGCCAGACATGCCCTCAAAACCCTGAATCCCACAGTGGACACTATGACTATTATTGCTATTGCTATTAAGTTATGTTACCAGCCATAGATTCTACTGAGAGAGATAGCAGTTAACATTATTCCAATCCTTGCCTAAATCCATACATTGCTATCTGGGAAAGAATTGCACTGTATATAATTGGAACTGTGTCTGCTATAATTGGTTGTACTGCAGCTCCTATTTTGCACTTGGTCTGATTTTATGCCATACGCTGCACATTGCATTCTGCACCCATATAAACACTTAACATCAGAGCCACCACAACTACCATCAGGCAGGAGCCCTAACATCAGAATATGCCCAGGAGGAAGAAAGGGTGCGCCCATCTTCCTCTGCATGGCCTCAGGGAGTAATGGTGTGCGGAAAGCCACAGTGATTGACTGTAACAGCTAGAGGACATGCCATAACATTCTGATTTGGGGGGCTTCTGACTTCTGGGACATCATCTGTCTAAACACATACGTTAGACATGTGCTGTTATTACTCACTAGAAGTGAGGAGGACAGAATACATAGGTGAAGAGGAATGCAGAATGTGAGGAGGAGGGTGGATAATAGATCACTGTTAAAAGAAATGCTTTGACCTGTGTCATGTACGAAACATCCGACAAATACATTTCCGCTATGTTTCAGCAGTATCTGAGAACAGTGCTACGAAATGACGAACTATGTGGATTGTAATCTACCACAGGTTAAAGAGGTCAGGAATTTATTTTTGGGTATCAATACTTTTGCTATTATTTTTTATTGCTCCAAAGCATCTAACTACCAGTATATACTGCAAATATATAAATATATACATTTGCAAATAATCTTGTTTAAAAAGTTCATAACATTTTCTATACAGCTTCTATTCAGACACTTATATCTCCATGGTTACAGAATAAAACAAATGTGTAATATATCTATCTATCTATCTATCTATCTATCTTTCTCATATCTATGTTCTGTCTCATATGTTCTACCTATTTATCTTTCCCTCTCTCTCATTTACCGTATGTCTGTCTATCTATCTATCTATCTATCTCATATCTATCTATCTATCTATCTCCTATCTCCTATCTATCTATCTATCTATCTATCTATCTATCTATCTATCTCATATCTATCTATCTCATATCTATCTATCTCATATCTATATATATCTACAGTATCTATCTATCTATCTATCTATCTATCTATCTGAATAAAATAAACTTTATTGGCAGGACTAAATACATTTTAGCATTGCCAAAGCAAGTGGGAAATAATTGGGTAGGGTTGTGGGATGGGGACACGTCCAGTTTGGGGGTATAGGAGTCCATGGTATATCAGGCTCCTCTCAGTCAATGGCAGGCAGTAATATATTGTGCTGCTATGGCCGTTGTGTTCTCCTCTTCCCCAGCAGTATGGAGAGTCTCTCTTTCTCCTCCGCGGAGATGAAGTCTGGGCAGAGATCAGACAGTCTCCTGAAGTGAATGTCCCTCTATGGTATCTAACTATCTACAATATCTATCTATCTGTCACAGATACTGAGGAGGGGAGGGACACCAGAATAACAACAGAAGGGGAAAGACAGAGAACTAGGCCTCAAGGCTAGGGAGAAGGGAACGGTCACCTCCTAGGAAACCCCTAAACCTGGCCCTGACTCCTGTCAGTATGTATAAACCCTGAAGGTGGGAAAATACATACGCCATAACCTAAACCCTAGGAGCCCTGAAATGTCCTAAGGTAGTGACAGGGAATGAGACAACTGGTTCCTTCCCAGGTGAATGAACCAACGTCTCCCTGAGGCCTAGTAACAACAAGCAGAAGGGAACAACCAAATGCAAAGAGCAGTACCACTTATCTTATAGAAAATGGATGAGCAGTAAAGCAGGAATGGTCCAAACACCAACTCTTCCAAATCCAAGCAGAGAATATCAACCGCATGGATTGAGGTGTGAGACCAAACTAAATAGGGAATGCAGTAATGACCATCGGCTACACCTGACAAGAGGTGTGGTCATTACCAAACAACACTGAGAATAGAAAGCCTGTCTATCTATCTATCTATCTATCTATCTATCTATCTATCTATCTATCTATCTATCTATCTATATGCTACAAAATGACTATGTTTTTCTATTATAGTGTTTTGCTGAACACGTTATTATGTAGGATATACCCAGCAGTATAATATGTGAAAATAAAACCCATCTGTTCTAAAAAAAAAATTGCAATTACATGCAACATATGCCAAATAAATTGGCACTGATTAAACTAGTGTTTGCAGCCCATCCACAGAGCTGTCACTATATCCAGTGCTTTCTGTCGGGATAAGGTGGAAATGACCTGTCACGAACTTGTAGACGTCCAGAAATAATACCTTTCTATTATAACTATGTTTCCTGTTACACCTGTCCAAGTAAGAAGCGACAGTGAATGTGAACCCATTGCTGCAATAACAAGAATAAAATCTAGGACGTGGTGTCTGAAACATGGAGTTTAATACCATAAGCCCCAGGAGGGGGCACACAGGACTGTATACCCATTAAAGAATGGACCGATTGGGATCTGCTCTATGTATCGTAATCCTATTGACACTTTTTGTGTAGCAGGCACGTATATGTTTTATATTTTCTATTGAGCACTTTTGTCTGAGAGTGCAACAGATTGATACCCATTATAGAAAGGGATGGACTGACTAATAAGGCATAGAATAGTGGCCCGAAAAGTGGATGGCCCCTCGGTCAGAGATCTTTTCCAGGAACAGCCACATGGGCAGAATTTCTTTTTGAAAAATAATATACCAATATTTCCATATAATTTCAGTGAGTAACCTACTATCCTGTGCCTCTGGTCCATGCATAGAATGTCAGAACTACAGTGAAATCTGACACAGACATCAGCAGTGGATTGTGCTTATAATGGAATTTTTTGGGGCTACAATAAAGAAAAAATAAAATTCAGGGGCATACACAAATCTCATAGGGCTACAAAGCAAAACTTAGTATGGGCCCCTGTAACGAGAGGCAGACGGCGGGCGTCTGATTCCCTGCACCGCCGTCGGCCCCCGATCTCGCGGCAGCCAGGACAATCAGGTCTCCTGGCTGCGCTCTCCAGGTTGCGGCGTCTCGGTTGCCATGGTGACGGGGAAGGCCTGACGCTCCCCGTCGCCATGGGGACCAGCTGGGGCTGAGCGCCGAGCTAGGCACTCGGCGCTCGGCTACTGTCAGGGAGAAGGGATCATGTGACGCTGGCCACGTCACATGACCCCTTCCCTCCACTATTTAAACAGGCAACCTGCTGGCCACAGGTTGCCTGTGATTTTCGTCCCTTAGGCTGTGTATTATCATTATTATTATTAAGCTGACCACTGGAATTTACCCTTTATCTGCTTCCTGACACCTCGTCTGCCTGCTCCCTGAACTTCGACGCTACCTCTCGGATTTTGACCTCGGCTTGCTTTTGGATTTTGTCTCTGTCTCCTCCCTTGTACTGACGTGACCTCCTGAACTGACCTCGGCTAGTTGACCCACCTCTCCCTTCCGTTTTTGGTGGTACCTTGCTTGTTCTACCTCTCTGTCCGCTCTAGTGCTACCTCTCATTGGCTGTCCGCTTCCCTGCTGTCTCTTTCTCTCTGCTTGCACTTACGCATGTCAGGGACTGTTGCCCAGTTGCGCCCCATCACCTAGGGCGGGTGGTGCAAGTAGGCAGGGACAGGGGACCGGGTGGCAGCTCAGGGGGTGCACCTTCGCTCTATCTTGATACCCGTGATGCTACCTCGTGACAGGCCCCCCTGCCCAACCGAGTTTTCCAGTTCAATTGTGACAATTTCTGACAGGCAACGTAAAACGTAACGTCCCAGATTTCTAACAAATTTACGTTTTTAAAAAATTAAGTGGAAGAAAAAAATAAATAAATACATTTTATAAAAATATTGGTGAGCCACCTCACTTTATTCAACTTCTATGTTGGAAAAAGTTGATTTGATGCTCTCTAAGTATGTTGCTCATTCTGAACAGCATATTTTTCAATGTATTGACACCAGACGCAAAAATACATTGCTAAATCTCCTGCTTCCAATGTACAGAAATTACAAAACTGGCTGCCTGTAGTCACCACTAGGGGGAGCTCAGTGCATAGGAATTTCTACAGTTACCATTTACTGGAATTGACGCTGTAATCATATCTTTGTACTGAGCTCCCCCTAGTGGTGGCTGCATGAAAATGCAAAGTTTTCAGTGGCGGGTTCAGTGGCGGGTTCCCCTCAGGCCCAATAGCAGTTTTGTAGTCTGCCTCCATTGAAGGTATGCTACTGTTAATTTTGATCCAATACATTTAAAAAAAAAGAGGAGCATTGCTAATACACTTGGTTAACAATATCCAACCGTTTTGTGTTTACAGCTCTTATACTCGTTACACATAGATAACAGCATAAGGGGGCACTTACACACGGTGGAATTTTCCGCAAGAAAATCTGCAACCTCAAGACTTCCCCATGTTATCGTATGGATCTGAAAATTGTCCATGCCTGCATTGAGTTCCGCCAGAAGAATGTTGTGTTACAGATTTTCTGTATAAGAATCTCTCCATTCAATTCAATGGGAAACCGATTCTGCAGTGGAAAATGCTGCCAAAAAATCAGCGCACAAAAATCCGCAACCAAAGCCGAACAGACTTTGTTGCAGACTTTTCCGCCCATTTTCCACAAAATTAAAATACATAAATAATTTTTAAAAATTAACATCATGGGCATTGATGCGTGTGGAAACACCCGTATTATTAAAATGTCTATTCTCAGCCCCAGAAAAATCTTATACATAGGGGTGGCCTAAAAAAGCGCGACCCCTCTGGATACTTGCCCCCTTTCACCTAACAGCCTCTAAATGACTGCATTTCTTCCACTGATACCTGTAGAGTCATCCAGGAACTCCGTGCCTAGAGTTGTTTGCAATCATGGAGACACATAGATCTGCATGGGTGCTGCATGCACAAAATGTTTTTTTTTTAAATCAAAACTATCTGCAACATTTTTTGATGCATCGGAGGAAATAAAAAAAAATGGTTGCAAAAGTGTACACGCCTCTTAAAGGGTTATTCTCACTTCCGCAAATGGCATTTATCATGTAGAGAAAGTGAATACAAGGCACTTACTAATGTATTGTGATTGTCCATATTGCCTCCTTTGCTGGCTTCATTCATTTTTCCATCACATTAGATGGACGGCACTGTGGGCGCGCACATAGGCGCACGTGCGCAGCAGCTCCCGGCCACCTCATGTCTGAGTTGCAGCAGGGGCCATAATCCCTGGAAACGAGCACAGCATAAGGGCTCATGCACACGACCGTATGTATTTTGCGGTCCCCAAGAAAAAGTCTGTATGTTGTCCGTGTGCATTCCGTATTTTGCGGAACGGAACAGCTGGCCCCTCATAGAACAGTCCTATCCTTGTCCGTAATGCGGACAATAATAGGACATGTTCAGTTTTTTTACAGAACGGAAATACGGACTTATGGAAACGGAATGCACATGAAGTAACATCCGTTTTTTGTGGACCCATTGAAATGAATGGTTCCACATAAGGTCCGCAAAAAAACGGAATGGACATGGAAAGAAAATATGTTCGTGCGCATGAGCCCTTAGGCCTAGTCCACACTTCAGTGATTTTCTTCAGTGGTTTTTCAACCAGAACAAGGAATGGAGCCTGCATTGATAAGGTATAGGAAAGATCTGCACTCGTTCTGCATTTTGGACCCACACCTTGCTTTGGCTGAAATCACTGACCAAACACTGAAGTGTGAACTAGGCCTAAAGCCCGCAAAGGGTGCAATATGGATAATAACAATACATTAGGAAGTGCCTTGTATTAACTTTCTCTACTTGATAAATGCCATTTGCTGAAGGTAGACAGCCCCTTTAAGGTTTTTTTTTTTTTTTTTCAATTCATAGGCTATGCTCGCAAACAATTAATAAACTAATGACAAATTTAATTGATAGGTCACTTAATCAGAAGTTTGGGACTTTGTGATAATCCCTAGAGATGATCAAAGAATTGGAAAATGTATTCGGCTGCTTCGCCGAATTTAAAAAAAAAATCTTGCGTGGCCCGTGCACGGGGTTTTGCTCGGGATCTTCAATCAAAATGGCAGCAGCCGGCTCTTCGCACTCAAATGGAGGAGGTAAGCATGATTTTTTTTTTTTTTAATTCAGGGAAATAGATTTGTTACCAACGAAGCACGAGGAAATTCGTCTACGCGACGTATCGAATTTTCCCTGAAATTCGGATCGAAGACCTCTTCGCGGACTTCTATTCGCTCCACACTAGTAATTACTCATCCTCATACATATTTGGATTTTTTCGTGCCTTCTCACAGATTCAAATGCGAACTGCACAGATAAATTCATACATTTGGATACGTCCATTCCCCGTTTTCACAAAGCGTAGGGGCCTAAGCATTTCTGGCTGGTCTAAAATAGAGTGATCCAGATGAAAATCTGTCTTTGCAAAAAAAGCGACTCTTTTGACATACGCTTGCCCCATAGAAACCTATGGATACTGTACAGAATGATTTATTATAGCCAGGGAGTAGAAGTAACCTGTTGTCCTGCCATAGGTCCCACCCCATTCATTAGGTCCCCGGTTTGCAAAGTCCACATCCTCATAACTGAGTGTTTACCTGCACTGACATCACTGCTGGGGGAAGGGGGGGGGCTATAGATTTGGTTTACGCACTCACAATTATATTATCACCGACTGAAAGGAACATTGATTGCACTGCATTAAGTAAACTTGAAACGGAAACACATGTTTCTTATTCGCTTTGCAAGGAAACATTTCATGAACTCACTTCCCTCCTGCTGTCTTTTAAAAGAGCTGCTAGTTTGTGGGTTTCAGCTTTATAGGAGTTGATCCTGGTCAACCCATAAGGTGACGTGGGGTCGGGGTAATGATTGGCTTCTTGGCACAAGGACACAAGCAAGAAATAATAAAAATAAATAAAACATATCAAGATAACGGAACAACAAAAAGAAGTAATAGCTAAAGGATTTCAATTTGTTACAGAAGGATATGGATATTATAGAATCGTATGTTTAAGCAAGAAATGCCAGAAATAAGAAGGTTTAAATTTCCAAAATATGACCTTAGTATGACAAGATTTCAGGGCTAATATTAAAGCCACAGCACCCTGATACAACCCCCCCAATGTCCTCATTTTTAGATTGAAGCTGGCCTAACAATTACCATGACTACATGGGTGAAATGGTAGCAGTCTCTAAGTAGACCCGGTCTTAAAGGGTTAGGTCCATCTTGGACATTTATGGCATATTGATAGGATATGCCATAAGAGTCCAAGAGGTGTTTGTCCCACCCCTGTGACCAGCTCCTATCTCAGGAATGGGGCTGTAAAAGCAAAGGGGGAGCGCCTCACACATGCATGCTTATACCTCCATTCATCACTATGGGATTTACTATGGATTATCTGAAGTCCCATAGCACTGAATAGAGGAGACAGCACATGCACTTCAGGTCCTTATTCTTGAGAAAGGAGCAGGACACATAGGTGAGACCTGCACCTATCAGAAATCTATGCCATAAATGTCCAAGTTGGGACACCTCTTTAATGGCACATGGTGTGTGTGCGGAAGGGCTGTTTTTGCTTTTGTCTTGGGACCTAGATGCTTTAGGGTGATAATATAAGGTCCAAAGAGCTGATAGAAAAAGCTACGACCAGCCACGCACTTTCCGTGCAGGCAGAGTCCTCCAGAGCAGCGGTCACTGTTGATACCCATGATGTCCATTTGGAAAAGTATTGTCTTCATAAAAGAAACTCTTTAAGTCAACTATGATAAATATACGGTACTATCAATGGAGGGAAAAAGCCAGACCACCAAAACCAGACAGACTGACCTTGTGACTGTCTGGTTTAGCTCTGTTATGTCTAGAAACTTGTTTTTGTCTTGAAAAAAATTCTGTGTCATTGTCATTGAGTGTCCATGAAGCTCTAATGTAAGTCTATGAGAGACAGAAAGTGTTACAATGTATCTGTTTGTGCTGAGCTTCTCGAATCCACACCTTCCACTAGAAGGTTCAAGTTTAGCTAGAAACTGTATATAAGGGGAGCAGTCAGAGCCCCTAGTGTTCTGAAGTTAGGGACCAGTGCTTAGAGGGAAGACTCAAACCAGCCTGTATGAGTGACCGCAAGAAGATGCTGAGATGGGGATCCTGAGCCACCGACCAGTGGGGTGAACCACACCTTGCAACCCCATCTGGAGAACATCAGCACGTGGTGACATCTCGACAGTGTCCGTAGGACTAAGCGTAGCATTTGTCCACCCCAAACCCGGCCACTGCAATATTTTTTGGGATGAATGGCTAGAGATTCACTTTAAGTAAAAGGCATTGTCCAACATTTACTGACCTGTTTATGCCAATTTCTGGGGGGGGGGGGGAGTACTGCAAAAAACATGCAAACAGTATAAGCCTCCAAATTTTCCCAAAAAAATATCATTTTTCTATTCACTTTTCAAATGTGAAAAGTGACAATAAAAGTGGGCTTGCTCTTTCAGAAGATAGATTTGTTAAGTGAATAACGCTATATGTTCTGACTAGGGATGAGCGGACCTGTGGATGTTCAGGTTCGCTGGGTTTGGCCGAACTTCAGGTCAAAGTTAGGATTCGGGAACTGAACTTGACCCGAACTCGAACCCGAACCCCATTGAAGTCAATGGGGACCAAAACTTTTGAGCACTAAAATGGCTGTAAAATAGTCATAGTAAGGGCTAGAGGGCTGCAAAAGGAAGCAAAATGGGGGTAAGAGCATGGCAAGTGCTCTGCAAACAAATGTGGATAGGGAAATGACTTAAAATAACATAGAATATAAAAAAATAAAAAATATTAATCTTGATCTAGGAGGCGGAGGTCAAAGTGGAGTATGAGGTTGACGAGGCGGTGGACGTGGCGGCATAGGTGTAAATGGCGGTGGAGGAGGAGAAGATAGCCAAGACTGTTTGTTTTAGATTTTTTTCCTTTATTTATTTTTTATAAATTTGGGAAGGCCCCAAAACATTTGGAAATGGAAAAGAGAACTCAAAGAGAAAGTGCGCTGAAGTATAACAACGGCTGGGTGCGGACGGTATACTTGTCTATTCAATATTCTATAAGGTGTTGGGCATCAGTGCACTCAATCTCTTCCACTTCTGGGGCAGGGCTAGGTGGATGGCCAACAGAAACCCTGCCAGCAGAGTCATCAAAAAGCATAAGAGACTGCTGCATGACTTGGGGCCCAGACTGCTTGCCTGATTTGCAAGGGGGTGAGGTGAAAGACAGATGCCCATGGGCTGCAGGTGCCCACTCTGCACTTTCAGGAGGGGACCGGGTGGGAGACAATGTGAAGGAACTGGAGGCACTGTCTGCCACCCAATCTACTACCGCCTCTACTTGTTCTGGCCTCACCATTCGTACACTGGTATTCGGGCCTACAAAATAACGCTGTATGTTCTGTCGCCTACGAGCAACGGAGGAAGGTGTTTCATTTGTGCCTGTAGCTGGCACAGATCGACCACGTCCTCTCCCTGCAACAGGAGCTCCACCCACACCAGCAGCACCACGACCAGGGCCACGTCCCTTATTTGATGCTCTCCTCATTCTTTGAGGTCACCCACTGAACTATCAGACAGATCAACTATATTATTTTCCTGTCATGTATGCAGTGCAGGTGTATCACACCAAAAATGGGTATATGTCACCCACCGAACTAACAGACAGATTAACTATTATATTTTTGTCTCAGGTACAAAGATGGTGCATTGCACCCACTAAAAAATCACTATAGGTCACCCACAGAACAAATAGCCAGATGAGATTCCTAACACTCTCCCTCACTTCAGCTGCCTGCTTCCTGTCCCTGCACTACTCAGAGCTGATGGGCGGTGCTACACGTGATCCAGCTTGTATAGAGGCTGGGTCACATGATGCACCGGCCAATCACAGCAATGCCATTACTAGGCATGGCTGTGATGGCTTCTAAGTGCCCACAGCTTAAAAGCTTGTTGTTTGGCTGCCCTGCAGCCTTTCATCAAGCTTTATTAAATGCCCAAGCACTGAACTCGAACCCAAACTTTTGCTGCAAAGTTTGGGTTCGGGGCCTGGGGACCCCAACTTGCAAAGTTTGGTATGGACCCGAACTTTACAGTTCAGGTTCGCTCAACACTAGTTCTGACACAAAACTATCTACTGTATATCCGGAGCAGATTAACTTTTCTGACGGCTTGGCAAGTTAATACTCCAAATGTATTAGGCAAGCAGCATTTTTCTGTCCGCGATGTGGTGCGGAGCAAGACGGATCCGCCCTGACACACAATGTAAGTCAATGGGGACAGATCCGTTTTCTCTGACACAATAGAAAACGATCCGTCCCCCATTGACATTGAACGGTGTTCATGACGGATCCGTCATGGCTATAGAAGACATAATACAACCGGATCCATTCATGACGGATGCATGCAGCTGTATTATTGTAATGGAATCGTTTTTTCAGAACCATAACGGATCAGCAAAAAACGCTAGTGTGAAAGTAGCCTAAATCAACATGCAATTTTTAAATGTGTTGTCTAGTCTAGAAAACCTATTTGCACATATCTTATTAAGGAATTAAGTAAGTCAAGGAGATTATAAGGAGTCTTCTGTTCATCCTCACCTTATACCAGAGTGGAGAGAGCTTACAAAAACTACCTCTCGCTCTGAAGGGCTTGCCCTGTCCTGCATGACATAGACAACCTATTGATTTAAATGGTCTCTGTCTAATGCTCAATTTCCCCAGTGGTGACGCTGGCGGGCGTTGCGGGAAAATGTGCGGGTGCGTTACGGGAACACCCGCGATTTTTCCGCGCGAGGGCAAAACATTGTAATGCGTTTTGCACTCGCGTGAGAAAAATTGCGCGTGTTTGGTACCCAAACCCGAACTTCTTCACAGAAGTTCGGGCTTGGGATCGGCGTTCTGTAGATTGTATTATTTTCCCTTATAACATGGTTATAATGGAAAATAATGGCATTCTGAATACAGAATACATAGTAAGACATTGCTGGAGGGGTTAAATAAAAATTTAACTCACCTTAGTCCACTTGATCTCGTAGCCCAGCATCTCCTTCTGTCTTCATCTGATCTCTGTGCAGCAACAGGACCTGTGGTGACGTCAGTCCAGTCATCACATGATCCATCACCATGGTAAAAGATCATGTGATGACCGGAGTGACGTCACCACAGGTCCTATTGCTGCACAGAGATCAGATGAAGACAGAAGAGATGCCGGGCTGCGCGATCAAGTGGACTAAGGTGAGTTAAATTATTTTTTATTTTTTTTAACCCCTCCAGCGATGTTTTACTATGCATTCTGTATTCAGAATGCTATTATTTTCCCTTATAACCATGTTATAAGGGAAAATAATAATGATCGGGTCTCCATCCCGATCGTCTCCTAGCAACCGTGCGTGAAAATCCCAACGCATCCGCACTTGCTTGCGGATGCTTGCGATTTTCACGCAACCCCATTCATTTCTATGGGGCCTGCGTTACGTGAAAAACGCACAAAGAGGAGTATGCTGCGATTTTCACGCAACGCACAAGTGATGCGTGAAAATCACCGCTCATGTGAACAGCCCCATAGAAATGAATGGGTCGGTATTCAGTGCGGGTGCAATGCGTTCAACTCACGCATCGCATCCGCGCGGAATACTCGCCAGTGTGAAAGGGGCCTTAGGGCTCAAGCATACGAACGTATTTTCTTTCCGTATCAATTCCGTTTTTCTGCGGACTGTATGCAGAACCATTCATTTCAATGGGTCCGCAACAAAACAGAAGTTACTCCGTGTGCATTCTGTTTCCATGTGTCCGCATGTCTGTTCCGCAAAAAAATAGAACGTGTCCTATTATTGTCCGTATAATGGACAAGGATAAGACTGTTCTAATATGGCCAAGCTGTTCGGTTCCGCAAAATGCGGAATGCACATGGGTGACATTTGTATTTTTTGCGGATCCGTGTTTTGTGGACCGCAAAATACATACGGTCGTATCTAGCCCTTACAGCTAGATTTCCCATCAGATTACAATTGATCGCTGGGGATCCCATCAGAAAAACACTTTGTGAAAAGCTTATTGTCAAACGACCCTTCTAAAAAGTATGACTTGTCCAAAGCAAAGAACCCCTATTTTCAGTGGCAGGCCCCTATAGAAGAAGAATATGTGGGTCCCTTGTTGCTTAACATCTAATTTATCAAGAGTGAGGGGCTCATAATAGTGCACCTTACTGTTACTCTCTAGTCAATCCTTCATCTCAGAGTCCATGAGCAAAGAGAACCTAGATGCCCTCTTTTATTGTGGTATGGGCCCCCTTGACTAAAGAACCCCTACCCCCCATCCCTACCTTTAAATAATTATGGTTCCAATCAATACACTGCGTGCAGAATTATTAGGCAAATGAGTATTTTGACCACATCATCCTCTTTATGCATGTTGTCTTACTCCAAGCTGTATAGGCTCAAAAGCCTACTACCAATTAAGCATATTAGGTGATGTGCATCTCTGTAATGAGAAGGGGTGTGGTCTAATGACATCAACACCCTATATTAGGTGTGCATAATTATTAGGCAACTTCCTTTCCTTTGGCAAAATGGGTCAAAAGAAGGACTTGACAGGCTCGGAAAAGTCAAAAATAGTGAGATATCTTGCAGAGGGATGCAGCACTCTTAAAATTGCAAAGCTTCTGAAGCGTGATCATCGAACAATCAAGCGTTTCATTCAAAATAGTCAACAGGGTCGCAAGAAGCGTGTGGAAAAACCAAGGCGCAAAATAACTGCCCATGAACTGAGAAAAGTCAAGCGTGCAGCTGCCAAGATGCCACTTGCCACCAGTTTGGCCATATTTCAGAGCTGCAACATCACTGGACTGGACTGGTGTGCAATACTCAGAGACATGGCCAAGGTAAGAAAGGCTGAAAGACGACCACCACTGAACAAGACACACAAGCTGAAAAGACTGGGCCAAGAAATATCTCAAGACTGATTTTTCTAAGGTTTTATGGACTGATGAAATGAGAGTGAGTCTTGATGGGCCAGATGGATGGGCCCGTGGCTGGATTGGTAAAGGGCAGAGAGCTCCAGTCCGACTCAGACGCCAGCAAGGTGGAGGTGGAGTACTGGTTTGGGCTGGTATCATCAAAGATGAGCTTGTGGGGCCTTTTCGGGTTGAGGATGGAGTCAAGCTCAACTCCCAGTCCTACTGCCAGTTTCTGGAAGACACCTTCTTCAAGCAGTGGTACAGGAAGAAGTCTGCATCCTTCAAGAAAAACATGATTTTCATGCAGGACAATGCTCCATCACACGCGTCCAAGTACTCCACAGCGTGGCTGGCAAGAAAGGGTATAAAAGAAGAAAATCTAATGACATGGCCTCCTTGTTCACCTGATCTGAACCCCATTGAGAACCTGTGGTCCATCATCAAATGTGAGATTTACAAGGAGGGAAAACAGTACACCTCTCTGAACAGTGTCTGGGAGGCTGTGGTTGCTGCTGCACGCAATGTTGATGGTGAACAGATCAAAACACTGACAGAATCCATGGATGGCAGGCTTTTGAGTGTCCTTGCAAAGAAAGATGGCTATATTGGTCACTGATTTGTTTTTGTTTTGTTTTTGAATGTCAGAAATGTATATTTGTGAATGTTGAGATGTTATATTGGTTTCACTGGTAAAAATAAATAATTGAAATGGGTATATATTTGTTTTTTGTTAAGTTGCCTAATAATTATGCACAGTAATAGTCACCTTCACACACAGATATCCCCCTAAAATAGCTAAAACTAAAAACAAACTAAAAACTACTTCCAAAAATATTCAGCTTTGATATTAATGAGTTTTTTGGGTTCATTGAGAACATGGTTGTTGTTCAATAATAAAATTAATCCTCAAAAATACAACTTGCCTAATAATTCTGCACTCCCTGTACATCTACTTCTCCTACTTATACTGGCAAAAAAAACAAATTCCCCATTAATTGTAAATCAGTTTCTTAATTTACATTGGTTTTAAGTACTCCTAGTGTGTGTTCAAATAGTGGATTTTGACTATGTCGTTTTTGATGCCGCGGGCCCACTTGCAGCTTAGTTCCTTGAATGGAGCCATGGCTTCAAGCAGCATGTGTCTGGACACCACATCAAGAAGGGACATGTCCCTTCTTGGCACGGTCACAGCATTAAACTGCCAGCCACACAAACTGCAGTGCTGCACCCTATCGAAAACAAAGGGAGGTAGGCACCACACGCCACCAGAATTTTAACATTGAGTCTGTGCAAAAATTCTGGTGGCATAAACTACTGAGTGAACGGGCCCTTACTGCCAAAAGCTTCCACAGTCATATGATGTTCTAGCATTAAAACCACTCAGTCAATCAGTTCTCTGGTATGCACTGGCGTAACTATAGGGGTTTCAGCGGTTGTGGTTGCGACCGGGCCCCTAAGCTAGGGAGGACCAGAGGGCCCCCCTTGCCAGTGGAACTGTACTTTTCCATTTATAAGATGCATAATGGAAGCGCTCACTAGTCTGAAGGAGGAGGGGGAGAGAAGCACTGTGAGCGCTGTATAGTACTTACCCCTCCTCCTGCTCGCTCTTCTCAGGGCCCGTGCCTCTGTGTCCTGGCTGCCTGCAGCGTCGGGACATACAGAGCGCACTCTGACCTAACGCTGCAGGAGGTCAGGTGACTGCAGCGCGGGCCCTGAGAAGGGAAGACAGCCAGGGCAAGGAGAGTGGCGGCAGGAGAGGTAAGTTACTTTATTATTTTACAGTCTGATCTGAGGTCTGATATGGAGGTCTAATGGGGGTCTGGAGAGGTCTAATGGAGGTCTGGAGTGGTCTATGGGGGGTCTGGAGGTCTGACTGGGGGTCTGAAGTGGTCTAATGGGGGGGTCTGGAGGTCTGACTGGTGGGTCTGGAGGTCTGACTGGGGGTCTGGAGAGGTCTGACTGGGGGTCTGGAGAGGTCTGACTGGGGGGTCTGGAGAGGTCTGACTAGGGGTCTGGAGAGGTCTGACTGGGGGTTTGGAGAGGTCTGACTGCGGAGTCTGGAGAAGTCTGACTGGGTGTCTGGAGAGGTCTGACTGGGGTTCTGATTGGGGGTCTAGAGTTCTAATGGGGGTCTGATTGGGGGTCTAGAGGTCTGATTGGGGGTCTTATTGGGGCTTGGAGGTCTGATTGAGGGTCTGGAGGTCTAATGGGGGTCAGATATGGGGGTCTGGAGGTCTAATGGGAGTCTAGAGGTCTAATGGGGGTCTAGATATGGGGTCTGGAGGTCTGATATAGGGGTCTGAAGGTCTAATGGGGGTCTGGAGGTCTAATGGGGGCCTTATCTGAGGTCTGATATTGGTTAGGGGTCTTACATGGAGGTCTAATGGGGGTCTGATCTGAGGTCTAAAACTGGGGTTTTATATGGGGTCTGACATAGAGGTCTAAAGGGGGTTTGGTCTGAGATGGGGGGATCTCATTTAGGGTTTTATATGGGGGTCTGATCTGAAAGGGAAGTGGGGGTTGTACTAGTGCACAATATAAAGGAATGTTTTTGTACTGACGCACTATCTGTGTGGTACCAGTATTTTCAGGAGGACTGTTTCTGCAGGAAAGTATTGGGGAGCACAGTGGACACAGTATTAGGGGTTGCAGGATGGGGTGTTGAGAAGATGGGAGGATGATGGAAAAGTAGGAAAGTAAGATGTCTGTTTGTTAAACTCTGCGGCTGAAAGAAGTCACCATGGTGGTCTGGTCTGACAGGAGAAGAAGAGGAAAAAGAATGTCTACATCAGAGAATAGAAGTCACTGGATGTAAGAGGTACATATGTGGCGCTGTATGACCCTGTATGTTCTGTAGCGCTGTATGTAATGTTTTCCAAGTATGTTTTTAAAGGGGTTGTCTGCTTTTTTTTTTTTTTTTTTGTATGAGCGCTGCCTTCTCTGCTCTGTTTACCTGCTCATCACTGCAAATGCTACGGCGAGCAGGTGAACAGAGCAGAGAAAGCAGCTCTCATATGAGCGCTGCCCTCTCTTCAAACAGCTGATCGTCGAGGGTGCCGGAGGACCCCGGCTGATCTGAAATTGATGGCCTACCCTGAGGATAGGTCATCAGTAGTAAACAGAGGACAACCCCTTTAACAGTAGGACTGGAGGGAAGGGGGGGGCATTTCAATATTTGCCTTGGGCAGCAGAAAAGCTAGGTGCACCAGCGCTGAGTGAAGGGTGAGGGGGGGCAAGCTGAACTCTTGCACCAGGGCCCAAAAATCTTTAGCTACGCCCCTGCCTTTGTATTCTATTGTTCTCTACTTAGTTTTCTGTGATTTGCAGTAGGTGCTTATTAAAGCTGACATTTCTAGGGCTGGACGCCATGGGAAGTCTCACATTTGCTCATTCTGGACGTGCCAATCAGATATCATAAGATATTACCAATTAGGATGTGTGCTTTAAGTTAAATTTGTCCCAATTAACATGGAACGCATATATGAAAGCCGAATATTTCTCAGCCATCTGTGTGATGTACAACCAGGGCAAAAACCACGATCATTGTGTCTCCTCAAGAAGATTTTGGTTATTAGCGCTATTTCATTTTAATTGAGAACAGTCATGTGAAGCTGAAAACCGACTGATGTTCTCTCTGTGGACACCAAATTACTGTTTGTTTCTGACATCAGTTTAATTGGAACAGCTGGAAATTAAACTTTCAGCTCATTAAATCCACCAGGAATGTTCTGTTTTCAGCTCTGATGGGCCCACGAAGAAGAGGAGAAGGAGAAAGAATGCTCAACGTAGGGTTAAACAGCTCGCAGGCTTCACAGTTGCATAGGATAATTAGAGACTTTTAGCCTGAAGAGTTCTGAAGACCTTACGTTGGACGGGAGCCAGAGTGGATCTCTGAAGTTTGACTCGTTGACAGATGACCTGCAATCACAGGTTTGAAATCAATCTGAGATTCATGAGATGAAATAGACGGTTTGCAAACTGCAAAGAATTCCTCATCAGATAATAGCTGAAGTGTAATACAACTACCACATTTATCTTAGGCTGGGGAGGACAGCAGTGGTGGAGTTTCTCATTAATGTCAGCAATCTGAATTTCACTTTCACTGTTTAAAAGAGCACTCAAGTGAAGTAACGCAACCCACAAACTCACATGATATGTGCCATGGACCGTTGAGTAGCCACTTTGAGTTACATCAGTTCTCCTTAAGTATACTGGTTGGTCAACCAGAACATAATCTTACTTAATTCAGTGGGATGAATTCTATTCTAATAAAATATAAGGTTGGGTATGTTCCCACGGGAAGGAGAAGCTACAGAATTTCCATCTGCAAGCTATGGATTTCCAACCATGGATTTCAACCTTTGCAATGCGTAGGGTTAAATCTGCTGCAAATTCATTGTAAAATGAGTGGCCTACTTGATTTTACTGCAGTAATACCTTCCGTGGGAAAGCAACCGTAGGTTCTCAATCTATGATTGATACCAGTTGTGTTAAATGTTTTAAGGGATTGTCTCATCTTGAAAACCCCTCAAGTCAGCTCATTTCCAAAACTTACTATCAACTGCTACTGATAAAATGTAGTATTATCTGTTGGCCATTCAGATGAAATTCAAAATTGTCCATACACTTACATACAATATCTGTCAGCCAATACAGTCAGTCAATGGCTATTGCTAATGAACTCTTCATATACATGCATGCCAGGTTAAGTCTGACTTATATACCTTAAGAGCAAGGGTTGGTGAATGTTTAAATTCAACATGGCTGGTCTTGTTTCTAACTCAACATATGCCGAATATTTGGCTGTTTCCACCAAAAGGTGGTCTAACAGAGAAGACGTTCTGAGAGGGGATACTCTCCTACAACACCCATGAGTCCTAGTAGATCATAACAATAGAGTTTTTTTTTGTTCATGGGACAGCTGCTTCAATGCTGAGAATAGCTTTTAAGGGGCAGGAGTGATGAGGGGGCAGTGATTGCTCACAGAGACCAGTTTACAGTTGTGGCCCTAAAGAACACAAACATACATTTAAGAACAGTCACCCCTAGAGCCTCAGTTTTAACACAGTTTATATAGCAAAGTGTTAGCTTTCCATTGTGGTGACTATTTAACTTCTTTAGAGTGAATGTCCACCCTTCAGTGCCATATCGTCGACTATCTTTATAGAGGTCAGAGCTCTTTTTTTTCTAATGAAAGGCTCCAAATGCCCTGCATGGAGAGAGAAATAAATGATTCAGTTTTTGTCTACTGCTGTCACCACTAGGTGGAGCTTCATTAGCCCTTTACCAATAATTTCCCTTTAAAACTCCTTTAAAACAGATAGAACTAATATGAATATTTACTCCTGTATTCTATTATTATTATTCATTAAGAAATCAATTGTGTTTACTGATAAATAATCGACTGTATAACAATGCCATCTGTGACCCATGGGTGACACAGGCATATCTCAAAGCTCTTGTTGACATCTGTCTGTATCACCCACATTTACTGTGTCTTAGTACTCAATCCTAATATTTAGAGTCCAATATTAGAAAATGCGCGAGATGCCATCCTGGGCTAAAGTGTAGAGTCACGTAGTTTTAGACAGAGGTCAGTGGGAAATCCAATATTGATCTTGTCCCAAGATTCATGATTTTACTTTTACTATTAAATTTTGAGTAAAAAAAATAACTAAGCTCTACAGTTGTTTAGTATGACATATTGGGTCTTCTCCTTCCATAATCAGAAATGTCTGAAAGTGACAAGTGTCTGTCGTTCACTTATATACTTATAGCTTCCATTTTTGGTAGAATTTACATTAGGAATACATTTCATAAGTACAGTTAATCATCAATAGATGCAAAAAACTTGTAAAATGTATCACCAGAGATGCATTAATAAAGTCAACATTTTCAAGCTTGTAAAATGGTATGATCCACAACAGAAATGACCACGCCAAGAGCAAGTAAAACAGAACACCAAAGATGTCTGGAGAGTAAATTGTAGACTTTGGCTCTTACCTTAACTTTCATATTTATAGGAAGCCTGTGTCCCAAAGATACTAAATCAAAGCCATGTCAGATGATACAGAGTGTTCCTTGCCAACTATCGAAGACATATGTTTGAGAAGTTGCCTAATAGAATTGGAAAGTGCTAGACAATGGCCAGAACCACCCGCACATTTGTGTGTTTTTGAAGTCTTGCGTTGGGAGTTCTTGTTCTTCAGATTGTTTTTAGGTTCCACTCTGTCTATGAAACCAGCTGAAGGTACAGGAGACAGGAAATTATTAAACTAATGAGCATTCTTGTGGCTTTTTTAAGAGAGAC
The DNA here is from genome assembly GCF_905171765.1 of Bufo bufo. Lineage (NCBI taxonomy): Eukaryota > Metazoa > Chordata > Amphibia > Anura > Bufonidae > Bufo > Bufo bufo. Next base: position 203,242,424 of record NC_053397.1, on the reverse strand, counting down.
AAAACTCTGCGTTCGGAAGAAATAAAGTCTGTTAAACGGTTTTCTGCTCTTGAAACAACTTCATAGACGTGGCCACGATTGAGGGAGGAGAAAATTATATAATTAAGGTGTTTAAATATTTCAGGATCTAAGTATTTTTGTCTATGAAGTTTCCATGTTCATATGAGAAGAATAAACTTTAGGGTCATATCAAAGAAAATCCTTTCGATACAATGTGTGGGTTGAGGTGTTTAATTGCTTTATATGGTTCCATGGACTGGATGAACTCATGTATGTTCTTGAAAGAGCTAATAAGTTCAGTTAAGCTGCCTGTACCAAATAATCTTCTATATTTATCAATCTACAATAATAATAAGATTTTTCCTGGTGGTAGCCTCAAACTGTTCAATCACTACTTTTTCTTAAAGGAATGCTAATGTGTATGCCTTTGACTTTCTAGGAAATATATTCAAATGAGTTTTTCTTCCAAAAAGAAAAGAACACTAAGCTTGTCTGAAGCCAGTAGAAGTAAGATATGCTAATTTGAATATATTTTTCCCAGAAACACAGAGCAGCTTTGGCTAGACTACAGTATTCCTCGTGCATTCTAATTGGTCTCCGTAATGAGAAAAAGCACCCCAAGACCCCAACAAAGGCCAATTTAGCTAACCAGGTCAGTTTTTTCTTAAGACGCTTAATTTGTCCCTTTGAAAGGAGTACTGATTTGCACATTTCACCCAGAGACTGACTTGGCCATCTCTTTCCCAGTGGAGTATTATACATGGGGCTCTCCCTCAACCTTTATTAGTACTTTTAAATCTGGAAGAAATTATTCATTGAAAAATTTGGTGAATTTCATCCAAAATGAATTTCATGAAATTTGTTCATCCTTATTACATGTCATACTCAACACCACCAACTCAGACCACAGCAAGTTTGGCACTTTGACTTTCAATCTAAACCACCTTGCTTACTTACCAAAAGACTGATGTTATATTTCTCCTACAGTATCTTTTTATGTTAAGATCTAACTATGTGCTTAGCATGAATACTTCTTTGTTCAGGACAAATACGTTTTTGGCTCTCATATGTTCATGTATGTAACCATATAAAGAGCCACTTACAGGAGAACTGCTGTAAAGTATTACTAGCATTTATAATATATATATATATATATATATATATATATATATATACATATATCATAATCAATCAAATAGATACGTTTCTAACCTTATGTAGATGTTTTCCACTTTCCTTTGAATTTTCTTCTGTCTTTTTGCCCAGCACAACTGAAGACTGCATAGCAAAGAAATGTTGAGTTGGCATGAAGTCCATGAACAAAAGGCTACTATGGTAACTTGCCTAAATACCCTGAGGCTGCTGCATAACACCTATGGGCCAGGAATGTTCACAGAATATGGAAATAAATAATAAAAGCTCACATGTTTCCAGACTTGTTGATCCCTAATTCTGTTTATCTATAATCTTTTTCCAGTTAACACATCAATTCCAGTCCAGATTTCTGGAATGAAATGTCGCTCGTTATTGCCAATTATTGGGGATAATGCTCTTGCCTGGAAAACTGATCTGTGAACGGAAATGTATCTAGTGATAAAGGTGATCCAATATTTTTTTTATAAAAATGATCGGGTTAAAGTTACCCTCCAGTTATTTTTTGTGCACTCTGTACTTCTGGTTTATAGCAAAGGTTTGGGAGATATTGGTTTATTTTTTAATATATGCTGTTTAGGAAAAAAAAGGCTAAAATATAGCTATTCTTCACCAGAAAACCCATTGAAGAAATAAATGTCATATAGATTTAATTTTGTTTATAAAATAAGATTAATAAGTCCAATTTTTTTTTTTTGTTTTTTTTTTTTTTTTTTTTTTGGGGGGGGGGGGGGGATAAGTGAAAAAAATGGCCAGAAAGGAATGCAAATAAAAAACTCTATACTTCCACTTATCCCCTGCCACTTCTGTTTCAATGCTGGTCAAGACCCCGATACACTCCACTTCCTGGTCCCAACTTGACACACACAAGAAATGGCTTGGACTGCCTGCTCAGCCAATCACTGGCTCAGAAAGGTCACTACTGTGGCTGAACAGGCATTCCAAGTCATTTTCTGAGTGCTGATCTCTGGACCAGGAAGTAGAGGACAGCGGGGTCAAGTGCAGTATTGGACCAGCAGCTATTGGTGAAGTGAAGAGCCTTATTTTTTAAAAGGGATTGCTCAGGATTAGAATTGGCACCACCTGTCCACAGACTATGTCTGGCATTGCAGTCCAGCTCCATTCAGACACTGCCATACCAGACACAGCCCAAGGACAGGAGTGATGGTGTTTTAAGAAAAACAGTAGGCCCTTTAATTTAGAAAAAATACTTTAAATTAAACAAATTAATGTTTTAGTTTTTTTTTAATTAGAAACATGTGCCAAATTTTATATTAAAAAAATGAGGTGCCCAAGTGCCAACCTTGCTCTTCTCTCCTACAAGGAATGGACATGGAAGGCAAACAGATATTTTTCTATGAAGAAAGAGTCATCAATAACCCTCTTCAGCTACAAAATGTAAGAAGAATCTTTTGAAGGAAGACACTTGTGAGCATAGGCCAAGTTGACTCATAGCATTAGATCCAAGCCAACACTAAGGTCAACACAACTGCTGCACCTGTGGGAGCCTCTACCCTGACTTAATCCTCCCGTCTTCTAGTGGTTGGCAATGGCGCTCCACAGGACACATGATTAATGGGAATATATGAGATGGAAAGAAGAAACAAAACTTGAGTGTTTCACAGCTCATTCCTGCTGCTTGGCCACAAATCAAAGCATAGCTTGGAGATCTAGAGTCAATTGCCTATCTGTGACTCCCTAGAATGGATGATGTGTACAGACTGCGGGATGCTGAGACTCATGGAAAAAAGAGCTTATGTTTGTCTTTTGTTGCAAAGGTAAATGAGGCGGAGAGGATTGGCAGGCCCGGTAGCCTTTCTACTTCTAGAATCCAAAACACACATACTCCTGTCTACAGATGTCATTTCTTCTTTCCAATCCGACTTGCGAGGTTCATTGTGTAATCACCAAGCAGTCTTCTGTTTCGGATATGTTTTCCTCTGTTTTCTTTGGGGCAGACAAAGTACAACACAAGCAAATTGCTTCAAGATATGCTAAATGTGATACTTTTGTGCATATCCTACTGCTGTGCTCCACATCTCTTCTTGGTGTCCTGAAGGATATGTGAAGATATGAATCTTGGAAAAATCTAAAAATTTGATCACCTCTTGATTCTTAACACTTTTTATTTTATCCTGACCCTACCGTAGGATAATTTTGAAGGAGTAATAAGGATGACCCATCGTGTTTTCTTTAAGAAATATATATCGTGGGATGTTCAGGACCTCTAGACCATTGGTTCTCCCCATGTGTATTGTCTATGTACACTACATGTCTCTATTATTGTGCTTTTAATAGGTGCTACAAATACTGCATATTCTGATAGACATGGCGTACTTTAGTGTGATTTATTTGCTTAGTTGGTACTTAGCTTAGGATCTTTATAATAAACTGGTCTAGTTCCCAGATACTCAATCTTTGGTATGTTTACTTGCCATGTCTATAGGGCAGAGTTCCCCAATTTGTTGCAGCTAATGACCCACTTTAAGATATGACTGGACCTACTGACACACATTGGGCTTTGTTACTTCACTGGATGTGTTGCCACTATGTCAACAAACCAATTTGGCTTTGGACTAAAAGTAAGGGCAAATTTACTGGTAGTCCAGGTCTCTACCTCTTGGAGGAGTCCTGGTATGGTTGACAGCCAACCCATCAGGGTTAGAGACACCTGTGCATAGTACTAAAGGATCAGACAAAACTCCTAGTCAGGCAGCAGCCAATCACAACGGTAAACAGGCACAGGTTGGTACACAGGCAGACAACATGGAACAATTACCTTAGCAAGGAGCTAGCATGCTAGGAACCTAATTGCTCAGGCAAAGAAATGAGGTTAGCAGAACACAGTGTTATTGCAGAAACTTATAAGCAATTAAAAGCAGCCGGGCAGCTGCACACAGAGCAAGGAGAGGAGGGATGTAGTGAAGGTAAAAATAAGATAGTAGTAGTTCATTGAGTAATGTTCATAGAAGACACAGAGAGGCAGCGAAGGGCACGAGCTGCCGACATAACAAGCATTAAAAGGGAAAAGCTCACAACCTATATTTATATTATCTATTCACAATGGGTAAACTCTGGAGGCATCAACAATCACTCAAACTAGAGTCCTGAGACCCCCAATCTTCCTCATTTCATGATGAGAATGAGGAGTAGTTTGAATGGAGTGGTGGCTGAGCTCATGCACTGGCGTTCTATTCAAGGTCTAAGAGAATAACTAAAATATCCAAGTATGGAAGCTGGGGTGAATGGTTGACCCTCATGGAGCAGACATTTATCACCTATCCTGACACTGGGTGATAAATCTCAATTGTGGGACAACCCCTTTAAAGATAGGACCGAGCCACATGGATCTTACCCTAGTGTTAACTGTTAATGGTATTTAGAAGTTTAGCCCTTACATTTAAGGGGATTGTGTCACTTGAGCAAATAGCATTTATTATGTAGAGAAAGTTAATACAAGGCACTTACTAATGTATTGTTAATATCCATATTGCTTCCTTTGCTGGCTGGATTTGTTTTTCCATCATATTATACACTGCTCATTTCCATGGTATGACCACCCTGCAATCCATCAGTGGTGGCCGTGCTTGCACTTTATAGAAAAAAGTACCAGCCTGTGTGAGCTCCCACGGTACCAGCAATCAGAAAGACCGCCACTTTTTCCTATAGTGTACAAGTACGGCCACTGCTGCTGGATTACAGGGTGGTTGTCACCATGGAAACGAGCAGTGTATAATGTGATAGAAAAATGAATCCAGCCAGCAAAGGAAGCAATATGGACAATCACAGTACAATAGGAAGTGCCTTGTATTAACTTTGTCTACATGATAAATGCCACTTGCTGAATGGACACAACCCCTTTACGCTTCAGCAATATGTCTATCACATCTAGCTTACCCTTAGCACACAATAGTATTTAAAGCTGCCTCGAGGTGGGTTGTCACAGGTTGAGGAACACGGATCTAGGGGGTACTAGGCCAGCTGTGCTGTTACAAGGTGTAGCATAGTGTAAGATCATAACTCTAGAGGAACATCGATATAATTTATTTGAGTCGGTGGAACTAGGCTTAAGAACATTGAGAAGGATTTCGCTAGACAATTTTAGAGGTCGACACTTTACATTTTATACGGAGGCGATCTGAATTCCTCAATATTTGTTTTGCTATAAACCAGAAAAAAAAGAGTCCACAGCAGAGGGGAATTGCTCATACTTGATGCTTTTAGCAAATCACTTAACAAATGGACACCCCTGCTTATCTTGGGAATTGACCATAGACATCACAGCATAAGTGCCAAACCCCCTCTCTGCTGTGACTGTATAAAAAGTTTTGGGGTCATTTATAAACTCAATGGATAAATCAGTTCATACAATTATGTTTCTCAAAAGCCCAGTGGGAGGCCCAAAGCTACCTTAAAGTGGTTTTCTGGGACTTAGATATTGATGATCCATTCACAGGATAGGGCATTAATATCTGATCTGTTTTGGATCCAACACCCGGCACCCCCCGTGATCAACTGTTTCGGGAAGTGTCTAGATCCTTCCACTGTATAGTTTCTGGTGCCGACACACTTGAATAGGAACTGAGCTGCAGTACATAGGACAAGCCTTCTGTTTTTGGCTCATTCAACTGTATAGTTTATGGTTCTGGCAGCTGCCCAAAACTCTGACTGGTAGGAGTGCCAGTTGTCGGACCCCCACTGATCTTATATTGATGATCTGAGGATAGGTTATCGATTTAAGTCCTGGAAAACCCCTTTACAAATAGCTTCCTATCATCTGTTATGTTCTACCAAGGACATTGATCACCGTAATAGGTTATAAACCATCTGATCACTGGAATGTGCCCAGATACTTGAATGTGGGTCTTGAATCCCCATTCTTCCTCCACATCTGCCATAGGTGACAAATGTCCCTTGTGGGTCAAAACTTTGCCTTTGAATGTCATGGCTTACTATGACTAGGAACAATATGTTGAGGTTTTTTTCTGATTAAGGGGCCCATGTTCTTACACAGGGGCCCCTCTAGTTTCTCAATCTGCCTAACAGGTCCTGTTTTCAGGATACTTTTTGGTGTATGGTTGATATAATTATGATCAGTCAATGGGACATGTTCAATTTATAATCGGGTGTACTTGAGGACTGGCATTGAGAAACCTCGATATTGGGAGACTTACACCCTACTCTATTCTTCTATAGAGGAAAACTTGGTGATGGGTTATAATTCTAAAGAATCAAATTACTAACATAGTTTCAGCCAGTATATATTTCTACACAAATGTTTGCAAATGTTTGTCAATAGATTAGAAAGATAGATAGATATAGATAACATTTAGATAGCATACCTTCCTAGCTTCAAATCATCCAGGGCTTGAATCCTACCTGAGCAAGCCCAGTATGTTCTCCATGCAAAAACATGATTAGTCCATTGGTTTACCAAGGACCCAGTGTGTATGGTGCCTAATTTGGGACTCTGACTGAAGACAGAAACTGCAGGAGCAAATCCTTTGCCACAGGACAGCATGGTGGTTAAATAGTGCTAATTAAATCCTTATAGTGCGATTATTCAATATATAGTGCTCTTACCCTTATCTGTTGTCTAGTTTCTTTAAAAATCGCACTTTTATAATATGTTAATTACCTGGCTACCAGCAAGTAGGGCAGTTACTTGCTGGTAGCCGACGCATTCTCCTTTAAAAAAAAACGCCCCCTCCTCCTGTTGATTGACAGGACCAGCGAGCGCTCTCCTCCTCTGGCTGGCCCTGTCTGCGTTCTAAATCTCGCGCCTGCGCTGTACCGGTCTTCAGTCAGCGCAGGCGCACTGATAGGAGGACGCTCGCTCGGCCGCTCCTTCCTCAGTGCGCCTGCGCCGGGTGTAGATGTGACGTCATCGGCGCAGGCGCAGTGAGGAAGGAGCAGCCGAGCGTCCTCCTATTAGTGCGCCTGCGCCGACTGAAGACCGGTACGGCGCAGGCGCGGGATTTAGAAGCCCTTTGAATCCAAGCCCTAGTGTGTGGGAGATAGAGAAGTACTTTACGCTGTGTGCTCCATTGGGAACTGGGATGGGTGCTAATGCTGCTGATCAGGCTGACGCTGTACAACCAGTGGGAAGGCGATAGGTTCACTCTACAGTTCTGTGAAATGTGTCGGTCACTAGTGAGGCCATTTCTCTAATACAGAAGCTGCACACTGTATGTAATAAATCTCTATAAGGTTAAGTATTTATGGGATATAATTGGGGTTAGTCTTGTGTTCTTCCTGCCCATGAGTTATTTATGCCTCTGAAAATAAAAGCAGGTCCCAAACTGCCGTCTGAATGTATAGGACGTAACGTGCAGGGACACAAATAGACTGTAATCATTTCTATCTCCCATACTCTGCCGCACATTGTGAAATGCCAGGCCGTAGTTCCTGTGAATTCCAGGAATGCATTGGAGGGAGAGAGAAAGCTTCACATTTGTAGAGATTCCAGGCAGTCCAACTATTTTAACCAAAAAAGGCCCAATGTTTGTGAGAATTTTTATATATATTTTTTTTTTACTGTGGAACCTACTGTTGTGGAGCTTGTGGGGTATGGTCGGTATAGAGATGAGCGATTCGCTAAAAACTTTGTTGTAATACTGTACAGAGTACCCGCTCAGTACAGTATTAGAATGTATAGGTATGCTTGCTACATTGCAAACAGAAAGATCCTCTCTTCCAAATCACACAGACTTCCTTGGATATGGGAAAGCATGAGATATCCCTGACGAAGCTTTCTGAAGCGAAACCCGGGTCGGGTGATTGATTTTTTTATACTCCGCTTGTTACCTTCTTTTATCCTGTAAGTACAATAAAACCTTCGCAGTTCAACCCATGTGACTGGGCTTCACTATTTGTGGCAACCTTGATCTTTCACAGAGGTTCACAAAGGAGAGGGGAAAGAGAATCCAAGGGACCTGAATGCTTTCCCATATCCAAGGAAGTCTGTGTGATTTGGAAGGGAGGATCTTTCTGTTGGCTCTGGAGCAGCGCGGTCCATTTGAACAAACGCACCTGTATATGTGAACAGTACCCACTTCACAACTGGAACTCGCGACGCACCATGAAAAGGCAACGTACTAACGGCTGTTTATCTTTATTTTTATTTATGCTTGCTACATTGTATTTGTCTGCACCAGAATCAATCGGTGGTGGGATGAATAATGGGTGCAATATGGACGACTATTGTGGAATAATAACATTTTATTATAGTGAAATAAACAGATGGGAGGCTCAACACTTGGATTGATGGATAACGGTGGGTTCACTGCTCACCGGGTCACCCACCCAGTATAAAGTGAGGGTAAAATAAAATCAAAAGAGCAGGCACACCACCTTCTGGAGTAAAACTGTGACAGTCATTTATTCCCATGCAATATGAATAAAAACAAATCCTCAATACATAATCTAATAAGTGCATATATCCAATACATATGAATAAAAACATATAATCAATACATAATAAGTGCATATATTCAATACATTCAATAAAATCCAAAATAATAAAATAGATGTCTCCAGATGGGGAATAAATAAATCAAATCCCCATTTCACTCATCAGAAAATCGAAATCCAGTATAAAATGTCTCAAGAATGGAAACACAGCAATTTCTGTCTCAATATTAAGGGTGCAGCAATTTAGTAGCTATCAATGATGATCACCACCGAATAGGTCAAGTCACAGCCCAATGTGGGTAAGCGCACAGTAGTATTTTATACCTCCAGACAGACATTGCTGTGTTTCCATTCTTGAGACGTTTTATACTGGATTTCGATTATCTGATGAGTGAAATGGCATTTGATTTATTTATTCCCCATCTGGAGACATCTATTTTATTATTTTGGATTTTATTATGTATTGGATATATGCACTTATTATGTATTGAGTATAAGTTTTTGTTCATATGTATTGGATATATGCACTTATAAGATTATGTATTGAGGATTTGTTTTTATTCATATTGCATTGGAATAAATTACTGTCACAGTTTTACTCCAGAAGGTGGTGTGCCTGCTCTTTTGATTTTATTTTACCAACATTTTATTATAGCTAAAACTAACTGTTTAATGATTTAGGGCTACATGATTTGTACCTATGACACTGGCTGACCTCTTACATGTGCACTTGGCAGCTGAAGACATCTGTGTTGGTCCCATGTTCATATGTGTCCGCATTGCTGAGAAAAATGATGCTTTAATATATGCAAATGAGCCTGTAGGAGCAACAAGGGCGTTGCCATGGCAGAGAGAGCTGACCTGCTGCTCCTAGAGGCTCATTTGCATATATTAAAACTTCATTTTTCTCAGCAATGCGGGCACATATGAACATGGGACCAACACAGATGTCTTCAGCTGCCAAGCGCACATGTAACAGGTCAGCCAGTGTCATAGGGACAAATCTGCTGACAGATGCCCTATAAATGAGTTGTCCCAAGAAAAACATTCTTCATTTTTTCAAACCAGCACCTGGATCGGAATACCTTTGTAATTGTATGTACTTAAAAATTTAGTATAGCCACTGAGTTATTCAATAAAATCTACCTGCATAGCGCTGCCTGCTGTTTTTTCTTTTCCTTATTCCTCTGTCCACCTCATAAACATCGCTAAGGCGGACGCACATGCCCAGTTCCATCTCCAACTGCCACCAGTCATATGTCCAGTCATATCTACTGTTAGAAGCTGTGATTTGAAGAGAGCTACAGCAGAAAAGACACCCCATTGGACTATGATAGGGAAAGCTGTAGCAGAAAGGACATGCCCCCTGAGCTGTGATAGGGAGCAAGCTGCAGAAGAAAATATATGCCTCCTGAGCTGTGACATGGAGAGAGCTAGAGCAGAAAGGATACGCACCCCATTGAGCTGCCATCTTGAAATAAACCTAGAAGAGCAATTGGAGCAATCTCTGGATCCATGTGAGGTCCAAGGCTGGTTCTAGCTTTGTTAGAAAGAGATTGTCATGTACTATATGATGTCTGATCTTTAATTTTTTACATGAATCATTGGATAACCACTTTAACATAAGGAAATGTATGGGTTAAGGATGGGGTGGACTTCTAATGAGCTGGGTTACAGGAGCTGGCTGCATTAACTAGATCAAGGATCAGCAACCTCCGGCCCTCCAACTGTTCTGAAACTACAACTCCCAGAATCCTCCCTTCACTTCTATGGGAGTTACATGAACAGCCAAGAAAATGTGCATGCTGGGAGTTGTAGTTCCACATCAGCTGGAGTGCCAAAGGTTGCTGATCCCTGAACTAGATGTTTAAGTATGAATTTGCAAGCAGGATTTATGGAGCCGAACATTCAATACTTGGCAATAAGCTCCCTGACAAATGTAAGTCAAAAGTCAGAGTTGCCAGGTGTTTTTGTAAAAATATTGTAGCCTGCAATATTATTATTGCGTTCAAAAACCCAGCAGAAACCTGACGTCTATTATTAGTCAACAAGAACCATCATTCTGGTCATGGCTCTCTTAAAGGGGTTGTCTGACCCTCACCCCAAAAAAGCTTAGTAAGTGCTTAAAATTTTCTGGAAACAAAGAAAAAAACACACACCCCTTTTAAATGCTACTCCAACAGTGAGGCTCCCATCCTTGCTCTTTCCATTCCCCTGTGGACTGGAAATGATAAAGTCCCATTCATGCAGCCCTTAATTTTCCTCCAGAGTGGCAATCAAGTTACAGCCCCTGCGTTCACAAGCTGCTTTTGGACACGTCACGGTTAAGGCCATTGGGGCAGCAGTGGTCAACTTGACGTAGACGGGACGTCTTGACTATAAAGGTTGCTGGAGCTCAGTAAATTTTTGGGGAGGTTGGACAACCCCTTTAAGAACGAACTGTTGCAAAATCGAATTAAAAATAATAATCTACTGTAAGCAATATTAACTTTAGATGTAACTAATATATTTGTTGCTCCTGTTGTTCACCTTGGATGATACATGCAATGAAATGCAGTCAATGTTTTTCCAAATCCCGAGCTCGTGGCCAAATGAGAAAGAGCACAAAAGACGTCCTTGTCGTTTTAGACATAGCATTGAATTTTGTTATGTACAATATAATTCCAACCTCTCATTCCAGCTTCAGACCTCTGTCTACACAACCTCACGGAGACTATGGATGGGTTTGCATAGCACATACTTTCAGATGATTTACAGTACAATCTTCTTTCTATAACTTTTCGGAGTCCTTGAATTCAAACATGTGGGCTATAAGAAGTAGTGGTTCAACTTCAAAGACCAGACGGTACATGATGAATATGATGTATCTGACAACTACCACTGTAAACAACAAGCCATGGATTCTTACCTTTCAGCCATTTTGACATTAGAAATGCACTGAATGTGAGATATATATTTTTTCATAGCAACTCGCTTTAATAATTTCTACCCAACTCGAATCTCCCACTCCTGAAAAATACTTTATCAGGACAGCTCTATTAAACATTTTTGACTGATACATCATGCATAATTTACATACAGTTCATATATACGCCGATCAGACACAACATGAAAACCACTGGTAAAGTGAATAGCATGGATGATCGTGTGACAATGATGCCTGTCTGGGGGCTGGATATATTAGGTCCTAAATTAACAGTTTGTTCTTGAAGTTGATGTGTTTCTATGCAAACAAAACAAAAATGAGCGACCATAAGATTCTGAATGACTTTGGGCCAAATCTTGATAGTTATATGACTGGGTCAGAGCATCTCCAAAAAGGCAGGTCTTGGATGGTGCTCCCTGTATGAGATAGTTAGTAGTACCTACTAAAAGTAGTCCAATGAAAAACAAATGGTTAAAAAGCTACAGGGTCATGGACGCCGAAGGCTCAGTGATAAAATTGTCTAGTCTGGTCCCATGAAATAACTAATGTAGCACAAACTGTTGAAAAAAATTACTGTTTGCTATGATAGAGAGGTATCAGAAGACACAGGGCATAGCAGGTCTACCAGTCAGAGTGCTGATAGTATTTTGTGTTTATCAACGAAAGTGTCTACACTAAGTATGTGAACATCAGAACTGGTCCATGGAGCAGTGGGTGAAGGTGGCCTGGTCTGATGAATCAGATTGGTTTTAGATCAGGTGGACAACCAATATCATGTGTATTGCTCACCTAGGGTAGAGATGGTATCAGTATGCACTATGGTAGGAAGACAAGCTGGTGGAGGCATTGTGATGCCCTGGGCAATGTTCTGCTGGGAGACTATGGGTTTTGGCATTTGTGTGGATGTGACACATACCACCTACCTAAAAATTGTACAGACAAATACCCCCCATTCATGGCAGCAGTATCTACGAATTGCCATGTCCTTCTTCAGCATTTTAAAGTCCTGGTCACAGCTCAAAAATAGCCCAGGAATGATTTGAGGAACATGACAAAGAGTTCAAGGTGATGACTTGGACTCCAAATTCCTCAGATGGCAATCTGATCGAGCATCTGTGGGATGTGGTGGAAAAACAATCTATGAAGACCCAAACTTGCAATGTACAGGATTTAAAGGTTTGGCTGCTAATCTGTTGGTGCCAGAAACCACAATTCAAGGTCTTGTGGTGTCAATGCTCTATTTTTTCAACGCAATAGCCAGGTACATATTATGCAGATGGTTGTAATGTTTTAACTGGCAGTAAAGGGTTCCCAACTGTAGACACTTTTATATGATTTACATTTTGAGTGCGTAGGAAGTTACTTGTGATTCTGACTATTTTGCATTTGAACAGACGTAATCCTATCAAACACAGATGATGTTCACCAAAATGTAAAATCGGCCATATATCAGCAAATAGGAACCTGGGGCAATAGATACGTGTCCATTCTGATTATCATTTTCCTTTTCCTTTTTGGCTTTTTTCTGTTAGTTGTGATGACAATTTTTGCAACAGGGAGTGGTAACCGGAAGGGCAGCCATATTGGTTGTTACTTTTGAATTAGCAGAACGTTAGCTAGGCTTTTTCTTCACCCGGGGCAAAGACATAGTTTGCAGTCTCCTCCCAATATGAAGCTCATCACCCCCCACCCTCAATTAACTTAATGTAACATTTTTACATTGCTTCATTTCACTTAAGCAACAATACAACAGGATGTTACATAAGTATCACACACTATATAGTTATAACCCAGGACACAGGTGTGAATAGAGTTTTATACTGTACATATACATAAATTGCAAACCAGACTGTGGCACAGAACCCTGTGCTAAATAGGAGGACTCAGTGGAGAAGAAGGAATGTTGGAGGACCACATGTACATGCTAGGTTGGATGGCTGCCGTGTCAGCAGTAAAGATGAGCGAGTCAATTCTAAACTAATAGTAAGACCGGAATTTTCCAAAAATTCTGGTCAATTCCAAATCCAATTTTTGGCAATTCAATTCTGGTGAATTTCTCAAAATCACATTAGCCATTTTTCAGATTACAAGATAGGAAAGTTGAAGACGATCACATGACCCAAGGCAGACATTTTTTGGACCTTTTTATTTTTTTTTTACATAAAAAAAATCCTAAAGTGCAGTTTATTTTACAAGAGGCTGTTTGGTACCATCAGCTGCCATATGTTTACCCATAGCTTTATATGTCACTGCCACTTTAAAAGTACTAATGCTGTCTTGGCATTAAAGAACTTGAAAGGGGTTGGACACAGTCCTAGTAGACCTCAAAGTGTCATCCACAACTCTTCAGAGCAATTGGAGCATTTTAATTTCTGAATAACAGAATAAAGTGGTCTTAAAGGGCAGAAAATGCTCAAAACCCCATATGTTGTTGTGTATTTCTAACGAGGGGAGCAAATCCTGACCATGTGGTCCGTTGCGAACAGCAATCCCCAGCAAAAATGTATACAATGGAGGATGCCCGCAGCGGACCACATGTACCACAAAGACATCCTACACAGGATAGCCAAATGTGTGGATGTGATTGGCTATATAAAACAGAGATTTACAAAAAAATGGTGCACTACAATGGTAAATGCAATTGACAATATATGGGTAAACCCTCACACTGATATTAAAATGAGACTTTTGCCAATATATTCTTATATCAAGAACATAATAGAGCCCGCGCACCCCGTCAAGGTATCTCAAAGTGGCAACTCCAGGTTACAATGTGCCTTGATTTTGATCTATGGGTAACATTCAGGTGCACCTGTGCGGCCTGCGTCACATGAGTCAGTGGTAGGTGGGACTCACAGCCTCGTTCCTCCTCCCATTGTATTTGTGATTTTATACTGGAGGTAACTGGGAGTTGTTCACTGTGTGTCGGACCTTATGCCCTTGTAATTTCCCATACAGCCCCTGTAATTGCCTATACAGCACAGGTAGGTTTGCGTTAGGTCCCGTGCCACTTTGAGATACCTTGACGTGATGGGGGCTCCGGTATGTTCTTGATATAAGAATATATTGGCGAAAGTCTCATTTTAATATCAGTGTGAGAGTTTATCCATATATTATCAATTGCATTTACCATTGTAGTGCACCATTATTTGTAAATCTCCATTTTCAATTCTGGAGGAATTTATGCGGACCTGCATTGAATAAACTGATTCAGCCGAATCAAATCCAAATTTCAAGAAATTAACTTATCACTAGTCAGAAGCTTTTCCAAATTATATCGGAACTACTACAGTAGAGAATTACGTAGACCATAGGCCCTGAGCTGTGCCCCAAAGCTACAGACCACAAACTATCTAAACCATTATAGACCCCTCTAGTCTATACCCCTCTAGTCTCGTCCTTGCTGCCTTGCCCTCTGTCTTCAGCACCTTTACAAAAATTGTCATGTGACCTGTTTGCAGGTCCTGTTCTCATTTGTAACAGGGACAAAGCAATTTTTTTGCAGTTTTTGCAGTTAAATCTGTTACAACACAGAGGGTTAACTCTTGTCCTGTGAACCTGTGACAGATTCCACCACAGTGTTCATAGTTCATATGAGGAGAGGTTAAAGTTACAGAGTGACTTGGTCACTTGGAGTCACAGTACAGTTACATCATTGGCATAACCTATGACATTAATGTCAAGGGTAACCCTCCTATTGAAAAAAAATATATATCAAGTTCATAATGTCATCTGAGGCCTTTGCTATTTGTATATTTGCTGAGGATCAAACATCATTCCCAATATATAATCTTTGCTAAAGCTTGGGAGGTGGGATACATGAACTGAAATTTGATGGACTCTGATAGCGTTCGATGTCTCACAATTCATCATTGCAACACACCATCTAACTACAGCTGGGCCCCTTACACACATTTATGATGTATTTAACCCAAACATGCATCCTCCAAGCCACAACGATGTCCCACTGGTGTGCAGTGCTGAGTCAGGAGCATTAACCTGTCCAATACCAGCATGGTTACTGTATGTTCTCTAATAATTGTCGCCTTAGGCAATGGAATAGTTCATCACATACAAGAGAACGCGGTTCTGCAAAAAATAATAATCCACAAATGTTCCTAGGACCATAGTGCGGCATCTGGTTCTCATTTCATCCCCAGGCATTTTTACCTTCTGTTTCTGTGCAGATACCAGCTGGACATCATGTCAGTTGAGGTCCCCTACTGTATGAATGACCCTCCTGCTATTTCAAGGTAGTAAATTCTTATGGCAGGTTCATCCCCATGATACAATTAGCTACAGAGCTTTTTTCACTACTTCTTTCTGCAGTTCTGCTCCCAGAAGACCACGTGGCCTTTTCACCACTTAATTTACTGTGTATGCTTTTTGGCAAAGTATGACATTCCTTTGATATCTCCTTGCCACACTTGTATAAGTTTAGGGCTACACGATCATCCTGTATACACATTAAATAGCACTGCGATATTGCGTGATAAGGGTGCGGCTCAATATTGCGCTGGCTGCATGCGACCAAGCCACATCAACCCGTGGAGGCCAATGACCATAGAAATGTGCAATAAAATTGTGCAGTCTTTGGTTTCCCTAGGAGGATATGGCTTGAGCACAATGGACCAGCCACATCATCAGCTGTACTCTAATGCATGTGGTTGTGGGGTCGCATGCAATGCCATGATTACAACATTAGGTAAGTGCAAAAAATCTAATGGTGATGGATTTTCTTAGATTATTGCAAAAATCACTTATAGACCCTCCCTCTACTAAGCAATCTTACTTGGTTAATACAATGCCATGCAGCCCAGGTTAAAAACTGCTTCTGGACATCTGGAAAGTAGCTGTTGCATGTTTGCAGCCTAGCAGGTAACAATGAATTACCCAGGGTTAGCTTAGATAAAAAGAGGACCTGTTACATCCTTACAGAAATGCAACTGGCTGTATGCCTTTGCCTCCACGTCTTTAATGACTCCAATTGATTATTTTCCTTCCCTTCTACTCCCCCTTCTTCTCTTCTAACTCGGAATCTCTTTCTAGGAATGATTTCTCTATATGGGGTTGTTTTCTGCTAGACCTTTGGGACCCATTGTTGTGTCAAAGCCCGGGACCAGAGGAGGGCACTTTTATACAGTGGCAGGCCAGTCCTACCCTGCTTATGGCAACTCTACTCAAAGCACTTCTCAGTTTTCATGGGGGTACGGGACGTTATATTCCAGGGAGTCAGCATTATAAATAGTGATGAGCGAAGTTTACAAAAATTTGATTCGGCTGCTTTTCCGGATTTCAGAAAGAAATGAAGTGCATTTCTTTGTAAGTAGCGGGCACAATGACGGAGAAAAGCGATTGAGCCACCCTTGTCATTGAACCCCTCAGATGCCTCTTTCATCTCTAACCGCGGCATCTGAGATGAAAAATGAGGGCTTCCAGGGGTTAATCAGTAAATAAATAAAAAATCACCTTATCCATTTGAGCACAAAGAGGCCGCCGTGGCCATCTTGACTGAACATCCCCTGCAATATCTTGGATGGTACATGATGGTGTCACCACACTGGCCGGCACGGTGACATCATACGTTACTGCGCATGAGATTTTGCGCAGGATCTTCAATCAAGATGGCCATGGCGGCCTCTTCGCGCTCAAATTGATGAGGTGAGCATGATTTATTTTTTTTTACCGCCATTTCAGTTAATTCGATTTGTTACCACGAAGCACAAGGGAATTTGGCTTCTTGGCAAATCACATTTTTCCTGAAATTCAGATCAAAATCCACTTCAGTCACTTTGATTCACTCAACCCTAGTTATAAACACCTGCTCTGACTCTTCTTGAAATGTTATTTCAGGTTCTGGGAATATTGAATACCCTTCATTGAATGCTCCTTTCCCCTGTACTTCATGAGTCCACTCTTAGGTGCCTGGTACAGTATCCCTGTGATTTATCTCAAATCGGTTCCCTGTAAGCGATACATGTTATTATGAGAGAAGGTAATTAAATCAAGACTTTTAACCTGCCGGGATTCTGGCAAATCTATGGTCGAGTTCACACATCAGTTATTTGATCAGTTATTTCCATCAGTTTTTGGAGCCAAAACCTAGGAGTGGAGGCTACACAGAGTTAAGGTATAATGAAAAGATCTGCAGCTGTTTTGTGTTATTGACCCGCACCTGGTTTTGGCTCACAATAACTGATCAAATAACTGACGTGTGAACAAGGTCTAAGCAGACAATACCTTTTTCCCTTTTAACTGCTATCAGTCTATCTATCTGTATAATATATCTAATCTAATTGTAGTACCCCAGACCTGGGGGTACTACAATTTTGTAAATAGTTTTATATTATTTCATCTTGTAATTTTATGTGTTATTTTATATGCTTCTGGCCGTTTGTTCCAGCAAGGTATGATTGGCAATGGTTGACAGGACCAGGGCTAATCACCCTGTTGTTCTCCTCGTGGTAGGAAAGGGGCTGGTCCTGCTTCCTGCCAGGAGAGGGAGTTCCTGAGTAACCACAGAGGGCAAAGGAAGCACAAGCCTGAGCTCCTGCTCCTACATAGGATTCTCCAGAGAGATCAACTTACTCCAAGCCTCCAGTGAAATCTTGAGATGCTAGACAGCAAAGTACACTGCTACAGCTATCATTAAAGACACTTCTTAAAGGTGAGGGACTACGGCTAAGACACCCATCACCCAGAACATTACTAGGCCAGTGCAACCTAAGTGCTTAAATTGCCATCATCCAACCTGATTCCATAATCCTTTGCTGGTGCCAAAGAAGTTTGCACCTGAAATTTGCTGCTGAGCAACCATGGCACTAAACTTCATCAGGGACTTTTTCTACTCCCAATCTCTCTAACGGCTCCACCAGGACTTGCTGCATATCTACCAACTATGTATATCATATCTATCTATTTAACTATCTATCTTTTATCTCGTATTTCTAAAGAAAATATATTTCTACAAAACATAAGGGGGCATTTATTTAATATGCTATGCCTGTTTGTGATTTTTGATGAGCTGTACTTTCACACACCACTTTTAGAAATGGAGTGAGAAGTTGGTCAGGTTTTGCACACTTATGAAGTGCTACTTTTTAGAATGTAGCAAAAAAGTTGCCGCCGGTTGCGACTCCACGACCAGCAGCACCCAATTTCACTGAACAACATTCCACTTGTGCAGAATTTATACATGCCCCATGTTCATACATTTGGGGCAGGTTAGCATAACGACTCCAAACTTAAAACTAACTTCAAATACACCTACGATGATAAATTAAATTTTGGTGTAAGTTTCTGTTGAATGTTGGATAACTCTCAGAAACTAAACTTTCTTTAGAAGTAGGTAGATTTCCCCAGGATAATATAAATTGATGAATGGATAGCTGAAACATGTCTGGACATTGTGATCACAGCAATATGTTCATATGTTATCCGATCTTCTGTATCCAGAGGAAGCAGACAGCAATAATGTACAATAACTGATTACAGGAAGAACCATATGATGACGCATCACACACCTGCTCTTCCTCTCGGTATCACAGATGTGTCCATTATTCTGTGCAGATTTGAAGATATTTGTGTTGCTCTTAGTTAAGAGTCTTTATCACATTTTGGATGAACCAGTGTGAAAACATCGGGTTGGTTATTGTGTCACAAAGTTTAATGTCATGCCACACCCCTTTCTCACTAAGACATGTCCCTTGGTGAACGAGGCACAAAAACACATGATAAAATGTGATGCAAAGCATGTACATAAACTTTTTGGTGCAAATTAAGCCAAAAGTGTGGTGCACTTAGCTTAGTAAATCTTGCCCACAGAGTTTGATAATAAAATTCTAGCTGCCTGAAGCTATCACTAGGGGGAGCTCATGAGTTTGCTGCATACTGTACTATTATTAAGCATAAGGTACAAATTGTACAGGGTGGACCAGAGGCGGACTGGTTAAAGACCATACAGGGAATTTTCCTGGTGGTCTTAGCCATCCGAGCCCTCCTCACTGCTGCTGGCTGGGTACTTACTACTGGGGAAACTATATGGGTCATTATTAGAGGAAGTCCAGGCAGCATGCTGAAGGTAGGGCTGGCTTGGTCTTGTGGACCACATTATCACTGCCTGCTCATATCCATATTAGAGACAACTGGTGGAGGACAGAATGTGGCAGCTATTGATGGCCACTACAGAGGGATAGTTTCTAGGGAGGTATTTTGTGCTGCACTGTGGTATTTGATTTTGTGGGATGGTATTCTGTGGTGCACTATGGTATTACTGACCCAACCAACTTGTATTAGCCCCAATCAACTTGTGTTGCCCCACCCTCTGTCAATTTGGACTCACCTACAACATTGGGGCCACTTTTAGTTTTTTTCCAGGGCCACTTTAAGTTCCCAGTCCGCCCCAGGGGTGGAAATTCAAGTACAGCATATTCCGCTCTCTCAATAATATGCAATAATGATTACAAAGAATATGTAGTGGCAGTGTGCAGGGTGACTATGTCTATGTGCAGAGAATCCTGCTGTGAGCTTTGTAATAGGACCATTATAGCCCCTGCATTGTGAGCAATGGGAGAAGGAGAGAGTATGCAGGAACAACAGTTGACAGAGAGGACTTACATCCAGATGTTGGCAGACAAAGACTTTGGAACTGTATGAGTATGAGTGTGCCTGGTGTAGCATGTTTCAGGGTATGGCCAACTCATGAGACCTCCCAGTGACTTTGGAGAGGACCTGGAAGGAACAAAAAGGCAGACGAAGACTTCCTGCTGATGCTAGGTATGAGTTATCAAGCAGGTGGTAAAGAGTGAAAGATAGTGATGTTCCTTCTACTGGTGTGAAAGAGCCAAGCAGCGGTTAGGTGGGTCATTAGAAATGAGTTAGATTTGAAACAAATCGGATTCAACCTGAATATTTAAAAAATTTGAGTTGCATCTTAATCCAAATTTTTTAGTGATTTAAACTTCAAATTTTGGAGAAAGGAGAGATAGACAGAGATACAAATACAAAAATAAATCAATGAGAGAAAGACAAGAGAGACCCAAAAACAAATCTGTCAATTAATTTAGCTGACTGTAACCCATACAGAATTTTCAGCAATTCAATGATCTCTAACCCCGAGCAGTGTCTTGTGCCTGCAACCTGCAATTCCAGGTTATACTGTAGCTAAAAAAAACAAGCATGTTTTCTTAAAGATGGTATCCAACTTAATGAATTAGGACTGGAACTGTATTTGTCAAAATTGTCAGTGTTTGGCCTAGGACCATTCTCCATGTTGCTACTTAGGACTCCGCTCCTGTTTGATAAAAAAATTTCTGTTCAACTGCAAGACCTGAAGCAAGGTTGCCTATCCTACCCAGTTCATAAGCTTGTTAGGGTATTTTTTAATTTATTTTACTTCTTACCTTCATAGGATAAATTATTGTAATAAATACATAATGTATAATATAATGTAAAAATATTGACTCTCTCACCATGATTCTACCACATGGACATAGCTGGGGATGTCCGCAACATCTGAAAGATTGGGAGAGTACAGTATTATTGGCCTTGAGAGAGACATCTGGATGACCTCAGCCTGTTTTCCATCTGAACACTACTAGTACTGTTTCACAGCGAGACCCTCCATCCACTAGGCCAGATGCATCATTTTGCCATGCTTTATTCTCCTGGATTTAACCTGCTTCCCACTAAAAAGACAGGAACAGAATCAGATTGAAGGCAGGATGTGGCGTTAATTGAATTAGGGTCTGAACCAAAGTTTGCTCTTGAAACAGATCACTTGTTTCGTCTTGGCTTTGAAGGGTTTTTCGCTTGGCAGACAATTAAGGCATAATGTATGGGGTGGACCTGCTGTGATTACCACACGGGGGTCCTATAATCCTGTTTGATTTGAATGTGGTTTTGTAGGAAGCAACTACCACTTGAACATAAAAGGGAAGCTTCAGCCGGGAAGTCTCTTTAACTTGAATTCCATGGATCTGCACAGTATAATCCGACCTCCAGTCCTGCTTCTTGTCACATGGAAATAAACACTGGCAGGGTAACCACTGGAATAGATGCAGGCTCCTGGTATCTTCTTAGCAAAATTAGCCTGGACCCCATTAACCCCTTTTCCCATGTGGAGATATTGTCCCGTACAAAATATGGGGGGGGGGGGGGGGTTGGTAGTTTGGTTAAGTAGGGGATTTGATGATTGAGAACAAGCTATGATTGTTCACATCTGACCAGAGGTCAAAACCTACAGCAATGTATGAATTAGAAGGAGTAGGAGGAGTTTTTTATTTTATTTAAAGGGGTTTTCCCAGATCAGAAAATTGATAGGCCATCAATATCAGATTGGTGGTCGGGGAGGTCTAACCCGCGAACACTGCCCTGCTAATCAACTGATTTAATGGGCCTCTTCACTGTTTACATGAGTCCATTCTCCTGCACCCCATCTTTTTAGTAGCCATGGTGCAAAGTGCTGCAGGTTCAACACATTTATTTCAATGAGACAACACAGCAATGAACAGTACGTTTGCTACTAAGTTGATGGCACACTGGTAGGTGGACCATGTAAGCAATGAAGAGGCTGAAGAGCTCACGCCAACTCTACTGACCCTTTAGTAGTACAGCTGATCAGTATGGTGCCGAGAGGTTCCCCCCTTTGCCCCCCTGCCAATCTGATATTAATGGCCTATACTGAGCATAGACCATCAATATTCTGATCCTGGAAAACCCCTTCAATAGATGAATGGATCAGTTGTAGAAGTTTCTGCCATAAATCCGCTGTATGTAAACATACCCTAATGGGCTTCAAAGGTCTAGATGACAACACACCAATTTGGTGCTGGTGTTGAACCCAATGACTTGTCACAAAGGTCTATATGGAAAGTGGTCAGAAGGATCCAGAGCCCAACATTGCCTATAAAGACTTCTGCATTTACACTTTAGGTGAAACTTGATGGACTTTCAACTTTTTTTCAAGTGTGCAATGGTGCTACTACTATGTAAAGCCCTGTTCACATCATGTTAGTAATGCACACTTTGCGTGCATGCCGAGAGAAGCTACCCATGTACATGTTAACCATATTCATAACCCAACAGAGGCGAAAGGAGTGCCCATTTGGCCTCTGCTGGGCTAGTGGACCCCGGTTTAAGGTATGGAATAGCATAGTAGACTAAGCTATTTCATACATTGGTATACAATGAAAGCCTAGGGATGACATATCTCAACATATATGTCAAGTGAAGGCTGATAACATGATATAAAGGTGATGTGTTCATGACATGGAGTTAAATTGTGCATGAAAGTGGTATTATCAATCACTTGACACATTTGCAATCCAGTTTCTTTCACCTAGCTTAATCTGAACACTGTTCTCCCACATCAACGCCTTGACTGAGCTGCAATGTATTATACAGTGTAGTCTGCAAAACTTTATGCAAAAATATCCTATATCCAGTTTGCACACAGATGGCTCCAGCTTTTTGGCTCTGCTACATGTCAATGGAACATGTCTGTGTGTTGTTTTTTTCTGAAAAACATACAACTTATGGTTGGCATATCTTCACAGTTTGTTCCTTTTGTCTAACTCCAGCTATGGAAAAATATTGTGCATACTGGATGGGCAGTGAAAGTTGTAATGAGAATGACAGGTAGCTGGTATGTATCCTTGTTGCTGGCACAGTACGGGCATCCACAGTTATAAATTGCTGTAATAACATTTCTCGTAAGATGTTTGGCTGTTCACTTTCTGGAAAGGGTCAGACATTTTGGCATATTCCCTGGAAAATACTAGGTGTTTTATAGAAAAATTTTAATATTTGTTGGGTTCAAGAAAAGACCAACTTTCTCACTCTGGAAATTCCAGTAATGGTCTAACGATAAACGCCAGGAGGAGACTATTCACGATTTTTTTTTTGTAAATGAAAAATCCATGTTGAATATTACAGTTTATATCATTGAAAGCTTTTTGCTTTCAGTGTTCAGCACCACTTGATGGGATTAGAGATAAACTAATTTCTTAAAGATCTATTCGGGTCTGATTTAGCTGAATTGGCCATCCAATTCTATTCAGGTCCAAAAAAAAGTACCAAATCTAAAGTGATCCAATTGCCTGGAAAAGTCTCACTCCCTTCCTCTCTTCCTCCCAAATTCATTTTCATTTAGAATCACAACTTTTTGAAAAATTTGAGTCGAGTTTTAGAATTTTACTATCGATTCGCTCATCTTTATGTGGAATTATAGAATAGCTCACACAATGACATCACGACCAACTTTTTTTCAAAATCTATTTTTACCAGTGCATATACTGTAGCTATTTTAAGGGTCTACAATGCTTCCAATATCAGCTTGACTAACATCGTCCTACCCAAAAAGAAATGGGCCCATTACCCTCTTTTGTTATTCACATGCATGACTGTTACAGTCAAGTTATTTTACCCAGAGTCCTATGATTAAGCTGTTTCTAGACATCCACTATTAGGCTACTTTCACACTTGCGTTGTTAATTCAAGTAGGTAGATCCAGCAGAGGATCTCAATACCTGAATTAAACGGATCAGTTTTGATTTTGCACATCAGGATGCATCCGTTCCGTTAGGATGCGGTTGTGTGAAATCAAAACGGAAAAAAAAACTAAATACATTGAAAGTCAATAGGTGACAGATGCGGTTTATTAGGCTACAGAAAAAAATTGAACCGTCACCATTGACTTACATTGTTTTCAGTGCCAGATCAGTTTTTTTCCGTTTTTATGACCAGACACAAAACCACAGCTTGCAGCGGTTTTGTGTCCGGTCACAAAACGGAATGCATCCTGAACGGAAGACATCCTGATGCATCCTGAACGGATCTCTTTCCATTCAGAATGTAGGAGGAGTAAACTGAAACTTTTTTTTTCCGGTATTGAGATCCTCTGCTGGATCTCACTACAAGAAAACAACAACGCCAGTGTGAAAGTAGCCTTAACTGTGCTGTCCAATGTTTAGTCCCATCGTTACTTAAATATAGTCTAGCAGCTAATTAATAAAATGGTCAATATAAGAAAATATATTAGTCTTGAAGGGTAATGTGGCCTTATACAGGGATAGATGTATTCCCTGTGCTAGAATTGCGGAAATTGTTCCTTAAGCCCCGTTTTGCACAAAATGTGGCACTGTCAAATGTTTGTGGCATAAAAGCAGCTTCTCTGGAATATGGGTTGGTGTAGGTGTAGGAGCACAGTCTTCACAGATTCAAGATTACTTATGCAGAGCAGAGCACTAGCTGATCAGTGAGGACTCTGCTCCCCTGTGGTCAAGCAGAGCAAAAGCTGATTGGTGAGGACTTTGCTCCCCCATAGTAGAGCAGAGCAGAAACTGATAAGTGAGGACTCTGCTACCCCGTGATTGAGAAAAACTGAAGCTGATCAATAAGGGCTCTGCTCCCCAGTGGTAGGGAAGAGCAGAAGCTGATCAGTGAGGACTCTGCTCCCCAGTGGTAGGGCAGAGCGGAAGCTGATCAGCGAGGACTCTGCTCCCCATGGTAGAGCACAACAGAAGCTGATCAGTGTGATCAGTGAGGGCTCTGCTGATTCTGAGCAACTATCTATTAATTAATCCAGGAGGAGCGATCTATTAGTTACTTAATCTAGGGGACATCACTGATTTCCTGCACAGCCATGCTTCTATCCACCCAGTGCAGTTAGTACCATTCACTTGAATGGAGCTTTGCCGCAGTTCCCATGCACAGTGGGTGGCCGGTGTGCTGCTATGCAGGGGAACACTATGAAGGGGTTGCAGCGCTGATATCAAAGTTGGTTTCCAGGATCATAAAGTGATGGAATATCTTGGTAATATGCCATTTGAGATGGAAATACCCCTTTAATGTTTGTAAAAAAAAGATTATGTCCTTGTCTTGTGAGCCTAAATATCTTTTTAATTTTCAGCAGTATCCACGCTTATGAGCAGCTGATTGGCATTGACCACTGATATTTAATCTATAACTGTACATAGATTCTTCTCCACAATGTTTTAAAAGGAGGAGCCTGTGAAACAGATATCCCAATCATATTGGATGATATTTGACAATGTATGTAGTTACTAGTGTTGACCGAGCACCAAAGTGCTTGAGTGCTCGAGTAGAACACTTCACAATGCTCGGTTGTTCTACCGAGCACCCGAGCACAATGGAAGTCAATGGGAGAACCCCAGGCACCCTCTGCTCTGAAGATAGGAGGGTGTCGGGACTCTAGTTCGGCTTAGGAGTCCCTGCTCTGACTCCATATATAGCTATTGCCAGTGCTTGGGGACACCCCAGTGTATTTAAATCTAATTTCTGAAAAATTTCTGCCAGGATTTGAACTCCCAACATTAGAGGCAAGGACCTTATCCACCCTTATCCACTCAGCTATAAAGCTGAATACTAAACTGTGTAAGAAAAACCTCATAGTAGTTTCTGATGTAGTGAGTATTCCTATTCAGCAGAAAACGTATTTTATATTTCTGTGCAGTTTAACATGTAGCTCTATAGTGTAGTGGTTAATGTCCTTGCCTTCTAATGTGCAATGTTGGGAGTTTAACTGCTTTACCTGCAGACTATCAGCTTTAATTTGAGGGTATTTACATCCAAATCAGGTGAACGATGTAGGAATTACAACAGTTTGCATCTCCCACTTGTTAAGGGACCAAAAGTAATGGGGCAATTGGCATCTCAGCTGCTCCATGGCCAGGTGTGTGTTATTCCCTCACAATCCCAATTACAATGAGCAGATAAAAGATCCAGAGATCATTTCAAGTGTGCTATTAGCATTTGGAATCTGTTGCTGTCAACTCTCAAGATGAGATCCAAAAAGCTGTCCCTATCAGTGAAGCAAGCCATCATTAGGCTGAAAAAACACAACAAACCCATCAGAGAGATAACAAAAATATTAGGCATGGCCAAAACAACTGTTTGGAACATTCTTAAAAAGAAGGAACACACCGGTGAGCTCAGCAACACCAAAAGACCCCGGAAAACAACTGTTGTGTATGACCGAAGAATTCTTTCCCTGGTAAGGAAAACACCCTTCACAACAGTTGGCCAGATCAAGAACACTCTCCAGGAGGTAGGTGTATGTGTGTCAAAGTCAACAATCAAGAGAAGACTTCACCAGAGTGAATACAGAGGGTTCACCACAAGATGTAAACCATTGGTGAGCCTCAAAAACAGGAAGGCCAGATTAGAGTTTGCCAAACTACATCTAAAAAAGCCTTCACAGTTCTGGAACAACATCCTATGGACAGATGAGACCAAGATCAACTTGCACCAGAATGATGGGAAGAGAAGAATATGGAGAAGGAAAGGAACTGCTCATGATCCTAAGCATACCACCTCATCAGTGAAGCATGGTGGTGGTAGTGTCATGGCGTGTGCATGTATGGCTGCCAATGGAACTGGTTCTCTTGTATTTATTGATGATGTGACTGCTGACAAAAGCAGCAGATGAATTTTGAAGTGTTTCAGGCAATATTATCTGCTCATAATAAGCCAAATGCTTCAGAAATCATTGGACGGCGCTTCACAGTGCAGATGGACAATGACCCAAAGCATACTGCAAAAGCAACCAAAGATTTCTTTTTTTAAGGAAAGAAGTGGAATGTTATGCAATGGCCAAGTCAATCACCTGACCTGAATCCGATTGAGCATACATTTCACTTGCTGAAGACAAAACTGAATGGAAAATGCCCCAAGAACAAGCAGGAACTGAAGACAGCTGCAGTAGAGGCCTGGCAGAGCATCACCAGGGATGAAACCCAGCGTCTTGTGATGTCTGTGCGTTCCTGACTTCAGGCTGTAATTGACTGCAAAGGATTTGCAACCAAGTATTAAAAAGTGAAAGTTTGATTTATGATTATTATTGTGTCCCATTACTTTTGGTCCCTTAACAAGTGGGAGGCAGATATGCAAACTGTTGTAATTCCTACACCGTTCACCTGATTTGGATGTAAATACCCTCAAATTAAAGCAGTTAAAGCACATCTTGTTCGTTTCATTTCAAATCCATTGTGGTGGTGTATAGAGGCAAAAATGTTAGAATTGTGTTGATGTCCCAATATTTATGGACCTGACTGTATATAAGTTTTTAGCCATAATATATTATGGCAAAAAAAATGTAGGATTGTAGATTTGTGGAACGGTACTTGATTTTGGCATCCACTCTGGCGAGGTAATGGTCATACAAACTAGGGTACAGTATGTCATCCCAAACTATTTTAACTTGGACCCATAGTTCAGCCATGGTGGCTTTTCATGGGATATCTGTCATCCCATTTAGTCACAGACATTCTCAATGGGAGAGAGATCTGGCAATCGAGCTGGCCAGTGGAGCTGCTGATATCCTGAAGAGCACTTTGTGTACTTTGGGCAGTGTGTGGCCTCTGTATATCCTCCTAACTGTATAAAATTATTACACCCTAACAAAAATATAAATGCAACACTTTCGGTTTTGCTCCCATTTTGCATGAGCTGAACTCAAAGATCTGAAACATTTTCTACATACACAAAAAAAACATTATTTTTAAATATTGTTCACAAATCTGTCTAAATCTATGTTAGTGAGCACTTCTCCTTTACCGAGATAATCCATCCCACCTCACAGGTGTGGCATATCAAGGTGCTGATTAGACAGCGTGAATATTGCACAGGTGTGCCTTAGACTTCCCATAATAAAAGACCACTCGGATATGTGCACAGTTTTGCCTTACTGGGGGGGGGTCAGAAAACCAGTCAGTATCTGGTGTGGCCACCATTTGCCACACGCAGTGCAACACATCTCCATCGCATAGAGTTGATCAGGTTGTTGATTGTGGCCTGTGTAATGTTGTTCCACTCCTCTTCAATAGCTGTGCGAAGTTGCAGAATATTGGCAGGAACTGGAACACGCTGTCGTATGCGCCGATCCAAAGCATCCCAAACATGCTCAATGGGTGACATGTCCGGTGAGTATGCTGGCCATGCAAGAACTGGGATGTTTTCAGCTTCCAGGAATTGTGTACAGATCCTTGCAATATGGGGCCGTGCATTATCATGCTGCAACATGAGGTGATGGTCGTGGATGAATGGCACAACAATGGGCCTCAGGATCTCGTCACGGTATCTCTGTGCATTCAAAATGCCATCAATAAAATGCACCTGTGTTCGTTGTCCATAACATACACCTGCCCATACCATAACCCCACCGCCACCATGGGCCACTCAATCCACAACGTTGACCTCAGCAAACCACTCACCCACACAACGCCACACATGCTGTCTGCCACCCGCCCTGAACAGTGAAAACCGGGACTCATCCGTAAAAAAGAGACACCTCTCCAACGTGCCAGACGCCATCGAATGTGAGCATTTGCCCACTCAAGTCGGTTACGACAACGAACTGCAGTCAGGTCCAGACCCGGATGAGGACGACGAGCATGCAGATGAGCTTCCCTGAGACGGTTTCTGACAGTTTGTGCAAAAATTCTTTGGTTATGCAAACCAATTGTTGCTGCAGCTGTCCGGGTGGCTGGTCTCAGACGATCATGGAGGTGAACATGCTGGATGTGGAGGTCCCTGGCTGGTGTGGTTACACGTGGTCTGCGGTTGTGAGGCTGGTTGGATGTACTGCCAAATTCTCTGAAACGCTGAAACGCCTTGGCTTATGGTAGAGAAATTAACATTCGTTGCACGGGCAATAGTTCTGGTAGACATTCCTGCAGTCAGCATGCCAATTGCACGCTCCCTCAAATGTTGTGACATCTGTGGCATTGTGCTGTGTGATCAAACTGCACATTTCAGAGTGGCTTTTTATTGTGGGCAGTCTAAGGCACACCTGTGCAATATTCATGCTGTCTAATCAGCACCTTGATATGCCACACCTGTGAGGTGGGATGGATTATCTCGGCAAAGGAGAAGTGCTCACTAACACAGATTTAGACAGATTTGTGAACAATATTTGAGAGTAATGGGTTTTTTGTGTGTGTAGAAAATGTTTCAAATCTTTGAGTTCAGCTCATGCAAAATGGGAGCAAAACCGAAAGTGTTGCGTTTATATTTTTGTTCAGTGTATTTTAAGACTTTATGGAAAGATTATTTAGGCTCTGTATGCCTTTTAGTATTATAGAGCTTTATTATTTATTTTACTGTAGGACATTGGTACTTAGTAGTAGTAGTTTGGACAGCATATAGTATATATGGTTATATTATTGCTTTTAGATTCTACGGAAGTCATTTTTGAGGACTATAAAGCACTACTATATTATATGCAGTAGCTAGAGATTTTTTTAAATAATTTGATTCGGCAGCTTCGCTGAAGTTTGACAAGAAATTCAACTCATTATGAATTAATTCATCACGAATCGCTATATTAAAACTCCATTCAGCCCATAAATAGGACCTTTTAGGGTAAAAAAAATAAAATATTCACTGACCTCATCCACTTGCTCGCACAGAGGCAGTCTGCTCCTCTCTTAAGTGGAAAAAACCTGCCGAAAACACTTGGGCTGAGTGGATGAGGTTTTTTTTTCAGTTCTTTTTAAGAGAACTCTAGCTGCCATGTGAGGAAAAATGATTTGTTACCGTGAAGCGCAACGAAATTCGGCTTTGTGGCAAATTTTTTTTTTCCTAAACTTCGGATTGAATTTAGCTTCAGATGCTTCGCTCAACACTAGCAGTAGCTACAATATTAGTGTTTAGTTTTTGAAAATGCAACTTATTTACGACTAATATGTGGAGATTTTTGGTCTGTAAGTCATGTAGAAATCATGTAACCCCGGCAAAGGAATTTTTTTTTTTTTTTCATTTTCAACTGAGGCATGTCTGGTGTACACACCTCCAGCAATTTCTTATTTAAAGATCCACGTAAATTGATATTTATGTGCAGCAAACAAAACATTTTATAACACACAAATAAAATTATAGCAGAAGAAAAGTAAGAAAGTAATAATTTTCCAGTTTTTTCCTTAGAACTAAAATTTTTTCCTTATTTTCCCAGAAAATATACATTTTACAGGTATATGACCCTCATGGCATAAAAAGTCTGAATTAAACATGAGACTAATAATTTTGAAATCCAGACTCCTTAAAGAAGCTTTGCAACTTTAAACTTTTTTTTAACAGACCTCACTGTCAGTGTCACGGTCTTCGTTGTGTGCCGTGACACATTAGCCGTACATGCTGGTTGCCAGGGGCAACGCGTTGTTGTCGCAGTATGTATGGGCTTTGCTCCCCTTCTCCTGGTTCCTCCCCTGTCTGGTGCTGGCTGGGTGTGGCTACGGGTTTTATCACCTGTGGCTTCCAGGCTGGAGTCTGTTGTACTCCAGCCTTTGTTGGTGCTGGAGCTTTTCTCCTGTCCTCAGTGTTTTATCTGCCCAGTCCTTGAGGGCCACCTAGTGGGACATCGATGTCTCTCCGATGTCATTCTATTGTCTACCTTCCCTTCACTATCCTTGCATATGATTGGTGATGCTTATCTATGGGTGGTTGTTGTCTTGTCTAGTGGTTGTTACATGTCTGATCTGTTGGTGTCTGTAGTCCAGCATGTTTACTAGACATGTTCCCTGTGTGTTGTGCCTCTGGAAGGGGTCTCAGAGTTCCCTGGAGGGGGAACCACAAGTCAGTGTGCAGCTTTGCCGTGGGCCGCCATGCATCCTGTCCTCATGGGCCTCCGGTGTCCTTGTTGCCGCGGCAGGTAAGTGCTAGTTGTTTCTGGCCTCTTACCTGCCGATTTAGTAGCTGTGCACTGCCTGTCCCTTTTCTTGCAGCTAGGCCGGTGAGACTCCTGTTCATCCGTGTCTGGGATGAACAGGTCGTCTCAGCCCTTTCTCTATTTGAGGCATTATCAGGGCGACTCAGGGTCCGAGGTTCCTGGGTATGAGATGTCCTACCATCCAGGTCAACTCATATGGTGAGGAGTCAGGGCGAAGATTAGGATAGCAATAGGAGGTGACCTGCTCCCTTATCCCAGATTCCTGGCCTAGTTGTTATCCCGTCTGCTCCTCATTGTACAGTGGAGAGTTTCCCCTACTCCCCACCGTGACACTCACATAGTGGTCGAACCCATGGTAGTGATTATACAGAATCAGCTCCATCATTCCATGGCCACCTCTGCAGGTCCAGGGTCAACATCATGTTGACAGAGGCCATATGACTGCTGCAGCCAATCACTGGTGACATGTCATTCAAGCGGCAAGTGACCTCCTTCAACTGGATATTGATTCCAGGAAGACCCAGGACCTGCAGAGGCAGCAGTGGAGTGATGAATCCTGAATCCAAGGGCAGAGACCAGGTAAGTATGATCACCACTGGGGGTCCACCCACTGTGAGGTCTGTTAAAAATCGCAACAACCCCTTTAAGCTCTCTGGATTTCTAAATAATTAGTCTCCTATAATTCGGACTATATATGTCTTGAGGGTCATGCAGCATTTGCACCTGCAAAATGTTTATTTTCTGCCAGCGCGAAATGAATGCATAATTCTGTCTTGCTCTTGGACCTTTGCGTTACATTGAGGCATTTCCAAGGACAGCATTAAAGAAAAACAGAACATTTATTAAACAGCTTCCTTTAATATGTTTGACAAATTTCGCACTAAAACAAGGAGACTTAATTTGTGGAAACTGCAGATGAGAGGGCAATTAAACATGATATTTCAAAAATTATATTTCTCGGCAGTTTTTACAGGTTATATTTTTGCAAAGTTCCCCCCCAAAAAATATGTTTGATTAAATTAATGTTTTGCCTGTGCAAATATTTCAGAGCTGTAATTAGAAGAATCTTTGCCAAGCACAAACTTCTATATTTATTTGGCAGCGGGCCACTAACTTCCTGTAATTCCAATGAATGGCGAGTCTTATGAAGCCGAATGAGAAACCTAGCAGGCATAACTGGGCGAACTGCAGAAAGAAAACCTTTAACCCCTTAAGGACCGGGCTCATTTTCACCTTAAGGACCAGGCCATTTTTTGCAAATCTGACCAGTGTCACTTTAAGTGCTCATAACTTTAAAACGCTTTGACTTATCCAGGCCATTCTGAGATTGTTTTTTCGTCACATATTGTACTTCATGACACTGGTAAAATGAAGTCAAAAAAATTATTTTTTTTGCACAAAAAAATACCTAATTTACCAAAAATTTGAAAAAAATTAGCAAATTTCAAAGTTTCAGTTTCTCTACTTCTGTAATACATAGTAATACCCCAAAAAATTGTGATGACTTTACATTCCCCATATGTCTACTTCATGTTTGAATTGTTTTGGGAATGATATTTTATTTTTTGGGGATGTTATAAGGCTTAGAAGTTTAGAAGCAAATCTTGAAATTTTTCAGAAATTTACAAAAACTCAATTTTTAGCGACCAGTTCAGGTCTGAAGTCACTTTGCGAGGCTTACATAATAGAAACCACCCAAAAATGACCCCATCTAAGAAACTACACCCCTCAAGGTATTCAAAACTGATTTTGCATACATTGTTAACCCTTTAGGTGTTGCACAAGAGTTATTGGCAAATGGGGAGGAAATTTGAGAATTTCATATTTTTGTCAATTTTTCATTTTAACCCATTTTTTCCACTAACAAAGCAAGGGTTAACAGCCAAACAAGATTGTATCTTTATTGCCCTGACTCTGCCGTTTACAGAAACACCCAATATGTGGCCGTAAACTACTGTACGGCCACACAGCGGGGCGTAGAGTGAAAGGTGCACCATATGGTTTTTGGAAGGCTGATTTTTATGGACTGGTTTTTTGACACCATGTCCCATTTGAAGCCCCCTGATGCACCCCAAGAGGAGAAACTCCCTAAAAGTGACCCCATCTAAGAAACTACACCCCTCAAGGTATTCAAAACTGATTTTACATACGTCGTTAACCCTTTAGGTGTTGCACAAGAGTTATTGGCAAATGGGGATGAAATTTGAGAATTTCATTTTTTTGCCTAATTTTCAATTTTAACCCATTTTTTCCACTAACAAAGCAAGGGTTAACAGCCAAACAAGATTGTATCTTTATTGCCCTGACTCTGCCGTTTACAGAAACACCCCATATGTGGCCGTAAACTACTGTACGGGCACACAGTAGGGCGTAGAGTGAAAGGTGCGCGGTTTGGTTTTTGGAAGCCAGATTTTGCTGGACTGGTTTTTTGACACCATGTCCCATTTGAAGCCCCCCTGATGCACCCCTAGAGTAGAAACTCCATAAAAGTGACCCCATCTAAGAAACTACACCCCTCAAGCTATTCAAAACTGATTTTACAAACTTTGTTAACCCTTTAGGTGTTGCACAAGATTTAATGGAAAATAGAGACACAATTTCAAAATTTCACATTTTTGGCAGATTTTCCATTTTAATATTTTTTTTCCAGTTACAAAGCAAGGGTTAACAGCCAAACACAACTCATTATTTATGGCCCTAATTCTGTAGTTTACAGAAACACCCCATATGTGGTCGTAAACCGCTGTACGGGCACACGGCAGGGCGCAGAAGGAAAGGAATTCCATACGGTTTTTGGAAGGCAGGTTTTGCTGGACTGTTTTTTTTGACACCATGTCCCATTTGAAGCCCCCCTGATGCACCCCTAGAGTAGAAACTCCAAAAAAGTGACCCCATTTTAGAAACTACGGGATAGGGTGGCAGTTTTGTTGGTACTAGTTTAGGGTACATATGATTTTTGGTTGCTCTATATTACACTTTTTGTGCAGCAAGGTAACAAGAAATAGCTTTTTTGGCACGTTTTTTTTTTTTGTTATTTACAACATTCATCTGACAGGTTAGATCATGTGGTCATTTTATAGAGCAGGTTGTCGCGGACGCGGCGATACCTAATATGTATACATTTTTTTTTATTTATGTAAGTTTTATACAATAACTTCATTTTTAAAACCAAAAAAATGTTTTAGTGTCTCCATATTCTAAGAGCCATAGTTTTTTTCAGTTTTTGGGCGATTATCTTGAGTAGGGTCTCATTTTTTGCGGGATGAGATGACGGTTTGATTGGCACTATTTTGGGGTGCATATGATTTTTTGATCGCTTGCTATTACACTTTTTGTGACGTAAGATGGCAAAAAATGG
Organism: Bufo bufo; assembly: GCF_905171765.1. NCBI lineage: Eukaryota > Metazoa > Chordata > Amphibia > Anura > Bufonidae > Bufo > Bufo bufo. The sequence goes on along the minus strand of NC_053397.1, from coordinate 203,207,891 downwards.
CTTTTTTTACACTGTTTTTATTTTTATTTTTTTACGGTGGTCATCTGAGGGGTTAGGTCATGTGATATTTTTATAGAGCCGGTCGATACGGACGCGGCGATACCTAATATGTATACTTTTTTTTTATTTATGTAAGTTTTACAGAATGAGTTCATTTTTGAAAAAAAAAAAATCATGTTTTAGTGTCTCCATAGTCTAAGAGCCATAGTTTTTTCAGCTTTTGGGCGATTATCTTGAGTAGGGTCTCATTTTTTGCGGGATGAGATGACGGTTTGATTGGTACTATTTTGGCGTACATGCGACTTTTTTGATCACTTTTATTACCTTTTTTGGGAAGTAAGGTGGGCAAAATTTCAATTTTCTCATAGTTTTTATTTTTTTATTTTTATGGCGTTCACCGTGCGGGGAAAGTAACATGACCATTTATAGATCAGGTCGTTACGGACGCGGCGATACCTAATATGTGTAGTTTATTTTATTTTTTTAATTTTATTCAGTGATAAATGTTTTTTTTTTTATCTTAACTTTTTTCACTTTTTTTTACATTTTTGTGACCCAGACCCACTTGGTTCTTGAAGATCCAGTGGGTCTGGTGTCTGTATAATACAGTACAGAACAATATATATTGTTCTGTACTGTATTTTACTTACACTGAACAGATCTGTGCTTTTAGCACAGATCTGTTCAGCACCATGGACAGCAGGACGCCTGAGCAGGCGTCCTGTTGCCATGGGAACCCTCCCCGTCTGCTCAGAACTTCGCAGACGGGGAAGGGTAAGGACGGGGCTGAGGGGGGCTCTCTGGGGGCTCTCTCCCTCTCCATCGGGGGGCTGCAAAGGCACAGCAGCCCCCCGATGGAGAGGGAGGGAGCTCCCTGACCAATGACAGTTAACTTTTTCCATACAGCGGTCCGTACGGACCGCGGTATGGAAAGGGTTAAACGGCTGACATCTTCACAGATGTCAGCCGTTTATACCAGGGTGCCAGCAATGTGCTGGCACCCTGGTATACCCACTAGAAGCCAACGATCGTTCATGGGGAGGCGGGCGGGGGATCGCGATCCCGCCTGCCGCACCGCCCGCCTCCCGCAACGCCCCCACCGCCTGCGACACCCCCCCCGCACCACCCTCCGGCATAAAATCGTGCAGGGGTGCAGGGGGGGGTGAAAAATAATGATTTTAGCCACTCTAAAGTTTCTGATCCCCGCGGTCAGGGACCGCGGCGATCAGAAACTGCAAAAAGCGCAGCAAACCGCAGGTCTGAATTGACCTGCGGTTTGCTGCGATCGCCGATACGGGGGGGTCAAATGACCCCCCCCTGCGTTGTTACGGGATGCCGGCTGAATGATTTCAGCCGGCGTCCCGTTCCGATTAACCCCTGCGGCGCCGGAATTCCGAATTTAAGTCAGGACGTACCTGTACGCCCTTGGTCCTTAAGGACTCGGGAAATAGGGCGTACCGGTACGCCCTGCGTCCTTAAGGGGTTAAAGCACAAAATATAACTCATGCATGCGTTATTGCAGATTGGCATTGTATGGATTATTAGTACAGCTCCCATAGCCCGCTAAAACATAAACTGTAAGTGCTTTAGATTTAATAAGCACACATGCTATGTTTACATGAAGGATGCCGTGTGGGGCGTAGCAGGGCAAGCGTCTGCTCTGGGGCTTGAATTAAGAGGGGGCTCGTCCGGGAGGAGGACTGAAATAATTTATTGTCAAGGTCCCTTCAACAGCATTATACAGTGACAGCATATACAGGTGAAACTCGAAAAATAAAAATATTGTGCAAAAGTCCATTTATTTCAGTAATGCAAATTAAAAAGAATTGCAGTAATGCAGCTTAAAAATACAATTTTGTGAAAAGGTTCAATATTCTAGGCTCAAAGTGTCACACTTGTCAAAATTGAGACTTTGGGGTTTCATAAGCTATAAGCCATAATCATCCAAATTCTAAGAAATATCTCGCTTTGCATGCAATGAGTCTATCTCATATGTTAGTTTCACGCCAGACCTGCAGGGTATAGCGATAGTGAGGTCACGGTTATGGGCAATCGAGGGTTACTCACTTCTTGGAGAACCCTGGGCAGGCATGTGGCAGTGAAGGAGAGGTAGACACAAGTTCCTCTGGGGCACACTCTGTATGGAGAGACCTGGCCTGATGTTGGGTGAGGTGCCCTGGATGTTGCAGGTGTTTTGAGTGCCTGAGGCAAGGTCCCTTTAAGGATCGTGACGCCAGTGCCTGTAACGGTGGCACACCGGTTTATAGTAGTAGTAATAGAGGTACACAGCTGGTATGGTAAACCAAACATTGCTTTACTTGGAAACAGTCCAACTTTGTACATACAGATGATAATGATGATGCAGTCCCTTGTAACAATACTCCACAAGCAGGTTTACTTCACAATATGGCAGGTATAATCTTGCAAGATACTTGGAGGGTATAAAGTTAATGCTTAGCAGACCTATGCTGCACTATCCCCTTCAGCTATTCTAGCTGGCTGGATCCCAAGGCCCGGATGCCTAAATGCTGGCTTTAATCCTTGGTATATAAATCCTTCCTCCAGTATTGGCTCTTGCTTTATGTTAAAGTCCCTCTGCTCATCAAGTTACTTATCTGAACTTGTTGTATTGTCCTTACTGTGAGGGATGCTGCAGGTTGCTCCCAAGAGGCACATCTCTTCTACTGGGGTAATCTTCTGAGCTAACTGAGGCTCACTTTATCTACAGGCTGACTACATTACTCTTCTAGCCACCTGGAATGAACTACCTCTCCCCTGTCTGGGCCTACCTATATATATTCAAGGCTCTCTAGCTCCCTCTAACGTCTAGGAGGCTAAACTACACCCTAACAGGCCTGACACTCAGATAACACAGGGAAATGCATATTAAACATCACATTAATGCAAAAGACATGTTAACCCTTGTGTAGCGCCCACCTTTACCTAGTGGGACACTACATATACTGTACATATAGGAAATGGGTGGAGCAGCTGCCTGGCCTGGTGTGAGAGAGCTATCTTGGCTAGCCACAGGAGTGAGGGTTGTATGGGAGGAAGGAGGGGGGTCCCATTCAAATCCCATTTGCTGTGGGGCCCAGTCAATTCTAGTTACGCCACTGCATGAAGGTACCAATACAGCAGCATTCAGAGCACTTATTGGCTTGTAATATGGACTAGTAAGGACCGTGGGTGTGCACTATATAAGCTTTGTGATGTCTTCCCCTGTATGTTCTGTAGGATGACTAGTTTTTTTTTTTACAACACAACCATTAGATCTAACTTTTATTTTATAGATCATAAAAAAATAAGTATATTTGCCCTTTACACCTTGCTAAAAAATAATCCGGTGAAGATTTATAACATTTATTTACGGCACCTAATAAGCTGAGCACAGCTGATCGCGCATATACAGTCCCTTTCATTACAGACATGTCTCTACATAGTGATCTTGTATTAATTAAAGGACATCCGATAGCTTCCTGTCCTGGTTATGAGGAAGAGAGCAGAGTATGGCAGTATAAATGAGAAGACTCCCTAAAATAAGAAGGGACTATATTGTCAGCTGCCAGAGGGGGAAGGAGACTGATTCTGATACAGTGTTCAAAACCAACAAGCACACACTAGAAGCAGCAAATGGGACATATGGAAGCAGAATGATTCATGGGATAACCCCTTTAAGTAGGGAGTGACCTGGTAGGAAAAAGACGTGGGAACCATTTTGGGCACCACTTTGTCATGTCAGAAGTAGTTGTCACCTCTTTTTCTCCACACTGCTCTGCCTTGTGCATGAAGCCTCAACAAACTATTTTAGCTGTGTATATCAGGGGTGAACCTGAACAGGAAAGGGGCAACCTTGTTATATAGGCCTCCTTGCTCTTGAATAGCTCAACATGGACAACCCCAAAAAAGTGTTATCCAGAATTGGCATTTTTCTTCACCATTATAGTTACTACTCACTCAGTTGGAGCTCCGTGGTCCCCATCTGGCCTCAATGGTAACACACCCCATGTATGACTGCTGGGTCACATGCTGCTTGGGAAACATGTCATGGCTGAGTCCAAATATTGGCTGCATGGCGCATGTGACCCCGACTGTGCCAGAAGTTTATATGCGGGAACTGAAGCACAGTGAAGACAGTCGGTGAGGACCCATAGAGCTGGGTTTGACCGGCATGTTCCCTTTATAGGACCAGCAGGAAGGTTGTGGTATTTTAAAAAAAAACTTTAAGCCTGGACAACCCCTTCACGTCACTAATCATTCACAAATATTTGTGAGCAATGAAATTCAACAGCTCAGCTCCATATCTAAAAAGTACAGAAGCTTTCTATGCATGTGACAGTGTGCCCCCTTATCCACTGGTGCTCTATGCAACTGCACACATGGCATGTCCACCCTAGTTCAGATTAACAGTTGACTGCTGATCCTATAAAGCATCTTTCCAGCATTTGCCAGGCACTGAAGATGGTATAGCCTGTTAGGAACTGCTGATAGGATTAGAGCTTCTGTTAAAAATCCTAGAGCGGGGAAATACCAAGTTTAGCTGTGATTTACAGTGCTGCTGCCAAGTACTGGATGAATTATCAGTAATTTTTTTCCAGCTGAAGAATGATTACTATTTGTACAAAAGATAATAATGACTTAGGGCTGTAATGATTTGTTATATGCTACGTTGCAGATAACACAGATTAGCGTGGAACATTGCTAACCTTCAGCGTTGTGGGAAATCGCTGGACATTTATCATGCATTACTTTAGAACTTTTGGAACAATTCGAGATGGAAGTCATGGCCAATGAGATTAAACTGGATCAAGACAGCATTTGGAGGGACAAGGACATAGCTATAAGGGCTGCAGAGGTATATGTTGCACCTAGGGCCTTGGTACCTAAGGGGACCCAAAGGCACATATAAGAAGACACTAGTGCTATAGGTGGAACATGGTAGATGAGGGGCCCAAGAGCTTCAAGCAATTCTTCTGTGCATGGGTTTGTGTGTTGCCTTTAAATTCACATAGGAATCTTCCTGGTATTCTCACTTCCCCCAAAACACCAACACATTTTCATGGTTTAAAGGCTATGAATGCCTTCTGGGGCTTTTTTTTATTTTATTATTATTGCATGTTGCTCATTCTTGGCTAAAATAATTTTTTCAGTTGGTCTTCATTTTTTTTTTTTTTAAATCAACCATTTTTGTTTTACGAGGGTAAATTCTGAGTCTATCTGCAGAATAACTTGCTTTCAGTTTCACACCATCAGGTTGCCGCTCTGACGATTCCATGTCTGGTCCTTATCTTTGAATTTCTGACAGCTCATATACACTCATCATAACTAAATTCTTATCAAACTGCTAAGAATATTGCTTAAATTAATGTTTATGCTCTATAGTTTTCATTCTTACCATTTTGGGATGCAAGCTACGTTTTGATTTTTTATGTATTTATTTAGTTTTGTTCTTTATAGCATTCACTGTGCCGAATAAATAATGTATAGAGATCTGAATGCGTGAACAGGGTCGGTGATGACAGACTTCACTTGACTCAGCAGTTTTAAAAGTCCACTTCAGGTTATTTAGCAACCAGCAGACTCCAGGTCAACTAAGATGTGCCATCACTAGGGTGAAGTCGCAGCACCAAAATGAAATACAAATCACAAATCAAACCCGTCTGGGCACTTACTAAACCGTTTATCTACCTTTACTAGGTACAAGTCTCAAGGAGGTCATGTTTTCAGAGGAGACAGGTCTACCAGCTTTAAAGCTCTGATCCAGACTGACAGTCTGAAGCCTCCATTTATTCCCCAGTAATGATCTCAGTGACTACATCTGAGAACACCTCAAGCTAGGGGGAATAGATGTACTGGAGTGGGATGGAATGGTAGGTCCCTCTACCAATCCTACCTACTATTAAAAAAAAAAAAAAAATCCAGCCCATAAATAAAGTCTGAATAAACCAGTTCCATCAAACTATACTTTGTTGAAACCATACAGCTTTCTGGATGCCTTTTATCTCACTCATCTGAGCAATCTGGGCGAGATATAAATCTCCTCCAGTACAACAATATTTTAAGAGTTTGGACTTTTTGGATACTAATTATGTCTATTTTTATTGTTTCATTTTTTTTATTACTTTGAATAGTTCTTTTTATACTGTTCTTTTTTTTCTTTTTAGCACCACCTGGGAGCTTGAACATACAATCAGTACAATACTCTGCAATACTTCCCAGCCACTGGAGGCAGGTATTAGCTCTATTAAACAGCGACACCCTTCATGCACTGAGCGGGCTCAGCTTCTGAGCTTGCTCCATGCACTCTTTATGGAAGCATGAAATACATGTATATCAAATGTTGGGAAGGGGTTAAGCAATCTATATGTTTATACAGCGTTTCCTCTGAAAGACATCCGCATGTAAAGTCTGAACTGTAACATAGTAAAGATCTCAACAATATTGTAAAACAGATTCCAACATCTCATATTTTTTTAATTTTAATGGCTACATCGATCACCCATATTATCCACCAGAAAGAAAAATTCTTTGAACAAAGTTTCATAATTTTTGTAAGGAAAAAAAAATCTTCCCATTGTATTCAGGAAACCCTATCAGCAAAAAAAAAAAAAAATGGCGGCCGCTGTCTTTGAAGTTTAGCAGCAGATTGTGGGAGACCCCAGATCATTCATCTCCCTACCAATAAATCCAATTTAAGTGCACTGATGCCACAAAGACTGATACTGGGTTAAGGCAAAAATCTGTTTCCTGGGCCATGTTTCTTAGTAGCGACCAAGATTAGCAAGACAAAGTCGCAGGGCAGCGTGAATTATTGTTTGGCGGAACAAATGCTCCAGAATGCAGACTTATCTGTGCAAATTAATAACTATTTGTGATGTTTCTTTGCTTAAACAAATATTATTTCTAATACTTTCCAAGAGAAGTCGACTGTAAATAATAAGAGAGATGATTCACACGAGGCTGGAGCCGGAAAGACGCGCTAGTGAAAACAGTATTATGTACAGTTCACAATTAGATTCATTGGTTTTAGATACATTAGAGCTTTTTATCTTCTTGTTGTGTTATTGGATTAGTTTGGCTCCGTCTCACGGACACCGTCTTGGTTTTATTTTTGCTCATAACATCAAATGGATCCAATGAGCCTTTTTTACACCAAAATGTTTAACTCTTAAAGGGGTGGTCTCATCTCAGACATCTCGCTAAGATATGCCATCAATCTCAGATAGGTGCAGATCCCACTTCTGGACCCGCACCTATTTCCAAAACGAACCCCCAGAAGCGCAAGTGCAGCTGGGCTCCATTCACCGCTATGAAGATAAGCGCAATAAAGAAGATAAAAGCAATAAAGATAAAAGAAATACATTACTAAATTACAGCGACCTTCATAACTGATTTTTTTTAAGGATGTCAATGCAAACTGAAAAAAACCCTTTTAAAAACTTACAGTATGTTTAATTTAATTTTAGTAAAAGATACATATACTGAGAATCATATCTGAGCTCTTATCAGTCACATAACCACACATATCACAAGTTACCTGTGCCAAAGTCACGCCAAACCCCGAAGACTGGATAGTCGTGACATACAGTATAAGCCTCACTTGTAATTTAGATGGTGCGTCCAGAGCTTTTTCCTTATAAAACATAAGAATTTTCTCTGCGAACATTGCTGCTGTCATTGTATTGCAGTTGAATCACTGAACAGTTTATTATTCAAAGGACTTTTCAAAACATAAACCTCATATTTACAGTGCAAGTGGGGAGTTTAAATATGGCACTGCCTCAGGAGCCAAGCTAATGTAATAGCAGTCAGGTGTCATCTCTCTTACACAGCAACTTCACAAACAGTGTCCACGATCAGAGACAATACCGATCCCAGACAGTTAACCTTTCCTTATGGACTGCGGCATCTGTGTGGTTAGTGAGAGGGACGGTGCCCCCTCTGATTCCCGATTGCCACCCTGACCAATTAAAAAGTCATCCCAATCACCATAGACTGCAATACTAAACTATTGCAGTCTATGGTATTCATGAATTAACTTCTGGCTGTTCCATTTCCTTAGGCCTCTTTCACACGGGCGAGATTTCCCGCACTGGTGCAATGCGTGAGGTGAACGCATTGCACCCGCACTGAATCCGGATCCATTCATTTCTATGGGGCTGTGCACATGAGCGGTGATTTTCACGCATCACTTGTGCGTTGCGTGAAAATCGCAGCATGCTCCTCTTTGTGCGTTTTTCACACAACATCGCAAGCAAGTGCGGATGTGGTGCGATTTTCACGCACGGTTGCTAGGAGACGATCGGGATGGGGACCCAATCATTATTATTTTCCCTTATAACATGGTTATAAGGGAAAATAATAGCATGCTTAATACAGAATGCATAGTACAATAGGGCTGGAGGGGTAAAAAAATAAAATAAAATTTAACTCACCTCCTCCACTTGTTCGCACAGCCCGGCTTCTCTTCTGTCTTCTTCTTTGCTGTCCAGGAGGAAAAGGACCTGTGGTGACGTCACTGAGCTCATCACATGGTCCATCACATGATCCATCACCATGGAGCCCTATTTTACTAAGCATTCTGTATTAAGAATGCTATTATTTTCCCTTATAACCATGTTATAAGGGAAAATAATAAAATCTACACAACACCTAACCCAAACCCGAACTTCTTGAAGAAGTTCGGGTTTGGGTACCAAACATGCCGATTTTTCTCACGCTCGTGCAAAACGCATTTAAATGTTTTGCACTCGCGCATTTTCCCGCAACGCACCCTATACGGCCCAAATCCATGACGCCCGTGTGAAAGAAGCCTTAGGGGTACAAAACTAAAAATTTAAAATCTATTTTTTTCTAATGTTATTAAACTTCTTTAATCTCAGCTTTGATCATTGACCATTCCCCCCTAAAAATTGATTCTGACTGTGCCCATTTTCCTCGGTGGCAGGACTCCATCAGCTTTTTTGCCAGAAGGAATCAATTCATATCTCCATATCTCCTATTTCCCAGGATATAGCCATAGAGATAATTGAACAACTTCTGTTCTGGCTGCCTGCAATGACCACCAGGTGGCATTTACTGAATACTACATAATACTCCTAAACCAAATGTCTCTTTGCACGGGCAGAGAACTTTGACAAAGCTCAGCTCAAGAAAATGGGTCAAAGGTGCATTTCCATGCAGAGCAGATGGACTGGTCCTGCATTGTACTGGAGAAAACTATGAAGGGACCACAGCACTTCATTCTAATGATTGTGAGAGTTTTGGCAGTTGGATTATAACTAAAAAAGGAGTGATTTCATCACTTCTTCTAATGGTTAAAACTCCTTTTTAGTAGGCAGACCCTAATTACATATAAAAATAAGTTCTTTAAAAAATGTCAAAGACGCTTGTTGACGGTCTCCACTTTGGAATAATGATAATTTCTATAGTTAAGAGTAATAACCAAATAATAAATACTGTAAACAGCAAAAATGAAGTAATTATAGAAAAATGGAAGACTATAGCTGTTGATTACATGGTCAGCAGTCCAATGTAGAACCAGTGCATTATCTCGCTCTCCTTCTCTGGTCTATGCCAACATCTGCTACTTCTAAAGCTAGAACGTGAAGATGTAGAAAAATAGCAAAAGCTAAATTAAATGGAAGAATGATTGGCAGGTCGGCTTTGATGTTCACTTGAAGGTAAAATTCTTACCATCCCATGCAGGCGGCCAACGGAGAATTTATTTTTCAGACAACCTATTGCATTTCAGTCTCATCATGCTGCACCTGTGAAAGCAGCCCCATGCCGGGCCGAGGAAACCCAACAGACGGCTCTTCTCAAAACAACTCATTGAACCTTCAGTGGTATTTGGAAATCGCAATGCAATATAAAACCATCCTGATAAATTTTATCCCGAGGTGGTGAGGATTAGCAGGCGGCGCTTCAGATGTCTTTTCAGAGCAGTGTTTTCATTATGGGATGTTATGTAGCAAGAGAAATCACAGATGAGATTCCTCCCAGAAGACTGAATGGGTCCTCTGTAGGCCCAAATAGAATTAAAGGGAAATCTGGAAAACAGAGTTCAATCTGCAGGTAGCATGTGTCTCTGTCAGGTGGGAGGTCCAAATCTGAGATTAACATCCTTCCCTGAACAAGTGTTCTGTCAATCATTGAAAGGAACGCCCACCGGACTCCTAAACATCGACAGAGTCAGAATTTTGATTCGTTGAATAACTTTAGTAATTGATTACTACTAGTGTTGATCACGAATATTCGAGTTTCGAATTTTTATCGTGAATATAGGTACTTTGAAAATTCGCGAATATTTCGAATATAGTTATATATATCCGCAATTTCGAATATTCAAATTTTTTTTTCCCTTTTTTTTTTTTTTATTCGATTTTTTTTTTAAATCAGTACACATGATCCCTCCCTGCTTCTAGCTTGTGGGCCAATAAGAAGGCTGCAATATATTTGACTTTAGGAGTAGTGTTTGCGAATTTTGCTCTATATTCATTTTTTTTGAATATTCGCTATATTGCTATATATTCTTGTTTTAGAATATTACGAATATTCTAAAAAACAAAGTTATAGCAATATAGCGAATATTCGGAAAAAATCGAATATAGAGCAATTTAGCTAATATAGTGCTATAATCTTCTTTGTCTACTAGTTGTAAATTGAAAAATTCGCAATAAAAAATTTGAATTCGAAAATTCGAATTACGAAAATTCGCATATTACACAATCATTACATTTTCGAATTTTCGAATATTCGACTAATTTTCTACAAAATATTCGCGAAATATCGCGAATTCGAATATGACCCCTGCCGCTCATCACTAATTATTACAGTGAAAAACCTTGGAATCGGACTCGGCTTCGGTTCCTAGGTAGAAGTTTTGAAGGGTTGACTTTTATAGTTGACACAGGAGTTGTCATGTAGCTGAACTAAATCCCTGAAAGGCAAATTGCCCTGTGTGAACTGTTTAGGTATTTTTAGACACCTTTTTAAGTCTCTTCGAACTAGAGGGGGTGTCTTGGTGGAAAGTGGGCATGGCTTAGTGGGAGAAGGAGTAAATTAACCCAACAAATCGGTGGTGTAAAGCTAGACTAGACAGTCTAAGGGCTCATGCACACAAAGATTTTTTTTTCTGTGTCCATTCCATTATTTTTTGTGGCCTATATGTGGAACCATTCATTTCAATGGGGCTGCAAAAACAAAAAAAAACAAAAGCAAAGTGACTCAGTGTGCATTCCGTTTCTGTATGTTCCTTCCGCACAAAAATAGAAGATGTACTATTACCGTACACATCACGGACAAGGATACTACTGTTCTATTAGGGGCAAGATGTTCCGTTCAGCAAAACACGGAATGCACACAGACAGCAAAACATCCAATGTTCGTGTACATGGGCCCTAAGGGAGAGTTCACATGTCCGTTTCATTTTCAGTTCTTCTGATCCCTCAGAAAAACTGTAAAAAAAATGAAAAACGGAACCTGTTGCATCAGTTATGCATCCCTTTGATCCATTTCCATCAGTTTTTTTTAGCTGGATCAGTTTTTTTAGCTGGAAAAAAAAAGTACTGCATGCAAGACTTTCCATCTAAAAAAATTAATCTTAGATGGAAATGGCTCAAACAGATGCATAACTGATCTGGGGTTTATTTTAAAAAAAAAAAATTATTTCTAGTAGCGTAGAATACCAAATTTCTTTTGCCCTGCAAAAAAAAAAAAAAACTAGAAACACATTTTGTTTTTTTTAAACTGCAGTAAATGGGAGACAGACGGAAACTTAAGACGGTTTCCATCCATTAAATGTATCTGTTTTTATCCAGATACTTACTACTTCCTTTGATATACTTCAAATCTTTATTTAAAAAAAGAAAGTTTTCACAAAAATATATGTTATTTGAAAAATAAAAAAGGATACAAACGTATTGATATGTGTGCATATTCGTCAAACATACATTAAAAAAATGTATCTGCTTGACATACAGCAAAAAAGAGATGTGAACAGGCGCTAAATTTATCTCTGTTTACAGTCCTGCATGTTTTTTTCTTTTGCAGGGCAGAATATCATAACGTACCAGGCTTTTTTTTTACATTGCAGTGAACGGGAGACAGACGAAAACGTAAGACAATTCGTTTCCATCCGTTAAACATATCTGTTTTTATACAGATACTTTTGTTACATGTCAAATCTTTATTTAAAAAAAAAGTTTAAGAAAAAATGTATATGTTTTTTATGTAAAATAAAAAGGGACACAAAAGTATTGAAACCTAGGCACATCCATCAAATGTATATGTTAAAAATAGCATAGATAATCACAAAATTGCATACATTTGTTTATATGTTTTATTTACTGTAAGTCTAAAAGTATCCTCTTGATGTACAGCAAAAATGATATGTGAACAGGCCCTTAGTCTAATCTTACTTAACAAGGCTCTTTCAGTTTGTACTCCACCAAGTGGACTGGAGTACACGTGTCTTTTTTGCAAAAAGTTTGCAATATTACTCTTCCCACAAAAATATCTGTCTACCCCTTAGTTATTGTAAACTGCTGGGAATGGCACAAAACCATCCTAAAACTGGTGTAAATGCATCATAAATTTTGTCGCAAACGCAGTCTGTCTGACAACTTGACAACTTTCTGTTTCGGATCTTGAAAAGCAGATTTCCCCAAACTTTGCCCAGGAAAAGTCATTATCTCAGAAGATTATTGTCAAGAACACGCATTTACGCAGACGATGTAGCACGTGTCATGTAATTATTACAATCCTGGAGATTATAATAATAATCTTTTTAAATGACTCAGTATTTGTGGGTTAAAAGAGGATAGCAGATGTTACCAGAAGTACGGCTAAGGCGCCCAACCTCATGCAGTAAATTCCGGCTGCGCACTTTGAGCGAGTGCTTTAAATAGCTGTAATTGTGTGTGTTTTATGGCATCATTTGTTCTAGAAATTATAGGCAATTATAGCCACAATCTAGGTTGCTAGCTGAAGAATTCCCCTGGCTGATTCTCTTTAATCTTCAAGTGTCATATTTTCACTTATGTTTCTGCAACCGTCATAGAAACGGAGATAATTCTTGGTCCTGTGGATGTGATGGATAGACTACGGATGTAATCTCTGATCTCACTTCTAGATTTACCCTTCAGAGGCCCAAAAAATAGTTCTAGCGAAGTTATTTAGAGGCTGTAGCTGTGATTTCAGAAATTATACCAAGGGAAACGGCTCAAAATCACCAAAACCTTGAACACTGAGCTACCAGGGTTCTTCATGACTGGTGGCAATAGAGACTTTTTGCATTATGGTTCATGATCCTTCACAATAGGGAACAATTTGAGAAAATGTCCATGTGCTGCATGGTTTATTGCATTCTAGACTCTAAAAGGGGCTTTACAACTATTAGCATGTATGGCTTGTCCATAAGATATGCTATAAATCTCTGATCAGTGGTCCCTTGGCTACAAAAGAGGGTAGGACAGAACCAAAAAGGTGGCTTCATGAACAACCCCTGAACCATCACGTGTCAAGTATTGGAAGCAATTCCCTATTACTCAACTTTTCAACAATCAATCAACACACAAGAAGATAAGGCAGCTTCTTTAGGGTACCTACTAGAGACAAGCACATTTCTTTAAATTAATTTAGTTTCCAATTTTGGACAAAAGAACGACAATAGATAAGATAATCTTATTATGAAAAAGCACTGATTAAAAAGTTTGAGGCTACCACAAAGGGAATATCTTATTATGAAAAAGCACTGTTTAAACAATTCAAGATTACCACCAAAAACTTACTGGATAAAAAATAGGGGAAAGGTAATCTATAAAGAACAAGCACGGAAATAGATAAAAATCTCATTATGAAAAAGCACTGATTAAAAAGTTTGAGGCTACCACAAGGGGAAAATCGTATTATGAAAAATAAGGGAAAATTGATCTATAAAGCACAAGCATGGCAATAGATAAAAAAATATTATTATGAAAAATGTACTGCTTATGAGGAGCCATTGTGTTCGGCGGGATCCCCAACCAATCACACATTTATGCCATATCGTATGCCATGCATCATATTCATTGGAAGAATTGTTTAATTTGTTAGACCAAGGGTGAACAATTTTTTCTAGATTGAGGGTTACGTTATCAGATTGTGTTACTCCCAAGAGCTGCCACAAAGCCTAAAGGTGTTTGTATTCCCATCTCAGATACTTATGGAATAAAGACATAGGTGTGGGTTGGGGCTTCATCTAAATAATGAGGAGGCCGCAGTGCAGTGGTTCGTTCAAACAGTTAATTGTTGGGTTGCCAAGAGTCGGAGTCCCACCAATTTGATAATGATGACTATATCCCTTAGCCCGTAAACCCTCCATCAATATCCCAAGCCTGTAAACCCTCCTGCATAGGTTCTAGTCATCTAATAGCACAGAGGATGGGAGTGAAACAGAACTGAGCCTCTTCTCTCCAAGGTTTAATAACATCTAGCATGGGCTGATTCTATGGTATGTTCACCCTTGATTGAGAAGGTATTAATTACAGAAATATGCAGTAAAAACCATAAGTCATAACTAATCTTCTGGGTGTCCCTTTTTCCTTAAAAGGGTTGTCCAGCTTTTTTATTTTATTTTTTGAATTTCCACCACAGCTTGTGGTACAAGTAGGAAAATTCCCACTCACCTGCTCCCTGGCTCTCTCCATCGGTCTTTCAATTGTCCTGTAAACTTCTGGACGGATGGGGTCATGCGCCGATTGAAGACACATTACAGCTGAGGCCAGTCATCATCTGCGGCAGTGCATGTCACCCCGTCCATGCAGAAGTTTACAAATGGGGACAAGAAATCCCCAGAGCCAGGGAGCAGGCCAGGAACCAAGTGCCAGGGAGAAGGTGAGTAAGGATTTTCCACAAGTACTGCAGTCTGGGGTGGAATATAAATAAATAAATAAATCCTGGACAATCCCTTTAAGAAGTTTTTGATTATTCCAATCATTGACTTGAATATCTGTTCTTCAAACATTTGTGTTTTGACACTAAAAAAGTCTAACTATTTCTTCTTAGGCAATGAGGTTAGTATTGATCATGTCCCATAAAATATAGTTCCCTATACTATTGTAATTTATAGGCCTTTTGGGATTTTTTTTTATAGCCTATTTGTTTTGAATGTGTTGAGCAATCCTATCATTTGCAGGTGACTGTAACTTAGCCGAAATATATGGAGGGTTCATGACCCTGCGGAGAATCTTAGGTCTCTGTGATGAATTTCCACAAAGCCTTGGTATATTAAAAGCAGGAATGAAAACAATCCAAGGAAAATAATCAAACGCAAATGAGTACAACATTCATTGCTCTATGAGACACATCTCCTGATCAGATATCACTTGAGCCTCCTGTCTGGGGACTACATTATACTGTCCATTCATCTAGGGTCGGCTAAGTCAACCCTTAAAACTGTATTTTTTTTATTGCTAGAAAAATGTTTCCCGGTGACCGGAAGGTTTTTGTGATATTTATGGCGTTTGATGTAAGGAGGATAGTTTATATGCGGCTGACAAAGTGTGTTTATTCACATCATTGCCTAGAGGGTCTTACAATCTAGTTTTGCTATCTCAGACACACAAACATACACTGTAGGGTCAGTTTCATGGGAGTATTATTGACCTAAACTATGTTTTTAGAATGTTGGAAGAAAATAGAGATATAATATAGTCTCCATAAATCATCATGACCTCGTATCATTTGGACAATCCTTTTCATTAGAGGGGTCCCATGACAATAAGTTAAGCAAAGAGTCTCTTGGGCTAGGCAGGGGCAGATTGGCCATAGAATTTCCCGGTGGGCCGATGACCAGGGGTCCACCCAAGCCCTCATCTCTGCCGCTGGCTGGGTACAAAAATGAGCTCTTACTGGTATCTCACCTCCTAAGCCCTCATATCTATATTTTAATTAGAGGAGGACAAAAAATTGCATCTATTTTTGGCCACCACAGGACAGCTTTTGGGTCAATATATGGTGCTGCGCTGCAGAATATGTTTCTGATGGGACTGTATTTTGCGCTATGGTATTGCTGGGCCCGTTTACTTGTGTTGCCCCGATTTCCCTCAATTGGGACCCGCCAACAACATGGGGCCACTTTTAGGTTGCTTTCCAGGGCTACTTTAGGTTCCCAGTCCGCCCCTGGGGCCAGGGATTATCAGCTATAATCTGTTGAGGAATAGAAATCAAGTGTTTAATTCCTCTGCAGCGCCTCCAGAGGAGAAATGAAGCACTGCACACTTTCTGTGTGATGTATGGACTCTAGAGTGAAAGAGCTGTGCTTCATGCTGGTCAACTGATGGAGGTCCTGAATGAGAGACAGACAGTCCAAGAGCATCATGATTTTCCAATGTGCACCATTTAAAAGGTTTCTTCAGGATTAGAAAAAACAAGGGTAATTTTAAGGCCTCCTGCACACGACCGTTTTTTCCCCCCGTTTACTGGCCGTTTTTTGGGTTCCGTATACGGTCCGTATACAGAACCATTCATTTCAATGGTTCCGCAAAAAAATTCGGTTTCCGTATTTCCGTTTTTCCGATCCGTTTAGCCCGAGTTCACACGAACGTGTGCGACCCGTGCCCGTGCTTCGGCCCGCAAATTGAGGGCCGCAATGCACGATCGCCGGCCGTACATCAGCCGCATCGGATCGCGGACCCATTCACTTTAATGGGTCCGCGATCCGCCCGTTCCGCAAAAAGATACGACATGTTCTATCTTTTTGCGTAATGGAAGTACGGGACGCAACCCCACAGAAGCACTCTGTAGTGCTTCCGAGGGGTCCCGTTCCGTGCGGCCGTTCCGCAATTCCGGATTTGTGGACCCATTGAAGTGAATGGGTCCGCATCCGTGATGCGGAATGCACACGGAACTGTGGCCGTGTATTGCGGCCCGCAATACGGCCACGGATCGCACACGTTCGTGTGAACTCGGCCTTAAAGATAGAACATGTCCTATTATTGCCCGCAAATCACGTTCCGTGGCTCCATTCAAGTCAATGGGTCCGCAAAAAAACTGAACACATACGGAAATGCATCCGTATGTCTTCCGTTTCCGTTCCGTTTTTTGCGGAACCATCTATTGACAATTTTATGCCCAGCCCAATTTTATCTATGTAATTACTGTATACTGTATATGCCATACGGAAAAACAGAATGGAAAAATGGAACAGAAACGGAAACACAACGGAAACAAAAAACGGAACAACGGATCCGTAAAAAAAAGGACCGCAAAACACTGAAAAAGCCATACAGTCGTGTGCAGGAGGCCTAAGTTTTATGAAGTAGTGGCTCACTAGGCTGTATCAGCCCCATCACTTTTTAGGATCCTTTTACATGACCTAATGATGCTTGTTCCCAATAACTGCTGTTCGCTTTTTTGTGGGTAATCACATCATTTAGATGGTACCGAAAATCTTCATTTCTCAAAAAACTAATTTGCCCTTGTAGACATGGGATGTGCTGCTAACAATATGCAAATTAAATGGGAGATGAACAATTGTACGAACAAATATTCTAACCCATTCAGTTTGCATTAGGACATGTATAAGAACATGCACAGGTCGACATAGATATCATCAATTGGGGCTTGCTTGCGACTAAAGTTGCCCAATGTAAAAGAACCAATGCTTTTCCTCCAGTTCTGTAGATAACCATTCAAAACATTTTGTAATAAAGCCATATAGTACCAGATGCCACATTCAGATCTGCCACATCTCAAGAAGACATTGTTCAGGTCCTTAGCAAGTAACACTTAAACTCACTCGCTTATTATCTTACAGACTCAACATAATGTACAGCCCAGTAAAATGGTGGTATCACATTCTCCACTGTACGTATTTCATTGACTGGCACTTGCTCGTAGCTAATGTTGCCCAATGTAAAAGAACCATTAGCTTTTCTTCTGGTTCGGTAGATAACCATTCAAAACATTTTCTGATGAAACCATATTGTACCAGCTGACACACTCAAGCCTGTCACATCTCTAGTAGACATTGTTTCTGGCCATTAGCAAGTAACACTCAAAGTCACTTGCTTATTATCTTACATAATCAACATAATGTACTATCCAGTAAAATAGTGGCAAGTATCACATTTTCTCTACATATTTCATTCACTGGCATTTGCACCTGCATGAAGTTGTCCAGTATAAAATAATAATTAGCTTTTCTTCCATTTCTGTAGATAACTAGTGATGAGCAGCAGGGGCAATATTTAAATTTGCGATATTTCACAAATATTTGGGCGAATATTTGTCATATATTTTCTTCATTGCGAAAATCGGCAATGTAATATTCACGTAATGTGCGCTCAATACAGGCGTGGGTCACTATAGCTACATTTTTCAAGCTGATAGAAGTTTCCTGCAAATCGGCAATTAATGATGCACATATTTTGGCGGAATACGTGCAACTTCACATTTCAGCAGATCTGACTACATATTAGTGATTGGTGCACTAATTATTGTTGTGACATCGCAGCACTATGTCTGTAGCATGTATATATGGACAGCAGAACCTATCACACTACCTAACACCCTGCACTGCAACAGCTCCACTATATCAGGATATAACCTACACTGACTATCTCCCACTAACTATCTGTATTACATATATAAGCTACTGTATCTAACTATCTATCTAATGCAATTAAACAGTAAACCACAGAGCACAGCAATGACACTGCTGTCTCTCTCAGAACTCCATAAAACTACAGAAAATGGCTGCTGGGGAGGTTCGGTTTTTCCGTGATCCGTGACCGTTTTTTCGTCCGTGGGTCTTCCTTGATTTTTGGAGGATCCACGGACATGAAAAAAAAGTCGTTTTGGTGTCCGCCTGGCCGTGCGGAGCCAAACGGATCCGTCCTGAATTACAATGCAAGTCAATGGGGACAGATCCGTTTGACGTTGACACAATATGGTGCAATTTCAAACGGATCCGTCCCCATTGACTTTCAATGTAAAGTCAGGAGTTATTATACCATCGGATCGGAGTTTTCTCCAATCCGATGGTATATTTTAACTTGAAGCGTCCCCATCACCATGGGAACGCCTCTATGTTAGAATATACCGTCGGATTTGAGTTACATCGTGAAACTCAAATCCGACAGTATATTCTAACACAGAGGCGTTCCCATGGTGATGGGGACGCTTCAGGTTAGAATATACTAAAAGAACTGTGTACATGACTGCCCCCTGCTGCCTGGCAGGTGCTGCCAGGCAGCAGGGGGCAGCCCCCCCCCTGTAGTTAACACATTGGTGGCCAGTGTGGCCGGCCCCCCCCCTCCCTCCCCTGTAGTTAACTCATTGGTGACCAGTGCGGCCGGCCCCCCCCCTCCCCTGTAGTTAACTCATTGGTGGCCAGTGGGCCCCCCCTCCCCTGTAGTTAACTCATTGGTGGCCAGTGGGCCCCCCTCCCCTGTAGTTAACTCATTGGTGGCCAGTGGGCCCCCCCCTCCCCTGTAGTTAACTCATTGGTGGCCAGTTTGGCTGGCCCCCCTCCCTCCACTGTAGTTAACTCGTTGGTGGCCAGTGGGCCCCCCCCCTCCCTCCCCCTCCTAATTAAAATCTCCCCCCTATCATTGGTGGCAGCGGAGTGTACCGATCGGAGTCCCAGTTTAATCGCTGGGGCTCCGATCGGTAACCATGGCAACCAGGACGCTACTGCAGTCCCGGTTGCCATGGTTACTTAGCAATTTGTAGAACCATTATACTTACCTGCGAGCTGCGATGGTCTGCGTCCGGTCGGGAGCTCCTCCTACTGGTAAGTGACAGGTCCGGCCGGGAGCTCCTCCTACTGGTAAGTGACATGACCTGTCACTTACAAGTAGGAGGAGCTCTCGGCCGGACCTGTCACTTACCAGTAGGAGGAGCTCCCGACCATCGCAGCTCGCAGGTAAGTATAATGGCTCTACAAATTGCTAAGTAACCATGGCAACCGGGACTGCAGTAGCGTCCTGGTTGCCATGGTTACCGATCGGAGCCCCAGCGATTAAACTGGGACTCCGATCGGTACACTCCGCTGCCACCAATGATAGGGGGGAGATTTTAATTAGGAGGGGGAGGGAGGGGGGGGCCCACTGGCCACCAACGAGTTAACTACAGTGGAGGGAGGGGGGCCAGCCAAACTGGCCACCAATGAGTTAACTACAGGGGAGGGGGGGGCCCACTGGCCACCAATGAGTTAACTACAGGGGAGGGGGGCCCACTGACCATCGCAGCTCGCAGGTAAGTATAATGGCTCTACAAATTGCTAAGTAACCATGGCAACCGGGACTGCAGTAGCATCCTGGTTGCCATGGTTACCGATCGGAGCCCCAGCGATTAAACTGGGACTCCGATCGGTACACTCCGCTGCCACCAATGATAGAGGGGAGATTTTAATTAGGAGGGGGAGGGAGGGGAGAAGGCCCACTGGCCACCAACGAGTTAACTACAGGGGAGGGAGGGGGGGGCCCACTGGCCACCAACGAGTTAACTACAGGGGAGGGAGGGGGGGCCACTGGCCACCAACGAGTTAACTACAGGGGAGGGAGGGGGGCCGGCCGCACTGGCCACCAATGAGTTAACTACAGGGGAGGGGGGGGCCCACTGGCCACCAATGAGTTAACTACAGGGGGGGGGGCCCACTGGCCACCAATGTGTTAACTACAGGGGAGGGGGGGGCCGGCCGCACTGGCCACCAATGAGTTAACTACAGGGGAGGGAGGTGGGGGGGCCGGCCACACTGGCCACCAATGTGTTAACTACAGGGGGGGGGCTGCCCCCTGCTGCCTGGCAGCATCTTCCAGGCAGCAGGGGGCAGTCATGTACACAGTTCTGTTAGTATATTCTAACCTGAAGCGTCCCCATCACCATGGGAACGCCTCTGTGTTAGAATATACTGTTGGTTCTGAGTTTTCACGAAGTGAAACCTCAGCTATGAAAAAGCTTTTATGCAGACGGATCTTCGGATCCGTCTGTATAAAAACTAACCTACGGCCACGGATCACGGACACGGATGCCAATCTTGTGTGCATCCGTGTTCCTTCACGGACCCATTGACTTGAATGGGTCTGTGAACCGTTGGCCGTGAAAAAAATAGGACAGGTCATATTTTTTTCACGGCCAGGAAACACGGATCACGGATGCGGCTGCAAAACGGTGCATTTTCCGATCTTTCCACGGACCCATTGAAAGTCAATGGGCCCGTGAAAAAAAACGGAAAACGGCACAACGGCCACGGGTGCACACAGCGGTCGTGTGCATGAGGCCTAAAGGGTAGGCAACTTTCCTATTTCCTATTCTCGATGTGGCGATATTCGCTATTAAAATTTGCGATGCGAATATTCGCGCCCAACACTATAGATAACCAGTCAAAACATTTTGTGATAAGGCCATATAGTACCAGGTGACACACAGATCTGTGATATCACTGGCAGACATTGTTTCAGGTCATTAGCAAGTGACACTCAAAGTCACTCGCTTATTATCTTACATAATTAACATAATGCACTGCCCAGTAAAGTGGTGGTATCACATTTCCCACTGTACGTATTTCATTGACTGCCACTTGCTCGTGGCTAAAGTTGCCCAATGTAAAAGAACCATTAGCTTTTCTTCCAATTCGGTAGATAACCATTCAAAGCATTTTCTGATGAAACCATACGGTACCAGATGACACACTGAGATCTGTTACATCTCTAGCAGACATTGTTTTGGGTCATTAGCATGTGAAACTCAAAGTCACTTGCTTATTATCTTGCATAATCGACATAATGCACTGCCCAGTGAAATAATAAGTATCGCATTTGCCACTGTATATCATCAAAAGGCATTTGCTCCCACCTGAAGTTGCCCAATGTAAAAGAACCATTAGCTTTTCTTCCAGTTCGGTAGATAACAATTCAAAACATTTTCTGATGAGACCATATGGTACCAGGCGACACAAATCTGTCACATCTGTAGTAGACATTGTTTCGGGCCATAAGCAAGTTACACTCAAAGTCACTTGCTTATTATCTTACATAATTGACATAATGTACTGCCCAGTGAACTAATAATAAGTATCACAATTTTAATTATAAGGATAATAGACACCACATTATCTATCCCAATGTTTTAACGCTGCCAATTGTTGATACTGATCCAGCATTATCCGGGCAGACTTAAAAATGCACAGTGTTCTGGACTCATAAAGCCAGTAGCATAGTGTTTCCCTAATGACCTGCAGCCATCTGGTAACCTGTCACTTACATGACCTGTCACTTACAAGTAGGAGGAGCTCTCGGCCGGACCTGTCACTTACCAGTAGGAGGAGCTCCCGACCGGACGCAGACCATCGCAGCTCGCAGGTAAGTATAATGGCTCTACAAATTGCTAAGTAACCATGGCAACCGGGACTGCAGTAGCATCCTGGTTGCCATGGTTACCGATCGGAGCCCCAGCGATTAAACTGGGACTCCGATCGGTACACTCCGCTGCCACCAATGATAGAGGGGAGATTTTAATTAGGAGGGGGAGGGAGGGGAGAAGGCCCACTGGCCACCAACGAGTTAACTACAGGGGAGGGAGGGGGGGGCCCACTGGCCACCAACGAGTTAACTACAGGGGAGGGAGGGGGGGCCACTGGCCACCAACGAGTTAACTACAGGGGAGGGAGGGGGGCCGGCCGCACTGGCCACCAATGAGTTAACTACAGGGGAGGGGGGGGCCCACTGGCCACCAATGAGTTAACTACAGGGGGGGGGGGGCCCACTGGCCACCAATGTGTTAACTACAGGGGAGGGGGGGGCCGGCCGCACTGGCCACCAATGAGTTAACTACAGGGGAGGGAGGTGGGGGGGCCGGCCACACTGGCCACCAATGTGTTAAGCAAGTTACACTCAAAGTCACTTGCTTATTATCTTACATAATTGACATAATGTACTGCCCAGTGAACTAATAATAAGTATCACAATTTTAATTATAAGGATAATAGACACCACATTATCTATCCCAATGTTTTAACGCTGCCAATTGTTGATACTGATCCAGCATTATCCGGGCAGACTTAAAAATGCACAGTGTTCTGGACTCATAAAGCCAGTAGCATAGTGTTTCCCTAATGACCTGCAGCCATCTGGTAACCGTACCTCTGCTGTATGTTAATCCAAACATATTTCAGCTATTCACTGAACTGCAGGATTTCGGTTACAATGAGCCCTTTCTCTGCATAGTTCACATTGTATGTAATGTACACCGCTCACTGTACTGCTCCACTAGCATTTTCATGGTGCCATCTCTTGTAAAGAAAACAACCAAGAGGAGAGCTCAGTAAGAGGAGATGTTCTCAAAGTCACTGGGGAGAAGCAACAGAAGAACATTATTTATGGGGTTATAAAAGATTCAAGATTAAAGTGGAAGAAAGGAAGTTCTACGAGCGTGTGATCTTTGGAAAACATAGGATTACAATACATATTCAATATCCTTCCCGTATACGTTATTTTACGGATCATTAAATGCACAGAAGGAAGCACAAGGGCCCTTTCTCTGTTTTCAATTTAAAGGGAATGTGTCATCAGGTCCATGACCTATGCTTTACATCATGTTTTTATGTTAAACATATATATATATATTTTTTTTTGCCATGTCACAAAAAATGCATCTTAGGGTATTTTCACACTAGCGTTTTTCTTTTCCAGCATAGAGTTCCGTCCTAGGGGCTCTATACCGGAAAATAACTGATCAGTTTTATCCCATACATTCTGAATGAAGAGCAATCCATTCAGGATGCATCAGGATGTCTTCAGTTCAGTCTTTTTGACTGTTCAGGACGGAGATAATACCGTAGCATGCTGCGGTTTTATCTCCGGCCAAAAAAACTGAACACTTGCGTCCGTTTGCATACAGATTGCCGGATCCGGCAGGCAGTTCCGGCGACTGAACTGCTTACCGGATCACTCTGCCTCAAGTGTAAAAGTACCCTAAATCCTGCAATTTTCACACTGGCCACTAGGTCTAATAATACAGTTGCAAGAAAAAGTATGTGAACCCTTTGGAATGATATGGATTTCTGCACAAATTGGTCATAAAATGTGATCTGATCTTCATCTAAGTCACAACAATAGACAATCACAGTCTGCTTAATCTAATAACACACAGAGTTAAATGTTACCATGTTTCTATTGAACACACCATGTAAACATTCACAGTGCAGGTGGAAAAAGTATGTGAACCCTTGGATTTAATAACTGTTTGAACCTCCTTTGGCAGCAATAACTTCAACCAAACGTTTCCTGTAGTTGCAGATCAGACGTGCACAACGGTCAGGAGTAATTCTTGACCATTCCTCTTTACAGAACTGTTTCAGTTCAGCAATATTCTTGGGATGTCTGGTGTGAATCGCTTTCTTGAGGTCATGCCACAGCATCTCAATCGGGTTGAGGTCAGGACTCTGACTGGGCCACTCCAGAAGGCGTATTTTCTTCTGTTTAAGCCATTCTGTTGTTGATTTACTTCTATGCTTTGGGTCGTTGTCCTGTTGCAACACCCATCTTCTTTTGAGCTTCAGCTGGTGGACAGATGGCCTTAAGTTCTCCTGCAAAATGTCTTGAAAAACTTGGGAATTCATTTTTCCTTTGATGATAGCAATCCGTCCAGGCCCTGACGCAGGAAAGCAGCCCCAAACCATGATGCCTCCACCACCATACTTCACAGTTGGGATTAGGTTTTGATGTTGGTGTGCTGTGCCTCTTTTTCTCCACACATAGTGTTGTGTGTTTCTTACAAACAACTCAACTTTGGTTTCATCTGTCCACAGAATATTTTGCCAGTACTGCTGTGGAACATCCAGGTGCTCTTGTGCAAACTGTAAACGTGCAGCAATGTTTTTTTTCGACAGCAGTCGACAGCTGTGGTATCCTCCCATGAAATCCAGTCTTGTTTAGTGTTTTACGTATCGTAGATTCGCTAACAGGGATGTTAGCATATGCCAGAGACTTTTGTAAGTCTTTAGCTGACACTCTAGGATTCTTCTTCACCTCATTGAGCAGTCTGCGCTGTGCTCTTGCAGTCATCTTTACAGGACGACCACTCCTAGGGAGGGTAGCAGCAGTGCTGAACTTTCTCCATTTATAGACAATTTGTCCTACCGTGGCCGGATGAACAGTAAGACTTTTGGAGATACTTTTATAACCCTTTCCAGCTTTATGCAAGTCAACAATTCTTAATCGTAGGTCTTCTGAGAGCTCTTTTGTGCGAGGCATCATTCACATCAGCCAATGCTTCTTGTGAAATGCAAACCCAGAACTTGTGTGTGTTTTTTATAGGGCAGGGCAGCTATAACCAACACCTCCAATCTCATCTCATTGATTGGATTCCAGTTGGCTGACACCTCACTCCAATTAGCTCTTGGAGATGTCATTAGTCTAGGGGTTCACATACTTTTTCCACCTGCACTGTGAATGTTTACATGGTGTGTTCAATAAAAAAATTGTAACTTTAAATTCTTTGTGTGTTATTAGTTTAAGCAGACTGTGATTGTCTATTGTTGTGACTTAGATGAAGATTAGATCACATTTTATGACCAATTTGTGCAGAAATCCATATCATTCCAAAGGTTTCACATAATTTTACTTGCAACTGTAGGTCATGATTTTCTGTTCTGTGCAGGTAACTTTTCAGTAGCCATTACCATTATCACCACAGGCAAAAATACAATAACAACTAACACCTCTTCTATATAGATAAGGCCGGATCCACCATTCGCAATAGGTGATGTCACAGCTTATCTACTCCCTTCTGACCTCTGCACAGGTCACAGAGCATGCCTAGAGAACTCTCCTATAGAAGTCAATAGGGTCAGCTCCTGTCCATTGTGTGTATGTAGCCCCTCTGAAAAGAGAGGAAGTCTTAAAATATTTTAGGCCTAGAGGACAATGGTAAAATTGCAGGTTTATACGCAATGTTTTAATATAGTTAGTGACATGTAAAAATAAATAAAAAATACAAAACTTACCAAGGATTAAAAAAAAAAAGTATGCTTAACATAAAAACATGATTTAAATAATAGATAATTTTTTGATGACATGTTCCCTTTAAAAGCAGGGATTCTAATAATTTTCCTTACCTCTGCGAGCAAATAAATGAGGTGAGTGTCTTTTTGTTGATCGCAGCATCTGACAGTAACATTGAGGTCTTTCATTAGTTATTCATAGGTTAAAAAATATGAATAACTAATGAAAGACCTCAATGTTACTGTCAGATGCCGCGATCAACAATGAACGCGGCATTTGAGGGGCTCAATAGGGGGCAGCGCGATCGCCGTTCCCAGTCATTGCTCCCGCTACATACAATGGAATGCAATACGTGATGAAGTAATTCGTAACAAATTGAATTTCTTTGAGAAATTCGGAGAAGCAACCAAATCGAATATTTTAACCCTCAGACCAAGGATCCACAAAAAATACATGAATAACAGCCCGAAAAGATTGTGTAATATTAGAGCTGGGAAAAACTTCAAGATGTATATATGACAAATATTTGTAATGTACTTTTCTCACAGGGAACGCACAGGGACAGTTGTGTGACTGAGGTGACATATAGGGGCACAATCCAAAAACACACTAGGGTCAATTTTGTATGAAGCCAAATTTAATATTTTTTGGAGAGGGGAGAACCAGAGTACCCAAGGGAAACCCACGAAAACATGGGGAGAACATGCAAACTCCATGCAGATGTTTTCCCTGGTCGGATTCAAACCAAGGACCCCAGCCATCTTGGGCTTTTGCCATCTTCTGTCAGATACATTTCTACATAAACATTTTCTCCTGCTACTAGGTGTGCTCCTATGGTAGCACTACATGGCGGCTCTCATGTTGTACACCACACTGGCTCCATGCTTAGTGGCCTGTGCACACCTACAGGCTGAAATCAGTATTACAGTCATTTAAACATTTTCCCTATGCATGCATCTCCTGACATGTCTTGTTTAGTAACTACTTGCATCCCCCAAGTACTAACAATTCTGAGACATCTATTATTATGACTCTATGTTCTGCCATTCTTCTATTATTAATATCAGAAGTTTATGACTGAATTGCCAGCAGTCTGCTATAAAGGTCCAGCTGGGAGTTACCAGTTGGGGGTGTGTCCCTGCACTATCCAATCAGTTCTGCCAGTGTCAGTGCCAGACCCCCCCCCCCCCAACTGATAACTCCCAGCTGGACCTTCTTTGCAAACTGCTAGCAATTTATTCATAACTTCTAGCAGGAATAAGAAAGGAATGACATTACAAACTGTAGAGTCATAAGAATAGAAACCGCAGAATTTCAGCCGTCCGTTATCAGACGAAGCCTTCGTGACTCTCACATTTCCCAGGATAATTATGGTTTTCAGTGTATGAATTGGGTGTTAATGCCCTGTAATTACCAGCGACTAATGGTTTATTTGGATCAATGCATTTTATTTACTCCAAACCTTACGGCCGACTCACAAAGGAAATTGCTTTTCCCCCTGATAAAGGGCCCTCTGTTATAAAGCCGCCTTGTGGTGCGGTTACTCATAAATCTCATTCGACAAACAGAAGGTTTCCTGAACTACACAAAAATTCAGCTTATCCGCATGATAAGAATACCATTCATGTTGCTCTCCTGTTTGAATGGAGGTGCTAATTGGCAATGGATTACCACCTAGATTATAAAACCAACAGCGCTCATTAAAGCCCCCCCCATTCAGAAGACCCAAGTTGTTGCCATAATTATTATATGCTTTCACTCTGAGAAACAACATTTGGTAGGAAATTGCTGATTTATAGAATATCACATAATAACATAATAACTCGGTAAGAGGCCTCGGTAACATTTTCTAGTAAACTGCGGTTTTACGCTTTCCATTAAGTGGACCCGCCGTCCCGGATTTACGCCTGGTCTTTAAAAAAAGCAAATAATGATTTACCTTGAAGGGACTTTTAATCTTCTCCACGTAGCAACATGTTTCTTTTTATAATAATGTTTCACGTGGTCTGCACAGCGTGTAACGATTAGAGCAGTAGTTTGCACTTCAGAGCTGCTCTTCCTTCTTTAAGATTTTTTTTTAGATCTTCTATATTGATGACCTATCCTCCCAATAGGTCACACATATATGTTTGGTGGTGGCCTCTCGGACTCCCAGAACCCCCACCAATCAGCTACGGTATTTGAAGAGGCTGCAGAGCTCCCTGACACTTAACTGCAGATTCCAGGATTAATATTGATGGTGTATCCTCAGGTTAATCCATCAATACGTAATCAGTCAGGTCAACCCCTAGATGCCCCCCCCCCGCGCGCGCAAGTGCAGGACTTACAGAGCTCCCTCCATTAGGGCTCATGCACACAACCGTATGCCCTCCGAGACATACGGTCCGTGAGCGGGCCATATGTCCCGGGGCGGCATACATTGTGCGCACTGGAGCGCACAGCATCATAAGTTACTATGATGCTGTGCACATCGGGCCGCGGGCACGCACTCATATGATATTAACCTATGATGCTGTGCGCTCCAGTGCGCACAATGTATGCCGCTCCGGGACATATGGCCCGCTCACAGACCGTATGTCTAGGAGGGCATACGGTCGTGTGCATGAGCCCTTATGTAGTAATTGGAGCAGTACTGCAGTAACCAGCTGTGTCCACTGGATGGAACTGTGGAGTTCTGGCACCAACTTCTGGTGACAGAGCTTCTCTGACACAGCTAAGCAACTAATAAACGTACAGGTAAGTACTGCCCTCACTGTCATGCTAGTAGCCATGTTGGCTACTGGCATTACAGTGATTGGCTGACAGGAACGCGTCATCAGGTGCTTTATAGCACCCGATGACTCGTGTTCGGCTCATTCTAAGTCAGGGAGAGCTGAGCATAGGAAGGGACAGAGAGTGTAGGGAGTGTAATTGAATTTAATTGTTCTACAAAAACGTTTCATAGACCCAAAAGTTCTTGTAAGGACTATTGTGTGTGACAGCAGCAATATATGTTTCTTGCGCAACCTGCGCTAAATTGCTAAGTGTTAGGAAGAGCTGTGCATAGGAAGGGACAGACAGTGTAGGGAGTGTAATAGGAAGATTTTTATACAAAAAACTTTTCAGAGACCCAAAAGTCCTTTAAAGGGTTTCTGTCACCCCAATTTTCTCAATTAAACAGGCTGACATCCAGTGCAGTTTTTCTGTAGACGGTGTCCGCTGCAGACAGTTAAATTATCCGCGCCACATCTCCTGTGTAAAGTGTGCGCATCCCTAAAATATCAGTGACATCCTGTGCACTTTTTCCGTAGACGGTATCCGCTGCGGACACTAAAATTTATCCGCGTCACATCTCCTGTTTAAAGTGTGCGCATCCCTAAAATATCAGTGACATCCAGTGCACTTTTTCCGTAGATACTGCGAACTGTAACATTACCTGTGGTACCTGTCCTGTATAACATTTACATCACAAATACTTTTGTAAAAATTTTTGTGTGACATACTTTCAAGCATATATCACATTTAAAATGAAGAAGGCGAGCAGTAAGGGACGGGGAAGTGGCCGTGATGCTGATGGTGCACGCAGAGGCTGTGGCCCTGGGCACGGAGAAACTGTGTCTGCTGCCAGAGCACAAGAAAAAAAATCATGCAAGATACCTAGGTTCATGTCCCAGTTTGCATGGCGGCGCAGGACACCACTCTTGAAGTTGGTTGGATTGCAGCAGATAATGCTTCCAGTCGGTTAAGTACCACCCTGTCTTCAACTAAGTCCAGTCTCAGTAGCCAGGAGACTGGTCAACAGAATCCTCACCCTGATCCGCCTTCCTCACACCATTTACAGTCTGACCAAACAAATGATCCCACACTTGGAAATTCCGAGGACATCTTTTCATCGCCATTACTTGATTTGGCCCTCTCTCCAAGCACGCTTGAAGAGGGACATAAGATCTTGTGCCCTGATTCCCAACCTCTTGAACATCCACAGTCACAAGAACATGACGGTGGGGAACGGCAATTAGTGTTTAATGAGGTGGATGATGATGAGACACAGTTGCCAATGAGTCAACCGCAATTACAACAGCGTAACATCACCCGTGCCCTGACCAACGCAGTTACTGGGAAGGTCCACTTAACCACAGACACATGGACAGGTGCATTCGGCCAGGGATGCTACATTTCCCTGACGGCACACTGGGTGAACATTGTGGAGCCCGGGAGTGAGTCGTACCTGGGATGGTACAGGTGCTACCGACGCCAAGGATTGCGGGCCCTATGTCTATCAAGGTTTCCGCCAGCAACTACGTTAGTGGCTCCAACCCCCACTTCTCCTCCTCCTCATCCACTTCCACCTCCGAATTATCCGCGTGCAGCACCAGTCAGTCATCAGTTAGTAGCTGGAAGCAGTGTAGCACTGCAGTGGGGAAGCGGCAACAGGCCGGGCTGAAGCTGATATGCTTAGGGGGCAAACAGCACACCGCCGCAGAGCTGTGGCAGGGGATAAGAGACTAGTCTGAGCTGTTGCTCTCGCCACTCAACCTACAACCTGGCATGGTTGTGTCTGATAATGGCTTTAACTTGGTGGCGGCTTTGGAGCTCGACAAGCTCAGACACATCCCATGCCTATCCCACGTGTTCAACCTTGTGGTTCAGCGGTTTCTTAAAACCTACCCCAATTTGCCTAAACTACTGGTGAAGGTGCGCCGCGTGTGTGCACATTTCCGCAAGTCACCGACAGATTCAGACGGTCTATCAACGCTGCAGCAGCACTTGAAATTGCCAGCTCACCGGCTGTTGTGCGACTTGCGCATTGCTGGAACTCCACGTTCCACATGTTGGCCAGGCTTTGTGAGCAGCAGAGGGCAATAGTGGAATACCAGCTGCAACATGGTCGTCACCTTTCCAGTCAGATTCCGCTATTCACAAGCGAGGAGTGGGCATGGATGTCTGACCTCTGTAAGGTTTTAAGAAACTTTGAGGAATCAACACAGATGGTGAGCAGTGATAACCCTATTATCAGCATAACCATCCCACTGCTGTGTCTACTCAAATGCTCGCTGCTCAAAATTAAGGACGACGCTTTGCATGTGGAAGATGTAGAAATGGGGGAAGACATTACACAGGGTGATAGCCAGACCACCCTCAGTACATCTTCTCAGCACGAATTGGACGATTAAGAGGAGGAGGAGGAGGAGGAGAAGGAGTAGGAGACGGTTGCCTCCGATACAGAGGGTAGTACCCATGGAAGTTTAATTCCATCTGTTCAGCGTGGGTGGGCAGAAGAGAAGGAGGAGGATGAGGAGATTGAGAGTGATCCTCCTGATGACGACAGAGAAGTCTTGCCTGTTGCTACTCTGGCACACATGGCTGACTTTATGTTAGGCTGCCTTTCCCGTGACCTGCGCGTTATACTCATATTATACAACATGGATTACTGGGTATTCACCCTTCTCGACCCCCGCTACAAAGGGAACTTCTCATCTCTCATTCCTCTGGTGGAGAGGACGATCAAAGTGGTGAAATACCAAAAGATCCTTGTTGAAAAATTGCTCCAAAAATTTCCATCTGACAACGCTGGCGGCAGAGTCCGAAGTTCCTTGGCCAACCGAGGAGGGGAGACAAGCAGTTCCAACAGAGGCAGGGCAACACTCTCCAAAGCCTGGGACAGTTTCATGACACCCCGCCTGCACCCTCACCCTGATGCGCAGCCTAGTGTCACAAGGAGGGAAACATTTTGGAAGATGGTGAAGGAGTACATAGCAGACCATGTCAGCGTCCTTAATGATCCCTCAGTGCCTTACAACTACTGGGTCTCCAAGCTGGACACGTGGCACGAACTGGCGCTCTACGCCTTGGAGGTGCTGGCCTGCCCTGCTGCCAGCGTTTTGTCTGAGCGGGTATTTAGTGCTGTTGGGGGCATAATAACTGATAAGCGCATCTGCCTGTCAAGTGAAAATGCTGACAGGTTGACTCTTATAAAAATGAACAAGGCCTGGATTGACCATGATTTCTCTACTCCACCAGAGGAAAGCGGCTAAACATAAAGGCACTTTAAATGTGTTGTTTATAATGTACTGAATACACTGTATTCCCATGCACCCCTTCCACCACAAACAAGGGTTTATGGTTGAATCTTCCTTTTCTCATCCTCCTCCTCCTCTTCCATCATATCAACATGCTTATTCGTCACATATAATGCCCTCGCATGTATGCCCTTCGCATATAATGTTTTACAGGGTCAGCTCAGCTGCAGGCCCTCGCATATAATTTTTTAGAGGGTCAGCTCACCATCAGGCCCTCGCATATAATTTTTTAGAGGGTCAGCTCACTAGTAGGCCCTCACCTACAATCTTTTACAGGGTCAGGTCACCTTCAGGCCCTTGCATATCATTTTTTAGAGGGTCAGCTCATCAGCAGGCCTTCACCTACAATATTTTACTAGGTCAGCTCACCAGCAGGCCCGCACATAAAATCTTTTACAGGGTCAGCTCACCAGCAGGCCCGCACCCAGGGCCGGCGCCACCATTAAGGCGACTTAGGCAGTCGCCTAGGGCGCCATTTAGCAGGGGGCGCCCGTTGCAGTGTAAAAAAATTATAATAATAAGTTGGTTATATAAGTTCAGCCCGCCGGCGGCGCCCCTCATGCTGCGCCTCCTGAGGGGCTGAGCGCTTGCCGCTCTAAAGAATCTCCGGCCGCCGGCTCAGTGCTGCGCAGCCTGCTGTCATGCTGTGTCTGCTCTGTGCTGTCCGTGGCCGAGCTTTGTTCGGTCCGCGGTGCAGGAGCTTTTGTTTTCTGTACCCGGCCGGACTGACAGGAAGTGCTCACTTAGTGTGCACTTCCTTTCAGTCCGGCCGGGTACAGGAAACAAATGCTCCTGTACCGCAGACCGAACAGAGCTCGGCCACGCTACACTAGAGGTGGGGAGGGAGCTGGAATGAGAGTGACAAGGGGGGGCTGGAATGAGAGTGACAAGGGGGGGGCTGGAATGAGAGTGACAAGGGGGGGGCTGGAATGAGAGTGACAAGGGGGGGCTGGAATGAGAGTGACAAGGGGGGGCTGGAATGAGAGTGACAAGGGGGGGAGGGGGCTGGAATGAGAGTGACAAGGGAGGGGGGTGCTGGAATGAGAGTGACAAGGGAGGGGGGGGGGTAAAATGAGAGTCACAAGGGAGGGGAGGGGGGGCTGGAATGAGAGTGACAAGGGAGGGGGGTAAAATGAGAGTGACAAGGGAGGGGAGGGGCTGGAATGAGAGTGACAAGGGAGGGGGGGGGTAGAATGAGAGTGACAAGGGAGGGGGGGCTGGAATGAGAGTGACAAGGGAGGGGGGGAAATGAGAGTGAAAAGGGAGGGGGGAGAGAGTGACAAGGGAGGGAGGGGTGGGGAGAGAGTGACAAGGGAGGGAGGGGTGGGGAGAGAGTGACAAGGGAGTCCCCAGAGCCAGACCAAGAGCCAGACTGCAGCCAGAGACCAGATCATCTTATTGTCCTGGTGGTAAGTAGACAATGCAATATGTTTATTATGTAATTGTTTAGTTATTAATACTACATTGGAAACTAATTTACCTCACATTTAGGGTCCATTCACACATCCATGTGTGTTTTGCGGATCCACAAAACACGGACAGCGGCAATGTGCGTTCTGCATTTTGCGGGCACTAAGAGAATATGCCTATTCTTGTCCGCTATTGCGGACAAGAATAGGACATGTTTTATTTTTTTCAGGATCAGAATTGCGGATCCGGGTCCGCAGTTCCCGATCGGGGCTGCACACCGTGCACATCTTTTACAGGGTCAGCTCACCTGAAGGCCCTCGCATATAATGTTTTAAAGGGTCTGCTCACCTGCAGGCCCGCACCTAATTATACCGAATAGGTAATTTGCGCGCATGCTGTCTTGCTTGGATGTGGTAGCCGTAGCTGTTTCTCAGGCTCCCTCTCCGGAATCGAATCATAATTCCCCCGTTACCCATGGTGTACATGGTTTGGGCTGAAAATAACTTTGAAAGTTGATAGGGGAGACATCCGAATTGATCGTTGCCGTCACGGGGACGTGCGATCGGCCCCAGGTTATCTAGAGTCACCAAAGCGGCAGCAGGCCCTCGCCCCTAAGGTTTTAGATGGTCAGATCAGCAGGCCCTTGGTCCAAATGTTTTTGAGGGTCACCAGCAGGCTATCAATCATAATTTTCCAAGGCTGTGTATGATGCCCTCCTTTATGTGTAATAAAGGGTGTATTGGAGTGCCGGTTCCTTGTATTTTTTGGCAGCCCTTTCACTTAGTGCATAGGCTTTATGAGTTTGGAGTCCCACCACCTGAACAATTGGACCACAATGTGAATGAGGCCCTCCTTTATGTGATATACAGGTTGTATCGGAGTGCCTCTTTCTTGTAATTTTTGGCAGCACTTGCACTTTATATACAAGTAAATATACAGGTAAGAATGTTTCCTATAAATTTTTCCTCTAAAATAGATTTTTTTTCTTCAGTTTTGTGCGTATTATTGTCAGTCTGTAAAAGTGGCGTACTACTCGGACAACATCGTTCCCGGCATCAACCTGGGAGTCCAAGATGCATCCAAACATCCTCCCCATGCTGTTCCCGAACCATTTCAGTGGTGTTTTCATCAATTTCTGACCTTTTCATGTGAACCAGACACCATCCCCTCTTCAGGGCAGAGGGTACCTGGTTTAATGCTCGGGTTCGGACATTGACTTCCATTATACTCGGGTGCTCGGTCGATCAACACTATATCTTACTAATAGACCACCCTTTCCCTGCTTCCCCCCCCCCCTTTTTTTCCCCTCTTCTTTCTTTTTTTGTAATTATTTTAGTTTCTTTTATATGCACGTACATCAACAAAGAGGTGATACAATAATAAGTAGTGTAGGGCATGCAAGTACTACTATTCTCTTTATGTCTTATTTTATTCTCTCATTCACTTGTGATTTCAGACGGTACTTCTTGTCTCAGACGTACTTGTATACGTTACATGCTCTGTGTTACTATCACCTGTACTTATACTCTGTAACAAGATACCCACTCATGCTAAGTTTGTGTCTTTTTATGCTGTTTATACTTGAAAAGAAAAAAAAAGATTTTAAAAAGAAAAAAAATAAAGGAATTTACTAACGACCTAGTGAACTGTGTAGGTAAAACCTGACAATACCTTAAGGTTCTTAAAATCGGGAACTTTTGGCCTCTGTTGGACTAGTGTATGCTAGTATTCTTTATTTTTAGCTGTATAGAATAGAGGTCGGCTACACGGCTCCATATAGAGGCATCCCCCCCCAAAAAAGTATTCCGTGCTGATATTCTACTCTTATTCAGGATTTCACCGTGGAGGCATTGTTTCCTATAACACGCTGCAGTTTCTCTGAAGATCAAAGAACCTGATCCAGCAAGGGCCATATGTTAAACAGGCTCATACTTTATTAGAATAGCATTATAGTGAATTATACTGAGTGGGAGAAGAACACTTACTGTAATTTAATTGACTGACCTATAACCCCTGGTAGTAAAACACTTCACCAAACTTTACTATGAGGGAACCATCCGATTGTTACATCTCCATAAACAGTTTGTAATCAGGTTTAAATGATCTCTAAACTGCAGCGAACGATCCATTTTTGCCCTTTAAGTTTTGTCCTTTAAGTTTTGTCCATTAAGTTGTACAGTGAAACATACGCTTGATCAGTCCTCTGGTAAGAATGTATCGGGGACAGTTCCACCTATTAGAAATAACGCCCGATATTGCTTTACTATCTGATTGTATTCCTCTAGTCATATTCCATTGCATTGAGGGTAGATTAGCCTTGTAGTACATTGTTTATGACTAGGTAGATAGTAATGTACAGTACTATATGTTCATATAGAACAGGTGGCAGTTCTTCTATGGGCGTCTGCAGATTCTGAGTATAGTAGGGTATTTCAGCAGTGCCACATGGCAACATGCTATCCAAACCTGAGCCATCTGTTGGCTGAAACATATCATGCTAAGGGGTTACACAAGCCATGTGTATAAAAAGGGGCAAAAGTGCAGGACCAAAGGATGAGGCAGAGGGTGTAGTAAAACATGCAAAAGGGTCAGGGCAGTGGCATACATAGAGAAGTAAGGGCCCCATAGCAAGGATTAAACCAGGCCCCCCCCCCCCCCCCCCCCCACACACAGGACAGACGGGTTTTTGCCTAAACCCTTTTCAATGAACCTTGGGCCATTTTTCCACGGCTTCATTTGCTAAAAGTTGTTTCTTTAGACGGTAGAGACCAAGTTTTCACCTCCAGTAGAAGAGGAGATAATCCCAACTACGACTGGACCCCCTGTTGCCCTGGGCCCCATAGCAGTCGCATGGTCTGCAGTCGCATGGTAGTTACGCCCCTAGGTCAGGGCAGGCAGCTCAAATACAGGTCAGGCAGTCCGGATCATCAATAGGAGAGTCAAGCAGAACTGGCAAGGATCAAACAGAAAGGAAATCCAGAGATCTAACACGTTCAGGAACACTGGAACGTATAAAATGCAGACCTTAGCAGGACACAAAGACCTATGATGCTCAGGCAACTGGGAAGATGGCAGGACCACAAATATAGGTGCAGGGAGTCTGGGAGTGGTCAGAAGGTCAGAACAAATCACATGAAGTGACACGCACCAGCCCTTTAACATGCACACTACAGGAAGCAATGCCGGCGGCTAACCACCGCCACTATATGCTGCACAATGCGGCTGGAAGCAGACAGTAGTGGAGGAGGCAGAACAGTGCTCGCCCAGACCGAGAGCCCGAAACCACGGCGGTGAGTAGGGTTTAGTAGTAGTAGTGAGTAGCTGGTGGTCAGCTACAGCCGTTACACCTCCTCTGGAATTCTGCCTTTCATCTGGTGGCTTTAGAGGCAGAGCTTGCTAAGAGCTGAGTCATTTGCATTTACTTTCCGCTACGAGATAAGCCTCCACCAAAAGTGTCTGGAAGCAGTTCTCGCCTCTCTTTTTATTGACAAATGCTTGGCCAAACTGAATGCGTAGGGGAAAATCAGGAGAGATAACTGTCGGCCGAACAATTGCTAGGATATGCCACCAATACCATATAGGTGTGGGTCCCACCTCTGGGACTGGCACCTATCTCTAGAAGAGATCCCCAAGGCAAAGGAGAGTGCACGGCACATGCATGGCATGCTCTCTACAAGTTTCTTGCAATCAGACCTATGATGCCTTTATTATAGGGTTAGAGAGTCAGCTTTCACACCTCACTGATGGAATATTGTTGTTCATTCTTTGTCTTGTCTATGTCTTTGGTACGGGGTGCTGGGGATAGTAGGTTAGGTGTTTAGTTATAGGTGGCTTAGAATTAGAGAATATAGAATCATAACGGGTCTTAGATTTCATTGGAGAGATCTTATACTTTGAGTATATTGGTTTGGAGGTTGGTATTGAAAGGGTTAATAGGAAGGGGGGGTTGTTTCAGTTTGAGAGTTTTAATGAAGGTGGTAAAATTGTTGATCTGTTTGTTGTAGAATAACCAATGATATTATGTGAAGTATGAGCTTTGGTTAATAGAAGGATGGAAAGATACAAAGTAACCATTTCTTAGTTTTTCTTGTAAACAAAGGCGTGTCTTATGATCCGAAAAATACGGTAGTCAGAAAAGGTTAAAGGTGAAGCATTACTCACCTGCATGATCCCCTGTTCCCACCCTGCTTCAGTCCTTGTTGCTCTCAATCTCCTGGCCTGGGTCAACGTGCATGGGATCGATGCAGGTGAGTAAAGCTCTTTTGCTATTTCTAATCCATCAGTCCAGGCAGTGTAAACATGATCACATCTGGTCCTGTCATTTAAAGTGCAGAGAGCGCGGCAGTTGCAGAAAGAGCTGAGCCTCTAGGTGTAATGGCGACGCCCCTGTTGCTCCTAGAGGCTCATTTGCATATATTAAAACTTCATTTTTCTCAGCAATGCGGGCACATATGAACATGGGACCAACACAGATGCCTTCAGCTGCCAAGTGCACCTGTAACAGGTCAGCCAGTGTCATAGGTACAAAACTGCTGACAGATGCCCTTTAAAAGGAAAGGTGAACATCTTGTAGATTTAGTGCAAAAAGTCCATAATATTTATCGCTGCTATTTTTCTTCTTCTTTTCCTTTTACAGTAACAGTGCCTTACAATTCAGGCAGCCTCATTCAATGACAATAACTGTATGAGAGCAGGGATTTCTACAAATATACATGAGGTATAAACCGTCCATAGGGAGCACGCAAAGGACAAGTTGTTGTTGTGACGGGTCCCATTTTTGCTTTGCTATTCAGGTAACAGACTGTGGAAGCTCTTGCGTTCATCCTAGACACACCTGTGGATATGGGACGTTACTGCCCTCTGCTGGAGCATAGAGAGATATGCAGATATGCTAATTGCCAATATTAAATACAATTTTAATGAGATTGTCACAGGGTAACACGCAGGGTTAAATATGCACATGAACGGCTATTGCAATTTTACTTACTGATTAACCTGTTTTTACTGATAAATAGTGTTGAGCGAACTTCTGTTTTAAGTTCGGCGTCTAAAGTTTGGCTTCCGGTTAGCGGAGAATCCCGATATGGATTCCGAATTCCGTTGTGGTCCGTGGTAGCAGAATCAATAATCGGCCATTATTGATTCCGCTACCACAGACCACAACGGAATTCGGAATCCATATCGGGATTCTCCGCTAACCGGAAGCCGAACTTTAGACGCCGAACTTAAAACAGAAGTTCGCTCAACACTACTGATAAAGCTTTCCAGTGTGCCCAAGGGGATGCAATGCTTACATGGATTGATTGAGAAGTGATTGAGATTGTTTAATTTTTTTATATATATATATTTTATGTTTATGTCCTGTGCGCACACACCTTAACCTTTCAATTCAAAAGGTCAAATGTTAGGGAGTAATAAATAACTCTGAGGCTTCATCGCCATCCTGAGGACGAATATTACTTTGACGGTGTAAAAAAGAGCAATGTATTTGTTTATTTATTCCTATGTATTGAATGACCACTTGGAACACCTGAATTCCCTTTAATTACATTAGCTTTAGAGCTGTTATGCAAATATTAAGATTTAGATTAGTGATAAGCATAGTTAGGGCTCTTTCACACTTGCGTTGTTGTGTTCCGGCATAGAGTTCCTTCGTCGGGCTTTATGCCAGAAGAATCCTGATCAGGATTATCCCCATGCATTCTGAATGGAGAGAAATCCGTTCAGGATGCATCAGGATGTCTTCAGTTCCGGACCGGAACGTTTTTTGGCCGGAGAAAATACCGCAGCATGCTGCGCTTTTTGCTCCGGCCAAAAATCCTGAACACTTGCCACAAAGCCCATTGAAAGGCATTAATCCGGATCCGGCCTTAAGCTAAACGTCGTTTCGGCGCATTACCGGATCCGACGTTTAGCTTTTTCTGAATGGTTACCATGGCTGCCAGGACGCTAAAGTCCTGTTTGCCATGGTAAAGTGTAGTGGGGAGCGGGGGAGCAGTATACTTACCGTCCGTGCGGCTCCCGGGGCGCTTCAGAGTGACGTCAGGGTGCCCCATACGCATGGATGACGTCATCCATGCGCATGGGGTGCTCTGACGTCATTCTGGTGAGATGATTGTGCAGGAACCTGAACCTGTCAATCAAGAAGGAGTGGGAGGACCTGGCAGAGGAGCAAGGATAAGCAAGGGTCCCCTTCTCCCCCCCCTCCCTTTCTAGTTCCTTGTAGGGCACTTGTCTGGCCCCTGGTTTGGAGTTTAAGGGTTTAGGAGTCAGGGAAGGGTTAATAGCTAGTGCGGCAGGAAGAGGAGGCGGGTAGCGGGAGGGTACTTATGTGCTGGTTCCGCCCATTCTCTCCCTCTTTATCGGAAGCGAGGTGCCTGGTGAGTCGCATCTGCGTTCTGTCCGCATAAGAGGGAGAGATGGCCGCGGGTGATGCCCGTCTGAAGGAGGTCTTGCTGGCGCGCATGGCGGAGGGAGGTGAGGGATGGCTGCGCTCATTTTTGTGTAGCCTGGGTTCTCCTGATCCCTCACCCCCTTCTGTCAGTGCGCCGGCCTGCTGAGGTTCCGGTGCAGCCATGTGGCGACTCGGTCGCTTCTGCGGGGAGCAGGCGGTCCTCCCGGCTCATCCGCCCGGCTCATCCGCCCCCCCCCGTGCGTCTCGGCCATAGCCCCCCTCCTTCCCCACTTACTTTGGGCGCTCATGTCAGCGCAGCAGCAGGGATGCTGGGGATGCAGACTGCCGTCTCAGTGCAGAGGGCGGTAGCTCCGCCCCTTCCTCCCCCCCACAGCCTCCGGCACTTTCTTCCTCACACAAGGTCAGTGGAAGTTGAGTGCGCACGCAGGCAGCAGGATGGGATCTCACGCTAGCAGTTCATCTTCCCAGAGTCTCCCCCTTAGAGTTTCACAGCTCCTTCCCTGGCCATGCAGCCTACAGTGACCCCTGGAGGTGCTAATATGCCTGTTCCGTTGCCGCGTCGGGGGAGTCTGTGCGGTGTTCGCGGGTCCAGCGCAATAGATGGACGTCTGGTCAGTCTTCCAGGGCTCAGAGCCTGGTTCCGGCGTCATCTCTTCAGCCTGAGGTTTCCGTACCTGGTCCTGCGGTAGCGCCAATACCGCCTCCGTCCGGTGAGTACCAATTTACGGGTGCATGGGGAGCGGGTGGTGGGGTTTCGGATATGGCTGCACTGTTAAAACTGCCAGTGGATCGTTTACAGCCTACTATTGACCAGTCCCATCCGCCTCTTCCTGCTAGGCCAGCTCCGGTGTTAGCGGGGGTGCATAAAGAGTCGTGTTTTTGTGGGGTTAGTTTTTTGGGTGCCCATTTAGACGAGGCCGTCCGAGAGAAGGTTTTGGCTAATCAATATGTGGATATTTGGTCTCTCATATCAGTGGATCAACATACCGTAGACAAGGAGAGGCGTTTTACGGACAAGCCGTATGAGTGCAGGCCCAAAGTCGCCAGAACCATGAACAATTGGTTGCAGGCTTTTTCGGTATTGGGTTGTATTATGGGTCAGCGTCACCCCGAGCATTGTTCTGAGTTATTTGTTTATCAGGACATCATTTATAGTGCCTACAAATCCCATGGGGGCAGCGCCTGGTGGCGCTATGATGAGGAATTTAGGCGCCGCCTGGCTTTGCAGCCAGAGATAGGTTGGGGGGTAAAAGCCACAGATGTGTGGTTGAGGTTGATGGTGGCACAGAGACCACCCCCCTTTCCAGGGGCGGCCGCTGGTTCAGGGGGATCTTCTTCGCCGGGACCGGTGGCCGTCCGCCGACCCGGGTCGTGCTGGTTATTTA
Source organism: Bufo bufo (assembly GCF_905171765.1). Taxonomy (NCBI): domain Eukaryota; kingdom Metazoa; phylum Chordata; class Amphibia; order Anura; family Bufonidae; genus Bufo; species Bufo bufo. Next base: position 203,166,631 of record NC_053397.1, on the reverse strand, counting down.
ATTAGGGTAACTGCAGGTTCGCAGGGCTGTACAGATTCAAACACGAGTGCTCGGCCTGTGGCGGTTCCCACTCAGCAAATAAATGCCCCCGCCCCCCAATTAAGCTTTCCAAGCAGCTCGAACATGGGTGAGCGTAGCAGAGATGGGTCCCTGGCTAGACAGATACCCCAATAGGCAGGCAGCTGTTCAGCTCCGTGTTGGTTTTTCATTTGGGTTTTTCATCCCTTTTGTTCTAAACCGGTCCCTGTTTTTTTCGGATAACCTGAAATCGGCCCGTGACCTCCCTGAAGTCCTCAGGGAGAAGGTTGGGAAGGAAGTTTCTCTGGGTAGGATCAGAGGTCCGTTTACTGAGTTGCCGTTTCCTAATCTTAGAGTCTCCCCTTTGGGCGTGGTCCCTAAAAGAGAGCCAGGCAAGTTCCGGTTGATTAATCATCTCTCTTACCCTAAGGGTTCGTCAGTTAATGATGGCATCACTCCTGAGGATGCGTCTGTGACTTATGTGACCCTTGATCGGGCGGTTGCGTTGGGCTGTTCACCCTGTTTCCATTTGTTGGGTTGCTGCGTTAATGGCCTTTTCTATTATGATACGTGCCTCCCTATGGGTTGTTCTATTTCTTGCCATTATTTTGAAATGCTTGGGTCTTTCCTGGAGTGGGTCGTTCGTTATAAGTCAGGTTCTACGTCCGTTTTGCATTATTTGGCCGATTTTCTTTTTGTTTCCCCTGGTAGTGGTGGTGGTTGCCTATCCCTATTAATTATTTTTCTGGAAAGGATGGCGGAATTTGGGGTTCCCATTTCGGATGAGAAGACTGAGGGCCCGGTCACACGACTGTCGTTCTTGGGCATTGAAATTGACACGTTGGATATGGTTTTCAGGTTGCCGCAGGAAAAGTTACAAAAGCTCATGGGGTTGATTGATGGTTTTCTGTCAGTTAGGAAGGTTACCTTGCTTCAGCTTCAGTCCCTGTTAGGTCTGTTATGTTTTGCATGCCGAGTTATGCCCATGGGCCGGGTTGTTGCCCGCCGCTTGTCGTTGGCCACACGGGGAGTTAAATCTCCGCGACACCGCATCCGGCTCTCAAAGTCCATGAAAGAAGACATGGGGATCTGGAGGTCTTTTTTGTTGTCTTACAATGGCCACACGTGTTATAGGTCCAAGGAAATTTCGCCAAGTTGGCTTTGTTTTCGGATGCCTCTGGGTCTTGTGGTTTCGGGACCATTCTGGGGAAGGATTGGTGCGCTGCTGAGTGGCCTGAGTCGTGGCGGTCGTCTGGGTTGTGTAAAAACCTTACTCTGCTCGAGTTGTTCCCCATTATTGTGGCGGTGGAGCTGTGGGGGGACAGGTTGTCCAACAAACATGTGTCTTTCTGGACGGACAATCTGGGAGTGGTGTATTGTGTCAACAGCTTATCCTCCTCTTCTCTTTCTGTCTTGTCTCTACTGCGTTACTTGGTGCTTCGATGTCTCGAATTAAATGTTTATTTTAGGGCCCGTCATGTTCCGGGGGTTGAGAATAAGGTTGCTGATGCTCTTTCCCGTTTTCGTTGGCAGGAATTTCGATCCTTTCTCCCGGAAGCGGAGCAAGAGGGCAAGGAATGCCCCCCGCACCTGTGGGATTTGGTGGACAGCAACTGATGTCGCTGGTCAGATCCTTGGTTTCCCCTGCTACTTGGCAGGCACATGCTAAGGCATGGGATCAATGGTGGGGGATGGTGGGTACGCGGGATGTTTGCGCTAGATATGATCTGCGGCTGGAGGTGACTGTCGAATGGCTGTTGCACTTGCGATCCATGCGTGTTTCTGCAGCGGTTGTGCGGCGTCGACTGTCGGGCATTGCTTTTCACTTTAAGCTACGGGGATGGCCGGATGTTGCCAAGCAATTCGTTATCCGGCAGGCTTTGAGGGGTTGGAGGAAGGAGTATGTTTCCAGGGAGAGTCGACGGCCTGTCTCATTTAGCCTACTCGGCAGGCTTATTTCCCTGCTTCCCGAGGTTTGCTCATCTCCCTTTGAGGTTGGCCTGTTTTCAGGTAGTTTTAGTTTAGCCTTTTTTGCGGCCCTTAGGGTCAGCGAGCTGGTGGCCCCTTCCGGTCGTAAACCTGGGGGGCTTTCTAGTGGTGATGTTGTCCTGGGGAATGATTCGCTCAGGATCCGGGTCCGGCGTTCAAAGACGGACCAATTTGGTAGGGGCGCCTGGATTCCCCTCCACCCGGTTCCTGGCGTGTCATGCCCGGTTCATCTGGTATCTCGGTATAGTTCTTTGCGTTCTCCTAGTTGCAATTTCTTTGCGCATGCGGATGGGTCCCCTCTTACCAAATTTCAGTTTGCCACGGTTTTCAAGGCTTGCGTTAGGTGGTATTGATCCCAAGGAATTTGGGACACACTCTTTTCGTATTGGCGCTGCTACAGAGGCTGCCAGGGCGGGTTTACCTGAATCGGAGATTATGAGGATAGGTAGATGGAAATCGCCCTGTTTTGCGCGGTACATCAGACCGGACCTTTTGTTATAAAAAAAAAAAACGTATTTATAAAAATATAGTGCTATGTTCTGTTCTAACAGTTTTTTCTTACAGGTTCGGGAAGGCCGGCGGTGTGGCTGATCGGCCATTCCTATGTTTTCTGGGCGGCGCAATGAGCCGAATGTAGACCTGGCGGGAGAACACTCGGTTTCCGAGAAGTGGAGGTGTCGTGGAGAGGGATTTGTGGCCTCCGGTGGTCGCATCACCTCTCGCAGGTGGTGGAGATTGGCTTTCAGGCGGTTGGTCCAGTGATCCTGGTTGTTCACGCCGGGGGCAACGACATTGGTTCCATGCCCTTGCTGGAGCTGTTGACCCTGATGCGGTCAGATTTGAAGAGGTTCCCATCCTTCTTTAGGGAAGTGGTTTTGGTGTGGTCGGAAATTGTTTCGCGGGTGGTTTGGCCAAGTGACAGGGATGGGGAGGCTATAAAGAGATGCAGGCGGACGGTGAATTTGCGTGTTTCCCGTTTTATCAGATCTCGGGGGGGGTGTGGTGGTTCGACACCGCCAGTTGGAAGGGGACAACCGTTCTTTAATGAGACCTGACGGTGTCCATTTGACTGATATTGGACTAGACATTTTCCTTTCGGGCCTTCAGGATGGGGTGGAGCAGGCCATGTTCTTGTTGGGTGGTGGTCGGAGCCCTGTTTGAGGGCAGGTCTCCTCCGTGGCGGCAAGTTACTGTAACTGAAAAGTTGGTAATGATGGATTTGGCGGAACTGCCCGTTGGGAGGCCAGCGGCTGGCAGAGCGCGCGGTTTTATACTGTTGCCGTTTTATGAATAATAAATATAGCTGTGGCCGACTACCACCCAGCAATAAAGAAGTTTAAAGAAAGAACGTGGTCAGTGTCCTTATTTGGGGGATGGTTGTAAATACGGGCCAGTGTGGGTAGGGGTGTCCCCCCCCTCCTCCCTTTGTTATTGGTGGCTACCCGACTGTTTAAGGAGGGTAGACAGGGACTGGGAGTCCCCTTCTCCCCCCCCCTCCCTTTCTAGTTCCTTGTAGGGCACTTGTCTGGCCCCTAGTTTGGAGTTTAAGGGTTTAGGAGTCAGGGAAGAGTTAATAGCTAGTGCGGCAGGAAGAGGAGGCGGGTAGCGGGAGGGTACTTATGTGCTGGTTCCGCCCATTCTCTCCCTCTTTATCAGAAGCGCGGTGCCCCTCCCTCCCTCCCTTTTGGTTGATATATTTGAAGGTTTCATGTTATTTTTTATATTTATGTTTGGCAATGTGTTATGCCCTCAAGGGGAGCAGTATGCAGTTATTTGAAGAATTTTATAAGTCACAGCTGGCGGCAAGTTACTGTAACTGAAAAGTTGGTAATGATGGGTTTGGCGGAACTGCCCATTGGGAGGCCAGCGGCTGGCAGAGCGCGCGGTTTTATACTGTTGCCGTTTTATGAATAATAAATATAGCTGTGGCCGACTACCACCCAGCAATAAAGAAGTTTAAAGAAAGAACGTGGTCAGTGTCCTTATTTGGGGGATGGTTGTAAGTACGGGCCAGTGTGGGTAGGGGTGTCCCCTTCCCCCCCATCATCCCTTCGTTATTACCAACAGTCCCGTCGTACCTGAGCCCTAGTGACCTCCGCTGCCTAAGAAGATGCCACTACTATAAATGCACAAGGTAAGTGTATGTGTGTGTGTGTGGGGGTCCTGTAACAGATTTTGCATTAGGGACCTAAAGAGTCAAATTATACCTCTGAACACAGGTAGGTACGTATCTCTCTACAGGTAAACTCCATAGATATACAATTGAATTCACTGTAGTGTATATCTTATACCTGTGATACCATTTAAAGGGTCAACCTTCTCTGTAGCCTTGATTTTGGCATGATACAGAGGGGATAGTAAAGGTTCCCAGGCAGCTGCCAATACAAAACCCTCTTACTGTGTGAGAAAAGTAACGACTCAGCAGAGTTGTGAAAATGCCCAAAGGAAACTCTGAAACCCTTGAAAGATGTGAGCTGGCAATGGAAAATATCATTTGCGTAGAATGAAATCTTGAAAATGTGCGGAATAGAGAAGTAGCTGACGAAGCAAATGTGGTGAACGGAGGCCATGTGTCAGCAAAACACCTTAGCAGGATCTGCGCTCACACAGCACAGCTTCACATGGAGAGGTAAAAAGACCATTCTTCCCGAAAACAAAGTACAATGGCCTTTCAGGGATTTCTGACCATGTCTTTACCCGGAGCTGTGCAAAGATGTGGATGCTCGAAGGTCCACTATCATGTCATCTAACAATCTATGCCAGTATAGTAGTCACATATTAGAATTGCCACTTTCATTATTATTATTTTATTATTATTATTATTATATTGTATTATTATTATTATTATTACTATTATTATACAAGTCCATTAGTGAGGCATACAATGGTTCAGAAATTCTGCATATCCTACATGGGGCAAAAGAAGTCCCAATGTCGCAACTAGAGATGAGCCCACTTCTTAAAATTCGTTATGGGTCTAATTCTACCAGAATCATTAGTACTTTGTATGCCTGGAAAATTCTCTCTCTCCTCCCTCTCTGGAAAAATTCCAAATTGAATCTCAAGAAATTCTGATGAATTCAAATGTTTTGACAAATGTGTGTTGAATATTGAACCATTTCGCTCATCTCACAGCAAAAGAAATGTACCTGATAGGGACTAGCTCTGCAACTATGTTGTGGTCCCGTCTTTAGCAGTGTTGAAAAAGCATCTTTGTAGCATTTTCCTACTTGTAACTCTTTAGCACTTTTTTGGGAAAAATTATAAGGTGGCAACTAGTGATGAGCGTCAGGGGCTATATTCGAATTCATGATATTTCACAAATATTTTGTAGAATATTCATCATATATTTGCAAATTCGAGAATTCAAAATTATTTTATTGAATGCGAAAAATCGGCAATGTAAAGATCACGTAATGCAAATTCGTAAGGTGAAATACCGGCGTGGGTCATTTTGGCTACATTTTTCAAGCTGGTATAAGTTCCCTGAGACTGGAGAAAATGGTTGGCACGGCAGAACATTAGAATAGCTTTATATGCAGATAGAGTCAAGTGCTCCAATATATTCGCGATTGCCCTAATCGGCAGTGATTAGAATATTTTTTCACACTACGTGGAGCTTCACGTTTTAGCAGGTCTGACTACAGATTACTGATTGGTGCACTAAGTATTGTTGTGAACTTGACATTGCTTCCTTCTCATCGGCTCACAAGCAAGAAGAAGAGAGGAATCATGTGTTCAGATGGAAAAAAATTTAGAATATTCGATATAACGAATACATAGCACTATATTCAAAATATTCGTGAATTCTCAAAGTAGCGATATTCGCAATAAAAATTTGCTATACGAATATTCGCGCTCAACACTAGTGGTAACCTCTTTAATACCTAAAAGTCTCCACTCATTAATTTCTAAACGTATGTTTAAAGCACTCAAAGCTCTGTTATTTTCTGGTACAGAGCTCTAAATCCCCTTTATAGCTGTAAAAGTTACATGGTTATATTCTGACTACCTGCAACCACCACTAGGGGGAGTATGCCCCTAAGCTCCCTCTAGTGGTTGCTGTAGGTCAATTAAATATTATCATTTATTTATACACAGGTTTTGAAGCTTATTGTAAAGGCAAATTAATAAATGAATAAACATACATTTTAATCAATCTATTTGTGATATGCCATATTAATGTGCAAGTTCAAAACAGAAAATTAGTCAAATCTGTTATTGAGGTCTTTCACTCTATTCTTTACAACAAGCACTTGTGTGTGCTCCATACATGTTTTGATGCTACAGCATAGCCCTCTGTGCTATGTCTGAAAGGTCAAGGAAAAAAGCCACGGGCTAGAATTCCCGTGTAATGCCATACATGTAAAAGAAGCTTTGTACTACCACAGAGTCTCATAAACCTGGCCTGAGAATTTATTATGTATAATGGAGGAAGCTTGGACTAGATATGACGGTAACCAACCTTGTATTATCTGAGCTGAACAGGGGCCCCTTCGTTCTGCATGCTACTTTGTATGGCCTTTTAGTCTAATTTTCCTTTCCTTGGGAGTTTTTAGTCATTAACTGGATCCATCACCGGATCGTTTAAATAAAGACACCATGAAACCTCGTTGAACAGCGCTTTATATACACACACCGTCACAAGTGTAGTCCTTTATACACGTACTGTCACAGGACGGTGTAGTCCTTCCTTTCGCCCCTAGGAAGGAATCCCACTTGTTCATGTAGGTTTTGCAATCAAAACGGAACATTGGGCTGATGGTGGATTGGTCATGGGAAAGACACATTGGGGCAGATTTACTAATCAGATAGAGCCAGAATTTAGGTGCATGTCTTGCTCAACATATTGTTTTAGATACTTTTTATGCCTTGCTCGAATAAAGGGTTAGGCAGGGCAGGGTTTAATACACTTATGTGCAGGGCCGGTGTTGGGGAGGGGCAAACAGGGCAATTGCCCAAGGCCCTCATCCCCAAATGGGGCCTGCTGCTGAGCTGCCTAGACACATGTGGAAAAAGAGCTGGTGTCTGGGTCCTTATGCTGTAGTGAGGAACTGTCAGGTAGACCTTAGCCCCGCCCCCTTCCTCTCTCTCTCACCAGAGGCCCTGCACTGTGAATGTAATGTATGAGGTCACATATAGACAGTTAGGTGATAGATAGATAGATAGATAGATAGATAGATAGATAGATAGATAGATATTATATAGACAGACGAATGGATGTTAGATATGAGATAGACAGTCAATGGATAGTTGACAGGCAGACAGAAAGGTAGAAAGATAGATACACAGCTAGATAGGTATTAGATCAATAAAAGACAGATGGATTAGATACATAGATAGAAGATAGATAGATAGATAGATAGATATGAGATAGATAGATACGCGATATATAGATAGATAGATGACAATGTTGTGCTCACATTGCACTTGGTCCCAGCACAATGAAATTTCCATCCTTCATCCTGTAGATTAACAGGAGCAAATTAGGAAATTGCAGATACACAGACGGCGCGCGGCATAAATCATCGACTCACTTGTTGCTGCTCCTAGAATGCGATTTGCGCTGAGCGCAGGGACTGTAATTCAATCAGCGGTGGCTCAGCCGATGACAAAAAAGCTTAATAGGTTTATGAGCAGCAAGTGAAGCACAAGATTGAATTACAAGCCAAGTATTCAGTCATGCAAAATGTATTTCCATTTAATACAGTGCAGGAGCAGCATTGTCCCAGCTGGCAGCTACTGAGCGTTGGCACGAGACATGGCAGGCAGAACGACAGCATCCGAGCAATGCTGGAAAATGCAACAGAGACTAATAGGTAATTACTAGGCATGTATGCAGTGTTTTACTAAAGTGAAAGGAGATACTGTAGCCATTTGTGCAGAAAGAGGAAAATATACCTCCCACCACCCTTTATTCTGCTTTTATTCTTTACTGTACAGATAATTCCAGTGTAATTATACAATTCAGTGGAACAATCCACAATAAGGAGATAGTCTATCAGTCACAATATCTGCTGTGTGTTACATTGTAACAAGCTGGGAAATAAGGCAGTATGTTACAGCCAAGGTTCTTCTTTGGTAAGGCTTCATTCTAGAAGTACTTTTAATCCATATGGAAACGAGCAGTTAGGAGCACTGAGGGTGGGCCCAAGGCACTTTGTGCACCCTTGCTCTTCCAGATACTTCTGCCCCCCACTACTCCTTCTTAATTGACAGGATCAGGTAACCATTGGCCATGCCAATCAAGAAGGAGAAGGAGGGGGGCGGCAGAAGAAATTTTTCTCCAGAATTAAGAAACGGATCGCTAAGTGAAAGTCGCAATTACATTCAGCTGAGGCATGTTGCTTACACACACAGACCCAGGTCATTCTCTATGGCAGGCCAGTTGAGTTGGTAATATACAATTGCCACTTGAATTCCTGGATATTTCGGTTATGGATAAGAGGAATTTTTCTGTAGTCCTGTATATAAAGCGTTTGTGGAAGGCGGAACTGAGTGAAGAGTGGAGAGGATAGGAGTGATAGTAGCAAAAATGGTGGTAGTAGTTAGTGACTAATGGCTGCAGTCCTCTCACTGTGTTGCTCCCCTGGGGCTGTGCAGTGATGGAAGGGTGCACCTTTTCTTCCTAACGGGGCACTCCCTGGCCTTGGAGCTCTCCTGCCTGGAGTCAGTTGGGTGCCCTTGTTGTTGGTGGGTTTTGAGGTACAACAAGGCAGGATCCCTAGCTGCAGTTGGTGGTGGATATTTGTGCAGTGAAGTGATACAGGCCCAAATAAACAATGGAACAGTTCTTTACTGGCAGATGGATTTGCAATACAGTGTTCACAGTTCTTAATAGACACGCTCAGGCAGTTTTCTTACACTTTTCTATTTTACACAGGTAGCTGATAGGACAAGATCTTTCTCTGAAGCAAATTATTTTTCACATTGCACTTTCTCCAGCTCTAGCCTAAGCATCCAGAAATAGAGGTGCAACACTTCTCATTTTATCTATGCTCATGCCACCATGGGGCAACCCAACTACATGACCGATTCTTCATCTTTTGTAGGTTGCTGTACTCACAATGATTGATGCCACAACTTTCCTCTGCGGGATGTATTTCTTCATACAGATGGCCAGTCTGTCTTTCATATATGTCCAGGCAGGGCAGGTTCTAGGCGAAATGGGGCCCTGGGGTGAAAAACAATAAGGCCCCCCCCCCCCCCATATGACACTTGTCGACTTTAACGTCCCCCCCCCCATCACTATAGAAATACAGCGCCGAATAGCTCTTACATCCAGTGACGTCTCCTTTGATGTAGATGTTCTCTGTCATCGTCTTCTCCTTTCAGACCTTCAGACCAGACCACCATTTTGTCACCATTTTCCATCTCTGCAGTTTGACAACAAAAAAAAATCTTTGTTTACTACTTTTCCATCATCCTCCCATGCCAGTATCAAGTGCGAACCCGCCATGTGCCAGTATCAAGTGCCAACCCCCCCATGTGCCAGTATCAAGTGACAAACCCCCCCATGTGCCAGTATCAAGTGCCAAACCATCCACCCCCATGTGCCAGTATCAAGTGCCTCCTGCTCCCCCCATGTGGCAGTAACAGATAGTCCAGTATTAAAAAAAAAAAAAAGAAACACTTATACTTACCTCCACCACACAGCGATGCGATGCAGGCCTCTTCCGTCCTGTGTCCCGCGCTGTACGGCTCAGGCCGGCGCAATGACATCATTGCACTGCCTCCACCGGCCTCTGATAGGCTGCAGGCCTTGTGCCAGCAGCCTATCAGAGGAACAGGGAAGGGAGACGCCTCTCCCTCCCCTGCCCCACAGCACAGCCATCTGTATCGCTGTCCTGAGGACGGCGATACAGATGACTATGGAGAGTAACACTTCCACAATGGAAGCGTTCATCTCCCTGTGACCTGCCGTTAGTTGCGGGCCGGCGTCGGGTGGAAGGCTTGGGGGCCCCTAAGGACTCGGGGGCCCAGGCACCATAAGACTTATTTATCCCATACAACTCAGCAATGGAGTCTCTATAGTCCTTTATAGACAGTTATTCTCCACTGTCTGTAACTCCTTAACACCTCCTCTAAACACAGTTCTGGTTTTTAGGTTCTCTGTCTCTTTCTCCACTTATCTCTACATGTTATCTTCCCTGGCTGACTTTTTATGCAGAGCTGTGTTCTCTCTGCATCTGCTTACTTCACTGTCTAGACATCTACTATCTCTACACTGAATTCTCTGTCCCTAATCTCCTGCCTATGAGGAGGGCGGCACAGCCCTACCTATCAACTGATTTCCACAGCCTATCAACTTAAAGGAGGGCATCAGACACACCCTTGAAAAATTATGATTGATGGCCTGCTGGTGACCCTCAAAAACATTAGGATCAAGGGCCTGCTGGTGACCCTCTAAAACACTAGGGGCGAGGGCCTGTTGCTGATCTGACCATCTAAAACATTAGGGGTGAGGGTCTGCTGCCGAGCTGACTCTCTAAAACATTAGGGGCGAGTGCCTGCTGCCGAGCTGACCATCAAAAAATTATGGTTGAGGGCCTGCTGCTGAGCTGACCCTCTAAAACATTAGTAGCGAGGGCAGCCTAATAAGCATGTTGATATGATGGAGGAGGAGAAGGACGAGAAAAGGAAGATTGAACCATATACCCTTTTTTGTGGTGGAAGGGGTGCATGGAAATACAGTGTATTCAATAAACCATAAAAGCCACATTTAAGGTGCCTTTTCCTCTGATGGAGTAGAAAAGTCAGGGGCAATCCAGGTCTTGTTCATTTTTATAAGAGTCAGCCGTTCAGCATTTTCAGTTGACAGGCGGATGCGCTTATCAGTTATTATGCCCTCAGCAGCACTAAATACCCACTCTGACAAAACGCTGGCGGAAGGGCAGGCCAGCACCTCCAAGGCGTAGAGCGCCAGTTCGTGCCACGTGTCCAGCTTGGACACCCAGTAGTTGTCAGGCACAGAGGGATCATTGAGGACGCTGACACGGTCTGCTACGTACTACTTCACCATCTTCAAAAATGTTTCCCTCCTTGTGACAGTAGGCCGCGCATCAGGGTGAGTGTGCTGGCGGGGTGTCACAAAACAGTCCCAGGCCTTGGAGAGTGTTGCCCTGTCTCTGTTTTAACTGCTGTGTGTTCCCCTCGTCTCCCCTCCTCGGTTGCCCAAGGAACTACGTACTCTGCGCCAGTGTTGTCAGCTGGAAAATTTTGTAGCAATTTTTCCACAAGGACCTTCTGGTATTGCACCATTTTGCTAGTACTCTCCACCACAGGAATGAGAGATGAGAAGTTCTCTTTGTAGCGGGGGTCGAGAAGGGTGAACAACCAGTAATCGGTGTTGGCCAAAATGCATACAATGCTTGGGTCATAGGAAAGGCAGCATAACATATAGTCAGCCATGTGTGCCAGAGTCCCAACAGACAAGACTTCGCTGTCCTCATCAGGAGGATGACTCTTAATCTCCTCATCCTCCTCTTCTGCCCATCCACGCTGAACTGGTAAAATAAACCTGCTATGGGTACTACCCTCTGTAGCGGAGGCAACCTCCTCCTCATCCAATTCGCGCTGAGAAGACGAAATGAGGGTGGTCTGGCTATCACCCTGTGTACTGTCTTCCCCCATTTCCACCTCTTCACATGCAAAGCGTCCGCCTTCATTGTAAGCAGCGAGCGTTTCAGTAGACACAGAAGTGGGATGGTTACGCTGATAATAGCGGCATCACCACTTACCCTCTGTGTTGATTACTCAAAGTTGCGTAAAACCTCACAGAGGTCAGACATCCATGCCCACTCGTCGCTTGTGAAGAGCGGCAGCTGACTGGAAAGGCAACGACCATGTTGCAGCTGGTATTCCACTACTGCCCTCTGCTGCTCACAAAGCCTGGCCAACATGTGGAACATGGAGTTCCAGCGCGTGTTCACGTCACACAACAGTCGTTGAGCTGGCAATTGATATCGCTGCTGAAGCATTGCCAGACCTGTGGCAGCTGTAGATGACTTTCGGAAATGGACACACACGTGGCGCACCTTCACCAAAAGCTCAGGCAAATTGGGGTAGGTTTTGAGAAACTGCTGAACCACTAAGTTGAACATGTGGGCTAAACATGGTATGTGTGTGAGCTTGCCGAGCTCCAAAGCCGCCACCAAGTTACGGCCATTATCAGACACAACCATGCCTGGTTGTAGGTTGAGTGGCGAGAGCCACAGCTTAGTCTGGTCCCTTATACCCTGCCACAGCTCTGCGGCGGTGTGCTGTTTGTCACCTAAGCAAATAAGTTTCAGCACGGCCTGTTGCCGCTTCCCCACTGCAGTGCTATACTGCTTCTAGCTACTGACTGATGGCGCAAGATGACAATTCAGAGGTGGATGTGGAGGAGGAGGTGGAAGTAGGGCCTGCAATTCTTGGCGTCGGTAGCACCTGTGCCATCCCAGGGTACGACTCGCTCCCGTCCTCCACAACGATCACCCAGTGTGACATCAGGGAAATGTAGCGTCCCTGGCCACAAGCACTTGTCCATGTGTCAGTCGTTAAGTGGACCTTCCCAGTAACTGCGTTGGTCAGGGCACGGGTGATGTTACGGGACACATGCTGGTGTAAGGCGAGGACGGCACACCTGGTAAAATAGTGGCGGCTGGGGACTGAGTAACGAGTGACGGCCACCGCCATCAGGCTGCGGAAAGCCTCAGTGTCCACAAGCCTAAATGGCAACATTTCCAGGGCCAGTAATTTGGAAAGGTGCGCATTTAGTGCTATGGCCTGTGGGTGGGTGGCTGGGTATTTGCACTTTCGTTCAAAGGCCTGGGGTATGGACATCTGTACGCTGCGCTGGGACACAGAAGTGGATGTGCTAGCTGATGGTGCTTGCCAAAGTACAGGTGCAGGGCGGGAGGCATCCGGGTGTCACGGCTGTATGTGAGCAACAATAGTATACACAGTAAAAGAGCTACTGACCGGACCCAAACTAGGGAGGATAAAGGGTGACCCCTGTCCGACCCTCAAAGCTCTCCCTATGCTGCTAAAGCACATGCCCGGATCCAAATGGCGGAACGAGGCATGCCCACGTGCCTAATACTGATGACCACTGTAACCCCTACAATAGTGGAAGGGGCACGGCCACCGGTGCCCTACTCAGTATATGGAGGGAACCGTGGCCACCTCAGATCCAGTCAGAAAATAATCAGGTACACAACAATGTCTGTACACTTAGCTGAAGGTGTTGCAGCCGCAGAGAAGACGGATCCAAGGACAGCTGGCAATATCCGGAGTGCTTGCTGCAGCAGAACACAGGTCCAGTGAACTGATAGCTACAAGTGAAGATACTAAAGCAAGAGCTACAACTGAAATGAGAACTATAATCCACGCCCTACAATAGGAGGAGGGGTGATATAAAGAGAGGGAAATCAAACGCATGAGGAACAGCTGGGAGGAAGGAAACCAAAAGTAAACAGAGCAGTGAGAACTCCTCCCAGCTCTAGTAGTGACATCATCACAGGGGTGGAGAAACAGAGCTGTGAGAACGTCCCAAAGCTCTGGTAGTGACAGTACCCCCCCCTCTACGGGTGAACTCCGGACACCCAGGACCCACCTTCTCAGGATGAGCCCTATGAAATGCCCTGATGAGGCGAGTGGCTTTAATGTCCGACACCGGAACCCACATCCTCTCCTCAGGACCATAACCCTTCCAATGAACGAGGTACTGAAGAGAACCGCGGACAATGCGAAAGTCCACAATTCTGGAAACCTCAAACTCCAGATTGCCATCAACCAAAATCGGAGGAGGAGGCAAAGAGGAGGGTACCGTGGGCTGGACATATGGTTTTAAGAGAGATCTGTGAAATACATTATGTATCTTCCAAACCCGTGGAAGATCAAGACGGAAGGCAACAGAATTGATGACCGACAAGATTTTATAATGCCCAATAAACTTGGGTCCCAATTTCCAGGAGGGAACCTTCAGTTTAATGTTTCTTGTAGACAACCACACCAGATCACCCACATTCAGGTCCGGACCAGGCACACGTCTCTTATCAGCCACACGCCTATACCTCTCACTCATCTTTTTAAGATTACTCTGAATCTTTTGCCAAATGGTAGACAAAGACGAGGAAAATCTCTCCTCTTCAGGTAAACCAGAAAGAGCCCCTCCCGAGAATGTCCCAAACTGCGGATGGAACCCATATGCACCAAAGAATGGTGACTTATCAGAAGATTCCTAACGACGGTTGTTCAGAGCAAATTCAGCAAGAGGGAGAAATGAACACCAATCCTCCTGGTTCTCTGCCACAAAACAGCGCAAATATGTCTCCAGATTCTGATTGAGGCGCTCAGTCTGACCATTCGACTGCGGGTGAAAAGCAGAAGAGAAGGACAGCCGAACCCCCAGGCGAGAACAGAAAGCCTTCCAGAACCTGGACACAAACTGCGTGCCTCTATCGGAAACAATATCAGAGGGAATGCCGTGCAATTTAATAATATGGTCGACAAAAGCTTGCGCCAACGTTTTAGCATTGGGTAAACCAGGGAAAGGTACGAAATGAGCCATCTTGCTAAAACGGTCCACCACCACCAGGATCACCGACTTCCCCGAGGAACGAGGAAGATCCGTGATAAAGTCCATGGACAGGTGTGTCCAAGGACGGGAAGGTATTGGTAATGGGAGAAGGGAACCTGAAGGCCGTGAACGAGGGACCTTAGCACGAGCGCACGTCTTACAAGCAGCCACAAAACCCTCCACCGACTTACGAAGAGCCGGCCACCAAAATCTCCGAGCAATGAGATCTACCGTGGCTCTACTCCCGGGGTGACCAGCAAGAACCGTATCATGATGCTCCTTAAAGAGTTTGTGACGTAGCTCAGGAGGCACGAACAACTTCCCAGAAGGACAACGGGCAGGTGCCTCAGTCTGGGCAGCCTGGACCTCGGCCTCCAAATCGGAATATAGAGCAGAAACAACTACCCCCTCCGCCAAAATGGGACCCGGGTCCTCGGAGTTTCCTCCTCCCGGAAAACAGCGAGAGAGAGCACCAGCCTTCACATTTTTTATCCCAGGTCGGAATGTAACAACAAAATTGAATTTGGAGAAGAACAGAGACCATCTGGCCTGTCTCGGATTCATACGCCTGGCCGACTCCAAGTATGCCAGATTCTTATGGTCGGTAAAAACGGTGATAGGGTGCCTGGCCCCCTCCAACCAATGGCGCCATTCCTCGAAAGCCAACTTGATGGCCAACAACTCCCTATCTCCCACATCATAGTTTCTCTCTGTCGGGGAGAGTTTTTTAGAGAAAAAGGCACAGGGTCGCCATTTGGCAGGAGAAGGGCCCTGGGACAAAACCGCACCCACACCCACCTCGGAAGCATCCACCTCAACAATAAAAGGTAAGGAAACATCGGGATGCACCAAGACGGGAGCAGACGCAAAACTCTCTTTAATCTTAGAAAAAGCTGCAAGCGCCTCCTCCGACCAAGAGGAAAAATCCGCCACCTTTTTTGTCATGTCAGTGAGGGGTTTGACAACAGAGGAATAATTCAAAATGAACTTTCTGTAATAGTTCGCAAAACCCAGAAAGCGCATCAATGCCTTCTGATTCTCAGGAAGCTCCCACTCAAGTACAGCACGGACCTTCTCTGGATCCATGCGAAAACCAGAAGCAGAGAGGAGAAAACCCAGAAATTGAATCTCCGATACCATAAAAAGACATTTCTCCAGCTTGGCGTACAATTTATTTTCCCGCAGAATCTGTAGAACCTGAAAAAGATGATCCTGATGGGTCTGAACATCAGGGGAAAAAATCAAAATATCATCAAGATACACCAATACAAATTTCCCCATTAAATGGTAGAAAATACTATTAACAAAATGCTGAAAGACGGCCGGAGCATTCATCAGGCCGAAAGGCATAACGAGATTCTCGAAATGCCCGTTAGGGGTATTAAAGGCCGTTTTCCATTCATCCCCCTCTCTGACCCTGACCAGGTTGTACGCGCCTCTCAAATCCAATTTGGAAAACACCTTGGCCCCAACAATTTGGTTGAAGAGGTCCGTGATCAGAGGAAGGGGATAGGGATCGCGAATCGTGATACGGTTCAGCTCCCTAAAATCTAGGCAAGGTCTCAGAGAGCCATCTTTTTTTTTAACAAAAAAAAAACCCGCGGCCACAGGTGCTTTTGAGGGACGAATATGCCCATTCTCGAGACTCTCAGAGATATAAGTTCGCATTGCGATTCTTTCCGGTTGTGAGAGATTGTAGAGGCGTGCTTTTGGCAGCTTGGCGCCGGGAATGAGGTTAATGGGACAGTCAAACTCCCGGTGAGGAGGTAGCTCCTGAACACCGCTCTCGGAAAACACGTCCGAGAAATCAGAGAGAAATGATGGCACAGTTTTAGTAAACACCTCTGCAAAAGTCGCTGTGAGACAATTCTCTCTACAAAAGTCACTCCACTCATTTATTTGCCTTCCTTGCCAATCAATAGTGGGGTTATGTCTAGTGAGCCAGGGTAACCCCAAAACTAGAGGAGAAGGCAATCCGTTAAGGACAAAACAAGATATATCCTCCACATGAGTGTCACCTACCGCTAGCCGGATATTGTGAACAATGCCCTTCAGAGATCTCTGTGAGAGTGGAGCAGAGTCAATAGCAAAAACAGGTATATCCTTTTCTAATGTGCAAACCTGAAAACCATGCATGGCTACAAATTGAGTGTCAATAAGATTGACGGCCGCTCCACTATCGACAAAAATCTCACAAGAAATGACTTTGCTCTCTAGCGCCACCCTGGCAGACAGGAGAAAACGGGAACTGCAAGTCAGAGGAAAAGCATCAATTCCTACATCAACTTTGCCCAAAGTAGCAGATGAAGCAGAGTTTGATGATTTACCTTTTGAGGTTTTTCTCTTATTATCACTCTTAGTACAGCTCAAGAATCTCCTAGACGGACAAACATTTTCCAAATGACCTATGCCCCCACAACAAAAACACACCATACTCTGAGGACTAAATCCTCTTTTATCAGGGGCAAGTCGACCTAGCTGCATGGGCTCCTCCTCAGAGGGGAGCGAGACAGGATGAGGCGCCTGCACACTGAATGAGTCCGCACCACTGCCCCTAGACTGACAATGGCTGGACCGAGAGGTCTCGTTTCTTTCTCTTAGACGCCTGTCAAGGCGTACCGCCAATGACATGGCAGACTCTAAGGACGTTGGTCTCTCATGGAAAGCAAACGCATCTTTCAATCTCTCTGAGAGACCATGACAGAACTGACTCCGGAGTGCAGCATCATTCCAACCCGAATCAGCTGCCCATCTCCGAAATTCAGAACAATAAAGCTCCGCAGACAGTTTGTTCTGGCATAAAACACGTAAGTTAGATTCGGCCAGAGCAACACGATCCGGGTCATCATAAATCTGCCCCAGGGCCACAAAAAATCTTTCCACGGATCGAAGGGAGGGATCCCCTGATGGCAGCGAAAAAGACCAAGTCTGAGCATTACCCCTGAGCAGGGAGATGACAATCCTCACCCTCTGCTCCTGATTACCAGAGGAGTGGGGACACAAGCAAAAATGGAGTTTGCATGCCTCTCTGAAGCGAACAAAATTCTCACTGCCCCCGGAGAACGTTTCCGGAAGTGAGACCTTTGGCTCGCAACAGACTCCATGAGCCGGAGCAGAGCCCAATGCTTGAAGCTGAGTCATAGATTGACGGAGATCCGCTACTTCCAAAGAAAGACCCTGCATGCGGTCAACCAGGCCAGAAAGCGGATCCATGTAAAAAAAGGACGGTTTTGGTGGATTATAATGTCACGGCTGTATGTGAGCAACAATAGTATACACAGTAAAAGAGCTACTGACCGGACCCAAACTAGGGAGGATAAAGGGTGACCCCTGTCCGACCCTCAAAGCTCTCCCTATGCTGCTAAAGCACATGCCCGGATCCAAATGGCGGAACGAGGCATGCCCACGTGCCTAAGACTGATGACCACTGTAACCCCTACAATAGTGGAAGGGGCACGGCCACCGGTGCCCTACTCAGTATATGGAGGGAACCGTGGCCACCTCAGATCCAGTCAGAAAATAATCAGGTACACAACAATGTCTGTACACTTAGCTGAAGGTGTTGCAGCCGCAGAGAAGACGGATCCAAGGACAGCTGGCAATATCCGGAGTGCTTGCTGCAGCAGAACACAGGTCCAGTGAACTGATAGCTACAAGTGAAGATACTAAAGCAAGAGCTACAACTGAAATGAGAACTATAATCCACACCCTACAATAGGAGGAGGGGTGATATAAAGAGAGGGAAATCAAACGCATGAGGAACAGCTGGGAGGAAGGAAACCAAAAGTAAACAGAGCAGTGAGAACTCCTCCCAGCTCTAGTAGTGACATCATCAGAGGGGTGGAGAAACAGAGCTGTGAGAACGTCCCAAAGCTCTGGTAGTGACACCGGGCCTACGTCTTGGACAGGGGATTGACCAGCACGTAACACAGGGGAAGACGAGGTAGTGGTGTGACCCGCAGACACTGATTGTGGACCCAGGTGTTCGGCCCACCTATTAGGGTGCTTTGATGCCATGTGGTGCATGCTGGTGGTGGTGAAGTTGCTAGTGTTCACGCTCCTGCTCATTTTGGGAAAAAAATTAAGAGAACTGAAGCTCATAAACATCCAATTATGAAAAAATACTTTATTGTTACATAATAAATAGTTAATATATTACCATTAAAAAGGAAGGTAAGGAGCAAAAAACACCATCCCAGCAACACAGATCACTGACTCCAAATACATATGTATAAGATCAGGAATACATCAGTAACATACAGTATATTATAATCATTTGTAAAAGGTGAGTCCTAGTGAATAGTATAAAGGGGAGAAACAACAGATGGTAGTACTGCCTATGATGCAAACAGTACTAAAGTGAGGCACTTTATAATGTAACGCATCTTTAAGCTACAGTATATACCATGTGAATCATGCAAGATATAATATGACCTAGTGTCCTGAATATATATAAAAAAACAATGTGCACTATGTAGGTGCAAAAGACTCACCGATGATGTTTGAGACCTGAGTGCCTGGGATGGCGTTTCCCCGACGTGCTTTTCGGCGTGCCTTCTCCCGGACGAAGGCACGCCGAAATGTGCGTCGGGGTAACGCCATCCCAGGCACTCAGGTCTCAAACATCATCGGTTATACAGGAGATGTAGCACAGGTAATGTCGCTAAAACCAGCAGTGAAAAAAATTAGACTGAATGTCACTCATATTTCAGATGCACAAACATTATACTGGAAATGTAGCACAGCAAATGTGGCGGCGGTAATGCAGCGGCCAAACAATTGCACGCAATTTAGCGCAGGTTGCGCTAAAAATATATATTGCTACCAGATAGCAGCGGACCACAAGTGCAGGATCTGCCCCCCCCCCCCCCCCCCCGGTATAGATGTGCCACTGCATATGGGGTTGAGCACTTCCTGCTTTTCATTACCACGCCAATTTGTAGTTTATATATTGCCGCTAGATACAACAATAGTCCTTAAAAGGACTTTTGGGTCTCTATAATAGCACGCAATTTAGCGCAGGTTGCGCTAAAAATATATATTGTTGCCAGATACAACAATAGTCCTTTGGTCTAACACCAACCCTGACTAACAAAAAAATTTAATTCAATTCCCTACACTATCTGTCCCTGATTCCCTACAGCGCAGCTCTCCCTGATTAAGACAGGCCGAACCACGTGTCATCGGCTGCTTTATAGCACCCGATGACGCGTTCCGGCCAGCCAATCACTGTAATGCCAGTAACCAACATGGCTACGGCATTACAGTGAGTGGCAGTACCAACCTGCATGTTTATTGGCTGCGTAGCAGACAACAAACGTGCGGGGAGGAGACTCGAGCATCGCGATGCTCGGCACATCGTGGTGTTCAGTCGAGCATGCTCGATCAACACTAGACGCTATCTATCCAGCTAACAATATTAAGTCCAAAGTCCATTTGTAGTGCATAGGATCACATTGTTGTACCCGTAATAGAGTCCAGGCAATGGGCAAAAGTGCTTGAACGTTGCTAAAACTTTAAAAGTTTAGTGCAAAAAATACAGTGCAAACATATAATGCAATCAAATTCACATTAGAGTCTTTTCCTTAAGTGCTTGGCTTGTCAAGTGCACCAAACTAGAACAAATAGTGCAAATGGTAAAATTCATTTATAATCCACATGAGGTATCTGAAGTCCTCCTCGCTGCTGCTGCTGCTGCTGCTGAAGGAGATAAGAGGGTGCTCCTGCCTTTTGTAACTCAAACTTACAGCACTTGTGGTGCTCCACTGACCTCTAGTGGAGGTTTCTGGTACTGACTGTGTGGTCACACTAGCGAGGGCTTCGGCTACTTGATGCTTAACTCTGCCGGAACCTCCTGCCGAGGCAGGGGGACTCAGGATCTCCGGCTGTAAACGCTGTGGCCAACGAATCTCCAATGGTGGCGACGGAGCCCGGGAACCTCTCGCTGGAGCAGACACCATTTTACAGGGCAGCAGGTAATTAACCACCGTTGGGTTGTAGGAGAAGGCGGCGGTTGTCAGATATCCCAGCTGGAAAGTTGGAGGAGGTAGACCTGGGATCAGAAGCTCCGGCTGGGGCTGGTGCATTTCTTGGAAGCGGAGGACTCCCTCCGCGGTCTCTTGAAGGCAGCGCACGCGGCCTGCGGCTGCTGGATCCTCCTGCCAGCACTCAGCTGCTGGCATAGGGACCAGGGGCTTGGACAGGAGGGTCACTCTAGTGGCAAATGGTTCTTTCAGGGAACCCATGGGGTGTTCTACACGTGGTCTCCAATGTATAGGCTATGACAGGCCTGGGGCAGCTAGGGGGTTTTTACTGACCTGCGTCCCACAGAGAGTTATTTTCCATCTTCATCATCCGCCAGGAAACCACTGCCTCTTTTGACGGAGAACCACAGTACGGTCCCTCGGCGATGTTCTAGCTGCGGATCCCCCAGCCGTGGGTTGTCTAGGGTGTGGATCACCCAGTCTTCAATGCTTCTTTTGTAATCCCACATAGTCTGGGTGTGGGCTGTAACTTCTGGTGGAACCATGGGGTTCAATTGGGAAAAAAACCTGCTCTTCCTGGGCGGCAGATTGGATGCTCAAGCCGCCTCCACTGCACCAGCCGACACAGCAGACACCTCAGGCTTTCGTTCCGGGTTCCGCTGTACTTAAGAAAGTTGCACTTCTTCCAGGGTGGCTTGCTCATCGCCCCATACCATCTCTCCCCAGTTAGGCCTGAGAGGTCGCGCCATCTTATCTTCCTCTTGGCTACTGCAAACTGGTAAAGGAGGAGGAGTCTTAGGGGTGGAGTCTTCGCTTCCTGCAATTGCACTGGGCAGTTCCTGGTGGGCAGGGCTGTTGCTTCCCGTGCTTGAGCTGGACATTTCCCTGTTTTCCCGCTCTTGAGGTACAAGAAGAACATACGCCATCACAGGCAAAGATGGCGGATTAACCCCTTGGTAGCCGGTGCGCCTGTCCCTCCGCAATAAATGTAGTAAAGTCATTTTCAGGGGTTCTCTGACAATTCTGTAGACCTGTAGCTTAGAGGCACGCAAGTAAATTCTGTTTGCGACGCCAATTGCAACGGGCAGTCTCCCCCCAGAGCCCTCTATATAAATCACGTCCCAGGTGTAGGAATGCGGAGTGGTGTAGTGCGGCCTAAATGTCTCTTTGTGTGTCACGGTGCTCCTACCTGGATACAGCTGGAACCTGGGCTTTGGCTCCGAAGCAATAAAAAGGGGAAATAATTGGGGGATTCGAAAGAAATACCTTGAGTCCAGACCTTGAGAGGAAGTTCAATGGCAGCTTTACTTGAATAAAGGTTTCTCCAAAAACATGTCTACATGCTTTGTATTGGTTCCAGCAGGCTTTAGTAGGAAAGTGGCAGGCAAACTCAACTATGTCTCTGTTTCTCTCTGACTCTGCTGTACTGACAGGCTGGCTGTATAACTCAGCTTCTTCTGTATACTACACTTCTTCTTTGTAGTCTGACTCTAGGTTATGCCAGGGAACTTTCCTCCTGGCTTCTGAGGCTTCAAGTTTTGGCATCCATGGCCACCAGAGCTTAAGGTGCTCTGGCTGGTGTTGGCATGTTCAGCAGAAATGTGCCCCTGCACACCCTTCCCCTTGCAGGGGGTAAACTGTAACCTCAAACAAACTGGTCCCCACCCTTCCTGCAGGAAGTAGGACTAGCCCATTTCTCTTCAGAGAGGGGTTAGAATGGAATGGAGAGCTCCATTCTACCTAAGTACAGCTCTGCCGTGTTTGCTGCCACCTGCTGGTGAACCAGGCATATTACATGAAGATAACAGTTGCAAACAGATTAGGAATGCACAGTGTATATGACCTGGACAAAAATACATAAGATGACGTTTTGTTAGCCCAATAAGGACAGTAGCAGGGTGCAGGAGTGGTAACACCACTCTGGGGTGTTACAACTGCGCATGTACTAATAGTGGAAATAATGGCACAGATTACAGGGCCAGACGAGATGCTATCTCTTCTGACACCTGGCCGCCATAAAAACATTTGTTCTGAATTGGAGACAACTCTAGCAGCAGCTTGTTTCCCTCAAGAACAAAAGATTGTGTATTTTGAAATCCAGCTGTCCGATACATAGAGCATCTTCCTTGACATCTTCTGCTAGGGGATTGTTGGGAAGCCTTGCCAATATCAGTGGATTTGATCAGCATTCATCTAATATGTATGACCAGCTTTAATCATGACAGGTGGGAGGCCATGTTTTGAATTTTGCTTTGGAACCCAGAAGCTTATAGTTTCAGCCGATACCTATTGGTACACCATTGCCCAAGTTAGAAATGCTCAGTTAACCAGATTCTTTACTGTAACGGTATTCAAGAAGAAAAGCATAATCATGTTATATAGTTTTCTCCAGTGGAAGAAACATACTGTACGGTTGTATACATTCAGAAGCGTGCCCTAGATTGTTGCTTCGAATGTATTGACCAAAGTCAATGTGAACTTAGCCTTAGTATGCATGTGTGTGTATCATAACAAAAATAGAAGAATCAATAACATAGTTCATGAGAAGGTCACTCTGAAACTGAATCTATGAGTCCGTAGCACACTCACTTTTATACAGGTGCAACAATAACTCAAGCGAATATGATATTTAGGGTCGTGAGCCCTGGAATAGGAGGATTAAGAAAAAAAGGATGCTTCCTGCCGTGTTTCAGAATCATGAGCACCAAATCTTGAAATAATAAAACACAATACCTCCACCTGAAATGTAAAATTCATATTCATACAGTGACTAATGCGCTCAAGGAAAAATAAAATTGTTATCCCGGAGCCAGAAATATCATTTAAGGATTTAATGTCATAAAAGTGAAATAGACTTTTTATCTTTTATGGCAAAGCCCTTCAGAGAAATGTAGCAGGGAATTTATATTGTATATATACAGTCAGGTCCATTAATATTGGGACATCGTCACAATTCTAACATTTTTGGCTTTATACACTACCACAACGGATTTGAAATTAAACGAACAAGATGTGCTTTAACTGCAGACTGTCAGCTTTAATTTGAGGGTATTTACATCCAAATCAGGTGAACGGTGCAGGAATTACAACAGTTTGCATATGTGCCTCCCACTTGTTAAGGGACCAAAAGTAATGGGACAATTGGCTTCTCAGCTGTTCCATGGCCAGGTGTGTGTTATTCCCTCGTTACCTAATTACAATTAGCAGATAAAAGGTCCAGAGTTCATTTAAAGTCTGCTATTTGCATTTGGAATCTGTTGCTGTCCACTCTCAAGATGAGATCCAAAGAGCTGTCACTATCAGTGAAGCAAGCCATCATTAGGCTGAAAAAACAAAACAAACCCATCAGAGAGATAGCAAAAACATTAGGCCTGGCCAAAACAACTGTTTGGAACATTCTTGAAAAGAAGGAACGCACCAGTGAGCTCAGCAACACCAAAAGACCCAGAAGACCACAGAAAACAACTGTGGTGGATGACCGAAGAATTCTTTCCCTGGTGAAGAAAAAACCCTTCACAGCAGTTGGCCAGATCAAGAACACTCTCCAGGAGGTAGGTGTATGTGTGTCAAAGTCAACAATCAAGAGAAGACTTCACCAGAGTGAATACAGAGGGTTCACCACAAGATGTAAACCATTGGTGAGCCTCAGAAACAGGAAGGCCAGATTACAGTTTGCCAAACAGCATCTAAAAAAGCCTTCACAGTTCTGGAACAACATTCTATGGACAGATGAGACCAAGATAAACTTGTGATGGGAAGAGAAGAGTATGGAGAAGGAAAGGAACTGCTCATGATCCTAAGCATACCACCTCATCAGTGAAGCATGGTGGTGGTGGTGTCATGGCGTGGGCATGTATGGCTGCCAATGGAACTGGTTCTCTTGTATTTATTGATGATGTGACTGCTGACAAAAGCAACAGGATGAATTCTGAAGTGTTTCGGGCAATATTATCTGCTCATATTCAGCCAAATGCTTCAGAACTCATTGGACGGCGCTTCACAGTGCAGATAGACAATGGCTCAAAGCACACTGCAAAAGCAACCAAATAGTTTTTTAAGGGAAAGAAGTGGAATGTTATGCAATGGCCAAGTCAATCACCTGACCTGAATCCGATTGAGCATGCATTTCACTTGCTGAAGACAAAACTGAAGGGAAAATGCCCCAAGAACAAGCAGGAACTGAAGACAGTTGCAGTAGAGGCCTGGCAGAGCATCACCAGGGATGAAACCCAGCGTCTGGTGATGTCTATACGTTCCAGACTTCAGGCCGTAATTGACTGCAAAGGATTTGCAACCAAGTATTAAAAAGTGAAAGTTTTATTTATGATTATTATTCTGTCCCATTACTTTTGGCCCATTAACAAGTGGGAGGCACATATGCAAACTGTTGTAATTCCTACACCGTTCACCTGATTTGGATGTAAAATCCCTCAAATTAAAGCTGACAGTCTGCAGTTAAAGCACATCTTGTTCGTTTCATTTCAAATCCATTGTGGTGGTGTATAGAGCCAAAAATGTTAGAATTGTGTTGATGTCCCAATATTTATGGTCCTGACTGTAGGTAGATGTTATGCTAATGCTTGTGACTTATAATAGTCATTTTAAGGTCGCTAAAACATCAGCAACGTAAACAGAATAAAATAGTGAAAAGTAAGTGGTTGCTGAGAACCAACATCATAACATCACTGCAGCCCAGGACTTGAAAAGAGTCAAATCTACCTGAGAAGAGTCATGGTTATTGATAATCTCCTGCTCTCCCGTCCATATGCTGATGATTGGCAGTTCTCTCCTAGAGAGAGAGGGAGAAAACTAGGTAGAAGACTGTCAGTCATCAGCAGGAGAGCAGGAAGTCATGAATAACCATGACTCTTCTCAGGTGGTCGTGACTCTCTTCCAGGCCCAGTCTGCAATGATTGTGATGTTGGTTCTCGGCAACCACTTGCTTTTAACTTTTAAATGACAGACCGCTGAAATCAACTCACCTGTCTCTTCTTTATGTTGCCGTTAGTATGTGCAGCATATAGTTGATGACAGGTTCCCTTTAAAGGCCATCCATCAGCAGATTTGTACCCATTAAACTGGTTGACCTGTTGCATGTGCGCTTCGCAGCTGAAGGCATCTGTGTTGGTCCCATGTTCATTTGTGCACGCATTGCTGAGAAAAATTGTTTTAATATCCTCTAGGAGCAATGAGGGCGTTGCCATTATTTCTAGATGCTCTTTTCTCTCTGCAACTGCTGCACCCTTCACACTTTGATTGACAGAGCCAGGCTGTGAAAGCATTTACATTGCCTCGCCCTGTCAATCAAATTTCCACCAAAAGCTCCTGTTCAGTTAGGAGCTATTGCCAGTGAAAACCAAGGCTTTCAGAAGGACCTTGAAGCAAAAATGTCATGTTGAGCCCCCTAAAGCAATACCAGCACTCCATAAGTGGCAAGAATCTAATAGTTGTCAATCATGGTGCTGCCATCATGTTTAAAAAGAAAAATTTGCTCCCTTACCAAGATGTCAAGTGTGTGGTGGGCATGAAAGTGTCCTGGCTTTCCTCCCCAACCCCTTTGGCTCTAATGTCTTGAGTGAGGGCTCCTGCATCATAAATAGCTATCTCCTAGAGACATCACTCAAGAGCAAAAGGAAGGAGTTAGGGCCATGAGCATGACTGGTAACAAAGGAATTTTACACTCGGATTCTGGTCATCTATCGAGTGATGTTAGTGCTTGGGGGGGGGGGGGGGTGACATATTCACTTGAAGTAACTGGTGCTGGATATATTTCAATCACACTCATACCAGGGTCATACACTCATACCAGGGTCATTTTGTTTTGGACCCTAAAGCCATTCAAGTTCAGAGTAGAAGATGTCGTCCCCAAAATATCAGAAGACCAACAGCCACAAAGTGACATGCCATGGAAAATGTGAATTGATTCTTGGCTACAGAGGGTTTCTCCTATAAGGGATGGTTCTGTGATGCATCATGCAACGGTCATCTTTAATTGGTGCCACATACTTTACGTTCATTGTGGCTTAAACCCATTAAACAGTTTGTCACTTGGATGAAACATCATGAGGGCAAAGTCAATGCACAGGAATATCAAAACAGTTGTTGGAGGCTGAAAAAGCTATTCCGATCATTTGTTTGCTTGCAATTTTTTATAAAAACGCTTTAAGCAGGCATTGGCAATACAACTGGGCTATCAAAATATCGTATGACTCAAAAAGCTACATACAGTACTTAAAGCAGTCCTTCAAAGTAAAAGAAAATATTTAGCATTTCTGTAATAATCCCAGGTGTTAGATGCTACTACAGATATTCCAGTAATTACTCATAGATCAGTTGAAGAATAAGCTCCGATCTGTTTATCTTCCAGCCATTAATCAGACACGCTTGACTCTTAGGTGGCATTAAGCAGTTAATATCAGATGATATTGGGTGAGGAAAGTGATACTCGTGTGTTCATTAATGTCTTTAGTGATGGGTTCAGAGGGGAGATCGATTCTTTTACTGGAACTAAAAAAACACATGCGTTACTGAGACTGTGATGTATGATTGTTTCATGCAAGGTAGAAGCTGTAAAAACATTCTGTATACACTGTATGCACTTTACTCAAGGGAAAATATCACAGGGTTATCTTCTTCATTCATCTTTAAGGAATATACCTTCAATGTTGGGAGTTATCATTTATACACTGCTCAAAAAAATAAAGGGAACACAAAAATAACACATCCTAGATCTGAATTCATTAAATATTCTTCTGAAATACTTTGTTCTTTACATAGTTGAATGTGCTGACAACAAAATCACACAAAAATGTAAAAATGGAAATCAATTTTTTTTTAACCCATGGGGGTCTGGATTTGGAGTCACACTCAAAATTAAAGTGGAAAAACACACTACAGGCTGATCCAACTTTGATGTAATGTCCTTAAAACAAGTCAAAATGAGGCTCAGTAGTGTGTGTGGCCTCCACGTGCCTGTATGACCTCCCTACAACGCCTGTGCATGCTCCTGATGAGGTGGCGGACGAGGCTGCATTCCACGATATCGCTTCCGGTAGGTTACTTCCGTTATGCACCGGACGTAACCTCCCAGAAGTGATACAGTGGAATGCAGCTGCGTTCCATTACCACAGGCAGGGACTGTACACACACTTGGTGTCCCACATGGGTCCATACCAGGAGCACTATGGAGTCTACAGGTACCTCCCCTGTTTTTTTAAGTTGTCTGATTATGCATACTGTATTATGTTTATTTGTATACACGCCCCTGACCCCAATGAAGATAATTGGTTTTCAGGGGTCACTCCCACTTATGTAATTGTTTTGTGGCTATTTATAACCTCACTCTATGGTGTATGTGCATACTTGACAAAGGCTATTTGAGCCGAAACGTTGCAGCCGGATTAAATTCCACCACTTTGGATGTGCTGTCTCTAGTTTTTTGTTTTTTCATCTTGTTGGTATATATGCTGTATAGGTTTTTTTTTTTACCACCCCCTGGAGACGTGCACCCACCACATTGATACCCAGGAGTGCTGTCCATCCCTACATTGCTCGAACAGGTGTGACAGTGAGTCAGCTAATCTCTCTGCCTGAGCCAAGCTCCTTTAGGAGAAGAATTCCTTGCTGGTTAGCCTCTCTTTAAATATCTTTGGCTTCTGCAGAGGGTTGCCAGTGATAGCGTAGGCTCTGCACATTTGTATCCAAAAAATCTTTGTGTCTTGCATCTAGTCCCTTGTCTGTAAAGTTCTTAAAGAGGTGTTCTGGTTATATTATGTTATACCCTATCTACAGAACAGGGGATAACTATTTGATTGGGTGGGTGTAACGGGGTTCCGAAGGTGCACTCGGTCTCCCATTAGCGGCAGACCTGCTGCTTAGCTTCAGGAGCGAGGATCTGTTTTTGACCTCGTTCCCAGGGCGGCTTTGTTAGCTGGGAAGCCCCCTGCTCCTAAGTCTGCCTGTCACATGACCCTCACTCCCCACTATAAATACAGGCAGCCTGCTGGCCACAGGTTGCCTGTTAATTTAGGTTCCATCTGTGATTTTGGCTTTCCTGGCGTACTTACCTCCTTACCTCCTGCTGAATTCCTGACGATCCTCTGCCTGCTCCTTGTGTCCTTTGCTGCTCTCCTGGTATTCTGACCCCGGCTTCCTCCTGACGATCCTCTGCTGACTCCTTTGGTACTTCACGACTCTCCTGGTATTTATGACCCCGGCTTCTCCTGACAATTCTCTGCTTGCTCCATTTGTACTTTGTAGCTTTCCTGGTATTGACTCGGTCCGTTCACGTTCTGTTGTTTGTCTGTCTGTCATCCCTGCACTTATTCCAAGCTAGGGATTGCCGTCCAGTTGTCCCCTGTCATTAGGACTCGCGAGGCAAGTAGGCAGGGCCAGGGGTAAGGGTGGAGCGCAGTGGTCACTTTCCTCCCCCCTGTGTGTGTGTACGCGACCGTTACAGTGGGGTCCTGACGCTGGGACCCCCACTGTTCACGAGAATGGGGGACCTGTACCCTAAAATGAACAGAGCATCCAGATGGGTATACACATAGCAGCTCCATGTATTTGCTTTCTCCAACAGAAATGAATGGAGTGGCTGCCCTCATGCCTGCTCTGTTAATTTAGGCGGGGGGGGGGGGGGGGGTCCACGGGGTACTGGGCCCCCATTCTCATGAATGATAGGGGTCCCAACAGTAGGATCCCTTATCCTTCAATAGGGGATAGTTTAACATAAGTGGAATACCCCATACAATTTATTTTAAACCAGTACTTGTTTCTGAGTCTTGTAGTTTGTACAGTATGACCCTACTGTAAGTCCTGGGGATATTTAAGTACCAGGAGCAGGGGTGGACTAATTACTAATGCTAGGACCATCAGGTACTTATGCACCTGGCCCTCCATATTTTGTCAATTTGGACCCGCCTACAACATAAGGCCACTTTAAGTTCCCAGTCTGCTCCTAACCAGGAGATACTGTCAGTACTGGAAAAGGTGACTGCAATAGTTGAAGTCTAGTTCTGCAGTCTTGGGAACAGCCGGCATAGTTGCAGAAATCTTATAGCTATGGTATATTCATGGTTAGCAGATTTGGAAAAGTGATCATAAAGTTGCATATCATTTGGTCACCTCAACCAAGAACCAGCAGTTGTAGAAATGCTCAGGAAAGGTCAATGTGAAAGTCTCTCTCAATATGGTAGATTTTGATAGAACATGCCATTTCTACCACCTTTCTAAAAATAACATAATCATGCACCTTATCTTGGTTGCAAAAACTGCTACCCTTGAATGTTGTTCCAACAAGCTTGAGGAGCTCGACACTTGGATGAATGCTGATAGGAAACTTTACAAAAGACTAATTTTGGGGGTTTTGGTACATATACAGATTCTGGCAGATGGAAAATCAGCAAGACATGCAATATTGTACGCATAGAAATACGAGAATCTGAAATGATCTGTAATGAATGTTTCAAGAGGTTAAGAACCCCATTGCATATGCCCTTCCAGATAATATAGATCTCATCGAGGGAGCAGATAATGACTGCAAAGTGCAGTTCCCTTTCTGAAGGACTTGAAGTGCCCATTAAATTTGTTTCATTAGTGAAAAAACGTCTATGCCTTAGTTAAAAAAGGATTTTCTTTAAGCAACTACTTAAGTTAAAACAGGTAGTTAAAGTGGTTATCTTTGTCCAACTGATTAGATGATCCATGTGGGTCTGGTTACTGTTAACTCTATTTCAGGTCGGGGAAGTACTATGTTTTCAAGGTATGGTTCCCTTGCAGGTAGCCATCCTAAAAGTCAAGTAACAAGCGTGTGACCATTAGGCTTCTTGTATTCCTTCGGGGGGAGCCAGATCTGCAGTGCTGAGTTCTGTGTGAGTGTAGTCTATGCAAATACCAGAGCACAGATGGGTTCTCTCTATGATTTGGTGAAGGAAGGCTAATATTCCATGAACTTTGCACAGCCTTCTGGTTCAGAAGAAGGGGAATAGTTTGGAAACATGACAAAAGATGGCCTTGCGGTTCGCCCGGCGGTTGGTTCGCGGCGAACTTTGCGCGTTCGCGATTCGCCAAAGATGCGAAAGTATGGCGATATTCGTGCCCGCCATATTCTTTTACATTGTGAAGAACTTTGACCCTTTGACCCATGACACATCCATCAGGTGGTACAGGACAGCCAATTGAGACGTTTCAGCACATGGACGTACCCCCTACCTTATAAATAAACCTGATCTGGCCGCCATTTACATTCAGTCTTCTGCCATTGTAGGGAGAGGTTGCTGTGTGGAGCAAGGATAGACTGTTAGGGAAACAAATCACTAGCTAATAGGGCCACTAAATCCTTTTAAGGATTGGTATAGGTGTGCTATCGATAGGTGTGAAATACTGAGGGGAGTAATATACTTATAATATACTTTCTATGTTAGAAAGTATATTATCACTGCTGTGATACGGCAGCCACACAGAGTGACTAACGCTATTGGAACCAATAATTTCTACTGGTGTGATTTACCAGTTGCCCCCCCAAAAACCTGATTGAGGCAGGGGTTTTATATACCAATAATATACGTTCTATATAGTGCACTTAGATAGTGCAGCATTTGTCTGCTGTTTTGCTGCATTACCGCATCTACACAGAGTGAAAAACACTATTGGAACCAATAATTTCTACTTGTGTGATTTACCAGTTGCCCCCCCAAAAAAACTGATTGAGGCAGGGGTGTGATATACCTTCTTCCACAAATACTGCTCTTCTATAGGGACTTTTGTCACAGGGTCATTTTGAAAATGACAGGCGGAGGAAGAGGCAGGCCATTCCGCAGGGGTGGTAGAGGTCGGGCAGGTGCGAGCCTAAGTGGGAAGTTGCAGAAGGTGCGTGCGATTACGTCAAAGGACGCACCAGACTTGGTTGAGTGGCTCACTGAGCCTTCCGCTTCTGCACCTGTCACGGCCATGGCTATGACCGTGACTCCTGAACCGCATGCGGTTGTCAGCGGTTTTCATTGGTGTTCAATCACAGGTGAGGGCTGTGGTATTGGCCTCACCTGTGGTTGCCGCTGGCAACAGTATGTATGTGGCAGCGTAGCAGGCTGAGCTGTGCCATGCAGCTCGCTACGCTGCGCATGCGGTTTTGTGTGTGATGTGTGGATGTGTGCACTGTGTTTTATGTTATTGTGTGCACGTTCCCTTTAAGTGGTGTTTTCCCTTCCCTGGTGTTGGAAGGGTTAATCCCCTTCCTAGTGTGTGTGATCACTGGGTGTGTCCGACTGTGGGGTGTGGCTTCTTGGCCTATAAAGCCTCACTGCTTTTGCAGGCCTTCAGGTTGCTTCAGCCATGCTTAGCTGAGAGCAGCCTCATGTATTTATTACCTGCCAGTAAGAGCCACCCCTGTGGTCATAAACCTTAATGTCATAACCATATTGTGCTTAAGTTATTTCCAGTTATGTGTGATGTCTGTGTGATGTTTTATATGTCTCCTTTTGTGCAGCTATGGATCTGGGTCCCTGTGTGGGGATGCGTTTATGATCTGCACCCTGCTAACACAGGGATCCAGTCAGCAAGGCTGTGGCAGGTAGGTGGAACTCTAGTTCACCTGCCATATCCATAGAGCTGTTTATGTCTCCCCTTTTCCTGCAGCTTGGCCGTTGAGACTCCTGCTCCTCCGTGTCTAGGAGGAGTGGGCTTGTCTTACTCAGCTCCTAGGTGAGGGTCATCTTGAGGGCCAGCAGGGACTTTTAGGTTCCGGAGCATGGGCCCTCCTACCATCAAGGTTGGCCCATGTAACTAGGAGCTAGGGTCAGGTTAGGGATGCCTTAGGAGGTGACCTGCTCCCTAATCCTGTCTACATGGCCAAGCAACCTAAACATCACCGGGCTCCACACGGCTGAGGATTTCCCCCATCCTCAGCCGTGACAGTATGACCACAGTCGCTTCTTACGTGGCGCTCCCTCGAAAGAGGGTAAAGCATGCACCGCTATCTGCGGATGGGGTGCATGCGCGTTCTCCGGAGGGAGAGCGTTATGGGGCTCACCATTTACGGCGCGGTGAGTGGCATTCCCCGCCATTCCCAGCTCACCGTTGTCCGTGTTGGTGTCCCCTTTTTGTTTGCCTTTCCCCTCCCCCCCTCCCATTGTTTCTTATGCCTCACCAACTTTCCCCTTTTGTTGTTGGGAGGGGCTTTGAGGGGTGGGAGTATGCATCCCTCGAAAGAGGGGGAAGCATGTACCGCCCTCTGCGGAAGGGTTACATGCGCGCTCTTCGGAGGGAGAGCGTTCTGGGGGTTTCGCCTTTGACGGCGCGGTGAGTGGCGTTTCCCCGCCTTCCCTTCACCGTTGCCTCGTTTGGCGTCCCCCTGATTTTATAGCACTAGGGTGTTTGTTTGGTGTGCGAGTTGCACACCTTCGAAAGAGGGTGCAGCATGCAGTGCCATATCCATGTGGCCTGCATGCGCGTTCTCCGGAGGGAGAGCGTTCCTGGGGGTTCTCCGTTAACGGCACGGTTGGTGGCGTATTCCCCGCCACCTTTCCTTCCGTGTCCGTGTTGGGGATCCCTCGTCCCTCTCCATGTTCCCATCTCTGGTCGTTTGCTGGCAGCACTCCGTAGGTGTCCGGCTGGTTAGGAGTGTCTGCTGGCAGCGACTGGAGTGGGGACGTGAGTGGAGAGTCCCCTCGTCCATCTCTCAGTGGTTCTTTTCTCTTTGTTGCTGGTGCGGGCTGCAGTCCTCGTCGGACTGGCTAGTGTGAGCCGGGAGAGGATGCAGCTGACAGCGACCCCTTTTTAGAACCGGCACTGAGAGTGGACGTCCCCTTCTCCTATCCCCTTGTCTGAGTCCCTCACGTGTCTTTTTTTGGTGGGGGGGCTTTGAGGGGTGGGAGTGTCACGGCCATGGCTATGACCGTGACTCCTGAACCGCATGCGGTTGTCAGCGGTTTTCATTGGTGTTCAATCACAGGTGAGGGCTGTGGTATTGGCCTCACCTGTGGTTGCCGCTGGCAACAGTATGTATGTGGCAGCGTAGCAGGCTGAGCTGTGCCATGCAGCTCGCTACGCTGCGCATGCGGTTTTGTGTGTGATGTGTGGATGTGTGCACTGTGTTTTATGTTATTGTGTGCACGTTCCCTTTAAGTGGTGTTTTCCCTTCCCTGGTGTTGGAAGGGTTAATCCCCTTCCTAGTGTGTGTGATCACTGGGTGTGTCCGACTGTGGGGTGTGGCTTCTTGGCCTATAAAGCCTCACTGCTTTTGCAGGCCTTCAGGTTGCTTCAGCCATGCTTAGCTGAGAGCAGCCTCATGTATTTATTACCTGCCAGTAAGAGCCACCCCTGTGGTCATAAACCTTAATGTCATAACCATATTGTGCTTAAGTTATTTCCAGTTATGTGTGATGTCTGTGTGATGTTTTATATGTCTCCTTTTGTGCAGCTATGGATCTGGGTCCCTGTGTGGGGATGCGTTTATGATCTGCACCCTGCTAACACAGGGATCCAGTCAGCAAGGCTGTGGCAGGTAGGTGGAACTCTAGTTCACCTGCCATATCCATAGAGCTGTTTATGTCTCCCCTTTTCCTGCAGCTTGGCCGTTGAGACTCCTGCTCCTCCGTGTCTAGGAGGAGTGGGCTTGTCTTACTCAGCTCCTAGGTGAGGGTCATCTTGAGGGCCAGCAGGGACTTTTAGGTTCCGGAGCATGGGCCCTCCTACCATCAAGGTTGGCCCATGTAACTAGGAGCTAGGGTCAGGTTAGGGATGCCTTAGGAGGTGACCTGCTCCCTAATCCTGTCTACATGGCCAAGCAACCTAAACATCATCGGGCTCCACACGGCTGAGGATTTCCCCCATCCTCAGCCGTGACAGCACCCTCCTCATCCTCTATATGTACACCCTCTTCACTCTCTGCTGTGTGCACCCCCAAAGACACCACCACCACCATATCCCCTCCGCTCGAGTCAGAGGAATTATTTTCCCATACATTCCAAGACCTTGCCGATGAGCAAACATTCTTGGCATCGGATCAGGAAGAGGAGGTATCAACGGTCGCCACCCAGCAGTCTGACGACAGTACCCAGATCAGCCCGGGGAGGGCGGTCCCCGTTGTTGCTGCCTACTCCGAGATCTCTAATTTCAGCGGTGGTGAAGGTGACGAATCCGATGATGACGTGTCGATGGACGTCACGTGGGTGCCCACAAGAGAGGAAGAGGAGGGGAGTTCAGAGGAAGAGACGGAGCAACAGAGAGGGAGGAGGAGGAGGAGAAGCAGGCGGAACTCACAGTGCACAGGAGGCAAAAAGCAGACTGCTAATGTATCTGGAACGAAACATCCACCATGCACGGTCATATCTGGTGCTCCCAGGACGCCGGCACATGGCTCCGCCGTGTGGGCTTTTTTTAATGTGTCCGCTGCTGACAATAGTGTTGCCATCTGCAGCCTGTGCTGTCAACGCATAAGTCGCGGTAATCCCAACACTCATCTTGGACAACCGCCTTAAGAAGGCACCAGGCCTCCCATCACTGAGCCCAGTGGGAGCAACACCGTCAGAACCCACAAAGCCACACTCACCGTCCCGCTCCTTCTCCTTTCTCCTCCCAGTTATCCTCCACTCCACCTTCCACCGTGCCGTCGTCTCATTCATCTGGCAAAAGGCAGGCTTCCTTGCCCCAAATGTTCGAGCGAAAAAAGATGATGACGTCGGATAACCCTCTTGCCCAACAGCTGACCGCTGGCTTGTCAGAACTGTTAGCCCACCAACTACTGCCATATAAACTGGTGGACTCGGAGGCCTTTAGAAAATTTGTGGCCATTGGAACATCGCAATGGAAGGTCCCCAGAAGGGAATATTTCTCCCAGAAGGTCATCCCAGAGCTATATTGCCACATTCATTGGCAAGTGAATGTATCTCTGGCATACAGTGTCGGTGCCAAGATACATCTGACCACAGACATGTGGTCTAGCAAACACGGGCAGGGAAGGTGCATAACTTTTACTGCCCACTGGGTGAACCTTCTGACAGCCGTCAAGCATGCAACCCGTGGCACCCGTTTAGATTTGGTGTTACCGCCACGGATTGCATGCAGGCCTGCCTCTTCTTCTCCTCCTCCATCCTCTCTCTCCTCCTCGTCTGACTCCTCCTTTTCCACTGCTACCGTCTATTCTGCTGCGCCCCCCAAGATCTCCAGAACCTATTCGACATGCCAGGTGAGATGTTGCCATGCTGTGCTGCGTCTGTTGTGCCTGGAAGCCAAGAGCCACACTGGTCCTGCACTCCTTTCAACTTTGCGGTCACAGGCAGATCAGTGGCTAACCCTGATCAATTTGACAGTTGGTAAAGTGGTGTGAGACAATGGTGCCAATCTGCTGAGCGCGCTGAAACAGGGCAAAATGACACACGTGCTGTGCATGGCACACGTCCTGAACTTAGTCGTGCAGCAATTTGTTGCCAAATACCCCGGGGTTCAGTCTTGCGGCAGGCCAGGAAAATCTCTGGCCATTTTAGAAGATCTTACACGGCCATGGCTCGCCTTGCTGACATTCAGCGGCGACACCACCTGCCCGTCAGACGTCTGATTTGTGACTGCCTGATGTGATGGAGCTCCACCTTGTATATGCTTGATAGGCTGCTCTAGCAGAAACATGCAGTTAATGACTACCTGTACGAACTCCGCGGCAGGACAGGTTCTGGGGAGCTTGTTTTTTTTTTACCGCGCCAGTGGCTGCTCATGCGCGATGCATGCAGACTTCTGCGGCCATTTGATGAGATCACCAAACTGGTCAGTCGCAGCCAGGGCACCATTAGTGACATCATACCTTAGGCCTTCTTTCTGGAGTGTGAATTGCGTTGTGTCATTGATCAAGCCGTCAAAGAGCAGGAGCAGGAAGATGAGGAAGACGCAATGCTGGATGAATTCCGAGGGGGGCTACTCCTCCTGAGACAAGTCAACAGCAGGAGTCTGAAGAGGAGTCAGAGGAGGATGGTGCCGGGGCGGAGTAGGAGCCAGAAGAGCATGCTTTAAACGTTTCTGGGATCCCTGGTGTTGTCCGTCGTGGATGGGGGGAGGAGAACGAGGATGACATTATCCTGGATGATGAGCAGGAGCCAGACCACTCCACCGCTTCCAGTTTAGTGCAAATGGGGGCCTCCATGCTCCAGTGATTGCAGAGGGACCCCAGTATAAAAGGCATAAAGGGCAAGGACCAGTACTGGGTGGCAACGTACTTAGACTCCCGGTACAAACACAAAATGGCGGAAATGTTACCACCACCACAGAGGACTGTCAGAATACAGCACTTCCAGGCCTTGCTTCGAGAAATGCTGCATTCTGCTTTTGCGGACGCTGGCAGAGGTATTTCCACTCACAGAGAAACAGTTGCGGGTACCAATCCTACAGCGCATGGAAGAAGAGGATGGTTTGAAGATGTGTTGGTCACTTCGGATATGAGATCATTCTTGCAGCCAACCCATCGACAGCCATCCTCAAGATCCAGCCTCAGGGAACGCCTAGACCGACAGGTGTCTGACTACATCGGGTTAACGGCCGATGTGAACACTCTGAGAAACGATGCACCCCTGGACTACTGGGTGTGCAGGCTTGACCTGTGGCCAGAGCTGGCACAATTTGCCATGGAACTGTTGGCTTGCCCCTTGTCCAGTGTCCTGTCCGAAAGGACGTTCAGCGCAGAAGGGGGGATCGCCTAGCTCACGACAGTGTGGACTTCCTCACATTTCTAAAAATGAATGATGCATTGGTCTAAATACAGCGGCATAAAAGGCCTTTTACAGTAGGTGTTTCTGACATTGTGTTTTTAGCACGACAGCGTCGCGCTGATACTCGGCGACATGGTGCCGAGATCTCGCACTCACTGGGATAGTGACAGCACATCCCAGCAAGCGCGTCATAGAAGCGACGGGAGATCCGACTTGGATTCCCGCCAATTCTACACGTGTGCGGCGTTTGTTATGAATCCTGAGGGGGAAGTCCCCGCCGGATTTTAAATAAAAATCCGGCCTGGGTCCCGCCCTCAGGAGCATACCGGGCCCTTAGGTCTGTTATGGGTTGTAAGGAGAGCCCCTCCTACGCCGAAAAAAACGGCGTAGGGGGTCCCCCTACAATCCATACCAGACCCGTATCCAAAGCACGCTACCCGGCCAGCCAGGAAGGGAGTGGGGACGAGCGAGCGCCCCCCCCCCCCTCCTGAGCCGTACCAGGCTGCATGCCCTCAACATGGGGGGTTGGGTGCTCTGGGGCAGGGGGCGCACTGCGGCCCCCCCACCTCAGAGCACCCTGTCCCCATGTTGATGAGGACAGGGCCCCTTCCCGACAACCCTGGCCGTTGGTTGTCGGGGTATGCGGGCGGGAGGCTTATCGGAATCTGGGAGCCCCCTTTAATAAGGGGGCCGCCAGATACCGGCCCCCCACCCTAAGTGAATGAGTATGGGGTACATCGTACCCCTACCCATTCACCTGCAAGAAAAGTGGTAAAAACACAAATAAACCACACAGTGTATTAAAATATTTTATTTTTCTGCTCCGGAGGCCGCCCCCTGTCTTCTTTATTAGCTCTTTTACCAGGGGGGGGCTCTTCTTCTTCCGATATCCCGACGGGTCTTCTCCGCTATCCGGGGGGTCTTCTCAACTCTCCGGGGTTCTCCTTCTGTCTTCTCTTTCTGTCTTGTTGTCTCCTTCTGTCTTCTGTCTCCGGGGTTCTCCTTCTGTTTTCGCCTCTCTCTGTTGTTGACTCGGCGCACCCCGGTTCTTCGTCTCGCGAGACTCGGCGCACCCCGATTCTTCGTCTCGCGAGACGTCTCGCGAGACGAAGAATCGGGGTGCGCCGAGTCTCGCGAGACGAAGAACCGGGGTGCGCCGAGTCAACAACAGAGAGAGGCGAAAACAGAAGGAGAACCCCGGAGACAGAAGACAGAAGGAGACAACAAGACAGAAGGAGAAGACAGAAGGAGAACCCCGGAGAGTTGAGAAGACCCCCCGGATAGCGGAGAAGACCCGTCGGGATATCGGAAGAAGAAGAGCCCCCCCCTGGTAAAAGAGCTAATAAAGAAGACAGGGGGCGGCCTCCGGAGCAGAAAAATAAAATATTTTAATACACTGTGTGGTTTATTTGTGTTTTTACCACTTTTCTTGCAGGTGAATGGGTAGGGGTACGATGTACCCCATACTCATTCACTTAGGGTGGGGGGCCGGTATCTGGCGGCCCCCTTATTAAAGGGGGCTCCCAGATTCCGATAAGCCTCCCGCCCGCATACCCCGACAACCAACGGCCAGGGTTGTCGGGAAGGGGCCCTGTCCTCATCAACATGGGGACAGGGTGCTCTGAGGTGGGGGGGCCGCAGTGCGCCCCCTGCCCCAGAGCACCCAACCCCCCATGTTGAGGGCATGCAGCCTGGTACGGCTCAGGAGGGGGGGGGGCGCTCGCTCGTCCCCACTCCCTTCCTGGCTGGCCGGGTAGCGTGCTTTGGATACGGGTCTGGTATGGATTGTAGGGGGACCCCCTACGCCGTTTTTTTCGGCGTAGGAGGGGCTCTCCTTACAACCCATAACAGACCTAAGGGCCCGGTATGCTCCTGAGGGCGGGACCCAGGCCGGATTTTTATTTAAAATCCGGCGGGGACTTCCCCCTCAGGATTCATAACAAACGCCGCACACGTGTAGAATTGGCGGGAATCCAAGTCGGATCTCCCGTCGCTTCTATGACGGCTCTGTCTCCATCGCGGCAAGCCAGCTCGGCGCTGGCTCCCGCGATGGGGCTCGTATGTGCTCAATCTCGCCGAGAAATACAGCGAGATTGACACAAAATCGGGTTCACCTACTGTATGTCCGTAGAATGCCTAATTTTTGAGGCCTGTACTGGCCGACAGTTACATATTTATCCTGTGACAGCCTAATGTACCTCCAGCCACAGAATCCAAAGTTCTTTGCTGTCAGGTGAACGACTATTGACAAATTTTTGGGGCCTGCACTGGCCAACAGTTACATTTTTATCCTATGACCGCCTAATGTACCTCCAGCCACAGAATCCAAAGTTCTTTGCTGTCAGGTAAACGCCTATTGGCTAATTTTTGGGG
This sequence comes from Bufo bufo, assembly GCF_905171765.1. Taxonomy (NCBI): domain Eukaryota; kingdom Metazoa; phylum Chordata; class Amphibia; order Anura; family Bufonidae; genus Bufo; species Bufo bufo. The sequence goes on along the minus strand of NC_053397.1, from coordinate 203,127,017 downwards.
CCTGTACTGGCCGACAGTTACATATTTATCCTGTGACCACACAAATCACTGCAGAAAATGCACCAAAATGATACGCAACTGACAATACTAGCTAATTCCTCAAGCCGATGTTAAAAGCTGAAAACCTTGCCAATATCTTCCAGTCAGGAACATATCGGAGCCCCTCATGCACCACGTCACGGTGTCTCAGCACGCATGGGGTCCTACCACTAAAACGCCTGTGGTGTGTGAACAGGGTCTGAACAATGCTAGAAATTAACTCACAATTGTTTGGTGGTGAGGGTGTCTTGTCATCTGGAATCCCAAGGCTTTCAATGGAGTACTTCCTTCAGTTCTTGAGAGTTGGCGATCTATGAGCTGTTTTCAACTCTATGGCAGGAGAGGGTTATCTGGATCCTTATTACATATATTACATATAGCCTGACAAAAGCTCGAAGCAAGACAGGCTTGCCTTTAGCTCTGGAAAGGACAGGCTGTCGCTTCCCTTTGAAGGGTCTCCGGGTCTGGAGGGTAAAGGAACTAGGTTTGTGGAGACACTTTTTAAAAAATTCTTGTGATTAACTGCATCCTAGTGAGCAAGTTTTGTGGCACTTGGGTACAAAATTTTGATGTCTGGAGGTATGGCTTGTAATAGACCAAAGCCTTGTGAACATTTTTTGTGTGATATGCTACACTTTTTTTGGTGTAGGTTTATGTCTTTCAACTAAAAATTAACAGGGGAGATAGAGAGCAGAACCTATAGGAGAAATGTCGTATTAGGCTACTTTCACACTAGCATTTTCAATTCCGCTATTGAGATCCGTCATAGGATCTCAATAGCGGAAGAAAATGCTTTAGTTTTGTCCCTATTCATTGTCAATGGGGACAAAACTGAACTAAACGAAACGGAATGCACCAAAATGCATTCCGTTCCGTTTGGTTGTGTCCCCATCGCTGACAGAGAAATGCTGCAATCAGCGTTTTTTTTATCCACAATGGGGTGCAGAGCAAGACCGATCCGTCCTGACACACAATGTAAGTCAATGGGGACGTATCCGTTTTCTCAGACACAATAGAAAATGGATCCGTCCCCCATTGACTTTCAATAATGTTCATGACGGATCCGTCATGGCTATATAAGACATAATACAACCGGATCCATTCATGACGGATGCATGCAGTTGTATTATTGTAACGGAAGCGTTTTTGCAGATCCATGACGGATCCGCAAGAAACTCTATTTGGCAATTCTGCCAAACGGGTGTGGACCCATTCATTTTCTATAGGGCAGGAATGAATGCAGACAGCACAAAGTCTGCTGTCCGCATCCGCATTTCCGGAGTGCGCCCCCAATCTTCCGGTCCGCGGCTCTGAAAAAATTGCGGACAAGAATAGGCAGTTCTATTGGGGTGCCAGCCGATTCGCAATTTGCGGATCTGCAATAGACTACGGACGTGTAAATGGACCCTAAAGATGCAGGAACATTTTTTTTTACTGCAATGGGCATAAAGGAGCTTCTGCCCTTGGAGAAAAATTGGGATGCCTCCATGCACATTAAACTGGCAGGGTCTGGACTCCCCTAAAATCTTTTCCTTCTCGTGGAAATTAATTGAAAACACAATGAAAATCAAATAGTTTTTTTATTTTATTTTATTATTATAACATACAGCGTCCTTCTACAAGTTTAACCAATTGTAGCAGCTAAACTTTGAGATAGGGAAAGCACTAAATGGAAACAGGTAATCCAAGAGGTTTTCTGCTTGACCCCATCACTATTTCTGATAACAACAAACACCGTTTTTTAAATACCTTTCATTTACTGCTTGATGTTAGCTTAGAGAGTTGATATTCCAAGCACTTCATTTCCAGATAAATTGAACAAAGCAAACATTGTTTACCCATAGATAAAGGGAAGGACACTAAACCAGTTTTTGAAGAAAGACCCTTTATTTCATCTCAGCACCTTTCATCTTTGTCTTGTGGAGGAGTATCTGAAGCCAGACATGAGGCACATGAGACAATTGTCACTTTCCTTGATAGGCGGTTCAAGCCTCTGAAGTGCATTTATTTCAGTCGCTGCGCTGAACAAATGAACTTGCATTAGTAGAGCTTCAGATAGAGGGATATGACAATTACACAGAGTGCACTGAAATTCAGTAGTAACGTTACAGAATATGCAAAAAATCACATTAAAACACAACAGCTAATTATTAAAACTTTAGATTTAAACTATATGAAATGCTATATATAATATGCAAAAGGATTTTAAGAATAGACTTGGTAATTTCTTACAATTTAATTCATTTTGTAAATATGATTTAAAGAGGACCTTTCACTAGATTAAGAAAATCTAAACTAAGTATACAGACATGGAGAGCAGCGCCCAGGGATCCCCCTGCACTTACTATTATCCCTGGGCGCAGCTCCGTTCGCCCGGTATAGCCTCCGGTATCTTCACATGTTAGGCTCCACCCGGTGGAGCCTGCCGGCATCTCCTTCTCCCATGCTGTAGCGCTGGCCAATCACAGCACTCAGCTCATAGCCTGGGAGGTTTTTTTTCTCTCAGGCTATGAGCTGAGCGCTGCGATTGGCCAGCGCTACAGCATGGGAGAAAGAGACGCCGGCAGGTTCCACTAGGTGGAGCCTAACATGTGAAGAGACCGGAGGCTATAACCGGGAGAACGGAGCGGCGCCCAGGGATAATAGTAAGTGCAGGGGGATCCCTGGGCGCCGCTCTCCATGTCTGTATAGTTAGTTTAGATTTTTTAATCTAGTGAAAAGTCCTCTTTAAAATGACCAAATCCTATTTTTAAAGGTTTTTTTTTTGAGACATTTTTACTGATGACCTATCTCAGTATCTGAACGGGGAGAAAATGTCTGTATGTGGGTAATAAACTGGTTCAGTACTTAAAAAAAAAAATTAGGGTGGTTATTAACGGTACACACTCAGATTGGGTCGCTGCAATTTAGAACAAGTCCCAAACTACGGGACTCGAACTCGTTTGTCTGTGGGATTCAAATTGGTTAAGAAGTTCTCCCCATGTACCAGGGGATGCGGTTGACGTAAGAATCAAAGACCCAGACACTTTGCTGGTTAAATGATTCTCTGCCGGGCAACACCCGTAGGGACAATTTTATTAGTTGTACATTGGGGGTCTAACCCCCCCCTTCCCCCCTTTAGCCATCAATTTTAATATGTGCAATCATAAGTATTTATTAAAGCAACCAATCAGAAGCATAATGGTATGGAAAAATACATCTAAACATTACGCCCGGGTGCCCCCTCCACACACTATATTTCATAATGTCTCAATGTTTGGCTAGTTCTCTATTTGTCGTGTCTAAGTTCCTTATAAATGTTACAAAACTGAATTAAGAAAACAACAAACTATATTTCCAAATTCAACCTAAAATTCAGCGTAAAACCTAAAAATAGAGAATACTTGACAATTAAGTACAATTAGAACAATTCATTTTCGTTAACCACTTCTTAATCAATTCTTTCACAGGTACTTCAGAGGTCAGGGGGCCCTATTCTCTTCAATATTTCAATATATTTATTAATGATCTTGTAGAAGGCTTGCACAGTAAAATATCTATTCCCTGACGAAGGAGCCTGTCACACGCTGAAGGTCCCAGGTATCGGATCTGCATGAGCGTCTGCTGCCGGCCGGAGCGACGCCGTGCTGGAAGGTTGAGCAAGAAAATTCAAAAGCCACTCAGCAGGATACTGAAGGCACAAAGACCCCAACACCACTCCCCCCATTGGCGGACAGGTAAAAGAGACTCCACTCTATTTGAAGGTAAAGCATATTACATGCTCCATTGAGGGTTAAATTTCTCAGTTAGTTCTCTCACCAGCACGGGGATCTCACTCCGGTCTTTCTGATTGGAAGTTTCTTCCTTGTTCAGTAAAATATCTATTTTTGCAGATGACACTAAACTGTGTAAAGTAACTAACATGGAAGATGACAGTATACTGTATATACACTCACCTAAAGAATTATTAGGAACACCTGTTCTATTTCTCATTAATGCAATTATCTAGTCAACCAATCACATGGCAGTTTCTTCAATGCATTTAGGGGGGTGGTCCTGGTCAAGACAATCTCCTGAACTCCAAACTGAATGTCAGAATGGGAAAGAAAGGTGATTTAAGCAATTTTGAGCGTGGCATGGTTGTTGGTGCCAGACAGGCCGGTCTGAGTATTTCACAATCTGCTCTGGTTTACAAAGAATGGTGTGACATGGGAAAAACATCCAGTATGCGGCAGTCCTGTGGGCAAAAATGCCTTGTGGATGCTAGAGGTCAGAGGAGAATGGGCCGACTGATTTAAGCTGATAGAAGAGCAACGTTGACTGAAATAACCACTCGTTACAACCGAGGTAGGCAGCAAAGCATCTGTGAAGCCACAACACGCACAACCTTGAGGCGGATGGGCTACAACAGCAGAAGACCCCACCGGGTACCACTCATCTCCACTACAAATAGGAAAAAGAGGCTACAATTTGCACGAGCTCACCAAAATTGGACTGTTGAAGACTGGAAAAATGTTGCCTGGTCTGATGAGTCTGTTGAGACATTCAAATGGTAGAGTCCGAATTTGGCGTAAACAGAATGAGAACATGTATCCATCCTCTGATGGCTACTTCCAGCAGGATAATGCACCATGTCACAAAGCTCGAATCATTTCAAATTGGAAAAAATTCATTTTCTCCCCGTTCTATTTAACCAGTTGGGGTTAAATAACTTGTTGCCAGCTGAAAGATAATCGCCCATGCAGTAATTATCCAATAGGAGGCTCAGAACTTTTTGCTTAGTTATATCCAGGTGGCATTTTTTTTTTGACAAGCAGTGTGTATATATATATATATATATATATATACCGTATAGGTAGATGAATGTACCTACGGACAGACAGAAAGATTAGATCACATGTTTGTGTTCACTTTTTTTTATCCCACATATTAAGTACTCTTTGGAGAAATAGGGTGGAAAAGTGTAGTTTACTGTGCTTTTCCATCCTGTGTTGTCTAGCAACAGAAAAATAGATATAAAATGGACACTTTTTTTTAGAGTTGCATCCTACGGTGATGAATGCAGCTGTAATGGTTTGCTGACCACACCTACTGGTGTTGCCCACGCCTTCTGCAAGTTTGGACCAGCCTCCAATATCATTTTTTTCCAGGGCCACTTTAAATTCCTAGTCCTCCCCTGTAAATGGCCTCATTTGTCTCCACTTGTATCGAGTTGGTTGAGCTTGAGACTTTTAGGCATAAGGCATAGGGCTTGTACCATCCTGGTCTTTCATGGCAGAGATGGCAACAACTACAGTAAGTGCCCGGGGCTCCACTGCTTTCGTAAGTCGGCTGTTTGCGTAGCTCTCATTGACTGCCATGGGAGTTATGAAGACACCAGAGTCCCAGCTGCTTGGATGGTCACATAACTTTATCTGTCTTTGCCTGTTGTCTCCGTGAAAATCCGTCATTGCCAATCCCACTGCAAGTACAGATTTATTTATTTATTTATTTTTAATTTTTTTTCCCCCTGTATGTCCAATGAAGAAAGGGTTAACAGAAATAACAATTTCCTCTATTCTAACACTAAATAAACTGAACTATCAACCATCGTAGCCAATTTTCTAAATAAAGCCATGAAGCCATTCATTCTAGGGGGTAACATAGTATGACATAAGCTTTTCTCTAAAACTTAAATTCCATTGTTATAATTTGTGATCAAGGTTACACTGTGCCGATGTGGCCATTAAGCGTGCATATTCTGATGACCGCTCAATCAAGAAAATAATGTGACATCGTTCTCTATTTACACACTCCTTTAAGTACATGTTTTTTTCCGACTAATGCGTGGTCCCCAATTCCATTAAAATTCCACAAGTGCATGTCTTTGTTGTCAAAGAGAAATCCACTCAGTGGTGACCTTAAAAATTCATTTTCAGGTCTTCAAAGTCAACACAGCCTGTAATGTGTAAGGTAAGTTGAATTTTCACAACTATTACTTAAGCGTTTTTAAGGACAAGCGTGTTATGTCCTAGTAACTTTTACATTCATCGAGAATGCTTTTATGAGAAAGGCAAGTCAGTAAAAAGTTTGCACGGCAGATGAGAAAAAATGCTTTTTAGTTGGCATTAGAGATGAGCGAATAATTGAAATGTTCGATTCGGCTGATTCGCCGAATTTTACAAAAAAATTTGTTTCGTGACAAATTACTTCGTCACAAAGCACATTTTTTTTGTAAGTAGCGGGTGCAATGACAGGGAGCTGCTATAGCGCTGCCCCCGTCATTGTACCCCTCAGTGGCCGCATTCATACATGATCGCGGCATCTGAGTGTAAAAACAGTGCAAAATTAACAATAAAAAAAAATTCCATCAAACTCACCGCCTCTATTTTCTCGCGACAGGCCGGCTGCCGCCATATTGCTTGAAGATCTGGAGTGAAATCTTGTGCGGCGCGAGATTACATCACCACGCACGGAATTTCAGCCTCCATCTTCAATGAAGATGGAGGCTGGTGGCCCGTTGCGAGCAAATGAAGTAGGTAAGTAAAAAAATTTTTGTTTTTTTACGCTATTTTAGGTTAAATAGATTCGCTGACACGAAGAACGAGTAAATTCGGCCAAGAGGCAAATTATATTTATCCTGAAATTCAGATCGAATTCGTGGGATTCGATTTGCTCATCTCTAATTGGCATTCTTTCTTTCTTTTTTTGTAGATGGCATCTAATAATAGGTATGAAAGATATATAATTCCACTGTATTAGTGAACAATGGGCAGAATCTAATACGAAACAAGAACAAAACTGTAAAAGTCTTAGGAAAGACTACGGGATGAGTTTTGTTCCAGCTTGATACCAGAAGAAGATTCCAATTTATTAGGGGAAAAAAACATTTAAAAAATCTCTACAAAAGCTTACAACACATATTCTTAAGAGAATACTGGGGTTCATTTTAACCTGATAAAAAATTTACCAAGGCATCTAGATTCACAGCATTAGAGATAAATTGGAAAATTCAAAATCAGGAGTCCGACCACAATGCAGTTTGACGATGTTTCACAATCATACAGATGTGTATTTCCTTACCTCTCCTCCTGTCTCAGTACATCATGACATGAGTGGTACAAGGTGGACAGCTTTGATTTTGCAATATCTGATGGGATGTATTTATAAGGAGACTAAAGTCTCACACACACAGGGATAGTGCAGCCCTGAAACTTTGCGAACTCACTATCCCTATCTACTTGCATAGTCAACCTAGGCAGTGACTCCCACAACTGGGCAGCAGACCCTATACTGAAATACATGTGACACACAAACAGAGAACAACAAACACTAAGAGAACAGTCGTAAGATAGTTTAAGACGCCCGTCTTAATAAACACTTAACTGGCGCTGGCCTCTTCATAACTTCAGCTTCCTAGCTGTCTTACATTTAGACCTTTTCCCATGCCTAAAACAGTTGTGGTAAATGAGAGTGGCCTGCCTGCCCATCCCCTTCCCCGCCCCCACACCACGCTCACATTTTTCAACCTGATATGAGCGGGGAAAAGTCACAGATTGCAGTGCAACCTCAATCTGAGCCTGAAATACGCCTGATATAGGCGAATTTTAGCTTAATAAATGACCCCCCTAATTCCTTCACTAACAAATACAAAAAATAATATTATATATAGAGTGGAAGTTTTTTTTATCCTGAGGACGAGCCCCAGAAATTTTACGCAAAGTCTGAATGTTCCACGTTGGGTTTTGCCATGGAGCTTTTCCTTACAAGATATGAACACCTACGGAAGCTATTTTTTTAATGATTGCATTTTACCTATGGTGGGTTAAAAAAAAATTTTTTTTATTGATCTTTATTAACCACCTCAGCCCCCAGTGCTTAAACACCCTGAAAGACCAGGCCACTTTTTACACTTCTGACCTACACTACTTTCACCATTTATTGCTCGGTCATGCAACTTACCACCCAAATGAATTTTACCTCCTTTTCTTCTCACTAATAGAGCTTTCATTTGGTGGTATTTCATTGCTGCTGACATTTTTACTTTTTTTGTTATTAATCGAAATTTAACGATTTTTTTGCAAAAAAATGACATTTTTCACTTTCAGTTGTAAAATTTTGCAAAAAAAATGACATCCATATATAAATTTTGCTCTAAATTTATTGTTCTACATGTCTTTGATAAAAAAAAAATGTTTGGGTAAAAAAAAAATGGTTTGGGTAAAAGTTATAGCGTTTACAAACTATGGTACAAAAATGTGAATTTCCGCTTTTTGAAGCAGCTCTGACTTTCTGAGCACCTGTCATGTTTCCTGAGGTTCTACAATGCCCAGACAGTACAAACACCCCACAAATGACCCCATTTCGGAAAGTACACACCCTAAGGTATTCGCTGATGGGCATAGTGAGTTCATAGAACTTTTTATTTTTTGTCACAAGTTAGCGGAAAATGATGATTTTTTTTTTTTTTTTTTTTTTTCTTACAAAGTCTCATATTCCACTAACTTGTGACAAAAAATAAAAACTTCCATGAACTCACTATGCCCATCACGAAATACCTTGGGGTCTCTTCTTTCCAAAATGGGGTCACTTGTGGGGTAGTTATACTGCCCTGGCATTCTAGGGGCCCAAATGTGTGGTAAGGAGTTTGAAATCAAATTCTGTAAAAACTGACCAGTGAAATCCGAAAGGTGCTCTTTGGAATGTGGGCCCCTTTGCCCACCTAGGCTGCAAAAAAGTGTCACACATCTGGTATCTCCGTATTCAGTAGAAGTTGGGGAATGTGTTTTGGGGTGTCATTTTACATATACCCATGCTGGGTGAGATAAATATCTTGGTCAAATGCCAACTTTGTATAAAAAAATGGGAAAAGTTGTCTTTTGCCAAGATATTTATCTCACCCAGCATGGGTATATGTAAAATGACACCCCAAAACACATTCCCCAACTTCTCCTGAATACGGAGATACCAGATGTGTGACACTTTTTTGCAGCCTAGGTGGGCAAAGGGGCCCATATTCCAAAGAGCACCTTTCGGATTTCACTCGTCATTTTTTACAGAATTTGATTTCAAACTCCTTACCACACATTTGGGCCCCTAGAATGCCAGGGCAGTATAACTACCCCACAAGTGACCCCATTTTGGAAAGAAGAGACCCCAAGGTATTCGCTGATGGGCATAGTGAGTTCATAGAAGTTTTTATTTTTTGTCACAAGTTAGTGGAATATGAGACTTTGTATGAAAAAAAAAAAAAAAAAAAAAAATCATCATTTTCCACTAACTTGTGACAAAAAATAAAAAATTCTAGGAACTCGCCATGCCCCTCACGGAATACCTTGGGGTGTCTTCTTTCCAAAATGGGGTCACTTGTGGGGTAGTTATACTGCCCTGGCATTTTCCAGGGGCCCTAATGTGTGGTAAGTAGGTAAATGACCAGTGAAATCCGAAAGGTGCTCTTTGGAATATGGGCCCCTTTGCCCACCTAGGCTGCAAAAAAGTGTCACACATCTGGTATCTCCGTACTCGGGAGAAGTTGGGGAATGTGTTTTGGGGTGTCTTTTTACATATACCCATGCTGGGTGAGAGAAATATCTTGGCAAAAGACAACTTTTCCCATTTTTTTATACAAAGTTGGCATTTGACCAAGATATTTCTCTCACCCAGCATGGGTATATGTAAAATGACACCCCAAAACACATTCCCCACCTTCTCCTGAGTACGGAGATACCAGATGTGTGACACTTTTTTGCAGCCTAGGTGGGCAAAGGGGCCCATATTCCAAAGAGCACCTTTCGGATTTCACTCGTCATTTTTTACAGAATTTGATTTCAAACTCCTTACCACACATTTGGGCCCCTAGAATGCCAGGGCAGTATAACTACCCCACAAGTGACCCCATTTTGGAAAGAATAGACCCCAAGGTATTCGCTGATGGGCATAGTGAGTTCATGGAAGTTTTTATTTTTTGTCACAAGTTAGTGGAATATGAGACTTTGTATGAAAAAAAAAAAAAAAAAAAAATCATCATTTTCCACTAACTTGTGACAAAAAATAAAAAATTCTAGGAACTCGCCATGCCCCTCACGGAATACCTTGGGGTGTCTTCTTTCCAAAATGGGGTCACTTGTGGGGTAGTTATACTGCCCTGGCATTTTCCAGGGGCCCTAATGTGTGGTAAGTAGGTAAATGACCAGTGAAATCAGAAAGGTGCTCTTTGGAATATGGGCCCCTTTGCCCACCTAGGCTGCAAAAAAGTGTCACACATCTGGTATCTCCGTACTCGGGAGAAGTTGGGGAATGTGTTTTGGGGTGTCTTTTTACATATACCCATGCTGGGTGAGAGAAATATCTTGGCAAAAGACAACTTTTCCCATTTTTTTATACAAAGTTGGCATTTGACCAAGATATTTATCTCACCCAGCATGGGTATATGTAAAATGACACCCCAAAACACATTCCCCAACTTCTCCTGAGTACGGCGATACCAGATGTGTGACACTTTTTTGCAGCCTAGATGCGCAAAGGGGCCCAAATTCCTTTTAGGAGGGCCTTTTTAGACATTTGGATACCAGACTTCTTCTCACGCTTTGGGGCCCCTAGAATGCCAGGGCAGTATAAATACCCCACATGTGACCCCATTTTGGAAAGAAGACACCCCAAGGTATTCAATGAGGGGCATGGCGAGTTCATAGAAATTTTTTTTTTTTGGCACAAGTTAGCGGAAATTGATATTTTTTATTTTTTTCTCACAAAGTCTCCCGTTCCGCTAACTTGGGACAAAAATTTCAATCTTTCATGGACTCAATATGCCCCTCACTGAATACCTGGGGGTGTCTTCTTTCCGAAATGGGGTCACATGTGGGGTATTTATACTGCCCTGGCATTCTAGGGGCCCTAAAGCGTGAGAAGAAGTCTGGAATATAAATGTCTAAAAAATTTTACGCATTTGGATTCCGTGAGGGGTATGGTGAGTTCATGTCAAATTTTATTTTTTGTCACAAGTTAGTGGAATATGAGACTTTGTAAGAAAAAAAAATAATAATTCCGCTAACTTGGGCCAAAAAAATGTCTGAATGGAGCCTTACAGGGGGGTGATCAATGACAGGGGGGTGATCAATGACAGGGGGGGTGATCAATGACAGGGGGGGTGATCAATGACAGGGGGGGTGATCAATGACAGGGGTGGTGATCAATGACAGGGGGGTGATCAGGGAGTCTATATGGGGTGATAACCACAGTCATTGATCACGCCCGTGTAAGGCTTCATTCAGACGTCCGGATGCGTTTTGCGGATCCGATCCATCTATCAGTGGATCCGTAAAAATCATGCGGACGTCTGAATGGAGCTTTACAGGGGGGTGATCAATGACAGGGGGGTAATCAATGACAGGGGGGTGATCAGGGAGTCTATATGGGGTGATCACCACAGTCATTGATCATGCCCCTGTAAGGCTTCATTCAGACGTCCGGATGCGTTTTGCGGATCCGATCCATCTATCAGTGGATCCGTAAAAATCATGCGGACATCTGAATGGAGCTTTACAGGGGGGTGATCAATGACAGGGGGGTAATCAATGACAGGGGGGTGATCAGGGAGTCTATATGGGGTGATCACCACAGTCATTGATCATGCCCCTGTAAGGCTTCATTCAGACGTCCGGATGCGTTTTGCGGATCCGATCCATCTATCAGTGGATCCGTAAAAATCATGCGGACGTCTGAATGGAGCTTTACAGGGGGGTAATCAATGACAGGGGGGTGATCAATGACAGGGGGGTGATCAGGGAGTCTATATGGGGTGATAACCACAGTCATTGATCATGCCCCTGTAAGGCTTCATTCAGACGTCCGGATGCGTTTTGCGGATCCGATCCATCTATCAGTGGATCCGTAAAAATCATGCGGACATCTGAATGGAGCTTTACAGGGGGGTGATCAGGGAGTCTATATGGGGTGATCACCACAGTCATTGATCATGCCCCTGAAAGGCTTCATTCAGACGTCCGGATGCGTTTTGCGGATCCGATCCATCTATCAGTGGATCCGTAAAAATCATGCGGACGTCTGAATGGAGCTTTACAGGGGGGTAATCAATGACAGGGGGGTGATCAATGACAGGGGGGTGATCAGGGAGTCTATATGGGGTGATAACCACAGTCATTGATCATGCCCCTGTAAGGCTTCATTCAGACGTCCGGATGCGTTTTGCGGATCCGATCCATCTATCAGTGGATCCGTAAAAATCATGCGGACATCTGAATGGAGCTTTACAGGGGGTTGATCAATGACAGGGGGGTAATCAATGACAGGGGGGTGATCAGGGAGTCTATATGGGGTGATCAGGGGTGATCAGGGGCTAATAAGGGGTTAATAAGTGACGGGGGGGGGGTGTAGTGTAGTGTAGTGGTGCTTGGTGGGACTTTACTGAGCTACCTGTGTCCTCTGGTGGTCGATCCAAACAAATGGGACCACCAGAGGACCAGGTAGCAGGTATATTAGACGCTGTTATCAAAACAGCGTCTAATATACCTGTTAGGGGTTAAAAAAAACACATCTCCAGCCTGCCAGCGAACGATCGCCGCTGGCAGGCTGGAGATCAACTCTCTTACCTTCCGTTCCTGTGAGCGCGCGCGCCTGTGTGCGCGCGTTCACAGGAAATCTCGCGTCTCGCGAGAGGACGCGTATATGCGTCCAGGAGGAATGAATCAACCACCTCCAGGACGCGTCTGTGCGTACAGCGGTCCGGAGGTGGTTAAAAAAGTTTTTAAAAAAATTTTTGTTCTACAGGGCTAAGTTTAAGTCTATCTGCAGTAGGGCTGCAAAGATTAATCGACATTATCGATAATATTCGATAACGGGATTCATTGTCGACTAATCCCGTTATCGAATAATCGGCCGATTTGTTGCAATGCAGGCGGGAGCACGCGACAGCATGTAAAACTTACTAGTACACTTCGTAGCAGACAGGAGGCTGGGAAGGAGGCTGGGCGGCGGCAGCGTAACTCACTACGTCACGCGCCTGCTCCTCCTACTTTATGAATGAAGGCGCAGGCGCATGACGTAGTGAGTTATGCTGCTGCCTGAAAGGTATATTCAGTTTAAATAGAGGAGTATTTACAGGAGTATTTAAAGTATTTTGCATGATTGCGGGATACGAGTGGAGAACTGAACTATAGTAAAAACGCACTATATATAAAAAACGCAGAATTACCGCCTAGCAAGCGATGCGTTTCTAGTTCAGCTCTCTATTCTTGCTCCATGCTACCAAGAGTATGAAATATGGGGATTTACATATTGTGCATTGTAGATTTTATTCACAATATGTAAAAACGTGGTCCCGACTGTTTTATATATCAATTTTTTTATATATTCATTTTTTTACATATACATTTATTTTTAAATCAATTTAATGTATTATGAGGTGATATATCTATATCTATTTATATGTTGATTTAATATATTTTTAACATGAGAAATAATGGTTTTTAAATAATATATATGTCTCTCCATCGTGGCATTAAAAAGGAGCTCACGTCACTTCCTATACACAACCTAAGCCAATTAATTTAGACCGCACCTGTTCAGGTGTATAAAAACTGGTCATTTTCATGGGAAATTCAACCACTGAAGAAGGAGTCGCAGCCCACTCCGAAACGCGTATGGTAATTAATCCCATGAAATAAAGTACAGGATTGGAAGATTTAAAGCGCTTAAAGAAAAGAAAAATAAAAAGAAGAGGGATCGGTGAATATTCGTTTCTTAAAGAAAAGCTGGATATCTGTTTTCCTTTGGTGAGATTCCTTTCTGGTGAGAGTAAACTCTGCGTGATACAAACTAACAGCGCAGTAAGAGGATACTACCAGGCGATCTCCAGGACAGTACAGCCATATACGACCACCGAGGATCCCGGATTCTACACAAAAGACCTTCACAAGCTTGGTGGAAATTATAACCGCACTACACCGCAGCCTGCAAAGAACTTCATCACACGTGGGACGCCACGAGTGTTGTAACAAAACCGGCACTACTCCAGCCAAAAAACAGTGAGTAAAACAACTGCGGTTTACTTTTGCAAATAGGCAGCGATACTGTAACAGCACTGTGCCGAGTATGTGAAGTAGCTACACAAGATACAAGTGACTATTTGAAAAAGTATATCCGATCACTGGATCAACTTTCATTATTTAAACTTTATTTGTTGGGAAATTAATTGAGCCAATCAATTCTTTGGAGAGACGAAATCATTTAAATATAAAAGACTCTGAAACTCTGGTTAAATACAGAGAATTATTTATTTAATTTACTAAATTTTATTATACTGTAATTGAAGTGTTTTATGTATTTTAAGGTAACAGTTTTAGCTATGTATTTTAGCATGTCGGAATAGATAGTATTGTATGTCACAACTAATAAACAAATATATCGTTACATCAACTCTCCTTGTGAAACCAAGTGGTGGTGTGCCCTACTACTCTATATACTTTATCTTGTTATATGTTCCAATATTTTGGGGGATATCCCATTTTAAAAATAAAAAATAACACAAATCAGTGTTGGCTACCTATTCCTCCTTTACTGCCGCTTCCACCTACACCGCCACGTCAACCTACACCGCCACATCCACCCATCCACCGCCTCCTCAACCTCCTACTCCTAGATCCAGATTGTTATTTTTAATTTTTCTGTATTTTATATTATTTTAAGTCATTTCCCTATCCACATTTGTTTGCAGAACAGTTGTCATGCTCTTAAGCACATTTTGATGCCTCTTGCAGCCCTCTAGCCCTTTCCAGGACTATTTTAGAGCCATTTTAGTGCCTAAAAGTTCGGGTCCCCATTGACTTCAATGGGGTTCAGGGTCAAGTTCGGGTCAAGTTCGGGTCCCGAACCCGAACTTTTTTTCAAGTTCGGCCGAACTCGTCGAACCCGAACATCCAGGTGTCCACTCAACTCTAATGGCGAGTAAAAGGGTATATGGACTAATCGTATACAGTCCTCATGTACCGTGGTCTTTCATATGAATAGCCACCTCTGGGGTGTTGGCGGTAAGTCACAAATATGCGTGGTTGCTGATGTATAATATGGCCTCCTAGGCTCTGGCTAGTAGTGACTCTCTAGGTTATAACAGATGACAGGGACATATCAGTATATCCCCTGAGGTATAGATGCTCCTCAGGGTATCTGATATATCCCGGGCAATCCTCAATATATTTAGTTGGAATGAAAATAAGTGTTGTTACAGGCTGATATGTAGCTGCTCTGTTACCACTCTTGATCATTACACAACACTATCTCTTTAATTTGTAGAAGTTCATTCATATATGTTGCTGCATAAAGTCAATATCAGTGCACTGATATCAGCTGTAAATACGGTTAATGTTGCAGAAAAATCTTGTTAAGCAGTTGTTGGTAAGTAATCAAGAAAACATGTCCATTTAGTTAGCTGAGTCAGTTGTATCTCATTGAAGTAGGTTGTTAGTAAATGTGTCCATTTAATCGTTAAATAACAGGTATGTAGCAAAAACCTTTTATATTGGTAGTTCTCATCAGTCGGTGCCGCCGCTACTACATGGCTTCCCACGGAGCGGTCGGTGCCTGGCTTACTGTTACCTCCTTCCTGAAGACAGCTTCGACCGTAGTGCCTCACCTCCCGGTTGCGCTGGGCGGAGATCTCCAACTGTAATACCTGGCGTCTTACGTGGTCCTGGAGATGACAATTCAGCGTCCCATGTGTTTCGGTACATCGGTTTCCGGTTGTTCGGTCTTGTCTTTAGTATCGTAAGTGGTACAGATAGTCACAAAATGAAGCGCTTCTTCCTATTGGATGCCAGGGCACTTTTTATACAGTACAGACCAAAAGTTTGGACACACTTTCTCATTCAAAGAGTTTTCTTTATTTTCATGACTATGAAGGCATCAAAACTATGAATTAACACATGTGGAATTATATACATAACAAACAAGTGTGAAACAACTGAAAATATGTCATATTCTAGATTCTTCAAAGTAGCCACCTTTTGCTTTGATTACTGCTTTGCACACTCTTGGCATTCTCTTGATGAGCTTCAAGAGGTAGTCCCCTGAAATGGTCTTCCAACAGTCTTGAAGGAGTTCCCAGAGATGCTTAGCACTTGTTGGCCCTTTTGCCTTCACTCTGCGGTCCAGCTCACCACAAACCATCTTGATTGGGTTCAGGTCCGGTGACTGTGGAGGCCAGGTCATCTGGCGCAGCACCCCTTCACTCTCCTTCATGGTCAAATAGCCCTTACTTTCAAAGTTTTCCCAATTTTTCGGCTGACTGACTGACCTTCATTTCTTAAAGTAATGATGGCCACTCGTTTTTCTTTACTTAGCTGCTTTTTCTAGCCATAATACTAATTCTAACAGTCTATTCAGTAGGACTATCAGCTGTGTATCCACCTGACTCTCCTCAACGCAACTGATGGTCCCAACCCCATTTATAAGGCAAGAAATCCCACTTATTAAACCTGACAGGTCATACCTGTGAAGTGAAAGACATTTCAGGGGACTACCTCTTGAAGCTCATCAAGAGAATGCCAAGAGTGTGCAAAGCAGTAATCAAAGCAAAAGGGGGCTACTTTAAAGAACCTAGAATATGACATATTTTCAGTTTCACACTTGTTTGTTATGAATATAATTCCACATGTGTTAATTCATAGTTTTGATGCCTTCAGTGTGAATCTACAATTTTCATAGTCATGAAAATAAAGAAAACTCTTTGAATGAGAAGGTGTGTCCAAACTTTTGGTCTGTACTGTATATCCATGGTGTCACGACTGTGACTGATCCAGACAGGTCTGGGAGGAGAAGGTCGCAGCGAAATGCTACTCGCGATAGCTTGTGAGTTTGCTCCGTGGTTCAGGGTATGTCATCTGGGTTTTGCCTTGTGAACCTTTTTGTCCTGACTGGGAGTTTGTAGGCATCCTTCTCAGGTGAGTCCTGTCTGCCACTCCCAGCTACTATATTAGTTTCAGTTTCACTTGCAGTCATTGCCAGATATAGTCCTTACTTCCAGTGCTACTCTGACCTTGGAAGGAGATCGTTTGATGGTGTTGCTGTGGAGCTCTTGTCCGGCGTGGACTGTCGTGTTTGGGATCGCCTTCTCTGCTCGTGACTGGATAAGTCTATCTCTGCTGTTGTTTGTTTGTTGTTGTCTTCCCCTGTTGTTTTCCTAGACGTGAGTGATGGTGACTAGCGCTCCCATCGGCCTTTCCCCAGTCCAGTGTTAGGGCGACTGAGGGTTTAGGCATCCTGCTCGCCGCACGGGTTCACACCCCGTCTAGGGTATCAGGGCAGACAGGTGCCAGCTTAGGGTTACTCAGGGGTGGCCATTCTATTTCCCATCCGTAGATAAGGGTCCCCCTTCCCCTCCGTCTGGTGCGACACGACTGCTGCTGGGATAGCGGTCGGGACACATGGATATCTGGAGTGGGTCTTGGGGTATACAGGTGTATAACTCAAACGTTATTCGGCGAAACGTTCCACAAAGTAATAGCACACCAATCGGGAACAATACGCACGTTTCGGTATATTACTATCTATGTAGTGTAAAAACTGTGGGAGGAGTTAAGGTGGTAAATTTGGCTATAATAATAAGAATATATACAGTCAGGTCCATAAATATTGGGACATAGACACAATTCTAACATTTTTGGCTCTATACACCACCACAATGGATTTTTTTCAATGAAACAAGCAAGACGTGCTTTAACTGCAGACTGTCAGCTTTAATTTGAGGGTATTTACATCCAAATCAGGTGAACGATGTAGGAATTACAACAGTTTGCATATGTGCCTCCAACTTGTTTAGGAACCAAAAGTAATGGGACAGAATAATAATCATAAATCAAACTTTCACTTTTTAATACTTGGTTGCAAATCCTTGGCAGTCAATTACAGCCTGAAGTCTGGAACGCATAGACATCACCAGACACTGGGTTGTATCCCTGGTGATGCTCTGCCAGGCCTCTACTGCAACTGTCCTCAGTTCCTGCTTGTTTTTGGGGCATTTTTCCTCCAGTTTTGTCTTCAGCAAGTGAAATGCATGCTCAATCGGATTCAGGTCAGGTGATTGACTTGGCCATTGTATAACATTCCACTTCTTTCCCTTAAAAACTCTTTGGTTGCTTTTGCAGTATGCTTTGGGTCATTGTCCATCTGCACTGTGAAGCGCCGTTCAATGAGTTCTGAAGCATTTGGCTGAATATGAGCAGATAATATTGCCCAAAACACTTCAGAATTCATCCTGCTGCTTTTGTCAGCGGTCACATCATCAATAAATACAAGAGAACCAGTTCCATTGACAGAAATACATCCCTACGCCATGACACTACCACCACCATGCTTCACTGATGCGGTGGTATGCTTAGGATCATGAGCAGTTCCTTTCATTCTCCATACTCTTCTTTTCCCATCACTCTGGTACAAGTTGATCTTGGTCTCACTTGTCCATAGGATGTTGTTCCAGAACTGTGAAGGCTTTTTTAGATGTCGTTTGGCAAACTCTAATCTGGCCTTCCTGTTTTTGAGGCTCACAAATGGTTTACATCTTATGGTGAACCCTCTGCATTCACTCTGGTGAAGTCTTCTCTTGATTGTTGACTTTGACACACCTACACCTACCTCCTGGAGAGTGTTCTTCATCTGGCCAACTGTTATGAAGGGTGTTTTCTTCACCAGGGAAAGAATTCTTCGGTCATCCACCACAGTTGTTTTCCGTGGTCTTCCGGGTCATTTGGTGTTGCTGAGCTCACCTTTGCATTCCTTCTTTTTAAGAATGTTCCAAACGGTTGTTTTGGACACGCCTAATGTTTTTGCTATCTCTCTGATGGGTTTGTTTTGTTTTTTCAGCCTAATGATGGCTTGCTTCACTGATAGTGACAGCTCTTTGGATCTCATCTTGAGAGTTGACAGCAACAGATCCCAAATGCAAATAGCAGACTGGAAATGAACTCTGGACCTTTTCTCTGCTCATTGTAATTGGGATAATGAGGGAATAACACACACCTGGCCATAGAACAGGTGAGAAGCCAATTGTCCCATTACTTTTGGTTCCTTAACAAGTGGGAGGCACATATGCAAACTGTTGTAATTCCTACACTGTTTACCTGATTTGGATGTAAATACCCTCAAATTAAAGCTGACAGTCTGCAGTTAAAGCACATATTGTTTGTTTCATTTTAAATCCATTGTGGTTGTGTATAGAGCCAAAAAAGTTAGAATTGTGTCGATGTCCCAATATTTATGGACCTGACTGTATGTGAGATAACAGTAAGTGGTCTTGCCATGCAAGAACACTTAATAAAGGGCCTGTGGTAGAGTTGAGACCGAGGACACCTATCGTGCCCCTGTGCTCTACACGACCTTGGTGGAGACGTGACCCCAGGTTTGCCGCTTGTGGTCTCATATTCCCTGTAATTTGCCATGGTTCTCCTGCATACTATTGAAAATTCTTTTGGCACGTCAAATATAGATTGTTCACTTATAATCCACTTTTTTATTTAGTGTTGATACGGTTTCTTTGGTTACCGCTACAACATTATGGACGTGATCCTGGGCATGCGCAGTCAGCTAGATTGTGCAGTAGATTCCATTTGTAATACTGGCATGATGCTCTGACGATGGGCAATGTGCATCTCCTTGCATCATGATGCTCACTTTGCCCTGCTGTTGACAGTCTGCCGACGCAGGCGCAGTTGTCATCATGGGACGCTGAACTAAGACCACATGGGATCTGTGATGGTGGGTAAGCGCCTCACACTTATAATATACTTGTTTAATTGTAATTAATGATGAGCACGTTTACACCTCAGAGTTTATGATGAACCACTTTAACTAATTTGTCACTCTTCCCAAAGGATGAACTTGTTTTTATCATATGGAATGAACAATTAGTTGCAGATGAACTGGATGATAATCACCCTGGAGTGTGTAATATGAGTTATTCCTGTATTGTATATGTACAATCATGTTCACTTTAATTATGTCAATCACTGTTTAATTATTGTTTAATCATGACAACCTGTATTGGCCCTATATATAACTGCACTGGGCACTGGTATCACTGCTTGACAAAGGCTCCATTGAGATGAGCTGAAACGTTGCATTGGGTGTAATAAAAAGATCCACAGTTTCTTCACCAAGACCGGAGTGCTGCCTGATTTATCTTTACCTACGTCAGGTGGATTCCCATCCACAATCCCTCCAAGGATTTGCACCTGGCTAACCTCAGGAGTGCTGCTATTGTTATCTATCTATCTATCTATCTATCTATCTATCTATCTATCTATCTATCTATCTATCTATCTATCTATCTATCTATCTATCTATCTATCTATCTATCTATCTATCTATCTATATCTATCATCTACAGATCTAATAAATAAAGCTGTGTATGTATGTATGTGTGTATATATGTCCGCTAAAGGAATCCACCCCGTCGCATTTACAATCACAGAATTTGGCACACAGGTTCATCAGGTGTCTGGGGAGGTTTTACACCTGGTCTCAGCTCTCTAACATGTACCGGTCCTGAGATATTCCCAAAAATGCATTAGCCAATAGAAGCCTGGTCACATGACCCTTATCAGCCAATAGAAGCTTGCAGGCCCTTAGGGTCCATTCACACGACCGCAAAATGGGTCTGCATCCGTTCCGCAATTTTGCGGAACAGGTGCGGACCCATTCATTTTCAATGGGGCCGGAATGTGCTGTCCGCATCCTCATTTGCGGATCCGCACTTCCGTTCCGCAAAAAAATAGAACATGTTTTATTCTTGTTCGCAATTGCGGACAAAAAAGGCATTTTCTATGAGAGGGCCGGCGATTTGCGGTCCACAAAATGTAGAACGCATATTGCCGGTGTCCGTGTTTTGCGGATCCGCAAGACACTTACGGATGTGTGAATGGACCCTTAGTCTCCACATACACACGGTTTTACACAAGGTTTCCATCATAACCAAGCCATTTTTATTCACTGCTGTAGGTCAGCTTTAAAGGGGCAGGGCGCTGTGGATGACACTGTTAAAGGGAACCTGTTATCAACTTTATGCTGACCTCACTAAGGGCAGCATAAAGTAGTGACAGAAATGCTGATGTCAGCGGTGTGTCACTCATGAGCTAATAGTAAGTGGTTGCCGAGAACCAGCATCATAATCATTGCAGCCCAGGCCTTGAAAAGAGTCAAATCTACCTGAGAAGAGTCCTGGTTATTCCTAATCTCCTGCTCTCCTGTCCACCTGCTGATGATTGGCAGTTCTCTGCTAGACAGAAAGGGAGAAAACTAGGTAAAGACGGTCAGTCATCAGCAGGTGGGCAGGAGAGCAGGGATTCATGAATAACCAGGACTCTTCTTAGGTGGCTGTGACTCTTTTCCAGGCCCGGTCTGCAATGATTGTGATGTTGGTTCTCAGCAACCACTTACTTTTAACTTTTAAATGAAAGACTGCTGAAATCAACTCACCTGTCTCTACTTTATGCTGCCTTTAGTATGGGCAGCATAAAGTTGATGACAGGTTCCCTTTAAGGGAGCGGTGTGCTGTGGAGGTCACAGTTAAGGGGGCAGGTAGGGTGGCCATTCAGGCCACCCTTTAAAAGATGGACTAAGCCAAGTCCCTGACCCGGTTAGGCCATGCCACCTCCCACTCATCAGCCGACGGTGATTGAAAAAATGAAGGTAAAAATCTACTTCTGTCGGCTGCAGGGGTAGGAGGGAGGGTGGATTTCTCCCTGCAGCTCACGCTCAGACAGCACAGTGCTTCTGTCTTAGAGAGAGCTGTTCAAAAGGACATCCCTGTGTCCGTCCAGGCCTTGCACCAGACGGAGGACAGGGAGTCTCAAAGCCAGACTGTCCGCCCTAAAACCGGACCCCTGGCCACCCTAGGGCAGGCTGCTGTGAAGATCACAGTTAAGGGGACGGTCCACTATAGAGGTCAGTGTTAAGGGGCAGATTGCTGTAGAGGCCATTGTTATGGGGCAGGGTGTTGTGGAAATCACTGTTAAGGAGACGGGGTACAGTGGAGGTCACTAATGAAGGGGCGGCTGCTGTGGAGGTCACTGTTAAAGGGGCGGGCCACTGTGGAGGTCACTGTTAAGGGGGCAGGCTGCTGTGGAGGTCACTGTTAAAGGGGCAGGCACTGTGGAGGTCTCTGTTAAGGGGGCAGGGAACGGTGGAGGTCACCGTTCAGGGGACGGTCCGCTATGGAGGTCAGTAATAAGGGGCTAGGTGCTGTAGAGGTCACTGTTAAGGGTACAGGGTGTTGTGGAGGTCACATTTTAAGGGAACAGAGCTCTGTGGAGGTAACTGTTAAGGGGGCAGGATATTGTGAAAATCACTGTTAAGGAGACGGGTACTGTGGAGGTCACTAATGGAAGGGAAGGCCACTGTGAAGGTCACTGTTAAGGGAGGAGGGGACTGTGAAGGCCACTATTAAAGGGGCAGCGGGGTACTGTGAGGCAACAAGCTGAGAGAGCCTTTTCCCTGCCGCAATGAAACAGCTCCTTCTCAGCCCAGGTAATCTGCCACCAGCTTCTCATTTGATATAAGCCAGGTCCGCTAACGGGATTATATAGGGTGAGAAACCAACCAGCGGTAACTTATAACTAGACCGAAACATGGACGTGGGGATTCGTGATCGAGATACAAAACAGCACAAGATTAAATTATATATTTAATCGCCTTAAGGGCACACTAGATAACACACTATACACACAGAATATATACAGTGGTCTGAGGTTACAAATACAGGTAATATGGTACACACAGGATTACACAGAGTACAAGTCAGTTACAGGGTAGATGAATTTTCCTTTGGGTTAGGATGGTGTAATAGTCCTTGGCTGCGGTCACGTGGGGAGGCAGTGATGTCAGCTGTTTCCAGGTCTCTTCAAACACATGGCATGATGTGACCCCCCTTTCAGAAAAAGACATGCCCGCTTGCTGGCACAAGCCTTTTAACCTGTAGCCGGACCCTCCGCTCCCAGCATCTGGGAGTGGTCCCCCCCTCCCTGCTGATCCTGGCAGCTCAATGACCCACAAAATCATTTAGGGTTCATAGCTCCAGACCAGACCATCACAAGTGGATGGTTCTGGGACCAACAGATCCGCCTGGGTTCCGGCTACAAGTAGAATCCAAACATGGTACTGTTAATTAGCTTCTGTGGGGAGATATGTATATCTCCCTTCCCAGGCATCCCACCACCCAAACTAAGACCATGGGCATGTTCATCGTGGCCACCGAGACACAAATATTTATCCGGTTTGCGCCTGTGATGGCCGGGCGATTCATGATTCCTTATAAATCGCCGGTTCCATGCTGTTAGATTTGATTGAACTGGGGAATGGCTAAGACCCTCTACAGGGAGGTTTTTCTGCAGGATCCGTGCTGTCTGAATGTAGGTGTGAAATGTAACCAAATGTGGCCTGCTAGGAGTTTTATGCTATCTGGCTGCGGCTTTGAAGCAGGGCCCTCCTGTGGAGTTCACTACCTCTGCTATCTTTCAGAAAATGGTGGGTGTGAGGACATGGCAGTAAATATTAATCCATATTCCTGACAGCCGGGAATAGTGGAGGTCACAGTTAAGGGGACTATAACCTATGGTCAGTGTTAAGGGGCAGGTGCTATAGAGGTCACTGTTAAGGGGGTAAGCCCCTGTGGAGGTCACTGTCAAGGAGGTAGGGTGCTGAGGAACTCACTGTTAAAGGGGCAAGCTGCTGTGAAGGTCAAAGTTAAGGGGGTGGGCTGCTGTTGAGGTCCCATTTTAAGGAGACAGGGCACTGTGGGGGGGGTCAGTTTTAAGGAGTGGAGGGCTGTGGAGGTCACTGTTAAGGGGGCGGGGTACTGTAGATGTCACTGTTATGGACAGTATCCACTATCTTTTAACGACACACACAAACATTAAATGAAATAGATGAAATATACCCATGCAAAGCCGGGTCCTTCTGCTAGTATAATATATATTATAAGCTATGCCATGCACATTGCTATACTCATTCTATTTTCAGCTACTATTTTTGTATTCAGTATTGATTGTCAGATGACATATACAGTAGGAGAGTGACTCCCTCACTGATTGTAAGCTGCAGCATGTCTATATTATACGGCACCACTAGTGTTGAGCGAATCGAAGTTAACGAAGTGGAATTCGATCCGAATTTCGGTAAAAATTTGATTTGCCACGAATCTGAATTTCTTGGCGCTCCGTGGTAATGAATAATATTTTCCTAAAGTGGCGGTAAAAAAAAAAAAAAAAGACATACTTGCCTCATCCATTTGATCACGGAGAGGCCGTCGTAGCCATCTTGATTGAATAAAACACGGCAATTCTCACATGCGGTGAGGTGTAATGTCACCACATCATCAGGCTTTGCGTCAGCGCATGTGAGAATTGGCAAATTTTCTTCACTCAATATGGCCGCGATGGCCTCTCCGTGATCAAATGGATGAAGTGAGTATGTTGTTTCTTTTTTGTTTTAACCCCTGATTAACCCGATTGAAGATTGAATGCAGGATCTGAGGGGTGGCGCGATCACCTTTCCCCATCATGCACACGCTCCATACAATGGAATGCAATTCATTCCGAAGTAATTCGTAATTAATAGGGATGAGCGAACCCGAACTGTACAGTTCGGGTTCGTACCGAATTTTGGGGTGTCCGTGACACGGACCCGAACCCGAACATTTTCGTAAAAGTCCAGGTTCGGGTTCGGTGTTCGGCGCTTTCTTGGCCCTTTTTGAAAGGCTGTAAAGCAGCCAATCAACAAGCGTCATACTACTTGCCCCAAGAGGCCATCACAGCCTTGCCTACTATTGGCATGGCTGTGATTGGCCAGTGCAGCATGTGACCCAGCCTCTATAAAAGCTTGGGTCACGTTGCGCTGCACGTCACTCTGCTGAATCAAGCATAGGGAGAGGTTGCAGCTGCGACGTTAGGGCGAGATTAGGCAGATTAACTCCTCCAAAAGACTTCATTCTGTGATCGATCTGCAGCTGTGGATCATTGAAGTGCTAATATTGACTTGCTCACTTTTTTGAGGCGGCCATTTTGTGACTTGTGGTGCGCCAGCACAAGCTATCACCAAGTGTATTTAACCATCAATAGTGTGGTTATTTTGTGCTATATCCTACATCAGCTGCAGGCTGAGCCTGTGTCACCGAAGTGCATTTAACCATCAACAGTCTGGTTATTTTTTGGCCATATACTACATCTGGTGCAGGCTGAGCCTGTGTCACCCAAGTGCATTTAACCATCAACAGTGTGGTTATTTTTTGGCCATATACTACATCAGCTGCAGGCTGAGCCTGTGTCACCGAAGTGCATTTAACCATCAACAGTCTGGTTACTTTTTGGCCATATACTACATCTGGTGCAGGCTGAGCCTGTGTCACCCAAGTGCATTTAACCATCAACAGTGTGGTTATTTTTTGGCCATATACTACATCAGGGGCAAGTTGAGCCTGTCACCCAGCGCCTAAAAAATAGACCTGACATTTCTATTCAACCAAATCTGTACTGTTTTAGCTGGTCAAGTTATTTGTAGTGACCGTAAAAGCACACTTTTTGTTCTGGGTTGAAAAACTATTCCCAAATTTGCCATTCTTAAAATAACTAGTTTCTGGTATATGAGGCCTACTTGAAATCTATCCCAAAAAGGATATCTTACATTGAAGGTGCTGATAGTGTCATTCAGAAAAACCTAAGACACACGCTACCGTGCAGATAGAAGTCTGATTCTGTGATTAAACCTATACCTGTCACACAGCGCAAAAAAAAAACAGGCCTCACATTTCTATTCAACCAAATCTGTACTGTTTTAGCTGGTCAAGTTATTTGTAGTGACCGTAAAAGCACATTTTTTGTTCTGGGTTGAAAAACTATTCCCAAATTTGCCATTCTCAAAATAGCTAGTTTTTGGTATTTGAGGCCTACATGAAATCTATCCCAAAAAGGATATCTTACATTGAAGGTGCTGATAGTGTCATTCAGAAAAACCTAAGACACACGCTAACGTGCAGATAGAAGTCTGATTCTGTGATTAAACCTATACCTGTCACACAGCGCAAAAAAAAACAGGCCTCACATTTCTATTCAACCAAATCTGTACTGTTTTAGCTGGTCAAGTTATTTGTAGTGACCGTAAAAGCACACTTTTTGTTCTGGGTTGAAAAACTATTCCCAAATTTGCCATTCTCAAAATTGTGGTGAACGGGAACAATGAGGAAAACATCTAATAAGGGACGCGGACGTGGACATGGTCGTGGTGGTGTTAGTGGACCCTCTGGTGCTGGGAGAGGAAGTGGCCGTTCTGCCACAGCCACACGTCCTAGTGAACCAACTACCTCAGGTCCCAGTAGCCAGCAGAATTTACAGCGATATTTGGTGGGGCCCAATGCCGTTCTAAGGATGGTAAGGCCTGAGCAGGTACAGGCATTAGTCAATTGGGTGGCCGACAGTGGATCCAGCACGTTCACATTATCTCCCACCCAGTCTTCTGCAGAAAGCGCACAGATGGCGCATGAAAACCAAGCCCATCGGTCTGTCACATCACCCCCATGCATATCAGGGAAACTGTCTGAGCCTCAAGTTATGCAGCAGTCTCTTATGCTGTTTGAAGACTCTGCTGCCAGGGTTTCCCAAGGGCATCCACCTAGCCCTTCCCCAGGGGTGGAAGAGATAGAATGCACTAACGCACAACCACTTATTTTTCCTGATGATGAGGACATGGGAATACCACCTCAGCACGTCTCTGATGATGACGAAACACAGGTGCCAACTGCTGCGTCTTTCTGCAGTGTGCAGACTGAACAGGAGGTCAGGGATCAAGACTGGGTGGAAGACGATGCAGGGGACGATGAGGTCCTAGACCCCACATGGAATGAAGGTCGTGCCACTGACTTTCACAGTTCGGAGGAAGAGGCAGTGGTTAGACCGAGCCAACAGCGTAGCAAAAGAGGGAGCAGTGGGCAAAATCAGAACACCCGCCGCCAAGAGACTCCGCCTGCTACTGACCGCCGCCATCTGGGACCGAGCACCCCAAAGGCAGCTTCAAGGAGTTCCCTGGCATGGCACTTCTTTAAACAATGTGCTGACGACAAGACCCGAGTGGTTTGCACGCTGTGCCATCAGAGCCTGAAGCGAGGCATTAACGTTCTAAACCTTAGCACAACCTGCATGACCAGGCACCTGCATGCAAAGCATGAACTGCAGTGTAGTAAACACCTTAAAAACAAGGAAGTCACTCAGGCTCCCCCTGCTACCTCTTCTGCTGCTGCCGCCTCGGCCTCTTCTGCTGCTGCCGCCGCCTCGGCCTCTTCTGCTGCTGCTGCCGCCGCCTCGGCCTCTTCCTCTGCCTCTGGAGGAACGTTGGCACCTGCCGCCCAGCAAACATGGGATGTACCACCAACACCACCACCTGCGTCACCAAGCATCTCAACCATGTCACACGGCAGCGTTCAGCTCTCCATCTCACAAACATTTGAGAGAAAGCGTAAATTCCCACCTAGCCACCCTCGATTCCTGGCCCTGAATGCCAGCATTTCTAAACTACTGGCCTATGAAATGCTGTCATTTAGGCTGGTGGACACACACAGCTTCAAACAGCTCATGTCACTTGCTGTCCCACATTATGTTGTTCCCAGCCGCCACTACTTCTCCAAGAGAGCCGTGCCTTCCCTGCACAAACAAGTGTCCGATAAAATCAAGTGTGCACTGCGCAACGCCATCTGTGGCAAGGTCCACCTAACCACAGATACGTGGACCAGTAAGCACGGCCAGGGACGCTATATCTCCCTAACTGCACACTGGGTAAATGTAGTGGCGGCTGGGCCCCAGGCGGAGAGCTGTTTGGCGCACGTCCTTCCGCCGCCAAGGATCGCAGGGCAACATTATTTGCCTCCTGTCTCCTCCTCCTCCTACTCAGCTTCCTCCTCCTCTTCTTCCACCAGCTCATCCAGTCAGCCACACACCTTCACCACCAACTTCAGCACAGTCTGGGGTGAACGTCAGCAGGCCATTCTGAAACTCATATGTTTGGGGGACAGGCCCCACACCGCACAGGAGTTGTGGCGGGGTATAGAACAACAGACCGACGAGTGGTTGCTGCCGGTGAGCCTCAAGCCCGGCCTGGTGGTGTGCGATAATGGGCGAAATCTCGTTGCAGCTCTGGGACTAGCCGGTTTGACGCACATCCCTTGCCTGGCGCATGTGCTGAATTTGGTGGTGCAGAAGTTCATTCGCAACTACCCCGACATGTCAGAGCTGCTGCATAAAGTGCGGGCCGTCTGTTCGCGCTTCCGGCGTTCACACCCTGCCGCTGCTCGCCTGTCTGCGCTACAGCGTAACTTCGGCCTTCCCGCTCACCGCCTCATATGCGACGTGCCCACCAGGTGGAACTCCACCTTGCATATGCTGGACAGACTGTGCGAGCAGCAGCAGGCCATAGTGGAGTTTCAGCTGCAGCACGCACGGGTCAGTCGCACTGCGGATCAGACACACTTCACCACCAATGACTGGGCCTCCATGCGAGACCTGTGTGCCCTGTTGCGTTGTTTCGAGTACTCCACCAACATGGCCAGTGGCGATGACGCCGTTATCAGCGTTACAATACCACTTCTATGTCTCCTTGA
Organism: Bufo bufo; assembly: GCF_905171765.1. NCBI lineage: Eukaryota > Metazoa > Chordata > Amphibia > Anura > Bufonidae > Bufo > Bufo bufo. Next base: position 203,098,378 of record NC_053397.1, on the reverse strand, counting down.
GAAAACACTTAGGGCGATGATGGAAGAGGAGGTGGCCCAGGAGGAAGGGCGAGGAGGAAGAGGGGTCATTTTTAGCACTTTCAGGCCAGTCTCTTCGAAGTGACTCAGAGGGAGGTTTTTTGCAACACCAGAGGCCAGGTACAAATGTGGCCAGACAGGGCCCACTACTGGAGGACGAGGAGGACGAGGATGAGGAGGTGGAGGAGGATGAGGATGAAGCATGTTCACAGCGGGGTGGCACCCAAAGCAGCTTGGGCCCATCACTGGTGCGTGGCTGGGGGGAAACACAGGACGATGACGATACGCCTCCCACAGAGGACAGCTTGTCCTTACCTCTGGGCAGCCTGGCACACATGAGCGACTACATGCTGCAGTGCCTGCGCAACGACAGCAGAGTTGCCCACATTTTAACGTGTGAGGACTACTGGGTTGCCACCCTGCTGGATCCCCGGTACAAAGACAATGTGCCCACCTTACTTCCTACACTGGAGCGTGATAGGAAGATGCGCGAGTACAAGCGCACGTTGGTAGACGCGCTACTGAGGGCATTCCCAAATGTCACAGGGGAACCAGTGGAAGCCCAAGGCGAAGGCAGAGGAGGAGCAAGAGGTCGCCAACGCAGCTGTGTCACGGCCAGCTCCTCTGAGGGCAGGGTTAGGATGGCAGAGATGTGGAAAAGTTTTGTCAACACGCCACAGCTAACTGCACCACCACCTGATACGGAACGTGTTAGCAGGAGGCAACATTTCACTAACATGGTGGAACAGTACCTGTGCACACCCCTCCACGTACTGACTGATGGTTCGGCCCCATTCAACTTCTGGGTCTCCAAACAGAGCTAGCCTTTTATGCCTTGGAGGTGCTGGCCTGCCCGGCGGCCAGCGTTTTGTCTGAACGTGTATTCAGCACGGCAGGGGGCGTCATTACAGACAAACGCAGCCGCCTGTCTACAGCCAATGTGGACAAGCTGACGTTCATAAAAATGAACCAGGCATGGATCCCACAGGACCTGTCCATCCCTTGTGCAGATTAGATATTAACTACCTCTCCTTAACAATATATTATTCTACTCCAGGGCACTTCCTCATTCAATACTATTTTTAATTTCATTTTACCATTATATTGCGGGCAACCCAAAGTTGAATGAACCTCTCCTTTGTCTGGGTGCCGGGGCCTAAATGTGTCACAGTGGCCTGTTCCAGTGGTGGGTGACGTGAAGCCTGATTCTCTGCTATGACATGAAGACAGATTCTGGGCTGACATAAGGCCAGATTCTCTGTTACGGGACCTCTCTCCTCTGCCTGGGTGCCTGGGCCTAAATGTGTGACAGTGGCCTGTTCCAGTGGTGGGTGACGTGAAGCCTGATTCTCTGCTATGACATGAAGACAGATTCTGCGCTGACATAAGGCCAGATTCTCTGTTACGGGACCTCTCTCCTCTGCCTGGGTGCCTGGGCCTAAATGTGTGACAGTGGCCTGTTTCAGTGCTGGGTGACGTGAAGCCTGATTCTCTGCTATGACATGAAGACAGATTCTGCGCTGACATAAGGCCAGATTCTCTGTTACAGGACCTCTCTCCTCTGCCTGGGTGCCTGGGCCTAAATATGTGACAGTGGCCTGTTCCAGTGGTGGGTGACGTGAAGCCTGATTCTCTGCTATGACATGAAGACAGATTCTGCGCTAACATAAGGCCAGATTCTCTGTTACGGGACCTCTCTCCTCTGCCTGGGTGCCTGGGCCTAAATGTGTGACAGTGGCCTGTTCCAGTGGTGGGTGACGTGAAGCCTGATTCTCTGCTATGACATGAAGACAGATTCTGCGCTGACATAAGGCCAGATTCTCTGTTACGGGACCTCTCTCCTCTGCCTGGGTGCCTGGGCCTAAATGTGTGACAGTGGCCTGTTCCAGTGGTGGGTGACGTGAAGCCTGATTCTCTGCTATGACATGAAGACAGATTCTGCGCTGACATAAGGCCAGATTCTCTGTTACAGGACCTTTCTCCTCTGCCTGGGTGCCTGGGCCTAAATATGTGACAGTGGCCTGTTCCAGTGGTGGGTGACGTGAAGCCTGATTCTCTGCTATGACATGAAGACAGATTCTGCGCTGACATAAGGCCAGATTCTCTGTTACGGGACCTCTCTCCTCTGCCTGGGTGCCTGGGCCTAAATGTGTGACAGTGGCCTGTTCCAGTGGTGGGTGACGTGAAGCCTGATTTTCTGCTATGACATGAAGACAGATTCTGTGCTGACATAAGGCCAGATTCTCTGTTACGGGACCTCTCTCCTCTGCCTGGGTGCCTGGGCCTAAATGTGTGACAGTGGCCTGTTCCAGTGGTGGGTGACGTGAAGCCTGATTCTCTGCTATGACATGAAGACAGATTCTGCGCTGACATAAGGCCAGATTCTCTGTTACGGGACCTCTCTCCTCTGCCTGGGTGCCTGGGCCTAAATGTGTGACAGTGGCCTGTTCCAGTGGTGGGTGACGTGAAGCCTGATTCTCTGCTATGACATGAAGACAGATTCTGCGCTGACATAAGGCCAGATTCTCTGTTACGGGACCTCTCTCCTCTGCCTGGGTGCCTGGGCCTAAATGTGTGACAGTGGCCTGTTCCAGTGGTGGGTGACGTGAAGCCTGATTCTCTGCTATGACATGAAGACAGATTCTGCGCTGACATAAGGCCAGATTCTCTGTTACGGGACCTCTCTCCTCTGCCTGGGTGCCTGGGCCTAAATGTGTGACAGTGGCCTGTTCCAGTGGTGGGTGACGTAAAGCCTGATTCTCTGCTATGACATGAAGACAGATTCTGCGCTGACATAAGGCCAGATTCTCTGTTACAGGACCTCTCTCCTCTGCCTGGGCCTAAATATGTGACAGTGGCCTGTTCCAGTGGTGGGTGACGTGAAGCCTGATTCTCTGCTATGACATGAAGACAGATTCTGCGCTGACATAAGGCCAGATTCTCTGTTACAGGACCTCTCTCCTCTGCCTGGGTGCCTGGGCCTAAATGTGTGACAGTGGCCTGTTCCAGTGGTGGGTGACGTGAAGCCTGATTCTCTGCTATGACATGAAGACAGATTCTGCGCTGACATAAGGCCAGATTCTCTGTTACGGGACCGCTCTCCTCTGTCTGGTTGCCGGGGCCTAAATATGTGACAGTGGCCTCTTCCAGTGGTGGGTGACATGAAGCCAGATTCTCTGCTATGGCATAAAGAGACTGATTCTCTGCTGACATGAAGCCAGATTCTTTGCTATGGCGTGAAGAGACTGATTCTCTGCTGACGTGAAGCCAGATTCTCTGCTATGGGACCTCTGTCCAATTGATATTGGGTCATTTTTATTTTTTTAATTTTTATTTTAATTAATTTCCCTATCCACATTTGTTTGCAGGGGATTTGCCTACATGTTGCTGCCTTTTGCAGCCCTCTAGCTCTTTCCTGGGCTGTTTTACAGCCTTTTTAGTGCCCAAAAGTTCGGGTCCCCATTGACTTCAATGGGGTTCGGGTTCGGGACGAAGTTCGGGTCGGGTTCGCCCGAACTTCTCGAACCCGAACATCCAGGTGTTCGCTCAACTCTAGTAATTAATCAAACTTCTTATCGAAGTTCAGCGAAGCAGCTGAATAGAATTTTTGAAGACTTCACTCATCACTAGTCACCACCATGGCTTCAATTACACCTGTATATTTCTTTAGAAAGGTGTCGGAGGAATAGGATCCAGTTAATGGGGCAGACAGCTTGAATGCTTTCACTTCCCTGCAGGAGCTGTGATAATAACACAGAGGCATCCACTGTATCTGTTTCTGCCTGGGGACGGAGGAGGCTTTGGAAGGTTTACATTGGCAAAGGTCTGTGAAGAGCTCTGGAACCAAATCCTTCTCCTGGAAGCCCTACAGATAAAAAAAAAAAAAAGTACCGAGTTCAGAAAGCTGCCCTGTTCACAAATTCCTCAGCATACTCTTATCGGTGTTAATCCATCCGCTGCTTACATTACTGCTTACAATTTGCATACAATATGTTCATTGTGATTGAGTGATGAACAGCATCAAGATCAAGAGATCGAATTCCCTGTAGAATCAGCAAGATTTTTATTGGATATAGATTGTTGGGTTTAAAGGGAATGTCTCAAGTTTTCATGTTAAACATACATTTTTTAGAATGTTTCGTGATTTTTTGGGGGGTTTTCCATGTCACTCAGGGGTGCACTGCCAATGAGGCCAGGTGAGGCGATCGCCTCAGGCAGCACCAGGTAGGGGCAAGAGAGGGGCAGCAGAAGGGCTATGGGCTGAAGGGAAGGGTTTAGGTTAAGAAATTAGCATTAGGGAGGGAGGGACGCCATTTCAGTTTTTGCCTCAGTTTTCACACAGGCCTAAAATATATCAAGACTTCCTGTAGTTTTTTTTTTTACAGTAGCCACATGGGCCATAAACACAGGGGAAAGGAGGGGACCTCTTTGACTTCAGTGGGCGAGTCTTTTTGGCTTGATCTGTGATCGGTGCAAAGGCTGTGACATTACCAACTGTGAATGGTGGATCCTGTGCTATCTATACAGAGGTGATATCTGTCATTGTATACCTGCCTGTGGTGAAAATGCAATGACTGCTGAAAAGTTTCCTGTTCAGGAAGTCTTGACATATTGTAGGCCTACTGGCCAGTGGGGAGAAAAAAAAACGCATTATATTAGTTATATTAGGAATGTTTTTTTTTTTAAATAGAGATAGCAGCAATGAAAATTAAACAAAAATCAAAATAAAATAAAAAAATAAAATAATGAATATTCAACATAAAACATGATTTAAACAATGTCATTTTTATAACAATTCCCTTCTGTCATACGACTTTATATGTCAGCAGTAAGGTCTTCCACGGAACGGATACCTAGCTAATGTTTGAGATTGGCTATAATGCCGATTGCAGACCATGGCATCTGCGAGCTAAACAACCATGAGAGTGCACTCCTTAGTAGTAATAGGCCTAAACATGTACAAGCAGTAATAGGTCTAAGCCTGTACAATACAAGATGTACTGAATCTTTTCCCACAAAGTCTTCATTTCCCCTGGTGTACCAGCAGAGATGAAATGAAACATGACGTGTTGGGTTGTCCATATAACGCAAAGGCAATCCGGGTCCTCCAAAGAGATAGACGAAAAGAGATTGCAAAAACTTATACAAAGTAAAACTTACACAAATAATTAGCTACAAAACCATTCGGATCTCATGTCAGCCGCTCTGTATTGCCCATAGCAACCAATCAGATTCCTCCTTTCATTTTCCAAAGGAGCTGTCGAAAATGAAAGGTGAAATCTGATTGGTTGCTATGGGCAACTAAGCAAGTTCTACTCTACACCAATACCATGCCATACTCTATAGCATTCTTGAAAAGGTGACTGTAATATCCACTGAGGCCTAGAGAGTTTCAGAGATACAACTGGCCAGGTCATGTCCAGGTGTGAAAGGTGTCTTAACAGTGTCCCTCACTGCAGTGCTCGTCCATGCAGACTCTAGGGTGGGCATTTATTAATCTTAAATACGCCTATATTAGGCATATTTCAGGCACAGATGGCGTTGCAACAGTCTGCAACTCCTCCCCGCTCACGGCAGGTCTAAAATGGGGGTGTGGCATGGGGTGGGGAAGGGGACAGGCCAGCAGGCCCTTCTTATTCTTCTTTTTCTACGCCTGTTTTAGGCATAGAAAATGGTCTAAATATAAGACAGCTAGAAAGCTGTCTTATAGTTGTAACTAGCGCTGGATGCTCCAAAGTTATGGAGAGGCCGGCACCTCTTTATAACTTTGGTGGATCCACCGACAGTGCAGGGCTAAGGTCTAAAACGCCTATGTTCTTTAGTTCTCTCCTATGTCTTACTCTGTCTCTCCTTCTGTCGGTCATTCAGAGATCCATGAGTCTCTGTAGTTTTTTGGGCCTAAGAGGACAGAGCACAAGTAGTCACAGCTTCCTATTTCTTCCAAACTCTTCCTTTCACTGATTAGAGACAGGGGTGGAGCCAGTCCACGCCTAAACTCTTCCAAGGACTAAGAAAGGATTGTTATCTCTGGCTGTTCCATCCATAGATGGTTATACTGGCTACAATACATAGCATGATATAACATTAATTTACAAAGCATACAGGTGAAACTCGAAAAATTAGAATATCGTGCAAAAGTCCATTTATTTCAGTAATGCAACTTAAAAGGAATTGCATTAATGCAACTTAAAATTAGAATGTTTTGAAAAGGTTCAATATTCTAGGCTCAAAGTGTCACACTGTAGTCAGCTAATTAATCCATACCCCCTGAGCAAAGGGGACCTGAGATTGTGACTTTGGGGTTTCATAAGCTGTAAGCCATAATCATCCAAATTATAACATATAAAGGCTTGAAATATCTCGCTTTGCATGTAATGAGTCTATCTCTCATGTGTTAGTTTCACCTTTTAAGTTGCATTACTGAAATAAATGAACCTTGCACGATATTCTACATTTTCGAGTTTCACCTGTAAAGAAATGAACAATATACAGATACCTTCTTGTTCTGGGGTACTGCATTCCCATATATAGCTCTGTAGTGTGTGCACAGTAGATGACTTGGTAAGGCTACTTACACACAAGCGTTTTTGCTGGATATGGCAGGGTTCAGCAAAAACGCTTCTGTAAGGGTGGGTTCACATCAGCGTTAGGGATTCCGTTATGGCTTTCCGTTATAACACGGTTATGACGGAAAATAACGGAATCCATAAGACAGAAGTCAAAACGGAAGCCTTTATAGGCATTCCGTTTTGATCTGTCTTAATAGAAGTCTATGGGAATCATAACGGATCCGTCTGGGTCCCGTTATGCAAGACGGAAAACAAAGTCCTGTCGACAGGACTTTTTTCTCCGTTCTGCATAACGGAAACCAGATGGATCCGTTATGTTTCCCTATAGACTTTTATTAAGACGAAAAGCAAAACGGAATGCCTCTAGAGGCTTCCGTTTTGCATTCCGTCATAATACAGGTCTATAGGCAGCATAACGGATCCGTACTTTCGCCTTATGGATTCCGTTATTTTCCGCTATAACCATGTTATAACGGAAATCCATAATGGAATCCCTAACGCTGATGTGAACCCACCCTTACTGATAATACAACCATCTGCATCCGTTATGAACGGATCCGGTTGTATTATCTTTAACATAGCTAAGACGGATCCGTCATGAACTCTATTGAAAGTCAATGGTGGACAGATCCGTTTTTTATTGTGTTAGATTGTATCAGAGAAAATGGATCCGTCCCATTGACTTGCATTGTGAGTCATGATGGATTCGTTTTGCTCCGCATCCCATGACGGAAAGCAAACCGCAGCTCTCCGGTATGAGAACGGAACAGAATGCATTTTGGAGCTTTCCGTTCTGTTCTGTTACATTTTGTCCCCACTGACAACGAATGGGGACAAAACTGAAGCGTTTAATTCCGGTATTGAGACCCTATGAAGGATCTCAATACCGGAAAACAATAATGCTAGTGTGAACGTAGCCTAAAGCTGCAAAATGAAATCACGCACAGTTTGCAGTTTACTGGCCCAAGTCAACCAGAATGAACAGATGTATTTTTTTATCCAAAGATGGAAAAGAGCAAAATGTGACAGTCATATCATTAGCGCAAGACCATGACCATGTCTAAAGTAGCTGTTTTCTAACTATTGTGATTTTGCTTTTGAATCCAAGACATTGTACACACTAGCAGGGAAATGGCATGTATCGTATAATAACAGTCTGCTGCGTTAGTGAGTGATGCAATTCATATTTTACCACCACTGGGAACATGGACCATCTGTGAATTTTAAAGCAATCATCTCCTTATGTACAATTTGTCCAGCCAAGCACAGTTTTCAGTAAGTTACCTAGTTCCGATTTTGTAAAGGAAATCAGCATGAAGTGTAAAATGTTCCCTCTGGCCGCCGCTTCACCTGACTTCCATAGACCATAGTACCGTAACATATGATTGATGAAATCTGATGATCACTACAGGGATGTGAGGACTTTCAAAGGCCTCCTACACTAACTTCTATAGGCGTGTAATACTTTCCATCAGGAAAACATTATGCAAATCCCAGAAAAATCAATCATTCTTTTCACGTATTAATCTGGAACAACTTTATTATTGACGTAGAGTAAAAACTCCCATCCCGTGCCTACATTCACAGATTGTACTTCTAAGTATCAAGCATTTGTATGGACAGAGCATTAACCTCTTTAGAAAATGCAAATTAAAGACTCTAATTCCCTAGCAATTTTTTTTTGATGGTGGGTTATGGCTAAGCATGTGAAATGTGATGTAGGACATGTGGAATACAATCCACAATAGTTTTTTTTATAATTCCGGCAAAGCCCTAGCTATAGAAGGTGCTGAGGTAACAGTCAGACTTGGGCCCTTGAGTTTGAAGAAACCCAAAGACTCCTTTACAACACATAACAAGACTAGTGATGAGCGGCAGGGGCAATATTCGGATTTGCGATACTTTGCAAATATTTTGGCGAATATTCATTATAAATTCGTGAATTCGAGAAGTCGCGATTATTTTCTTGATTGCAATAATCAGCAATGTAATGTTCGCGTAATGCGCGCTTAGTACAGGCTTCACTTTTGCTACATTTTCCAAGCTGCTAGAAGTTTCCTGAGACTGGAGAAAATGGTTGGCCCGGCAGAACATTACAATAGCTTTATATGAAGATAGAGTCAAGTGCTCCAATATATTCGCGATTGCGCAAATCGGCAATTAATGAGGCGCATATTTTTGCGCAATACGCGCAACTTCACGTTTAGTAGGTCTGACTACATATTACTGATTGGTGGAGTATTGTTGTGAACTTGTGACATCACAGCACTATGTCTGTAGCATGTATGTATGGACAGCAGAACCTATCAGCTCCACTATATCAGGATATAACCTACACTGACTATCTCCCACTAAATATCAGAATTATATATATATAAGTTAACTGTCTAATGTATTAACACAAAGCACAGAGCACAGCAATGACACTGCTCTCTCTCAGAACTGCAAAACACGACTGCTGGGGAGTATCTTATATAGTAAGGGGTAGGCAACTTACCTATTGGTTACTAGGGATGTTGCTAAGCTCAGACAAAGATATTGCAGCCTTCTCTTTGGCCCACAAGCAAGAAGCAGGGAGGGATCATGGGTTCGGATGTAAAGAAATGTAGAATATTCTCAAATACGAATATATAGCACTATATACTACATTTTCACGAATTCTCGAAATGGCGATATTCGCGATTGGAATATTCGCGATCAAGACTAAACAAGACACCAGTATTATAAACACCACATGGTAGGTGGAGGACACTGTAAGAGATTTTGGCTTGGTATCCAAGAATTCTAGGCAAAATTGATGTATAGTGCTGTAGGATCTGGGGGGCGGTACATTAAACAGAGATTCAAAGAACACCAATAAGATAGAAACTGGTGAAACTGGTGTCGCATACATCAGTGTTACAAAAGCAGATGTGGATCTGCTGGGTCTACGTACTTAACAGATTTGGCTTGAGGCTACTCCTAAGGAATTTATCTAAATAGACCTCCTGGGTTTCACCCCTTATCCTCCGTACAGGGATATGGACTCCACGGGGGGGGAACCTCCAGGCTGTTACTAGAGACGGCCTTGTGGTTTGCCCGGCGGTCGATTTGCAGCGAACTTTGCTCGTTCGCGATTCGCCAAACATGCAAAGATATGGCGATATTCATACGCGCCATAATTGTGATGACACATACATCAGGTGGGACAGGACAGCCAATTGAGACGTTTCAGCACATGGACACACCCCCTACCCTATAACAGAACCCGATCTGGCAGCCATTTTACATTATGTGTTTTGCCAGTGTAGGGAGAGGTTGCATTTCGGAGCAGGGATAGCTAGGGACACCAAACGCTAGCTAATAGGGCCACAAAAGTCCTTTTAAGGACTGGTATAGGTGTGCTATCGATAGGTGTGATATAGAGCGGTGCGATATACTTTGTTTTCTAACATACAGAGTATATTATAGTGTATTTGTATTGTTTAGCAGTTGTGTGCGGTTCTGCTGCGATACCACAGCTAGATAGAGGGACAAATGCTATTGGAGTAACTAATTGCAATGGGTCTGATATACCTGTTGCCACCAAAAAAACTACTTGAGGGCTGCAATATACCTCCTTCCACAAAATCCTGATTGAGGGGTGCTATATACATGTTTCCGCCAAATACTGATTGAGGGGTGCTATATACCTGTTTCTGACAAATACTGATTAAGGGGTGCAATATACCTTCTTCCACAAAATACTGATTAAGGGGTGCTATTGCTATATACCTTCTTCCACCAAATACTGATTGAGGGCTGCGATACACCTGCTTCCACAAAATACTGATTGAGGGGTGCCATATACCTGTTTACCTGTTTCCGCCAAATACTGATTGAGGGTTGCTATATACCTGTTTCCGCCAAATACTGATTGAGGGGTCCCATATACCTTCTTCCATAAAATACTGATTAAGGGGTGCTATTGCTATAAACCTTCTTCCACCAAATACTGATTGAGGGCTGCGATACACCTGCTTCCACAAAATACTGATTGAGGGGTGCCATATACCTGTTTCCACCAAATACTGATTGAGGGGTGTTATATACCTGTTTCCGCCAAATACTGATTGAGGGGTGCCATATACCTGCTTCCACAAAATACTGATTGAGGGGTGCCATATACCTGTTTTCGCCAAGTACTGATTGAGGGGTGCTATATACCTTCTTCCACCAAATACTGATTGAGGGGTGCTATATACCTGTTTCCGCCAAATACTGATTAAGGGGTGCCATATACCTTCTTCCACAAAATACTGATTGAGAGGTGCTATTGCTATATACCTTCTTCCAATAAATACTGATTGAGGGCCGCAATACACCTGCTTTCACAAAATACTGATTGAGGGGTGCCATATACCTGTTTCTGCCAAATACTGATTGAGGGGTGCCATATACCTGTTTCCGCCAAATACTGATTGAGGGGTGCCATATACCTTCTTCCGCAAAATACTGATTCAGGGGTGCTATATACCTGTTTCCGCCAAATACTGATTGAGGGCTGCTATATACATTCTTCCACAAATACTGCTCTTCTCTATGGACTTAGGCAGAGGGTCATTTAGAAAATGACAGGCAGAGAAAGAGGCAGACCATTCGGGCAGGTGCACCAGGCCGGAGCCTAAATGGGAAGTTGGAGAAGGCACGTGCAATAACTTCAAAGGGCGCACAAGAGTTGGCTGAGTGGCTCACTCAGCCTTCCGCTTCTGCACCCTCCTCATTTTCTGTATCTGCACCCTCCTCAATCTCTGCTATGTGCACCCCCAAAGACACCACCATAGCCCCTCCACTCGAGTCAGAGGAGGTAGCAACGGCCGCCACCCAGCGGTCTGACGACAGTACCCAGATCAGCCCAAGGAAGGTGGTCCCCGCGGTTGCTGCCTACTCCGAGATCTCTAATGTCAGTGGTGATGTAGGTGACGATGATGACGCGTCGATGGACGTCACGTGGGTGCCCACAAGAGAGGAAGAGGAGGGGAGTTCAGAGGGAAAGACGGAGCAGCAGATAGGGAGGAGAAGGAGGAGAAGCAGGCAGAACTCGCAGTGCACAGGAGGCAAAAAGCAGACTGCTAATGTATCTGGAGCGAGCCATCCACCATGCACGGTCACATCTTGCGCTCCCAGGATGCAGGCACATGGCTCCGCAGTGTGGGCTTTTTTTTAACATGTCAGCTGCTGATAATAGTGCTGCCATCTGCAGCCTGTGCTGTCAACGTATAAGTCGCGGTAAGCCCAAAACTCACCTAGGGAAGACCACCTTAAGAAGGCCTCCCATCAGCGAGCCCAGTGGGAGCAACGTCGTCAGAACCCACAAAGCCACACTCCCGGAGCTCCACGTCCTGCCTTTTCTCCTTCTCCTCTCTCCTCCCATTTGTCCTCCACTGCACCTTCCTCCGTGCCGTTGTCGCGTTCATCTGGCACAAGGCAGGTTTCCATGGCCCAAATATTTAAGCGTAAAAAAATTATGACGCTGGATAATACTCTTGCCCAACGGCTGACCGCTGGATTTTCAGATCTGCTAGCCCGCCAACTACTGCCATAAAAATTGGTGGACTCGGAGGCCTGTAGAAAATTTGTGGCCATTGTCACACCGCAATGGAAGGTCCCTGGAAGCAAATATTTCTCCCAGAAGGGCATCCCTGAACTATATGGCCACGTTCAGCGGCAAGTTAATATATCTCTGGCACACAGTGTCGGTGCCAAGATACATCTAACCACAGACATGTGGTCTAGCAAACACGGGCATGAAGGTACATAACTTTTACTGCCCACTGGGTGAATCTTCTGACGGCCGTCAAGCATGTAACCCATGGCACCCGTGCCTCTTCTTCTCCTCCTCCTACTCCAACCTCCATCTGCTACTCGGCTGACTCATTTTCCACTGCTACCGCCTCTTCCGCTACACCCCCCAAACTCCCCAGAACCTATTTGACGTGCCAGGTTAGACGTTGCCATGCTGTGCTGCGGCTGTTGTGCCTGGAAGCCAAGAGCCACACTGGTCCTGCACTCCTTTCAGCTCTGCGGTCACATGCTGATCAGTGGTTAAACCTGCTCAATTTGACAGTTGGTAAAGTGGTGTCCGACAACAGTGCCAATCTGCTGAGCACGCTGAAACAGGGCAAAATGACACACGTGCCGTGCATGGCACACGTCCTGAACTTAGTTGTGCAGTGATTTGTTGCCAAATACCCTGGGGTCCAGGACGTCTTGCGGCAGGCAAGGAAAATCTCTGGCCATTTTAGAAGATCTTACACAGCCATGGCTCGCCTTGCTGACGTTCAGTGGCGACAGCACTTGCCTGTCAGACATCAGATTTTTGACTGCCCGACGCGCTGGAACTCCACCTTGTATATGCTTGATAGGATGCTCCAGCAGAAATGTGCCATTAACAACTACTTGTACGAACTCTGTGGCAGGACAGGTTCTGGGAAGCTTGTTTTTTTTTCACCGCGCCAGTGTCTGCTCATGCGCGACGCATGCAGACTTCTGTGGCAATTTGATGACATCACCAAACTGGTCAGTCGCAGCCAGGGCGCCATCAGTGACATCGTACCTTATGCCTTATTTATGGATCATGCATTGCGTCGTTTCATTGATCAAGCCGCCGAGGAGCAGGAGCTGGAAGATGAGGAAGTTGCAATGCTGAATAAATTCCCAGGGGGGGGCTACTCAATCTGAGACAAGTCAGCAGTAGTCTGAAGAGGAGTCAGAGGAGGATGGTGGCTGGAGGGAGGAGGAGGAGCAAGAAGAGCAATTTTTGGGGCTTGTACTGGCCGACAGTTATATTTTTATCCTGTGACCGCCTAATGTACCTCCAGCCACAGAATCCAAAGTTTTTTGCTGTCAGGTGAATGCCTATTGCCTAATTTTTGGGGCCTGTACTGGCCGACAGTTAAATTTTTTATCTCTAGCCACATAATCACACCCCTGTCTCACGCCTCTCATTATGGTGTCTTGTGACTATGCCCCCCCCCCCGTACTGTGCCCCTCACCCCGTACTGTGCCCCCTTATACTCTGCATTGTGCCCTCTTATTACACCCTGTGTAGTGCCCCTAGTCATTCCCTGTACTGTGCCCTCTTATACCCTTTTATCCAGTCACGGTATGGCGGTGTTATCCGGTCACTCTACAGAGGTGTTATCCGGTCAGTGTATGGCGGTGGTATCCAATAACAGGATGGTCATAACTGTATCCCTTTCCCTGCCCACACCATCCTGTTTTAGACCTGGCATGAGCGAGAAAAATATGTAGATTGTGGTGCTAAGGACCTTTGCGCCACAATCTGTGTCAGAAATGCGCCTAGCATAGACGTATTTCTATATAATAAATGGCCACCTAATTGTATTATTATTCGGGGGTAGGGGTAATATATTTATATTATATACCGTATTTTTCGCCCCATAAGACGCACTTTTTCCTCCCCAAAAATGGGAGGAAAATGCCCCTGCGTCTTATGGGGCGAATGCTGACAGTTTAACATCGCTGGATGCGATGTACGGAGCGGGGGCCGGGGGAGGGACTGGGAGGAGGAGCTGGGGGCCGGCAATAGCGGCAGGGCGGTGCGGTCCCTGTACTATAGCCCCGCCCCACCGCTCCGTTATTCTAATCTAAAATGTATTATTGAATTAAAAGTTATTAAACATGCCCCCCTCACTCCTAATAGTACCGTATATCCTAATTGCTTCTGTATAATGCCGGCAGCGTAACTCCCTGATGTCACGTGCCTGCGCCGCCTCCTTTATGAATGAAGCAGGCGGCGCAGGCAAGTGACTTCAATGAGTGACGGGCTGGCCGCCCGGCCCACCTGCCGGCATTATACAGAAGCAATTAGAATATACGGTACTATTAGGAGTGAGGGGGGCATGTTTAATAACTTTTAATTCAATAATACATTTTATATTTGTATACTGGGGGGGCCGCGGTGGGGGGGGGCACACAAAATCTGTGGATGGCACAGTTAAGGGGTGGGGGTCTGTGGATGGCACTGTTATGGGCTAGGGGACTGTCTGTGGATGGCACTGTTATGGGGTGGGGGGGTCTGTGGATGGCACATATATAACAGTGCCATCCACAGATCCCCCCCCCCCTGTAACAGTGTCTTGTCATCCACAGATCCCCCCATAAGTGTCCGTCATCCACAGATCCCCCCATAAGTGGCCGTCATCCACAGATCCCCCCATAAGTGTCCGTCATCCACAGATCCCCCCCATAAGTATCCGTCATCCACAGATCCCCCCATAAGTGTCCGTCATCCACAGATCCCCCCATAAGTGTCCGTCATCCACAGATCCTCCCATAACAGTGTCCGTCATCCACAGATCCTCCCATAACAGTGTCCGTCATCCACAGATCCCCCCCATAACAGTGTCCGTCATCCACAGATCCCCCCCATAACAGTGTCCATCATCCACAGACCACCATTAGTTCCAAACCCACCAAAAGCACACCTTTTGGCTAATTTTTTTCTTCTTATTATTTTCCTCCCCAAAAACCTAGGTGCGTCTTATGGGCCGGTGCGTCTTATAGGGCGAAAAATACGGTTGATTCTAGTGTATTATACTGTGCCCTGTATTTCCCAGTAGAAAATGATCCTTGGGAAACACAGTCCTCATCCCTGACCCCCAGGACCACTTAGCGCTCTGTCAGTACATGGCGGCCTCCCCTCTCCACCATGCTGCTCCGCTGTTTACTGGTGCTTATTCTGACACTAGGGCTGGGTTCACATCCTATTTTTGCCATCCATTTAATGCATACCAAAAATGTATGCGTTAACAGATGCCTCAGACTGATGCCGTACACTGGCGTCCGTTCACCATACAGTTCCATGGTAGAAAAAGAATTTACGTTAACGTATGCATTTTTTTAATGTACTCCAGCAGGGCACATTTTTTAGAGTTTCCCTTTAAGACGCATAAAAATGGCCCCTGATTAAAATACATATTTTTTGTGGGAATTTTTGCCAATGATCCCCCTCTGGTATATCACTGTCCATGTTGTGGGACAATTTGTGTACTTCTAGTAAGTGTTTGGTGGCTGCAAATATGACTTGAAGGTTTTTCAGGTTCACCTGCAAGTACAGTGAATGGGGCCCCCCGCGAACGCGCGGTTCGGAAACATTTTATCAAGGGTCAGTAAAGATATCAGAAAATGGTCAGGTCAGGCAGCAAAGAGTCAAATCCTGAGTCAGGTAAAAGTTAGTACATGGGAGAGACAAGATAAATAGCAAAACTTTTCAGGAAACTAAAGAAGTAGAACCTATTGCTCAGGCATCCTGCCAGATGCCAAGGGAAATGTCTTAAAAACCCCAGGAAGGTCTGACATAGGCTGAGCAGCATAAGAGTGATGCCAGCAGGTCTGAACCACTGGAAACTTGAAGCAGCAGAGGAACAGGTGGGCAAACTGTCAGCCGTGCCCACCTGGAGCAGTGGAGCAGTGGAGGGCTTGGACCACCCACATAGCAGGTTATCTTAATAAAAAATGTGCTAGAATAAGATGCAGTAATTTTACCATGGAGACACAGGACTCTGAATACATTACTGGCAGCCCATGCACCAAAAAAGCTAATCTATGCCAGGTATACATTTGTGACAACATAGGGCATACATTATAATAAATCTGTTGGGCCACTGTAGACCGTGTACCTCCCTATAAAGGCACCACCCTCTAAAACTCATGCTATAAGTGCCGTAAAAACTAAAAAGTCTCAAAATGTTTGTACAAAGGATGCACAAAAATGTCTTCTTATGCAACACAAGGGTCTTTGGACCCCCTCAGGCTCCCGGGCCTGGTAGTGACTGTTGCCTCTACACCCCCTATAACTACGCCCCTGTAGAGAGCCGTCCCATTGACGTCATCGGAATGGTGGACCTGTAATTACACCTTTTCAACACTGCAATGTTAATGGCAAGTAGGTAAACAGTGAGGAAAACACAGCTTTTGCATGAGCGCTGCTTTCTCTTAATACAGCTGATTGGCGGGAGTGACGGTACTCGGGTCCCTGCCAATCTGATATTGATGATCATCCTTAGCTTTATAACATTAGATTGGACGCATGTTTGCTGTGACATGTTCCCTTTAAGATGTCAAACCATTTTTTCAATGTGATTTTTTTTATATATATACCGATTATCATTGACTTTGGCCAAAACCATGTGGCGGCTTACTCACTGGGAGGTAAATGCATTGCATTTTTGTGGCTGTGGTATCTGACCAGAAGCAGCCTTCACACTTCCACTGTATATTTTTAGTGACCAATAAACAGCTAGAAATGCAGCTTGTGGATTTGAGAAAATAGAATATTACGACCCAAAATGAACGACTCTGAATTTATGTAAACAACGTAACTATTCTTTTAGCTTTCTTTATCCTTAGAGTGGATGAAGCATCTGAGAATTTGATATCTTGTACAATAGATATTTTTTTTAAATAGATTCACCTGAGCACCAGAAGATCTTGTGGAGGGATCAAGGTCTGACTCAATAAACAAAACAAGTCCATAAACTATCTTAGGCTACTTTCACACTAGCGTTAATATTTTCCGGTATTGAGATCCGTCATAGGGTCTCAATACCGGAAACAAATGCTTCCGTTTTGTCCCCATTCATTGTCAATGAGGACAAAACGTAACTTAACAGAACAGAATGCTCCAAAATGCATTCCGTTTCGTTCTCATACCGGAAAGCAAACCGCAGCATGCAGAGTAAAACGGATCTGTCATGACCCACAATGCAAGTCAATGGGGACGGATCCGTTTTCTCTGACACAATCTGACACAATAGAAAACGGATCTGTCCCCCATTGACTTTCAATGGAGTTCATGATGGATCTGTCATGGCTATGTTACAGATAATACAACCGGATCCGTTCATAACTGATGCATGCGGTTGTATTATCAGTAACGGAAGCGTTTTTTACTGAACCCTGCCGGATACAGCAAAAACGCTAGTGTGAAAGTAGCCTAAATTTGCTACCGATAGCATGTGATGCTGTCTGTAAAGCTGGCATAGATTTCTAATAGCTATCAGTTGAATAATCATTTGGTTGTCGGCTATTCCTCTGGACCATCCTCATACACACGCATGTTCATCTCGGCCAAGAATGCTTGTGTTTTCAAAAAAAGTCTTCTTTCTCTCAGGGAAATTTGGGAAGTTTCCATAAACATTAGAAAATCGGCCACTTTCACTGAAATCAGTGGGTTTTGCCAACTGTATTCTATTGTATGTGGTCAAACTTGGTCAGACTATGAATCCTATTGGCTTAGTTATGGTGCTTGCAACTCGTCTATTATATCTTTATATTTCAGGTTTGTTTTACTGATAATTGCATTATTTTGGCTGCACCACCAGGGGGAGATAACTTAATCGGGATTTATACAGTTACAAAGGTAATGTTGATAAATCTTTGGATTTTCCCATTTCATCTACTTTTAGACTAATAATAAGAGATCAGTGAATCGATTGTGAAATTTGACACAAATGTTTCAAACAGTTCTGATTTATTAGAATCAGAATTTTGTCAGTTGATTTGGGAGAATAGAGGAGGGAGAGAGAGGAAGAGAGACTTTTCAAGGCAATCAGAGCACTTTCGATATGGACTGAATCGAATTGGATGGGTGATTGAGCCAAATCGGGCCTGAATCAAATGTTTAAGAAATTTGCTCATATCTACTAATAATACTTTAATCACATCCAAGTTTATTGTCTTATATGTCTCTGGCCTAAATTTTAGAATTGTAGTCAAATAATTAAAATTTTTAAGTTGGTTCCATCAGGTGATATGATATGTGCTCTTCCCACTCCACGGTTAAAAACCAAAATGCTAATTTGAGAACAAGACATTAGAATGTATTTAATTTATGCACTTATATGGCGCTACTATATTCTTCAGCACTTTACAAACGTTAGCATCACTCACTGTCGCCAATGAGGCCACAATCTAAGCTCCCTATCAGTATGTGTCACACACACAGGGAGTGGGGAAGTGACCACTGAGCTCAACCCGCACCTGCCTACTTGCCTCACAAGTCCTGGTGACAAGGGACAACTGGTCGACAAACCCTAAACTAGAAAAAGTGCAGGAAAGACGGACAAGACATACAACAGAGAAGTCAAATGAGCCGAGTCAAAAACCAAGAGAGCAGCAAGGTACCAGAGGAGCAAGCGGAGGATCGTCAGGAAGAAGCCAAAGTCAAAACCAGGAGGGAACGCCAAGACCAAGGGATGAGACAGACGGGAAGTCACAACACGAGCCGGAGACCAACACACCAGGTAAGTAGCAATCGCAGGAAGGACCTTAATAACAGGCAATCTGTGGCCAGCAGATTGCCTGTTTAAATATGGCACTAATGGAGTCATGTGACATGGCCAGCGTCACATGACTCTTGAGTTCCAATACAGCTGAGCACTGAGTGAGCAGCTTGGCACTCAGCCCTAGTGCGGTTACCATGGGAACTGGCGACGCCGTACGCGCTGATGACGCATGCGCACCCTGGTCGTCGCCGCCTCCTGGAACCCCGCACCAAGCACACCGTGACAGTATGTCTTCGGAGTGTGGGAGGAAACCCACACGAACACGTGGAGAACATACAAACTCCATGTAGATGTTGCCCTCGGTTGGATTTGAACCTAGGCACCAGTGCTAACTGCAAGGCACCAGTGCTAACCACTGAGCCACCATACTGGCCAATATGACAAATATTGAAGAACAATTCCAGAAAATGAGAGAACAATTCCAGAAAATGCTGCATTCTACGATTCTAGTGGCTTGAAAAATATCTGTTTAAAATATAGCAGAGACCCGGGTGATATCCTGAGAATGAGTAGTCTATATTATTCACAAGATTTTAGACATAAAAAAGCTCTCAGCCGAAGAGGTTCCCAAATATCTAAATGCTGACTGGAAGTGAGTGGGTGCTTCCCAAGTAATTTAGATTTTTTTGAAGGAATCTGTAGAATTTTTTAACCTGCTCAGACCTACCTGCTTAGATATATACATGGGGGCAAATGACACACTTTAATACTAACTAGGTTGTTAAATAAATAATTGACACTAACAACATAGTGGAAGAAATGGCCGCTGTGCTTTATTAAGGGTCACTTAAAATATTTTACAACCATAAATAAATAAATAAATTAATTTAAAATACCATAATAACCAATACCAGAAGACCAATGATAAATTAACCATATAAGGACCAAGATCCACTCAGCATGAGCTGAGCGACACTACCCCTCTAATAAAGCCCAGCGACAGATGATACAGTGAAAAAATAAGGGAAGGGGGGGTGGGACGCTGGTCAGCTCTTCAGGCACTTCTGAGCCAGCTCCGCCGAACCTGGGAATATAAAAGGGAACAGATTCCCGCCGATAAACAAACAACAAATCAGGGAGCTGGAAATCTCCCCCAGCAACCAGCAGCAACCAATCAGCTGCCCTCTTGACTCCCAGCAGCTGAAATCTTCTAGAATGCAGGTAAGACTATTTCTGAGGTGATTTTACCTGAAATAGAAAAAAGGGCGGGAAAAGAGGTACAGGGAAGAGAAACAAGGCCCCTAAACAACCCCAACTTTAAACCTACCTAAGGTGTCATAGCCCCCATGTCTCCCCCCAAGCTAAACGCTCTGGAGGGGTTAATTCATGGGGGCAAATGACACACTTTAATACTAACTAGGTTGTTAAATAAATAATTGACACTAACAACATAGTGGAAGAAATGGCCGCTGTGCTTTATTAAGGGTCACTTAAAATATTTTACAACCATAAATTAATAAATAAATTAATTTAAAATACCATAATAACCAATACCAGAAGACCAATGATAAATTAACCATATAAGGACCAAGATCCACTCAGCATGAGCTGAGCGACACTACCCCACAAGCCACGCCTAACAAAGGCGAGGCCCCCCACAACACCACAGCCATTTCTCCACTATATTCTGAAGGCCCAAATAAAAAATATCAATCCCTACCTCAGAAAGATGAACGTTATTAGACCTAAAAAGACCAGGCAAAAACCCCTCCAAATCTAAATGCCTATAACTAAACCCACCCACTAAAGGAAGAAATTTATCAAGGGCCCTATTCACTCTTTTACGAATTTTTTTCTAAAAATTTACCATCCTTTCCTGACCAGACTAAACGAGGGTCAATTTCTGAAAAAACTAAATCAGTACTGGGAAGACTATGACGTAATAAGGTCAGATCCCTCTTCATAACCCACAATAGTTCACAGGTTCTTGACCTACCTAAATCATTCCCCCCAAGGTGGATAACTATCAAATGCGGAACAGGCCATTTTTTCATAAGCCTATTAATTTCCACCATTAACCCTTTCCAACACATTCCTCTAACTCCCTGCCAAAGAATAAGAACTTCAGAAGTATTAAACGACAAATTCTCTGAGTATATTCTTTTTTCAGCTCGCTTCTGAGCCCAAAACACAAATGAATGTCACACAATCCAAATCACAAACTGACTCCCTGTAAAAATAAAAAGGCATTCAGACTGGTAGCATTAACTCTGGTCTAACATAAATTTTAAACCGATTAGATTCCCATCTCCCAATTCTTTTAACTACTGAATCATCTAACCCAAACCTAGAAGCCTCCGTCGCAGCACCTATTCTAAAAGAATGCGACGAGAATTTTACAGAGCTAAGCCCCAATTTCCCCAAACATTTCTTCAGAATTGCGCTAAACTGAAATTTAGTGAGAGGGGAGAAATCCTGATGCATTAAAAAAGAGCCACATTTAGAAGGATGAATCTCAACAAAACACCTTATCAATTTAACCGGACAAAAATCAGAACCTAACCAAGAACATAATCTAACTACCTGACCCCTACCATACTGATCAGTTTTGGACCTTCTGATAAAAATCTCCACTTTATTATCAAAAACAACAACATCTGAAAACTCCAAACCCGATAAATTATTACGGCTCGCCGCCACCAACTCACTAATCCTAAAAGCCCCGAAAAAAGCTAACACAAAGGCTGTACGAAAAAGCAATACCTGAAATTGATCCCTACACACGTCACCCAAAACTCTACATAGGTCACCCAATAAAGAGATAGAAATTGGCCTCCTAGGATCCAGCTTGCGAACACTTTTCTTGTAACCCTTTAACGACTGTTTATTCTGAAAAAAGGAAGATAACGGTCTCTCACCTCGCAGTTTCTGAAAAAACGAAACACCTGCCACCCCTCTAGCAATAGACGAAGCCACCAATTTTCTATTAAACAAACTAGTAACAAACAATAAACCATTACTTAAAACATCCCCTTTAATATCCACTGAACATGCATTTATGAAATAACACCAATCCCTCCATGCGGCAGAGTAAGCTGCCCAGGTTTTTGGGGCTAAAGACCTCTCAATAGCTGCAGACATCAATCCCAAATCAACCCCCACAGATGTTGAGGACATGGGCTCCCATCCAGATCCGCCACCGGAGCTAACTCCCGGAATCTCAGGAACTGTGAACGAGACAAAGAATCAGCCAGCACGTTAGAAGACCCTACAATATATTTCGCTTTGATCCATATATTAAACTTCATACAAAAAAGAACTAAATGCCTTAATAACTTTACTACTACATCACATTTAGACGAGAGAGTATTGACCGCAAAGCAAACCCCTTTGTTATCCGTGTGTAATAAGATCCTCCTATCCTTAAACTCATACCCCCAAAGAACAACTGCAACAATAACCGGAAACAGTTCTAATAAAACAATATTCCTAGTGAGACCATTCTCCACCCATGAAACTGGACATTTTTCAGCTGACCATTTTCCGTTCCAGAACGCCCCATAACCACAACTACCGGCTGCATCTGTAAATAACCCTAAAGCGTCTGAACTCAAAAATTCTTCTTGCCAGCAACTAGAACCATTAAGTTCCTGGAGGAACTCCAACCAAACACCCAAATCTTCCTTCAGACATCTAGTCAACCGAATATGGGAATTAGGCGACTTAAGACCCCTAGTCGAAAAATACAACCGACCAGAAAAAACCCTACCTATGGGAATAACCTTACAAGCAAAATTAAGGGAACCAAGAAGATATTGCACTTCTCTCAGCGTACATTTCTTCTTACCCAACAAAGACAACAGCAACATCCGAATTTTGACCAATTTCGCCTCAGACAGGCGGAATTTCATGCGACTAGAGTCGATAACTATCCCCAAAAACTCTAAACAAACACAGGGACCAACAGTTTTCTCCTCTGCTACTGGAATGCCAAAACAAGAACAAATATCTAAAAACCTAACTAACAGATGTGAACAAGCACTAGAATGAGAAGAACCGACAAACAAAAAATCATCTAAATAATGAAGAACACCATTAAAATTTAAATCACACTCAACAACCCACTGAATAAAAGAAGAAAATGCTTCAAAGTAATAACAGGACAACGAAAAACCCATCGGCAGGCATTTATCAAAATAAAAATAACTGTCAAAATGAAAACCTAACGAGTTGAAGCCATCTGGACAAACAGGTAGTAAACGGAACGCAGATTTAATGTCCGCTTTCGCTAACAGGGCATCCTTGCCGAAAGAACTAAAGCTAGTGCACTATCAAACGAGGCATATGACACAGAAGCCTTAGATTTATCCACCATATCGTTCAAAGAACTTTTTTCTGGGAACGACAGGTGATGAATCAGTCTAAAATCCCCAGGCTCCTTCTTTGGCACAACGCCCAAAGGAGAAAGCCTAAAATTAACAAATGGCAGCTCTGAAAAGGGGCCCTCAATCCTCCCCAAGTCCAGCTCTTTCTGAATCTTAATACGGACCACCTCCTTATGCAAATTTACGGATTTTAAGTTCTCAACCCAACAGCAGCCAACACCAGAAAAATGTGGAACTTCAAAACCATACAGAAAACCGTTAAAAATCAAATCAGCTTTCTGACGGTCTGGATAAAGAGCGAGCCAGGGTTGCATTTCTGCCAACTTCACTGGACTCAATGCTTTTTTGCCACTTGTTCCCTAATGTTCGGCTGCTGTTGGCTTGACTGGGAATTCCTTTTAAAGCAACGGGACATAGGATGGGTCCCCCCACAAAAGGAACACTCATGTTTAAAACGGCAACTATTCAACCATTTACATGAAGCCTCGTTATAAGCAAAACATACACCCTTTCTCATAACCGTATGAGACGACACCGGCGGCTTTGCCGGAATCGCTTTTTGCGGCAACATCAAATTTACCCAAAGCCCAATGTCCTTCACACCCCATTTAAGGGATGGATGGACAGCTAACTTTTGGCGGAACGTCTCGTTGTATTGAAACCAAGCCATCCCGCCAAAATTCCTGTAGGCTTCAGTAACAATATCCAAATGCTGGAACAATCCCGAACACAGCTCAGAATGCTTCTCCCCCAAAACCGCAGCATAAACACAAAATGCCTGAAGCCAATTGTTAAATGATCTAGGGGGAAAGCGTTTCTTTTCATCATCTAATTTTTCATCCTTTTTAAAAGCACTATCTTTGGCGGATGGCAATAACGCCATTAATTCAACGTACTCCATCCGCCAAATACGCTCTTTCATATTAACACTAAGATGATATCCTAAAGGAGACACTTCACAGGCTAGAGCCTCCTTTAAACAAGTCTCCTTAACCCCTGCACTTCTCTCCATCACAGGCACAACATTGCCAACATTATTAACACCAGACGGAATAACCACCGTACCTAGACCATTGCTCCAGACATCTGAAGCAGCATTAACCGTTCGCCTGCTAGAGAACTCAGCTAGCAGCTTAACCAGATCATTTAAAACAGAAGACTCAGACACAGGGACAACATTTATGTTCTCACCCACTGGTTGGCCCTCCTGGCGTGGACCAGAGGCTGAAGATGATAGGTGTGGTAGTCTTCCCAGGGGGCCCGGAGACGGCTCAACCAACAAAGGTGGGAGCCTCTCAACAGGCCGCCCCTGTAACTCATTCAGGACGCTTCGCTGATCCACTTCATGCTGCAGCTCCTCACTGGCAGCACCTTGATGACGCTCCCCACTAGTGAGATCACATGCTGTATAGCTTGTAAGACCGCTCTGCCCTCCAGATTAGCTGCTCCTGGAGGACCGACGGCCTCTCTGCAAAGCCACTCCTCTCTGGCTGCTGCTGCGTCGGCGCCCCGCCCCCGGGGGAGGAGTATAAGCGCTCCTTGCTTTTCTAGCTCTTTTGCCAGGTAGCGCTGCTGACTCCTCCTCCCGGAACCGGCTCAGGGATCCTCTAGCTGAGCGCCGCTCCGGCAGGCTTCTAACAGCTGGCACCGGTCCTTCATCTTCCTCCACAGGCGGCAGCAGCTCCAGCGGTGGCGGCGGTAACATCGGGGTTCCCAGCAGAGGTCCAGACGAACTCGGCGGCGGTGACATCGCTTGAGGTGAGCTTGATAGGAGCGGCGCCGGCATATTCAAACAGCTCCTCAGCCACTCTTCTCCGCCGGCGGACCCCGCTCTCTTCATCAGCTGCTGCAAGAGTTCTTCCATGTCCCACGCTGGTCAGCTCTTCAGGCACTTCTGAGCCAGCTCCGCCGAACCTGGGAATATAAAGGGGAACAGATTCCCGTCGATAAACAAACAACAGAGCTGGAAATCTCCCCCAGCAACCAGCAGCAACCAATCAGCTGCCCTCTTGACTCCCAGCAGCTGGAATCTTCTAGAATGCAGGTAAGACTTTTTCTGAGGTGATTTTACCTGAAATAGAAAAAAGGGCGGGAAAAGAGGTACAGGGAAGAGAAACAAGGCCCCTAAACAACCCCAACTTTAAACCTACCTAAGGTGTCATAGCCCCCATGTCTCCCCCCAAGCTAAACGCTCTGGATGGGTTAATTCATTCAGAGACCAAAGAATGGAGATACAGTGGTTTTTCATTTATCAAAAACTTCAAAATACAGAAGTCAGCAAGCAAGGCATTGGCATCTGTCTTCTGGGGCAAAGGTGGAATGTTGTTTGTAGATTATTCGAAAAGGATGTAACCGTCACACAAAGTATTATGTTTCACCTCTTGACAAACTGAACCTGCAACTGGTTTCCAAACAATGAGATAAGCTTTTAAAAGCTCCACAACAATGTCTCTCCTCGCGAGACGGCATTGCACACCAGAAATTGGTTGAACTTCAGTGAAACACCCATTCTACTCACCTTAAGAAACAGCTCTTGAGAGGAAAGTTTTCAAGCTTTGTAGAGGTCACATTAGCTGCGGAAGTTTGCTTTGCAGCACAACCAAAATTATTTTTCCTGGATAGCTTAAGCAAGGGCATAGCTGTAGGGTGTGCATAGGTAAATGTCACTATGGGGCCCTACAAGTCACTATGGGCCACTTTGGATATTTTTATATTGATGGCCAATCCTAAGGATAGCTCATCAATATCAGATCTGCGGGTGGAAGGGTCTGACTTCTGACACCCCACCAATCTTCTGTTTGAAGAAACCGTGATGTTCCAGTGAACACCGCATCCTCGTTCCAGACCTGTGATATCACATTTATCGGTCACATGCCTTAGGCGTAACGTAGTCCCATTCAAGTGAATGGGCCTGAGCTGCGATACCAAACACAGCCGCTATGTAATGAATGGTGCTTTGCTTATTAAGCTGCGAGGAGGCCGGAGCGATCACCAGTGCTCTGCAGTCTCCTCAGACAACTGATTGTCAGGTTTGTTGGGAGTCAGACCACCTTTGATCTGATATTGATGACCTGTCCTGAAGATAGGTCATCAATATCAAAATCCCGAACAACCCTTTTAAAGAAGAGAAGAATCTTAGACATAATGAAAGAGATTTATGAAAAACAGTGAATTGGACATACCGTACGTTATAGCAGTATGTAAAAAATGTCTAGTCTATCCTCAGACAACCTCTTCAAGGAGGTACATTTTGAAAAAGTTTTGTAATACACTATTTCTCCATGAGTATACCTTCCTTACCATTTTAAACCATTCAAATTCACTCTTTAAATCAACAACCCCTTTGGCTCAATCCAGTGTTACTATTAATACTATATGTAAATCCATTCCTTCATTTTCATTCCAGAACTTCAAAGAAAGATCCTTCTCAGTTTCATGTCTGTGATTTCCGAGACACAGACTCCAAGATTTGAGATGAAAAATGGCAGGTTTATTTGTTACCATCTATAATCTATTGTTGAGCCTCCAGAGCAGATTCGAGGCACCTTTCCAAGACAGATGGGAAC
This sequence comes from Bufo bufo, assembly GCF_905171765.1. Taxonomy (NCBI): domain Eukaryota; kingdom Metazoa; phylum Chordata; class Amphibia; order Anura; family Bufonidae; genus Bufo; species Bufo bufo. The sequence goes on along the minus strand of NC_053397.1, from coordinate 203,071,571 downwards.
AATCAATAAGAATACAATGATCGTGGAGAGCGAGGAAAGTGAAAGTAGCATGTTTGATATACCAGACCCTCTCAAATCAAACATTTTAGTCATGGTGTTTGTTGTTTTAGCTGTAGGAGAGGAAGTAAAGTGACAAGTGAATCCAAAATGTGGAGGTACAATGGATAGGAATGATTCGTAAAGGCTTGAGCTGAAGTCCTGTGATTTCCTATAGGAGGACGTGTTTAGGATTCCCAATCTTGAAACAAACAAATCTGTATGAGATACATGTGGTCGACACAAAGGTTTTCCCTTAGTACAGGGTTGTGTTACAAAGTGCCTCCTGGCCTTGTGCAAGTCCTTGATGGAATAAAAAAAGACTTTGGTTTACATCATGGTGTCGGTATGAGCGATTAACTAATTACAGTAGATAATCTACACTATAGTACAGAAAATGTTGCTTTGCTCAAAAAGTACATTTCATTTCAATCAGCATATGAACTTAGGCTACATTCACATTTTGTCCCAAATTTAACATATATGCATGGTGAATATGTTAAACAGGTACCTCAGCAGGATGCCATATAATGTCAAAGATCACTGTAGGATCTCATTGTAAAAAGTTTCTGTTTAACATCTATATTTTTCACTGGACTCTGCAAGATGGAAAAGCATGATAAACTATACATTTTTAGGCTACATTCACACGTCCGTATTTTTCTACATCCCGATTTTCGGTCCGTTTTTTGCGGATCCGTTGTTCCTGAAAATGTTTCCGTATGTCATCCGTTTTTTGCGGATCCGCAAAAAACGGAAACATATAAAAAACTCAAATCCGACAGTATATTCTAACACAGAGGCGTTCCCATGGTGATGGGGACGCTTCTAGTTAGAATATACTGAGAACGGTGTCCATGACTGCCCCCTGCTGCCTGGCAGCACCCGATCTCTTACAGGGGGCTGTGATCTGCACAATTATTGTGCGAATCATAGCCCCCTGTGAGAGATCAGGTGAAGCCAGGCAGGAGGGGGCAGACCCCCCTCCCTCCCCAGTATTAAATGTGCCCAGTGCGGCCTCACCTCTCCCCCCCCCCATCATCGGTGGCCAATGCGGATTCCCAGTATTAATAAATGTGCCCAGTGCGGTCTCACCTCTCCCACCCCCCCCACCCCCATCATTGGTGGCCAGTGCGGATTCCCAGTAATAATAAATGTGCCCAGTGCGGTCTCACCTCACCCCCATCATTGGTGGCAGTGCGGATTCCCAGTATTAATAAATGTGCCCAGTGCGGCCTCACCTCCCCCCCCCCCCCTATCATTGGTGGCAGTGCGGATTCCCAGTATTAATAAATGTGCCCAGTGCGGTCTCACCTCTCCCACCCCCCCCCCATCATTGGTGGCAGCGGAGAGTACCGATCGGAGTCCCAGTTTAAATCGCTGGGGCTCCGATCGGTTACCATGGCAGCAAAGACGCTATTGCAGTCTTGGCTGCCATGGTTACTTAGCAATAAATACAAGCATTATACTTACCTGCGACTGCGAGCTGCGATGTGTGTCCGGCCGGGAGCTCCTCCTACTTGTAAGTGAAAGGTCTGTGCGGCGCATTGCTTTTAGCACAGACCTGTCACTTACAAGTAGGAGGAGCTCCCGGCCGGACACACATCGCAGCTCGCAGTCGCAGGTAAGTATAATGCTTGTATTTATTGCTAAGTAACCATGGCAGCCAAGACTGCAATAGCGTCTTTGCTGCCATGGTAACCGATCGGAGCCCCAGCGATTTAAACTGGGACTCCGATCGGTACTCTCCGCTGCCACCAATGATGGGGGGGGGGGGGAGAGGTGAGGCCGCACTGGGCACATTTATTAATACTGGGAATCCGCACTGCCACCAATGATGGGGGGGGGGAGAGAGGTGAGGCCGCACTGGGCACATTTATTAATACTGGGAATCCGCACTGCCACCGATGATGGGGGGGGGGGGGAGAGGTGAGACCACACTGGGCACATTTATTATTACTGGGAATCCGCACTGGCCACCAATGATGGGGGGGGGGGGGAGAGGTGAGACCGCACTGGGCACATTTAATACTGGGGAGGGAGGGGGGTCTGCCCCCTGCTGCCTGGCAGCACCCGATCTCTTATAGGGGGCTATGATATGCACAATTAACCCCTCAGGCGCAGCACCTGAGGGGTTAATTGTGCAGATCACAGCCCCCTGTAAGAGATCGGGTGCTGCCAGGCAGCAGGGGGCAGTCATGTACACCGTTCTCAGTATATTCTAACTAGAAGCGTCCCCATCACCATGGGAACGCCTCTGTGTTAGGCCTCCTGCACACGACCGTTGTGTGCACCCGTGGCCGTTGTGCCGTTTTCCGCTTTTTTTCGCGGACCCATTGACTTTCAATGGGTCCGTGGAAAAATCGGAAAATGCACCGTTTTGCAGCCGCATCCGTGATCCGTGTTTCCTGGCCGTGAAAAAAATATGTGTCCGTGATCCGTGTCCGTGATCCGTGGCCGTAGGTTAGTTTTTATACAGACGGATCCGAAGATCTGTCTGTATAAAAGCTTTTTCAAAGCTGAGTTTTCACTTCGTGAAAACTCAGAACCGACAGTATATTCTAACACAGAAGCGTTCCCATGGTGATGGGGACGCTTCTAGTTAGAATACACTACAAACTTTGTACAAGACTGCCCCCTGCTGTCTGGCAGCACCCGATCTCTTACAGGGGGCCGTGATCAGCACAATTAACCCCTTCAGGTGCGGCACCTGAAGGGGTTAATTGTGCTGATCACGGCCCCCTGTAAGAGATCAGGGCTGCCAGGCAGCAGGGGGCAGACCCTCCCCCCCCTCCCCAGTTTAAATATCATTGGTGGCCAGTGCGGCCCCCCCCCTCCCTCTATTGTAATTATTCGTTGGTGGCACAGTGTGCGCCCCCCCCCCCCTCCCTCCCTCTATTGTAATAATTCGTTGGTGGCACAGTGTGCGCCCCCCCCCCCTTCCTCCCTCTATTGTAATCGTTGGTGGCACAGTGTGCGCCCCCCATCGGCCCCCCCCTCCCTCTATAGCATTAACAACATTGGTGGCCAGTGTGCGGCCTCCCATCTTCCCCCCCCCCCATCATTGGTGGCAGCGGAGTTCCGATCGGAGTCCCAGTTTAATCGCTGGGGCTCCGATCGGTAACCATGGCAACCAGGACCCTGGTTGCCATGGTTACTTAGCAATAGTACAATAGTAGAAGATTCATACTTACCGGCTGCTGCGATGTTCGTGTCCGGCCGGGAGCTCCACCTACTGGTAAGTGTCATTGCTAAATGAACTGTCACTTACCAGTAGGAGGAGCTCCCGGCCGGAAGCAGACATCGCAGCTCCCAGGTAAGTATGAATCTTTTACTATTGTACTATTGCTAGTAACCCGCTGCCACCAATGATCGGGGTGGGGGGGGGGAGTAGATGGGAGGCCGCACACTGGCCACCAATGTTGTTAATGCTATAGAGGGAGGGGGGGCCAATGGGGGGCGCACACTGTGCCACCAACGATTACAATAGAGGGAGGAAGGGGGGGGGGCGGGGGGGCGCACACTGTGCCACCAACGAATTATTACAATAGAGGGAGAAGGGGGGGGGGGCGCACACTGTGCCACCAAGGAATTATTACAATAGAGGGAGGAAGGGGGGGGGGGCACACTGGCCACCAATGATATTCAAACTGGGGAGGGGGGAGGGGGGGGGGGGGTCTGCCCCCTGCTGCCTGGCAGCCCTGATCTCTTACAGGGGGATATGATAGCACAATTAACCCCTTCAGGTGCGGCACCTGAAGGGTTAATTGTGCTGATCACAGCCCCCTGTAAGAGATCGGATGCTGCTAGGCAGCAGGGGGCAGTCATGTACACAGTTTGTACTATATTCTAACTAGAAGCGTCCCCATCACCATGGGAACGCCTCTGTGTTAGAATATACTGTCGGAAATGAGGTTTCACGATCTTACTCATATCCGACAGTATATTCTAACATAGAGGCGTTCCCATGGTGATGGGGACGCTTCAAGTTAAAATATACCATCGAATTGGAGAAAACTCCGATCCGATGGTATAAAAGGGACTCCAGACTTTACATTGAAAGTCAATGGGGACGGATCCGTTTGAAATGGCACCATATTGTGTCAACGTCAAACGGATCCGTCCCCATTGACTTGCATTGTAATTCAGGACGGATCCGTTTGGCTCCGCACGGCCAGGCGGACACCAAAACGACTTTTTTTTCATGTCCGTGGATCCTCCAAAAATCAAGGAAGACCCACGGACGAAAAAACGGTCACGGATCACGGAAAAACGGGACCCGTTTTTGCGGACCGCAAAAAAATACGTTCGTGTGCAGGAGGCCTAAGAATATACTGTCGGATCTGAGTTTTTCACGAAGTGAAAAATCAGATCTGTAGAAAACATACTGGGAATCTGCACTGCCGCACTGGCCACCAATGAATATAGAGGGAGGGGGGCACATTTAATACTGGGGAGGAAGCCTAATTTCCAGGAACGGAATCCGCATAAAACGGATGACATACGTAATGACATACGAATGTCTTCCGTTTTTTGCGGATCCATTGACTTTGTATTGGTCCAGGATCCGATTTTTCAGGACAAGAATAGGACATGTTTTATATTTAAACGGACATGCGGAACGGAACAACGGAAACGGACAGCACACATTGTGCTGTCCGATTTTTTCCAGGACCCATTGAAAATGAATGGGTCCTGAAAAAACGGAACAGATCAGGAAAGAAAAAACGGACGTGTGAATGGACCCTAATCCTGTTTTCCCTAGTTATGTTACAGCGGGGTCTACCGGCATGTTAAACTCACCCAGCTGTCCAGACCCCCCTCCTGAGAGGCCCGGTTGCCGTTACTCCATACAGGCTGAGGCCTGCTTGCCAGAAGAGCCTCTCCACGTTTTCCTAGAAGTGGGATAGTAACGCTGAGGATGGCGTCATGAGCACTGGCCACATTGGTGGAGTACTCGAAACAGCGCAACACAGCACAAACATCCCGCATGAGGGCCCACTCATTGGTGGTGAAGTGGTGCTGTTACGCAAAGCGACTCACCCGTGCGTGCTGCAGCTGAAACTCCACTATTGACTGCTGCTGCTCGCACAGTCTCCCCAGCATGTGCAAGGTGGAGTTCCACTTTGTGGGTACGTCGCATATGAGGCGGTGAGCGGTAAGGGCAAAGTTATGCTGCAGCCCAGACAGGCGAGCAGCAGCAGGCACTTTCTGCAGCAGCTCTGACATATCGGGGTAATTTTTCAGGAACCTCTGCACCACAAAATTCAGCACAAGCGCCAGGCAAGGGATGTGCGTCAAACCAGAGCTGCTACGAGATTTCGCCCATTATCGCACACCACCAGGCCGGGCTTGAGGCTCAGTGGCACCAACCACTCATTGGTCTTTTATTCCATGCCCGTCCACAGCTCCTGCGCGGTGTGTGGTTTTTCCCTCAAACAGATGAGTTTCAAAACAGCCTGCTGCCGTTTCCCCCTGGCTGTGCTGAAGTTGGTGGTTCAGGTGTTGCGCTGATTGGATGAGGAAGCGGTAGCGGAAGAAGTGGTGTAGGAGGAGGAGGCAACAGAAGGCAACGAGAAACGTCCTGCAATCCTCGGTGGTGGAAGGACATGCGCCAAACTGTTATCTGCCTCAGGCCCAGCCGCCACTGCATTTACCCAGTGTGCAGTTAGGGAGATATAACGTCCCTGCCTTTGCTTACTGGTCCATGTATCGGTGGTTATGTGGACCTTGCCACAAATGGTGTTGCGCAGTGCACACCTGATTTTGTCCGCCACTTGGTTGTGCAGGGATGGCTCGTCTGGAAAAGTTATGGCAGCTGGGAACCACGTACTGTGGGACAGCCACCGCCATAAGGTTTTTAAAAGTCTCTGTCTCCACCAGAGGGAATGACAGCATTTCATTTGAAATGCTGGCATTCAGGGCCAGGGATCGCTGGTGGGTAGGGGGGTACTTCCTCTTTCTCTCCAGTGTTTGGGGGATGGACAGCTGAACGCTTTTATGGGACAGTGTCGAGATGCTTGGTGATGGTGGTGGAGGTGGTGTTGTTGCTGCTACATCCTCTGTTTGCAGGGTGGCAGGTGCCACTGTCACTCCAGAGGGGGAGGAAGAGGCCAAGGCTGCAGCAGAAGAGGGAGCAGGAGGAGCCTGGGATCTTTCGTGGTTTTTGAGGTGTGTACTCCACTGCAGCTCGTGCTTTGCATTACGATGCCTGGTCATGCAGGTTGTGCTCAGGTTTAGAACATTTATGCGTCGCTTCAGGCTATGATTGCACAGCGTGCAAACCACTCGCGTCTTGTCGTCAGCACATTGTTTGAAGAACTGCCACGCCAGGGAACTCCTTGGAGCTGGGTTTGGTGCACTCAGTCCTTGGGACAGCCACTCTGCTTTTGCACCCTGCTCCCTCTTTTGCTGTGGGGCTGGCGCTGTGCGACCAACACCTCTTCCTCCGAACTGCACACGTCACTCGCATGACCTTAATTCCATGTGGGGTCTAAGACCTTATTATCCTCCACATCATCTTCCACCCAATCCTCACCCCTGCCCTCCTTGCCGGTCTGCACACTGCAGAAAGCTGCAGCAGTTGGCATCTGTGTTTCGTCATCAGAGACATATGGCGGTGACCCTCGCATGTCCACATCCTGAAACATAAGCGGTTGGACATTAGTGCACTCAATCTCTTCCATTTCTGGGGCAGGGCCAGGTGTATAGTCGACGGAAACCCTGCCAGCAGAGTCATCAAAAAGCATCAGAGACTGCTGCATGATTTGGGGCTCAGACTGCTTGCCTGATTTGCAAGGGGGTGAGGTGAAAGACAGATGCCCATGGGCTGTAGGTGCCAACTCTGCGCTTTCAGCAGGGGACCGGGTGGGAGACAATGTGAAGGAACTGGAGGCACTGCCAGCCAACCAATCTACTACCGCCACCAACACCACCAGCCCCACGACCAGGGCTACGTCTTCTCATTCTTTGAGGTCACCCACCGAACTAACAGATGGATTAACTAGATTTATTTCCCTGTCATGTATGCAGTGCAGGTGTACCTCAGACAAACAATGGGTATATGTCACCCACCAAACTACCAGGTGGATTAACTAGATTTATTTCCCTGTCACGTATACAGTGCAGGTGTACCAGAGACAAACATTGGGTATGTATCACCCACCAAACAAACAGATGGATTAACTAGATTTATTTCCCTGTCATGTATGCAGTACAGGTGTACCTCAGACAAACAATGGGTATATGTCACCCACCGAACTAACAGATGGATTAACTAGATTTATGACCTGGTCACGTATGCAGTGCAAGTGTACCTTAGAAAAACACTAGGTATATGTCACCCACCGAACTGTCCTATGGGGTGACATATACCCATTGTTTGTCTGAGGTACATCTGCACTGCATACGTGATAGGGAAATAAATCTAGTTAATCCATCTGTTACTTCGGTGGGTGACATATACCCATTGTTTGTCTGAGGTACACCTGCACTGTAAACGTGACAGGGAAATAAATCTAATTAATCCATCTGTTTAGTTCGTTGGGTGACATATACCCAATGTTTGTCTGAAGTAGACCTGCACTGTATATTTATTTATTTATTATTTATTTTACGCACTTATAAAGCTCTACTATATTTCGCAGCGCTTTACAGACATTAACAACAAACTGTCCCCAATGGGGCTCACAATCTAAGGTCCCTATCAGTATGTCTTTAAAGTGTGGGAGGAAAAAGGAGTACCAGGAGGAAACCCATGCAAACACGGGGAGAACATACAAATTCCATGCGGATGTTGTCCTTGGTCAGATTCGAACCTAGGACACCAGCGCTGCAAGGTACCAGTGCTAACCACTGTGCTGCCCAGATGGATTAACTATTATATTTTTGTGCACCCACAAAAAAAAATCGCTAAAGGTCACCCACAGAATTAACAGGCAGATTATTTATAAAATTTCTGTGTCAGGGGTGCCAAGATGGTGCATTGTAGCCACAAAAGATCGCTATAGGTCACCCACAGAATTAACAGTCAGATTATTTAATATATTTCTGTGTCAGGGGTGCAAAGCTGGTGCATTGCACCCACAAAAAAATCACTATAGGTCACCCACAGTATAAATAGCCAGATGAGATTCCTAACGCTTTTCCTCACCTCAGCTGCCTGCTTCCTGTCCCTGCAATACTCAGAGCTGATGGGCTGTGCTACACGTGATCCAGCTTTTATAGAGGCTGGGTAACATGATGCTCGGCCAATCACAGCCATGACATTACTAGGCATGGCTGTGATGGCTTCTAAGTGCCCACAGCCTAAAATCCTGTTAGTTGGCTGCCCTGCAGCCTTTCAACAAGCCTTATTAAATGCCCGAACACCGAACTCGAACCCAAACTGTTCCTGAAAAGTTTGGGTTCTGGTCCGGGTACCCGAACTCGGGTTCGCTCAACACTAGTAAGGGGGGTATTAAAGATTTTGAACTGGGACCAGAAGTTTTGAGTTACATCTCTTATTGAACGTATTGCTGATTGCTTACTTTAAGGTAGCCAAGTTTTGAGGTTTCTTATGATATGAGCCTTTCTCAGTTTATATCCTAGGACTTTGCCGTTCCTTGCTGTGTAACTTCAAGCTGATGTTGTCTGAAGGAAGCCTGGGGAATTTGGATTGTGTTTATGTTATCCTCCCTGCACAAACTCGATTTTCAATATGAGATACACCATGCCAGCCATAGGCACTGCAGCTGTCATCAATACCTCAGTCTGTTCCTTCTTCTGCACTTCGTCAGCCTCAGAGCTTTCTTCTAGAACAACAATCCAGCTTTCATGAAGACCTCCCCCCCCCCAATCCTCTGCCTTTGTTAACGTGAAACGGATTCCTATGCCATTCGGATAATGGGTGTAGGATTCCAGGCTGTAAACCAGTCGATTAACTACCTGTGGTTTTGAATAGAGACTGGAAAAAAAACCTAAGTAAAACAATGGTTTTTCTATTGCTAGGATTCATGCGCTGTGTCATTGTAATTTCCCGAAATTTAACACATATGACATTACAATGATGCTTAATGTAAAAATAACATGTGAAACCACCAGCCTGTTGTGGTTGAGACGGCAATGATGTAGAGAGTATGACTCAACAGCTACAGGACTTTCAGGAACGTAGGCTGCTATTTTATATCAAGTTAAAAATAGTGTCGTACTCCAAGCTCTTTTTGAACCACATTTTTATTTCCAGTGATCCCAAACCAGGGGCAGACATATCATATGTGCAACCCATGCAGTAGAACAGGGACCCAGTAGATATGTGGGTACACTGTCACCACTGCTTTTCACAGAGGCTCCCAATTAAGACATAGATTTATTGAATTGGAAGTCTTTGCATAACCAGGGTTGGGGATCTTGAATCCACAAGAGATCCCACCAGGTCACATAGGCCACATAACAGCCTGCCCTATCATGCCGCTACAGGTCATTGAGGTGCTACCCTCTGGAATAAGCTCCCCCACCTATATCTACTTGGTGGTATACCAATCACTCAATGAGCACTACATAGGGTTGCCAATGGCCCGTAAACTACCATCCTGGCCAGTATTGTCACCATCAACCTGGGGCCAATATTTATTTTTTTACTGCCCTCATTGTAATCCAGAATTTTAAAGCTTCTATATGTCTGTGGAGTCTGAGCATGCTCAGTACATACTTTATGATTCTCCGACTCCTCCTCGAGAGATTTGACATTGGTGGGAAACTGGATGGGTGGAATAGAAGGTGGAATGTATAAAACCACTCCTGTTTTGGTGGAAAGATGCCCAGCATCAAGGCAGCAAGACTTCATTATAAGTGGATAGAGACTTGGTGCTAAAAACAGTAAAAAAAAAAAGAATTGAAGCATCAGTTTAACAAACTTATGCCTTCAAGTGGCTAGTGAATGAAAAGATTTCCCAAAAGTTTACTAATTGTTTTGACTAAAAATGCTAGCTTCCTGTTCTGATAAGGTCCAGTGACTGTGGCTAGATTTTACTAAGAAATCATACTGTTGTTGGCTACCGTGGATGGGAGAATCTTGACCGCATGCAGCCAACCACTCCATTTGGCCGTACCTTTATGTCACGGAACCATGAACCAGACGTACAACAAGGAATAAGTGAAAATAAGAAGGCTTTATTGAAAATAAAGCTGTAAAGCAAAAGTCCAAACGGATGGCGAAACCGAAGCAGAGTCTTTGCGAAGCCCGAGGTCAGGAACCAGAAGGGTAGTCAGACGAAGCCAGGATCAGGAACCAGCAGGGTAGTCAGACGAAGCCAGGATCAGGAACCAGCAGGGTAGTCAGACGAAGCCAGGATCAGGAACCAGCAGGGTAGTCGGACGAAACCAGGATCAGGAACCAGAAGCAGCAGCAGTCTAGAAGCATGTGAACACAGGAGGACCAAGCAAGGAACTGAAGCCACAGACCTCCTATATATATGAGCTGGGCATCCAGCTCCTCCCAGTGGGAAGGAGGAGCCGCAGGGTGGGAGGCTACAAGAAACCCAGAAACCAAGATGGCCGCCAGCACATGTCAAACGAAGGAGAACAGCAAGAAGGTAAGACCATGACAGTACCTCCCCCTCAAGGGCCCCTCCTCCGCGGAGTAAAGAACGGTTTCTGAGGGAAGCGTGCGTGGAAGGCTCGGAGCAAGGCAGGAGCATGGACATCTGCGGAGGGAACCCAGGAACGCTCCTCTGGACCATAACCACGCCAATGGACCAAAAACTGCACCCGACCGCGGACCAGGCGTGAGTCCAGGATATTGCTCACCTCATACTCCTCACGATTACCCACTTGGACCGGACGAGGCCGAGGAACCGAGGAAGTGAAACGATTACACACCAGTGGCTTCAACAGGGAGACATGAAACACGTTGGAGATCCGCATGCCAGGAGGAAGCGCAAGGGCATAGGCTACCGGGTTTACCCTGCGAAGCACTCGGAAGGGACCAACAAAGCGAGGCGCCAGCTTGGGAGTGGGCACTCGAAGGTTGAGGTTGCGGGTGGACAACCATACACGGTCTCCGACCTGGTAGGAAGGAGCAGGCGCTCGTCTGCGATCAGCCTGGAGTCTCTGGCGCTGCGCAGAGACCTTAAGGGACTTCTGGATCAGTACCCAAGAAGCACGTAGGACGGAAAGGTGATCCTCCACAGCCGGAATATCCTGGGGAGAGAATACCTCCGGTAACACGGCAGGTTGGAACCCATAATTGGCCATGAAGGGAGACGTCCCAGAGGAAGAGTTCACCGCCGTGTTCCTGGCAAACTCAGCCCAAGGCAGGAGGTCAACCCAATTGTCTTGGTGATCGGAGACATAGCAACGAAGGAATTGCTCCAAGGCCTGATTGGATCGTTCTGCGGCCCCATTGGACTGAGGGTGGTAGGCCGAGGAGAAGGAGAGATGAATCCCCAACTGGGAGCAAAAGGCGCGCCAGAACCTGGACACAAACTGACTCCCCCGATCCGACACAATCTCCTTGGGCAAACCGTGCAACCGGAAGACCTCCCTGGCAAAAATCGTGGCCAACTCTTGTGCAGAGGGTAACTTCTTGAGAGGAACACAGTGGCACATTTTGGAAAACCGATCCACAATCATGAGAATGACCGTATGGCCTCGGGATGCAGGGAGGTCCACAATGAAATCCATCCCCAGGTGTGACCATGGGCGCTCCCCGGTGGCTATGGGTTGCAGAAGGCCCAACGGAAGGTGCCGAGGGGACTTACTCTGGGCACAAACGGAGCATGCCGCTACATATGCGGCGATGTCGGAACGTAGGGAAGGCCACCAGAACAGACGTGAAACAGCCCAGGACAGCTGATTCTTTCCAGGATGCCCCGTGGTCTTGGAGTTATGGTAGGTTCGCAACAACCGAGTGCGCAACTCCTCAGGCACAAAACATCTGCCGTTGGGTCTCCCAGAGGGAGCACCAGATTGAGCCGCCAAAATCTGCTCACCCAGGGGAGAGGTCAGGCTGGTGCGAATGGCGGCCAAGATCTGATTCGGAGGTATGACCGAAGTCGGAATCGACTCCTCCCTGGACAGCTCGGAGTACTGCCGTGATAAGGCATCCGCCCTGATGTTCTTGGAACCGGGTAGGTAGGAGACCACGTAATTAAAACGTGACAAGAACAGAGCCCATCTGGCCTGACGTGGTGTCAATCTCTTGGCCTCAGAAAGGTAGGTCAGATTCTTGTGGTCCGTCAGGATGAGGACCGGAACCACCGAACCCTCGAGCAAGTGCCTCCATTCTTTAAGGGCCTGCACGATGGCCAATAACTCCCTGTCACCAATCTGATAGTTGCACTCCGCGGAAGACAGTTTCCGGGAGTAAAACCCACAAGGAAGCAGAGGACCCTCTGGTGTTCTACGCTGAGACAGAAGGGCGCCTACTCCCGTCTCAGACGCGTCCACCTCGAGGACAAAGGGCAACCCAGGGTTGGGATGCGACAGAATCGGAGCCGACACAAAGGCGGACTTTAGAGCCTCAAAAGCTCGGATGGCCTCGAGCGGCCAGACCTGGGAATTACTGCCCTTCCTGGTCAGATCCGTGAGAGGCTTGGCTAGCATGGAAAAGTCCCTGATGAACTTCCGATAATAATTGGCGAAGCCCAAAAAGCGCTGCAGGGAACGAAGACCACTGGGCTGGGGCCACTGTAAGACAGCCGAAACTTTCTCAGGATCCATGGAGAACCCCTCAGCGGAAATGATGTAACCTAAGAAGGTTACCTGGGATCGGTGAAATTCGCATTTCTCAAGCTTACCGAACAGCTTGTTCTCTCGTAACCGTTGCAACACTCGTCTGACATCCAGAATGTGGGCCTCCATGGATTCAGAATATACCAAGATGTCATCCAAATAGACCACCACACACTGCTGCAACAGGTCACGGAAAACATCGTTGATGAATTCCTGAAAGACTGCGGGCGCATTGCACAACCCAAAGGGCATAACCAAGGATTCATAATGACCGGTCCTGGTGTTAAACGCGGTCTTCCACTCATCGCCCGCCTTGATCCTTACCAGGTTATATGCCGCCCTCAGGTCGAGTTTGGTAAAGACCGTGGCCCCTTTAAGGCGATCGAACAGCTCGGAAATCAAGGGTATCGGGTAAGCGTTCTTGATCGTGATGCGATTGAGACCCCTGTAATCGATGCAAGGCCTCAACTCACCGCCCTTCTTTTTCACAAAGAAAAATCCAGCCCCTGCCGGGGACGAGGATTTGCAAATGTGTCCGCGTGAAAGCGCCTCCCTCACGTACTCCTCCATGGCCTCATTCTCCGCTACCGACAGTGGATAGACTTTGCCACGAGGAGGAACGGCACCAGATTGTAACTCTATGGCACAATCGTATGGGCGGTGCGGAGGTAGGGCAACCGCGCGCACCTTATCGAATACATCCCGGTACTCCTCATATTCAGGAGGCAACAGAGAGTCCGAGGAAGTACACAGCAACTTGACAGACCCATGGATGCAACTAGCCCCACACTGCGGTGACCACGAGAGGATCTCGGCCGATCTCCAATCGAAAGTCGGATTATGCTTCCGGAGCCAGGGGTACCCCAAGACCACCGAGTAGTGTGGAGACGAAATAACCTGGAGGCAGACCGACTCTCTGTGAACGGCACCAATGGCTATCCCCACTGGAAGGGTCTCATGAGTCACGTGTGGCAGCAGAAGGGGTCTGCCGTCTATCGCCTCAAGAGCCAGTGGGGAACCTCGAGCCTGCAGAGGAATGGAATTGGCGGCAGCGAACACATTATCAATGAACAAACCACCAGCACCAGAGTCCACCAACGCCTGGGTCGTCACCGAGCCCCCGACCCAGGAGAGGATAACAGTGATCAGTGGTTTGTCAACACGGGAAACCGGGGACGAGGAGACTCCACCCAAGATCTGCCCCCGACAGGATCTCCGGTGCGAGCGTTTCCCGGACGGTTCGGACATGCCAACCGAAAATGCCCACCGAGACCACAGTACATGCATCGGCCCTCGCGTCTCCGGAGTACCCTCTCCCCCTCGGACAGGCGAGCAAACCCCATCTGCATGGGTTCACCCCCAGACAAGTCATCCCCAGGAGGCGTGGGAGGAGAGGGAGGCACGGGTGGGACAGCAAACGTAGGCGCCAATCTGTTAGAAAACCTCCGCAGGCTCTCCTTAAAGGAAGGTCTCTCCCTGAGTCTGGTGTCAATCAAAATCAGGAAAGAAATAAGAGACTCGAGCTCCACTGGTAGGTCCTTAGCTGCAACCTCATCCTTCAAGGCATCCGAGAGACCATGAGAGAAAGCAGCGACCAGAGCCTCATTATTCCAGCCCACCTCTGCTGCCAGGGTACGAAACTCAATGGCGTATTCAGCTACGGATCGTGAACCCTGTCTGATGGACATAAGGAGCTTCGCAGCAGAGGCAGCACGAGCCGGCACATCGAATACCTTCCGAAGAGAAGCAACAAAACCGGAAAACTCGGCAACCACCGGATTGTTGTTCTCCCATAAAGGGCTGGCTCGAAATAAATGCCCACCTGGTTAAGGAAACCTCGGCACTGAGTTGGCTCTCCCCCAAAGCGCTGTGGAAGAGGGGCAGAACCGGTCATACCCCGAAACACCGCAGGTGCAACAACAGGTGTCGGGGTAGACTCTGGCGCAACAACCGGAGCGGCAGTAGGAGCGGGCCCAGGAGCGACAACCGACCCATCGGCAACGGGAGCGAAATGAGCCGTGCGTTCAAGCAGGGTTTGCAACGCCACAGCGAACCGACCCAACAGGTGATCCTGCTGATCAAGTCTGGCAACCAGCGTGGGTAGCGAGGATGGCCCTGTACCGTCAGAATTCATGGCTTGGTCCTAATGTCACGGAACCATGAACAAGACGTACAACAAGGAATAAGTGAAAATAAGAAGGCTTTATTGAAAATAAAGCTGTAAAGCAAAAGTCCAAACGGATGGCGAAACCGAAGCAGAGTCTTTGCGAAGCCAGAGGTCAGGAACCAGAAGGGTAGTCAGACGAAGCCAGGATCAGGAACCAGCAGGGTAGTCAGATGAAGCCAGGATCAGGAACCAGCAGGGTAGTCAGACGAAGCCAGGATCAGGAACCAGCAGGGTAGTCGGACGAAACCAGGATCAGGAACCAGAAGCAGCAGCAGTCTAGAAGCATGTGAACACAGGAGGACCAAGCAAGGAACTGAAGCCACAGACCTCCTATATATATGAGCTGGGCATCCAGCTCCTCCCAGTGGGAAGGAGGAGCCGCAGGGTGGGAGGCTACAAGAAACCCAGAAACCAAGATGGCCGCCAGCACATGTCAAACGAAGGAGAACAGCAAGAAGGTAAGACCATGACACTTTACACCTGTTCACACATGATGCCTTTGCAGTTTGCATCATTTTGTACTGTAATTTATTTTCAAAATGACTTCCTTAAAAAGATATCTAGCAAAACTCAAGATAGGAACAAAACATTGGGGTCAAGTTAAGCCATGTCCTAAGCCATACCCTCTTTACAGCCATGGATACCGGAAAAAGTGGCAATCCTACAGAGAATAGTCCTAGGCCAAGCCCTAACAAAACAATGACAGTTCCAGTCCAAGTCCACACAATGCCAATTTATAGCAGCAGAAAATTGCAAAGTTACAAATAACATTTTCACACAACTTGCTTCCAGACTCTCAGTTGGAGAAGTACTGTTTAAGAGAAATTTTTTTGAGCCTACACACTAAGGGTCTCCACAAGTTATCCATCTTTCCCCAGGACAGAAGCGCAACGCCCGCGCCCTGGGGGTGCTATGGGAGTGTAATGGTGATGATGTGCTGAGTGAGGGTAGTAGTACTCAAAGTTCAGTTGTCCCCTGGGCCGCCCTGCAGTGGAGGGGAATACAGCACCTAATCCTCCAGGGCACTCTCTATTGCAGGGAACGCCGGCCAGATGGAAGATGAGGTGCCCTTAATGGTATAGGTGTTTAACCCCTTAAGGACCGGGCCATTTTTCACCTTAAGGATCAGCCCATTTTTTGCAAATCTGACATATGTCACTTTATGTGGTGATACCTTTAAAATGCTTTTACTTATCCAGGCTATTCTGAGATTGTTTTCTCTTCACATATTGTACTTAATGACAGTGGTTAAATTGAGTAAAAAAAAAAATATTTCAAATGTCAATTTCTCTACTTTTATAATAGATAGCAATACCTCCAAAAATAGTTATTACTTTACATTCCCCATATGTCTACTTCGTGTTTGGGTCATTTTGTGAATGCCATTTTATTTTTTGGGGAGGTTACAAGGCTTAGAAGTTTAGAAGCAAATCTTCAGGACCAGTTCAGATCTGAAGTCACTTTGTGAGGCTTACATAATAGAAACCACCCAAAAATGATCCCATTTTACAAACTACACCCTCAAGGTATTCAAAACTGATTTTACAAACTTTGTTAACCCTTTAGGTGTTCCACAAGAATTAATGGAAAATAGAGATAAAATTAAAAAATTTCACTTTTTTGGAAGATTATCCATTTGAATCCACAAAGCAAGGGTTAACAGCCAAACAAAACTCAATATTTATGGCCCTGATTCTGTAGTTTACAGAAACATCCCATATGTGGTCATAAACTGCTGTACGGGCACACAGCAGGGCGCAGAAGGAAAGGAACGCCATACGGTTTTTGAAAGGCGGATTTTGCTGCACAGTTTTTTTGACACCATGTCCCATTTGAAGCCCCCCTGATGCACCCCTAGAGTAGAAACTCCAAAAAAGTGACCCATTTTGGAAACTACGGGATAAGGTGGCAGTGTTGTTGGTACTATTTTAGGGTACATATGATTTTTGGTTGCTCTATATTACACTTTTTGTTAGGCAAGGTAACAAGAAATAGCTGTTTTGGCACCGCTTATCTGAAAGCCGTAGTTTTATTTATTTTTTGGGCGACTGTCTTGAGTAGGGGCTCATTTTTTACGGGAAGAGATGACGGTTTGATTGGTACTATTTTGTGGTGCGTATGACTTTTTGATCGCTTGCTATTACACTTTTTGTGATGTAAGGTGACGAAAAATTGCTTTTTTACACAGTTTTTATTTTTTTTACAGTATTCACCTGAGGGGTTAGGTCATGTGATAGTTTTATAGATCAGGTTATTACGGACGCGGCGATACCTAATATGTCTGCTTTTTTTTATTTATGTAAGTTTTACAAATTGTTTCATTTTTGAAACAAAAAAAAACATGTTTTAGTGTCTCCATAGTCTGAGAGTTTTTTCAGTTTTTGGGTGATTATCTTAGGTAGGGTATGATTTTTGCGGGATGAGATGACGGTTTGATTGGCACTATTTTAGGGTGCGTATTACTTTTTGATCACTTGCTATTACACTTTTTGTGATGTTAGGTGACAAAAAATTACTTTTTTTACACCGTTGTTATTAAAAAAAAATTTACTTACGTTTTACACAATAACAGCATTTTTAAAACAAAAAAAAATGATGTTTTAGTGTCTCCATATTCTGAGCCATAGATTAAATTTTTTTGGGCGATTGTTTAGGTAGGGGCTCATTTTTTGCAGGATGAGGTGACAGTTAGATTGGTACTATTTTTGGTGGCATCCGCCTTTTTGATCACTTGGTGTTGCACTTTTTGTGATGTAAGGTGACAAAAATGTCATTTTTTTACATCGTTTTTATATTATTTGTTTATGGTATTTATCGGACAGGGTGGATCATGTGATATATTTATAGAGCCGGTCATTATGGACGCGACGATACCTAATATGTGTGTTTTTTTTTCCGTTTTTTATTATGAAATAAGTGGAAAGGGGCGTTTCTTTTTTATTTTTTTACTTTATTAATTTTATTACTTTATTAATTTTATTAAAAACCCTTTTTTTTTTTACTTTTTTTTACTTTACTTTATTTCTGATGTTCACTTTTGAGGGCCTGATCCTCTCTGCAATGCATTACAATACATCTACACTCACCTAAAGAATTATTAGGAACACCATACTAATACGGTGTTGGACCCCCTTTTGCCTTCAGAACTGCCTTAATTCTACGTGGCATTGATTCAACAAGGTGCTGATAGCATTCTTTAGAAATGTTGGCCCATATTGATAGGATAGCATCTTGCAGTTGATGGAGATTTGAGGGATGCACATCCAGGGCACGAAGCTCCCGTTCCACCACATCCCAAAGATGCTCTATCATCAGAGGATGGATACATGTTCTCATTCTGTTTGCGCCAAATTCGGACTCTACCATTTGAATGTCTCAACAGAAATCGAGACTCATCAGACCAGGCAACATTTTTCCAGTCTTCAACAGTCCAATTTTGGTGAGCTCGTGCAAATTGTAGCCTCTTTTTCCTATTTGTAGTGGAGATGAGTGGTACCCGGTGGGGTCTTCTGCTGTTGTAGCCCATCCGCCTCAAGGTTGTGCATGTTGTGGCTTCACAAATGCTTTGCTTCATACCTCGGTTGTAACGAGTGGTTATTTCAGTCAACGTTGCTCTTCTATCAGCTTGAATCAGTCGGCCCATTCTCCTCTGACCTCTAGCATCCACAAGGCATTTTTGCCCACAGGACTGCCGCATACTGGATGTTTTTCCCTTTTCACACCATTCTTTGTAAACCCTAGAAATGGTTGTGCGTGAAAATCCCAGTAACTGAGCAGATTGTGAAATACTCAGACCGGCCCGTCTGGCACCAACAACCATGCCACACTCAAAATTGCTTAAATCACCTTTCTTTCCCATTCTGACATTCAGTTTGGAGTTCAGGAGATTGTCTTGACCAGGACCACACCCCTAAATGCATTGAAGCAACTGCCATATGATTGGTTGACTAGATAATTGCATTAATGAGAAATAGAACAGGTGTTCCTAATAATTCTTTAGGTGAGCGTATATTGTAATGCATTGCCTGTTAGTGTATGACACTAAGTCATACACTAACAGGTTGCCTAGGAGACCTAGCCTGAGGCTGGATCTCCTCGGCCCCCGGAGAAGGCAGGTCCCGATGCTATGCAAGGCATTGGGCAGCCTCTGCACGGCATTGGGCTGCCTTCTGAGACATCGCGTCCCCGCCACAGCAGCGCGGGGACTCGATGGGCTCACTCAAACACAAACCACTTCTATGTCACGGTCAGCGGCATAAAAGGGGTTAATCCACAGCGATCGCTGATATGGGGGGGTCACAGGACCCCCCTCGGCATTGTCCCACGGTGCCTGCTGATTGATTTCAGCAGGCACCCAGTTCCGATCACCGCCCCCCGCGCGGTGGTGATCGGAAATACACAGGGCGTACCTGTACGCCCTGTGTCCTTAAGTACCGTGACATCAGGGCGTACAGGTACGCCCTATGTCATTAAGAGGTTAAGGTGCTTTTGCGGCTGGGCCCCTGTGTTCGTGACACCAGCACCATAAGGTGCAAATGGTGGTGGAAGAGATGAGGAGGGTCAGTTGTAATAAAACAGTTGAATGTTTACTTAAATCAAATGTCTCAAGACTGTTGGTACAGTTCATCAGTACAGTGCACTTGTATGGCATAAAGGAGGATTCAGAAATGAGTTTAGCTGTAATCCTTACAACAGGTCTGACAATTGTCAGTTGAGGAGTTTTCCTAATCCTCTTATTTTACAGGCAAGACAAAAGTTATTTTCTTAGATAGTTCTACTTTAAGTCCAATCTGTAGCACTCAGGTACTGAATATAATGGTTTCCTTACTTTATATTGAGTAATCCAATAAGGGCGTTCTCCCTCGTGGCAGGCAAACTCTCTGCTACATTATTTTATGCAGGATGCTCTCCTGAAATATTCAGGTTCACTATGTCCCGGAAGGCATTTAGTGAAAAAGGATAATTATGGCCATTAATCATCCGATTGTGTCCGGGTACCTTTAAGCTCCTTCTGGTCCCTGGTGCTAGACTCAGCTCTAATCTTCGCTAGACTTTCTCTATATTCGTACATAGACTCACTTGTCTGTACTGGGCTGCTATGACTACTTGGTCTGTCCGCTCCAGGCTTGATCAGGGCCCAGAGGAAAGAAAGGCAGCTACATCTTGAACTGAGCCTGCTCTGCTCCTCCATACACTTCCTTCTCCTCCCTCTGACTCTCACACACTGACTAACTGCTTTATTTCTGTTCTGTCTAAGTAATGACAGCTCCACCTATGGGTGAATAGATGTAATGACAATGCCAGCCTGAATTTAGGAATAACAATACATTAAATACAAATACAGAAATTGAAGGGGACCACTTATACACACATAAGTTGGACACTGCAGAAGTACTCTCCATTCATTCATGAAAGGCCAAAAGTCTGTTTTCAACCTTTGCAAACAGATGCCTTATCTGCCTCAACTCTGCCATTGGCTGCTATTGTCTCTAGAGAGTCTAGTGGGGGTAGGATCAGGCCTGCTATGACCACAGCTCTGGAAGTAAGTCCCTCTGACTGTACACACAGTCAGAGCCACGCATGGCATAAAAAAAGTTGCAAAATATTGCACACTCCATATTTTCACCATAATTCGCAATGTTCACTTCTCTCAGAACTTTTTAAAAATGGCAAGAAAAGAGGGTGAGGTTTAGTGGGCCAAGCATGGTCTCTTATGGCATAAATGATAGTTCAAATCTACACCAGCTCTATAGTGTGTAAATGTGAACTTTTATTGCACAGACTGCCTGGGAATGCTTCAAATCTATTGATGGATGTTAGGCTGGCGGCCTGCATCCGCCGTTGTCCTGCTTTCCTAGGCAGGCACAGTCATCACTCTAACCACCCTCTGTGTATTGGGAGTAGCTTCCTTACAGCACAAGCTAAAGTTAATCCTTCCCTCTTGCTCCCTGTTCAGCTGCTAAGATGCTGATCAGCCTTTCTATTTAGCTAGGCTATAGTTCCACCTCTTTGCCTGAGCTTTGAGGTTTTCTAGTGTCTAGTAACTAGCAAAGGTGCGATCTCTTGTTTGACTACCCGTGTACCATACTTTCCTGGACTACCAATTCTGCTCCTTGCCTCCTCCCCCAACCTTGGAATTACTATCTGGAATACACACATACTCAGCATGCCCTGACCTTGGCCTGTGTCCAGACTACACCTTTTTCCTGATCCCTTGGTGCTTTGCATCATGTCTCTGACCCCTGTGGGTGAGCTGCCAAATACATCAAGACTACTTCAGGAGGTAGCAACCTTGTTCCTTGGTTCCCTGCAGTGAAATCTACATCCCTGTAGAGGGGTTAAAGAGTGAATTCCAGGGGACCGCCAGTTCAATGCATTTAGGTTTAGCCCTAAGTCAAATTAGGTCTGCGCCAACGGTCTTTATACTAAGACTGTTGTTTGTAATGCCAGCCTTCCTGTATCTGCCCCCTTGTTATGCTAGCAACATGAGCACTGCAAGTGGACAGTGGTGGTTTCACCGAGCAGAACATTGAACAAAGTAAAGATGAAAACATACAACTACAAGGGGGAGAAAAAGAATAGTCACACACAATAAATTTATTAAGGGTTACTCCTTTAGGCTGAGTTCACATCACCATTTAGCTTTCCATTATTCTGATCCGTCAAGAGAAGAAAGAGATGAAAATAAACAGGATCCTGTAAAAAAAAACTGATCCTGTTGCATCAGTTGTCAATAGTTTCCATCTGAAATCCGTTTTTTTAGATGGAAAAAGTCATGCATGCAGTGATTTTTTTCCATCTAAAAAATGGATCTCAGACGGAAATGGCTCAAACGGATGACAACTGATGCAACAGGAACCGTTTTTTACAGGATTCTGTTGTTGTTGTTGTTTTTTTTTCTCCTGACGAATAAGATCAGAAGGTAGAGTTGAGCGGACACCTGGATGTTCGGGTTCGGCAGGTTCAGCCGAACTTGAAAAAAAAGTTCGGGTTTGGGACCCGAACTTGACCCCGAACCCGAACCCCATTGAAGTCAATGGGGACCCGAACTTTTGGGCACTAAAATGGCTCTAAAATAGTCCTCGAAAGGGCTAGAGGGCTGCAAAAGGCATCAAAATGTGCTTAAGAGCATGACAACTGTTCTACAAACAAATGTGGATAGGGAAATGACTTAAAATAACATAAAATACAGAAAAATTAAAAATAACAATCTGGATCTAGGAGTAGGAGGTTGAGGAGGCGGTGGATGGGTGGATGTGGCGGTGTAGGTTGACGTGGCGGTGTAGGTGGAAGCGGCGGTGAAGGAGGAATAGGTAGCCAACACTGATTTGTGTTATTTTTTATTTTTAAATTGGGGTATCCCCCAAAATATTGGGACATATAACAAAATAAAATTAAGAATAAGTGCACTTGAGTACAAGAATGGATGGTTGAGGCTGGTATAAATGTCTATTCTGCACAAGGCACGGACAAGTCCTGTGTGATCCATGCCTGGTTCATTTTAATAAACGTAAGCTTGTCCACATTGGCTGCGGCCTGTGATAATGCTCTCTGCCGTGCTAAACACTCGTTCACACTATACACTGGCTGCAGGGCAGGTCAGCACCTCCAAGGCTGACAAAGCTTTTCCACATTTTGGCCATGCTAACCCTGCCTTCTCAGGTGCTGGTGGTGCCCCAGCTGCGTTGGCGACCTCTTCCTCCTCCTCTGCCTTCACCTTGTGCTTCCACTGTGCCCCCGCTGTCAGGTGGGAATGCTATCATCAGCGTGCGCTTGTAGTCGCGCATCTTCCGATCAGTAACAGATGTTTTCACTAAATTTAGTTCCCTGTCAGCAATGCAGAGCAGGGGTTCATTAACGGCAAAATATGAAAACTTACAATAACTTGGCTTGACCCTTGGGGATCTCGGACACCTCCACACTTTGGCTGGGGCTCGGCGGAGTTGATGTGTTTTATCCTAATGAGAAAATTTTCATAATAAGTATTTGGAGAAGAGGCAGAGGGATAGCAGAGCAGGGAGAGGCTGGTGCTGCTACTAGGGGGCTCACACCATGGAAGAGTAATAAAGCCCACCATAATGCCCCCTCCCCAGTAGTAATAATTTTCCTTATAATAGACAGTGCAAAAAATACCCCCTTGTAATGTCCCCAGTTGAGCTAATGTCCCCATAGTGCCCCCTATAATGTGCCAGTAGCCAATAGGCCCCCCTATAATGTGCCAGTAGCCAATAGGCCCCTCCTATAATCTGCCAGTAGCCATAGGCCCCCTATAATGTGCCAGTAGCCATAGGCCCCCCTATAATGTGTCAGTAGCCAATAGGCCCCCCTATAATGTGCCAGTAGCCAATATGCCCCCCTATAATGTGCTAGTAGCCAATAAGACCCCCTATAATGTGCCAGTAGCCAATAGGCCCCCCTATAATGTGCCAGTAGCCAAAAGGCCCCCCTATAATGTGCCAGTAGCCAATAGGCCCCCCTATAATGTGCCAGTAGCTATAGGCCCCCCTATAATCTACCAGTAGCCATAGGCCCCCCTATAATGTGCCAGTAGCCATAGGCCCCCCTATAATGTGCCAGTAGCCATAGGCCCCCCTATAATGTGCCAGTAGCCATAGGCCCCCCTATAATGTGCCAGTAGCCATTAGGCCCCCCATATAATGTGCCAGTAGCCAGATAGGGCCCCCCTATAATGTGCCAGTAGCCATAGGCCCCCCACTATAATGTGCCAGTAGCCAGATAGGGCCCCCCTATAATGTGCCAGTAGCCAGATAGGGTTCCCCTATAATGTGCCAGTAGGCATAGGCCCCCCTATAATGTGCCAGTAGCCATAGGCCCCCCTATAATGTGCCAGTAGCCATAGGCCCCCCTATAATGTGCCAGTAGCCATAGGCCCCCCTATAATGTGCCAGTAGCCATTAGGCCCCCCATATAATGTGCCAGTAGCCAGATAGGGCCCCCCTATAATGTGCCAGTAGCCATAGGCCCCCCACTATAATGTGCCAGTAGCCAGATAGGGCCCCCCTATAATGTGCCAGTAGCCAGATAGGGTTCCCCTATAATGTGCCAGTAGGCATAGGCCCCCCTATAATGTGCCAGTAGCCAATAGGCCCCCCTATAATGTGCCAGTAGCCAAAAGGCCCCCCTATAATGTGCCAGTAGCCAATAGGCCCCCCTATAATGTGCCAGTAGCTATAGGCCCCCCTATAATGTGCCAGTAGCCATAGGCCCCCCTATAATGTGCCAGTAGCCATAGGCCCCCCTATAATGTGCCAGTAGCCATAGGCCCCCCTATAATGTGCCAGTAGCCATAGGCCCCCCTATAATGTGCCAGTAGCCATAGGCCCCCCTATAATGTGCCAGTAGCCATTAGGCCCCCCATATAATGTGCCAGTAGCCAGATAGGGCCCCCCTATAATGTGCCAGTAGCCATAGGCCCCCCACTATAATGTGCCAGTAGCCAGATAGGGCCCCCCTATAATGTGCCAGTAGCCAGATAGGGTTCCCCTATAATGTGCCAGTAGGCATAGGCCCCCCTATAATGTGCCAGTAGCCAATAGGCCCCCCCCATAATGTGCCAGTAGCCAATAGGCCCCCAATAATGTGCCAGTAGCCATAGGTCCCCCCTATAATGTGCCAGTAGCCATAGACCCCCCTATAATGTGCCAGTAGCCATAGGCCCCCCTATAATGTGCCAGTAGCCATAGGCCCCCCTATAATGTGCCAGTAGCCATAGGCCCCCCCATAATGTGCCAGTAGCCATAGCCCCCCTATAATGTGCCAGTAGCCATAGGCCCCCCTATAATGTGCCAGTAGCCATAGGCACCCCTATAATGTGCCAGTAGCCATAGGCCCCCCCATAATGTGCCAGTAGCCATAGGCCCCCTATAATGAGCCAGTAGCCAATAGGCCCCCCTATAATGTGCCAGTAGCCAATAGGCCCCCCTATAATGTGCCAGTAGCCATAGGCCCCCCTATAATGTGCCAGTAGCCATAGGCCCCCCTATAATGTGCCAGTAGCCATAGGCCCCCCATATAATGTGCCAGTAGCCAGATAGGGCCCCCCTATAATGTGCCAGTAGCCATAGGCCCCCCACTATAATGTGCCAGTAGCCAGATAGGGCCCCCCTATAATGTGCCAGTAGCCAGATAGGGTTCCCCTATAATGTGCCAGTAGGCATAGGCCCCCCTATAATGTGCCAGTAGCCAATAGGCCCCCCTATAATGTGCCAGTAGCCATAGGCCCCCCTATAATCTGTCAGTAGCCATAGGCCCCCCTACAATGTGCCAGTAGCCATAGGCCCCCCTATAATGTGCCAGTAGCCAATAGGCCCCCCTATAATGTGCCAGTAGCCAATAGACCCCCCTATAATGTGCCAGTAGCCAATAGGCCCCCCTATAATGTGCCAGTAGCCATTAGGCCCCCTATAATGTGCCAGTAGCCAATATGCCCCCTATAATGTGCCAAATAGCCAATAGGCCCCCCTATAATGTGGCAGTAGCCAGATAGGCCCCCCTATTATGTGCCAGTAGCCAGATAGGGCCCCCCTATAATGTGCCAGTAGCCAGATAGGCCCCCCCCTATAATGTGCCAGTAGCCAGATAGGGTCCCCCTATAATGTGCCAGTAGCCAGATAGGGCCCCCTATCAGTGACAGAAATGACAAAAAAAAAAAATAATAGAGTCAGTCAGACTTATACTTACCTCCTCGAGCACCTTCACTGAATCACTCCCGTCCCGCCTCCAGCGCTGCTGATGTCTTTACGGCAGAGCAGCGGCTCAGTCAGGCGCCGCCTGCGCCGGTCCGACGGCCTCTCTGATAGGCTGCCGGCAGCACGCCTCCCTGTCTCCCTCCGCAGTCCGCAGCCGCAGGTAAGTAGTATTAGTAACAGCGGCGGCGGCGGAGGCAGTGCCCTTAGTGACAGTCTGATTCCGGGCCCGTCCGGCCGGGACAGTAAGGCAACAGAGAGGCCTGGGGGGGAAATTGCCCCCCTGCCCCCCGGCCCAGTCCGCCCCTGATTGATATTGACAAACTAAAGTAAAAAAAGTTCGTTTTCAGCAGTAGTTGGCTCAGGGCAGGCTTAAAAAAGTTGTGCACTGCACCCACAAAACACATTTGCTATAGATCGCTGAGTAAAAAAAGCAGTTCTTGATAACATTCCTCCCTGATCTCTCCCTCACAGCAGCTGCATCCTATCCCTACACTAATCCGAGCAGAGTGACGGGCAGCGCTACGTTACTCCAGCTTAAATAGAGGCTGGGTCACATGCTGCAGTTGGCCAATCACAGCCATGCCAATAGTAGGCATGGCTGTGATGGCCTTTTGGGGCAAATAGTATGACGCTTGTTGATTGGCTGCTGTGCAGCCTTTCAAAAAGCGCCAAGAAAGCGCCGAACACCAAACCCGAACCCAAACTTTTACGTAAATGTTCGGGTCCGGGTGCCGAAACACCTAAAGTTCGGGTTCGCTCAACTCTAAACATGTCCTATACTTGTCCGTAAAATGTGGATGAACCCATGAAAGTCAGAGCACTGCCTGAGGCCACCGCCTCACTTTGCCAGTCCGCCCCTGCATATATGACATCTCCTCTTTTTTTTTATTCACTCCTGGTTCTGGCTTCCAAAATTGTATGCAGAAGCCTGAGTGTGGCCATACCATATAATAAATTGCGCTGGGGCGGTGATGTTACAGATTTGGCATTAGGACACAAAAGGGGAGCAAGAAGAGAGAGATAAAATAAATATTATGTTTTTTATGTATATATATTTTATAACTTTAAGGTTTCTTAACAGTTTATTTATGAAATTTCGCCCCTTTGCAATTTGCTTCATGAACTGTTTATTCTCCCTAATACTGAAAAATATATAGTAAAGAACATTAAAAAAGAAAAATGTTCTTCATGTAACACAAAGCCACGACCTTTTGTGTGAGCGATAGACAAAAAATATATGAAGTATTTTAAAATGTTAATACTTTCGAACCAAGTATTATGAGTCAGAAAAGCAACAATTCACCCGAGCCTAAGTAATTCTGTAAAATCCCTGTTATTATAAGTATTAAACTGAGAGCTGGATGCAGAGGAGTCTATTTGGCATGGTATAAAAGTCAAGGATGTTCATCATTGCCAGTAATGTAGTCAGTGATTCTTTGGGCAAAAGGATCCTCATTCCACATAATCTCCAGGAATGCAAACAGTACGTTTTAGGCTCCGAAAGGTGCCACAAAATATTTACTCATCAGTAAAATAAGAAACTGGCGACCACAAAGTAAAATAAAACTTATAAAAATATGCCAGATTACACTAAAGAAGAAGTTTGTGTGAAGGGTTCTTCAACTGTATTAAAGAGGTATTTGTCTAGGGTGTTTATGTAGATGGGAAGTTCAGCCATAAGGATGCAACCACACAAGTCACAATAAAAAAAAATAAAAAAAATCATTCTCCATCTAAAAACAGACTTACTCAACATCCGTACCTGTGTGAAAGGTATGAGCAAGCGATTGTCGTGAGGGAAACATTTCCTCCCTGCAATCGCTTGCTAGTTAGCGGTGGAGACTGCTGCTATTACATGCACTGATCTCCTCTGCAGCATGGGGAGGAGCGATTGTTATGCCATTACTCATTCTCATGCCGTCTAGTGGTTTCCCGGCAGCAGATCGCATTAGACAGCAAGATCTGCGGCCGGCAAACAATTGCCTGATGAACGATAACTGCTAATGAGCATTCATCCGAATGCTCATTAGAGAGCATCTGCCAAAAAATCAACAGCCTTACCACAGTACCAAACCCTTTTCTTTTGCTCTCTTTCCAAGTATGACATGCAAGTCCCAAGCTCCTGTGAATCCTATGGTGGTCCTGGTTTAGTGGAATGCATGATCAGGGCATTGCATCCATAAAACCTAGAATGAAATTATATAGCATTCGCATGATATTGGCCTAAGGATTATTTGGCATTGTGCTGAATGACAAGAACAGGGAATGACGTAATCAAGAGCAGCACTGCAGTAACAAGGCACTCCTCCCACAGCACAGTCAATGGAGCTGTGTGTGGTTCTGGAGCCTGGACTCGGACAACAGCAGATGTGATGTTGATGACCTATTGTAAAAGCGGGCTATCAATAATTAAATCTCAGGGAATCTGCTAATGTAATGCTACTGTAATGTCTACAGAGCTGTTTTAGGGCTTGTTTTTTTTTTGTGGTGCAAGTTGTAGTTTTTATTAGCGCAATTTTAAGGTGCATGCAACTTTTTGATCACTTTTTTTTATCACTAGCTTGGACATTCTCAGATGTGGTGATTCCAAATATGTTTATTTTTTTATTGTCTATTTCTAAAATTGAGGAATGAGGGTGACTTCTGTCAACACTTTGATTGAAGGGGTATGCCATTCATATGGTAGATGCAGAAGATATATCAGTTGGGATGATAGATGCAGGGGAGGATGTAGATGCAGTGGCTGATAGATGCAGTGGATGATGTTGCTATGGTAACATAGTAA
The DNA here is from genome assembly GCF_905171765.1 of Bufo bufo. Classification (NCBI taxonomy): domain Eukaryota; kingdom Metazoa; phylum Chordata; class Amphibia; order Anura; family Bufonidae; genus Bufo; species Bufo bufo. The sequence goes on along the minus strand of NC_053397.1, from coordinate 203,043,163 downwards.
CATAGTACATAAGGCCGAAAAAAGACATCTGTCCATCCAGTTCGGCCTGTTATCCTGCAAGTTGATCCAGAGGAAGGCAAAAAAAAAACTGTGAGGTAGAAGCCAATTTTCCCCACTTTAGGGGAATAAAAAATTCATTCCCGACTCCAATCAGACAATCAGAATAACTCCCTGGATCAACGACCCCTCTCTAGTAGCTATAGCCTGTAATATTATTACACTCCAGAAATACATCCAGGCCCCTCCTGAATTCCTTTATTGTACTCACCATCACCACCTCCTCAGGCAGAGAGCTCCATAGTCTCACTGCTCTTACCGTAAAGAATCCTCTTCTATGTTTGTGTACAAACCTTCTTTCCTCCAGACACAGATGATGTCCCCTCGTCACAGTCACAGTCCTGGGGATAAATAGATGATGGGAGAGATCTCTGTACTGACCCCTGATATATTTATACATAGTTATTAGATCTCCCCTCAGTCGTCTTTTTTCTAAAGTGAATAACCCTAATGTTGATAATCTTTCTGGGTACTGTAGTTGCCCCATTCCAGTTATTACTTTAGTTGCCCTCCTCTGGACCCTCTCCAGCTCTGCTATGTCTGCCTTGTTCACTGGAGCCCAGAACTGTACACAGTACTCCATGTGTGGTCTGACTAGTGATTTGTAAAGTGGTAGGACTATTTTCTTATCACGGGCATCTATGCCCTTTTGATGCAACCCATTATCTTATTGGCCTTGGCAGCAGCTGCCTGACACTGGTTTTTGCAGCTTAGTTTGCTGTTTATTAAAATTCCTAGATCCTTTTCCATGTCAGTGTTACTGAGTGTTTTATCATTTAGTATGTACGGGTGACTTGCATTATTCCTTCCCATGTGCATAACCTTACATTTGTCAGTGTTAAACCTCATCTGCCACTTCTCTGCCCAAGCCTCCAATCTATCCAGATCCATCTGTAGCAGTATACTGTCCTCTGTAGTATATATATACAGTATACTGTCCTCTGTAGTATATATATACAGTATACTGTCCTCTGTAGTATATACACAGTATACTGTCCTCTGTAGTATATATATATACAGTATACTGTCCTCTTCAGTGTTAATTACTTTACACAGTTTAGTGTCATCTGCGAAAACTGATACTTTACTATGCAAGCCTTCTACAAGATCATTAATAAATATATTGAAGAGAATAGGGCCCAATACTGACCGCTGAGGTACCCCACTAGTGACAGTGACCCAATCTGAGTGTGTACCATTAATAACCACCCTCTGTTTTCTATCACTCAGCCAGTTACTTACCCACTTACAGATGTTTTCTCCCAGTCCGAGCATTCTCATTTTATATACTAACCTTTCATGCGGTACAGTGTCAAATGCTTTGGAGAAGTCCAGATATACGACATCCATTGATTCGCCGCTGTCAAGTCTAGAACTTACCTCCTCATAGAAACTGATTAAATTAGTTTGGCATGACCGATCCCTCACGAAGTCATGCTGATATGGCATTATATGCTTATTTCTGTTAAGATGCTCTAAGATAGCATCTCTTAGAAAACCTTTAAACCGTTTACCCACAACAGATGTTAAACTTACCGGCCTATAGTTTCCAGGGTCTGTTTTTGGACCCTTTTTGAATATTGGCACCACATTTGCCATGCGCCAATCCTATGGAACACTCCCTGTCAGTATAGAGTCCGCAAATATCAGAAATAAGGGTCTGGCTATGACATTACTTAATTCCCTTAGGATACGGGGGTGTATGCCATCCGGCCCAGGCGATTTGTCTATTTTAATCTTTTTTGGTCGCTGATGTACTTCTTCCTGGGTCAGACAGGACACTTTTAATGGGGGAATTATTTTTACATTCTGCATGTCATCTGACAGTTTATTTTCCTCAGTGAATATATTGGAGGAAAAAATATTTAACAGCTTTGCTTTCTCCTCATCGCTCTCTGCGACTCCCCCCTCATTACTCTTTAAAGGGACGACACCTTCAGATACTTTTTAACATTTATATAATTGAAGAACATTTTAGGGTAGATGCAGTTAACATAGTTAATACAGTTGAAAAAAGACAAAAGTCCATAAAGTTCAACCAAGGGATAGGTGGGGACGCGAATCCCAGAAGGAAGTGAGACTCAGATTTCTACACGTTTTCATTAGCATTAATGTCATTTACTTTTAATAATTAATCTAAACCCTTTTTAAAACTGTCCACTGTTCCTGCTGTGACCATGTCCTGAGGAAGTCTATTCCACAGATTCACAGTTCTTACAGTAAAGAAGCTTTGACGCTTCTGGAGACTGAACCTTTTCTCCTCCAGTCGGACCCAGTGCCCCCTTGTCTTTTGAGGGAATTTTTTCATGGAACAGTTTTTCACAGTATTTTTTTGTATGACCCATTTATATATTTGTATAGGTTAATCATGTCCCCCCCTTAGACGTCTCTTCTCAACCTTAAATAAATTAGATTCTTTTAATTTTTCTTCATAACTAAGACCCTCCATTCCCCTTATCAGTTTAGTCGCTCACCTCTGTCCTTTTTCCAGCTGCAGTGTGTCCTTTCTATGGACTGGTGCCCAGAACTTGATTGCATATTCCAGATGAGGCCGCACCAGCGCTTTGTAAAGTGGTAATATTACATCCCTGCCCCGCGAGTCCATGCCTCGTTTAATGCATGACAATATCCTGGTGGCCTTAGAAGCAGCTGATGGACATTGTATGCTGTTATTTAATATACCATCCACAAGGACACCCAAATCCTTCTCTATAAGTGACTCTCCCAGTGTTACATCACCTAGGACATATGAAGCACAGAGATTATTACTACCAAGATGCATAACTTTACATTTATCCACATTGAACCTCATTTGCCAAGTTGATGGCCAATCACTCAGAGTGTTCAAGTCAGCTTGTAGTTTATGGACATCTCCCATAGACCGTACAGTTCTACACAGCTTAGTGTCATCTGCAAAAATAGAAATGGTGCTATTAATCCCGTCCTCAATATCATTAATAAATAAATTAAATAATAGAGGACCCAGTACTGAACATTGGGGTACACCACTTATAACCCGGGACCATTCTGAATAGGAATCATTGACCACAACTCTCTGGACACGGTCCTTCAGCCAGTTTTCAATCCAATTACAAACTATACTTTCCAAGCCTATAGACCTTACTTTACCTATTAAACATCTATGAGGGCCAGTATCAAAAGCCTTTGCAAAATCCAGTAACACTACATCTACAGCCGCCCTTCCATAATTACCTGTGGAGGACCTAGATCCTTTTTTGAATATGGGCACCACATTTGTCTTGCGCCAATCACTTGGCACTGTACCAGTTACCTAGAGAATCTTTAAAAATTATAAACAGGGGCACAGCAATGATTGAATGGAGCTCTTTAGGAACTCTTGGGTGTAATGCATCTCCTTTTTACAGATTTTATTAACCCCCTTGTAAACTTCAAAGGCTACAGCTGACCCCTCAGATTTGTATTTTTAAATGCCCCTTTTTGTCATTTATTGCCCTTTTTACATAGCTGTAAGCAATGGGGAGTTTAATTTTAGCCGTTTATACTTGTTACCTAAATGAACAAATTTGTAAGGGCAATTACTCAATGTGGATTTAAAGCTCTTCCATTTATCCTCTGTATTATTATGTGACAGTAGCTGCTCCCTGTCTATGCCCTGAAATGCTGCCCTCAACCCAGGGAAATTAGCCTTTTTAAAATTTTGTGTATTTGCTCTGCCTGACACAGTTTGCTTCTTATAGTTTAGGGGGAATATAATTATAGTGTGGTCACTATTACCTAGTGTTTCTCGAACAATAATATTTCCAACAAGCTCTGCATCATTAGAAATTACCAGATCCAACAGAGCATTGCCCCTAGTGGGAGCTTCTATAAACTGGCCCAAAAAGTCGTCCTGCAGCAAGTTGTGGAATCTTCTACCCTTTGCGGTGAGGCAGAACCATGACCCCAGTCAATGTCTGGAAAGTTAAAATCTCCCATTATGACCACTGTACCCGCCTGTGCAGCGACTCTATTTGGTTATACATTTGAGCTTCTATCTCCTCTGTGATGTTAGGAGGTCTATAGATTACACCAAGTATTATTGTTTAAGTGTTTATATCCCTTTGAACTTCCACCCATAAGGTTTCCACATTCTCACCCACAATTGCCTCTTTCACACTTGTCTTCAGATCATTCCTCACATATAGGCACACTCCACCGCCTTTTCTACTGACCCTGTCTTTCCTAATTAGTGTAAAACCCTCAATATTAACAGACCAGTCATGCGAAGAGTCCAACCATGTCTCAGCCACACCAACTACATTTACAGCATGGTCCATAAATATTGGGACATTGACACAATTCTAACATTTTTGTCTCTATACACCACCACAATGGATTTGAAATGAAAAGAACAAGATGTGCTACGACTGCAGACTGTCAGCTTTAATTTGAGGGTATTTACATCCAAATCAGGTGAATGGTGTAGGAATTACAACAGTTTGCATATGTGCCTCCCACTTGTTAAGGAACGGGACAGAATAATAATAATAAATTAAACTTTCACATTTTAATACTTGGTTGCAAATCCTTTGCAGTCAATTACAGCCTGAAGTCTGGAACGCATAGACATCACCAGATTCTGGGTTTCATCCCTGGTGATGCTCTGCCAGGCCTCTACTGCAACTGTCTTCAGTTCCTGCTTGTTCTTGGGGCATTTTCCCTTCAGTTTTGTCTTCAGCAAGTGAAATGTATGCTCAATCGGATTCATGTCAGATGATTGACTTGGCAATTTCATAACATTTCACTTATTTCCTTAAAAAAAAAATCTTTGGTTGCTTTTGCAGTATGCTTTGGGTCATTGTCCATCTGCACTGTGAAGCGCCGTCCAATGATTTCTGAAGCATTTGGCTTATTATGAGCAGATAATATTGCCTGAAACACTTCAGAATTCATCTGCTGCTTTTGTCAGCAGTCACATCATCAATAAATACAAGAGAACCAGTTCCATTGGCAGTCATACATGCCCACGACATGACACTACCACCACCATGCTTCACTGATGAGGTGGTATGCTTAGGATCATGAGTAGAGTTGAGCGAACACCTGGATGTTCGGGTTCGAGAAGTTCGGCCGAACTTCCCGGAAATGTTCGGGTTCGGGATCCGAACCCGACCCGAACTTCGTCCCGAACCCGAACCCCATTGAAGTCAATGGGGACCCGAACTTTTGGGCACTAAAAAGGCTGTAAAACAGCAGGAGAGCAGGAGATTATCGGGAGAGCAGGAGATTATCAATAACCATGACTCTTCTCAGGTAGATTTGACTCTTTTCAAGGCCTGGGCTGCAGTGATGTTATGATGTTGGTTCTCAGCAACCACTTACTTTTCACTATTTTATGCTGCCCTCAGTGAGATCAGCATACATTTGATGACAGGTTCCCTTTAAGCCTTCCAACCCCATAGAAGTATTGCATATACATTATTGAAGGTTTTTGGTTCTGTTTACGTTGCTGATGTTTTAGCGACCTTAAAATGACTATTAGAAGTCACAAGCATTAGCATAACATCTACCTACAGTCAGGACCATAAATATTGGGACATCAACACAATTCTAACATTTTTGGCTCTATACACCACCACAATGGATTTGAAATGAAACGAACAAGATGTGCTTTAACTGCAGACTGTCAGCTTTAATTTGAGGGATTTTACATCCAAATCAGGTGAACGGTGCAGGAATTACAACAGTTTGCATATGTGCCTCCCACTTGTTAATGGGCCAAAAGTAATGGGACAGAATAATAATCATAAATCAAACTTTCACTTTTTAATACTTGGTTGCAAATCCTTTGCAGTCAATTACAGCCTGAACTCTGGAACACATAGACAGCACCAGACGCTGGGTTTCATCCCTGGTGATGCTCTGCCAGGCCTCTACTGCAACTGTCTTCAGTTCCTGCTTGTTCTTGGGGCATTTTCCCTTCAGTTTTGTCTTCAGCAAGTGAAATGCATGCTCAATCGGATTCAGGTCAGGTGATTGACTTGGCCATTGCATAACATTCCACTTCTTTCCCTTAAAAAAACTCTTTGGTTGCTTTTGCAGTATGCTTTGGGTCATTGTCCATCTGCGCTGTGAAGCGCCGTCCAAGGAGTTCTGAAGCATTTGGCTGAATATGAGCAGATAATATTGCCCGAAACACTTTAGAATTCATCCTGCTGCTTTGGTCAGCAGTCACATCATCAATAAATACAAGAGAACCAGTTCCATTGGCAGCCATACATGCCCATGCCATGACACTACCACCACCATGCTTCACTGATTAGGTGGTATGCTTAGGATCATGAGCAGTTCCTTTCCTTCTCCATACTCTTCTCTTCCCATCATTCTGGTACAAATTGATCTTGGTCTTATCTATCCATAGGATGTTGTTCCAGAACTGTGAAGGCTTTTTTAGATATCGTTTGGCAAATTTTAATCTGGCCTTCCTGTGTTTGAGGCTCACCAATAATACCTCTGTATTCACTCTGATGAAGTCTTCTTTTGATTGTTGACTTTGACACACATACACCTACCTCCTGTAGAGTGTTCTTGATCTGGCCAACTGTTGTGAAGGGTGTTTTCTTCACCAGGGAAAGAATTCTTCGGTCATCCACCACAGTTGTTTTCCGTGGTCTTCCGGGTCTTTTGGTGTTGCTGAGCTCACTGGTGCGTTCCTTCTTTTTAAGAATGTTCCAAACAGTTGTTTTGGCCACGCCTAATGTTTTTGTTATCTCTCTGATGGGTTTGTTTTGTTTTTTCAGACTAATGATAGCTTGCTTCACTGATAGTGACAGCTCTTTGGATCTCATCTTGAGAGTTGACAGCAACAGATTCCAAATGCAAATAGCACACTTAAAATGAACTCTGGACCTTTTATCTGCTCATTGTAATTGGGATAATGAGGGAAAAACACACACTTGGCCATGGAACAGCTGAGAAGCCAATTGTCCCATTACTTTTGGTTCCTTAACAAGTGGGAGGCACATATGCAAACTGTTGTAATTCCTCCACCGTTCACCTGATTTGGATGTAAATACCCTCAAATTAAAGCTGACAGTCTGCAGTTAAAGCACATCTTGTTTGTTTTATTTCAAATCCATTGTGGTGGTATATAGAGCCCAAAAATTTAGAATTATGTCGATGTCCCAATATTTATGGACCTGGCTGTATGTGTTCTTCTAGTACCACAGCCTCCAGCTCCCCCATTTTGCTAGCTAAACTTCTGGCATTTGTGAAAATACATTTTAAATTACTATTACCTGTAAAGTGAATATCTGGGATTTTTGGGTTACCTTGGTTGACGTTTGTATGTAACAGGTTCTTGTTACCAGCAGTTCTGTTTTTCATCTGTGTATAGTTCTGCCCAGTCTTCTCCCTACTTTCTTCACTAACCCCAGCCCACACTAAATCACCACTGTCCCCTCCTATATCCCACTCTCTATCTACACTATCTACCCACTTATTAGTATGACCCCCCTCCCTCCAAATCCTAGTTTAAAAGCTCCTCCAGCCATCTAACCATTTTTGCCTCAGAGCAGTTACACCCTCCCCATTAAGGTGCAGCCCGTCCCTACTTTAGAGCCTGTAACCGACCAAGAAGTCAGCCTAGTTCTCCATGAACCCAAACCCTTCTGAGCCACTTATTTAACTCCCTAAGCTCCCATTGTCTAACTGGTGATGCTCGTGGCACTGGTAGTATATCTGAAAACACTACCTTGGAGGTCCTGGACTTGAGCTTCTCTCCTAGTTTCCTAAAATAATTTTTAAGGACCTTCCATCTCCCCCTGACTTTGTTATTGGTGCCAATGTGTACCATGACTGTCGGGTCTTCCCCAGCCCCACCCAGCAATCTGTCAATCCGATTCGCAATATGCCGAACCTGAGCACCCAGAAGATAACACACTGTTCAGCATTTGCGGTCTCTGCGACAGATGACCCTATCTGTCCTCCTAATAGTAGAGTCCCCTACCACCAGCACCTGTCTGACCTTTGCTGCACTCCTTTTTCCATCCTTCCTGCAGCGGTTATCCCCCTGGTTGCTAGAAGAAATACCCTACTGCAGTGTTGTGTGCCCTGGGCTTTCATCCCTAATATCAACCAATAAGACATATTTACTAGGACGTTCCAGCTCAGGACTATCCTCCCTGGCACTTTTCCCTCTACCCCTTCTACCTACATTAACCTAAATGCTGACCTGATAGTCCTAATTTTGCCCCCCTCCTCTCACCTCCATTTCACTGACCCCAATCAGTGCCTGCACAGTGAGGTCTAAGCCTCTCTCCAGGTTTGCAATGCCCCTAAGCGTTTTCAAGCTGCCTATTTAGATCCAAGATCTGGGCTTCCAAATATGCAACATGCTTGCATCTAGTGCAAATGTACTCACCCTCGAATGGCACGCAATGGTGGGAAGAACAGTAAAGAAAGAAGGAAAACAGCAAATAGTTAGACCCTTTCTGCTGTAATTGTAAAATTTGCTAGAATCAAACCAACAACACAAAAGGAAGTTCTATCAAACCTTAATTTCTTGTTCCTTGTCTTAAACTCCTGTTCTCTAAACTCCACTTATTCAGAAGCCCAGTAGAGAGAGCTCAGGATGAGTTCAGTGATGCAATTTATAGCACCTCGGAGCACAAACCACTCCCCTTAACCAGGTACACAGCAGAGAAAAAAAAATGGGTTTAAACAATGTCAGTACCAAAATGCAAGCACTTAACTCAGAAGGACCTTTGCTATAAACTATATGCAGATATTTGCAATCACTACCACAAAATCACACTCGGCACTAGCACTCCGGTTCTTTAAACTCCACTTATTCAGAAGCCCACTTAGTGCAGCAAGCCCAGTGGATCATGTTGTTGCAGCAAGCCCAGTGGATCATGTTGAAGTTGATGACATAGCTTTGTGAAGGTATACACATTTGATGATATAGTTGTTGGGATGGTAGATGCAGCTCATGATGTGGTTGCTGATGTAGTTGCTGAGATGGTAGAGGCAGCTGATGATGTTCTTTTGGGATGGAATATCCCACCATGCTAACATACTCCAGCAACTTAATAATAAAATTCCCCCACCACTCTGTGCTGACTGACAGTCGCTGCCTTTATGAACCCGTGCACCGATAGTTGTTTGCTGACGTACAGTAAGTCTACCTATAATAGAATAGATTAAGTTACTAATAGCGCAGCAAGTGTACTAGCTACAGATGCCTACAGTATATATTATCTGTCTGATGCACAGTAAGTCTATGTATAACTGAACAGAATAAGTATGAATGGCTCAGCAAATGATCTAGATAAACGTGCCTAAATATAAAAATTTATAAGGTTTCTGTCCTTTACAGAATTTATATGTTGGCTGCAGGATCCAGGGATAGGCCACAGTTTCCTCTACCAAAAGTCACAGTAAAAACATTACCAGATCCACGCTGATTCACAATGCAGAGGTCTCTAAGAGGTAAGTGCATACACTTCTCTATGGAGTTGGCTTATTTTCCTGGTCCCTTTTCACAATGTTATCCGCCTTCTAGTTTTTGTTCTGACACTCTTTCTTTTGGTCACCATCAAAGTCAGTATTATATCTCCGTGCTGAATCCTTAATGAGAGAAATACACAGTGAAAGTCTTCTACAAAAGCTATAACAAGAACACTGTATTCACTCACAGGATAAAAACATTTTCAACAAAATATAAAATCAATCATCACCAATAGTCCAGATATCCTCCTGATAGGTGGAAGTCTCCATTCATTAAGAGAAACACAAGGAGGTGTGTCCATTAGTATCTTCCTATTGGTTAGGGTAGACTCGTGACCCATATGACTAAGGCCTCTTTCACACTTGCGTTGTCCGGATCCGTCGTGCACTCCATTTGCCGGAATTACACGCCGGATCCGTAACACCGCAAGTGAACTGAAAGCATTTGAAGACGGATCCGTCTTCAAAATGCGTTCAGTGTTACTATGGCAGCCAGGACGCTATTAAAGTCCTGGTTGCCATAGTAGTAGTGGGGAGCGGGGGAGCAGTATACTTACAGTCCGTGCGGCTCCCGGGGCGCTCCAGAATGACGTCAGAGCGCCCCATGCGCATGGATGACGTGATCAATGCGGCACGTCATCCATGCGCGTGGGGCGCCCTGACGTCACTCTGAAGCGCCCCGGGAGCCGCACGGACGGTAAGTATACTGCTCCCCCGCTCCCCACTACACTTTACCATGGCAACCAGGACTTTAGCGTCCTGGAAGCCATGGTAACCATTCAGAAAAAGCTAAGCGTCGGATCCGGTAATGCGCCGAAACGACGTTTAGCTTAAGGCCGGATCCAGATTAATGCCTTTCAATGGGCATTAATTCAGGATCCGGCCTTGCGGCAAGTGTTCAGGATTTTTGGCTGGAGCAAAAAGCGCAGCATGCTGCGGTATTTTCTCCGGCCAAAAAACGTTCCGTTCCGGAACTGAAGACATCCTGATGCATCCTGAACAGATTTCTCTCCATTCAGAATGCATTGGGATAAAACTGATCAGGATTCTTCCGGCATAGAGCCCCGACGACGGAACTCTATGCCGGAACACAACAACACAAGTGTGAAAGTGCCCTAAGACAAAAGGGACGGGTATCTGGTAATATCCATATCCATGAAATGGAGTGTTTTACTGTTAGTTTATAATACTGTATCATTTTAAGTACTATTTATTTGTTTATTTATTTACCGCAACAAGGTTTTTGTAGAATCTTGACATTACGCAATTAAGGCTACTTTCACACCTGCGTTAGGTGCGGATCCGTCTGGTATTTTAAAGACTGCCCTGAACTAATTGACCTTAAGGTTTGCCCCTGAAGAAGCTGGAGCGAAACCCAGGTCGGGCATATCTGGACTATTGGTGATGATTGATTTTATATGCTGATGAAAAAGATTCCTTGTGATATCTTTTGTGGCAGACCGTCACTATGTATTTCTCTCATTGAGGATTCACTTTGTAACAAGTGTAGCCGCCATTTTAAGAAGAAAAAAACTAAAAAAAAGATTTGCTACCACGAAGCGCGAGGAAATTCGGATTCATGGAGAACCAAAGTTTTCCTGAAATTCTGATCAAAGTAAATTCTTTTCACTTCGATTTGCTCCACACTAGTAGATTCAGTTGAAGTTGTTGGGATGGAAGAAGCGATGGATGCTGTTGGGATAGTAGATGCAGTTAATGCTATTGTGATGGTAGATGTACAGTAGCTGATATAGTTAGGATGGCAGATAGTAGTTGATATGGGTATTGGAATTGTAGGTGCCATTGATGATGTTGCTTTGGGATGGTAGATGCTGTTGATGTTGTAGTTGTGGGGATGTTGATGAAACAGTGTAGGTATAGTCTATGATGCTGGGATGGTAGATGTAAAAAATATATTGCGTGATTTATGAGATGTGTTATCTAAACTAAATGAGTTAAGCAAACACCTTCAATTGCTTTTCAATGGCTTTTATCTCAAGATATATTTTGTTCAAAGAGTAGAAGATGCTTGAAACCAACTGTATCCCAGGCAATTCCCAACTGTTTGGGATAAACATGAACCTACCCTCAGAGAGAAAAAAAAAGGAAATAATCTAAGGGCAGACTACTGTAGATGGAGCATGCGGTCCTTTTGTCATCTTTCATCTATGTTTTTAAGTAACACTTGAATGCACATGAAAAATGAAAAAAAATGAAGAAATTAACATTAACACTCAGCACTCCTGGTAACTTCTGAAAACTCAGATTTTTTTTTCTAAGATGTCCCAAAATGACTCTCAAAATGCCAGTCTCTCAAGTGAAAAGTGTTGTATTTGGCAGTGGACATAGCCACCCAGGTGAACCAAGTTCTAAAGAGATGCTGGGATCTTTGGCATAGAAGGGCAACATAGATTATTAGGTTTCCTTAATATTGCTTCTGGCATTCATCTAAAACCTGTATTTCCAGTGACTACAATTCTTCCTGGCAGATCATCCACCTTCAAAGCTTCAAGAACTGGCAGATGGAAACATGGCAGCCAAATAGCTTACAAACGTCAGTATATACCAGACACTGAGAGTAAAAATAGTTTAACAAATTCATAATTTTCTTCCCAGAGTAAAACAGGATATTGTATGGGGGGGGGAGGTTACAATATTACCGTATAAGACGCACCCCCCCCCCAAAAAAAACTGGGGAGAAAATAGAAGTGCGTCTTATAAAGAAAAGGTTGCAATTTTTACATTGCTGACACTGATACATTGCCGGCCGCTATGCTGCACAGCGCGGCCGGCGATGTATCAGAGCTCTATCGCGCGGGGTGGGAGGAGGGGGTGGAGGCTGGCAGCTGCTGTTTCACTCTCGGCGGGGCCCGGTGCAGTCACTGTACTCCATTACACCGGGCCCCACTCACAGCAGTCTTCATATGTACAAATTAGTCATGTAACCCTCAACAAGTGGCAGTGCTTTGTACTTTAGTACTGTAATCGTCCGTAGTAGTACTCACTATCAAGCTAGCAGGCAGGTCGGCAGCGTCACGTCACTCAGTTAGTCATCCTCCTCCCACTTCATTAATGAAGCGGGCAGAGCAGGAGCGTGATTGAGTGAGTGACGTGACGTTGCTGGCCTTCCTACGCTACCGGCCTACCTGCTAGTTTGAAAGTGAGTACTACTACGGACGATTACAGTACTTTGACAAAGCAGAGCCACTTGTTGAAGGTTACATGACTAATCTTTACATATGAAGACTGTTGTGAGCGGGGCCCGGTGTAATGTAGTACACTATTGGGGGTCACTATTTACACAGGGACATGAGAAGACACAGAGGGGACCAGCATAAGATGCTATATACCCTCTGTGTCATCCACATATCCCCCCATAACAGCGTCATCCACAGAACCCCCCCATAACAGTTTCATCCACAGATATCCCCATAGCAGTATCATCCACAGATCTCCCATAACAGTACCATCCACAGATCCCCCATAACAGTGTCATCCACAGCTCCCCCCATATCAGTGTGTCATCCACAGATCCCCATAACAGTGCATCATCCAAAGATCCCCTCGATAACAGTGTCACCCACAGCTCCCCCATATCAGTGTGTCATCTAGAGATCCCCATAACTGTGTGTCATCTACAGATCCCCCATAACAGTGTGTCATCCAAAGATCCCCTCGATAACAGTGTCATCCACAGCTCCCCCCATATCATTGTGTCATCCACAGATCCCCATAACAGTGTCATCCACAGATCCCCCATAACAGTGCGTCATCCACAGATCCCCTGCATAACAGTGTCATCCACAGATACGACATAATAGTGTTATCCACGGACCACCATTAGTTGAAAACCCACCAAAAGCACACCTTTTAGTTAAAAAAATGTTTTTCTTATTTTCTTCCTGAAAAACCTAGGTGCGTCTTATCAGGTGCGTCTTATAAAGCAAAAAATACAGTAATATTATTACAATATTATAAACGTAGTATGTGAGATAAGTCATTATCAGTGTCGTATGCAAATGATCTCTTCATATGCTCTGCCCCTGATGCTAACAGATGTAAGCCAGCTATCCTATAAGTCAATATTCGACCTTATAGGAGGCCTTGAGATGGTCAAACATTGACTTATACGATAGCTATCTTACATCTCGTGGCATTAGAGGCTTGCTAATAGCTCATTTGCATACCTTCTTTCCAGAATTCCTTACACTGTCCATAAGGAGATATTGTATCCCCCAAATCCTGACCTCTGCTCTGCACTGTTGAGGGGTAATCCCCCTGAAACAGCTGTCTTCAGATTAGATGCTGGCTTAGTTATTATCTAAGTCATGTCTCAAGGCCTCTTACAAGGTTTAACATTGACTTATATAGGATAGCTGCCTTATATCTGGTGGCATTAGAGGCCATGTGATCATACCCTAAGACGGTCACTTCTGGAGGAAAGAGGGGCACGGATTTGTGTTAAATTGAACTCCCAAATGCATGCGAGACATTCATGCGAATAAATATTCTGAAATAGGAAATCACAATGTTAGTATAATGGACCTGTACTATGGCTTTTTGGCATTCTGTTGTTAGTCCTCTTAGACCTGTAAAAAATGAATATGATCCATCAACTGTAGTTAATAGTTTTTATTAATTTTTTTACATAATGTATGCACAGCAAGCAACATGTTCAAATAAAACTCAAAGACACTAAAAAGTCTGCAAATGCGAAGCACAGATAGAGCAAATTGCTGGAGTTTTTCTGCCATCTGCTGGTGATTTGAGTGTAACACAGAACATGACAACTACAGTTGGCACATAGTATTATTTAACTGCGCAGACTGATTTCAGAAAGCACAGGAACAATGGAAACTCATTATATATCAGAAAGTATCTCACTAGGTGAATTTGGTCAACTGCCAGATTGTACCATTCCTTATGCTTATCCACAGCTATCAACAGCTTTACAAGGACTGATTTGCGGCTACAACATCCAGGTCTTGCTCTGCTTGTCTCCCTGACTCCACAGAGTAGTTTTCTGAGAAAGACCACCATACACGGATTGCTCCATACTCATGGGTGGGAATAATGGTCAGAGGTCTCTAACTGTCAGCACTCCATATATAGAACAATCTCTGTGCTATCGTGGCTATTGTTCATACTTTAGGCAAGAGAGACTTCATTTTTTGTTATATAAAGCCCGTCAATTGCAAGCCCTTGATATTATAGTCTTTAACTTCTGCAAAGTTAGCGCTACCTGCTCTTCTTACCAAGAGAGTAACTCTAATTTCTCTGGATTAGTAGTCCGAACTAATGTAGTGAGTACCGATGGGGAGAGAAGAGAGGATAGGATTAATAATAGCAAGAATGGTGGGTATAGTGGGTACTCAAATGCTCCCATGAGCCATGCAGTGATGGGAAGGGCACACCTTACTTCCCTTTGGAGCACACCCAGGTCTTGGGGTTCTCTTGCCTTATGTTGGTTCGGGGTGCCATTGATGGTGATGAACTGTGAAGTGCAAGGCAACGTCCTGTATAGTGTTGGAGGAGGCAATAAAGAGGCAGTTTTGCAGAAGAACAGTTCTTTACTGAAGATTCAAGTTCAAGCACATCAGTTTAAGTTCTCAGCATGCATGGACTGGCAGATGTTACACAAGTACACTTTCCACAAAGTTAAATGGCTGCAAAGGTAATTAATATGTCAAGATGTCCCTTTAAATCAATTTTCACATTCTCCTCACACTGTACGTCTATACAGTAGATGAATTGGGGCAGACCCCAACATCAGACTATGCTCTGCCCATTTTTTTCAGGTTGTTATAATTACAATGTATGATTCTACAATTTTCTTGCAGATATTCTCTCATGCAAATGGCCAATCTGCTCCAAAGGTGTGCCCAGGCATTGTAAAAAGACAAGCGGCGATAGAGACTCAGTTGTCCCTTTCAGAAAGCAATTCTCCTAAGAACTTCTCTCTACACCTCCTCTTTTACATATGGCATGCTTTTTTAGCTTTTTTTTCCTTCTCTTGCCTTGCTATGACTGGTACCTAATCCAGGGTTGGCTTTTCTCTCAGCTCTCTCACTTGACATGTGCTTACTTCTGTCTATTTATAGACTTTACACACACTGAATTGTTCTGATATAACCCCTCATCTCTAAATAGAGAGAGTAATAGCCTCATCTAGAGGTCGATGCAAATGTGGCCTATTAATGCCTTAATCAGCACAAATACATGAAATGCATATGTTACATGAAAGTACAGTTTTACACCCCTTTTTGCAATCGGTTTTTATACACAATAAAAGCACACAGAGCTATGGGGACTGGGTATTGCGGATGTGCTAGCGGCCATCTAGCAACCCATGGCCTCAGCTCTATACCCAAAATCCCGGTGACAGGTTCCCTTTAAGGCTCAGTAGCCTCCTGAATTCATCACATGAAGCAATTTAAGATACAATCAAACAATAGTGTTGATTGCGAATATTCTAATCGCAAATTTTTATTGTGAATATCGGAACTTCGAGAATTCGCGAACATCTAGAATACAGTGCTATATCTCCATAATCGTGAATATTCTAGATTTGTTTTCATCAGTACCCATGATCCCTCCCTGCTTCTTGCTTGTGGGCCAATGAGAAGGCTGCAATATCTTTAAGCTTAGCAATATCCCTAGCAACCAATAGGAAAGTGGCCTACCCCTTACTATATAATAACCTCCCAGTAGTGGTGATCGCGAATATTCTAATCACAAATTTTGATCGCAAATATCGGCACTTCGAGAGTTCGGGAAGATCTCGAATATATGGCCAAAAATTCGGGATATATCGCAAATACGAATATTGCCTATGCTGCTCATCACTATCAAACAACTGTTCATTTTCATACTTGGTGACTCATATAAAAAAGACATTATAAGGTGTCATTGAGCATTTAGGAGAAAACCAAAATTCAAATAGCCTACCAGAGATGTTATTCATCACCTTCTCAATTTCAAAGTAAAGGAAGATATCATACAAAAAACAGGAATTCTGGCCATATTGGAATCCCCAGATAAGGTCCTTTCAAGATCTAGGCTGAGCAAAAGAGGAATCCCATATGGCAGAATGTTCACATTTGGTGTTCTTTTTACAATTTATGGGCAATGACAACACATCTGCACAAGCTGAGGATCTACCAAACATCTGTTGTAAGCTGGTCTTTCTAGATGTCCAAATATCAGATTGGTCTGTGCCACAGATCTCAATGCCTACACCTTGGGAAACTGTGGCACCTGGTTGAAATGCAAAGCAAGGAAGAAATTTGGCACAGTGTCCTAATATTTAGAGAAGTATCTGTAGATACCAGTAAATTATACATGGGAAGAACACTATTGAGGTATTTAGTCAGAGTAAATCCTCCCTTTTACCATAGCTAAAGAGGTTATCTTACTAAAGTAAATAGTATTTATCATGTAAGTTAAAGGGAACCTGTCATGTGGATATTTGATTATAATCTAACTAATTATATACAATCATTAACTACTTAGAGAAATACCTTAGATGTATTCACTTACTGGTGTGACAGATGGTTACCTCATAATATACACACAAAGATGCCACATGCTAATGAGCTGATTTGAGTCCAGCGTGATGTCAGTGAGTCCAGCATATATTTAATTCAGAGCTATAGCCACTCCCCTGCCCACCTTCTGCTGATTCATATGGAAAATAACTGTCAATCAGCAGCAGGTGGGCGGGGAGAGTCAGGAGCTCATAAATATTCAGGACTCCTCATTATCAGCTGGAGCTTTTCAATACAAGATGTTGGCAGATTGACTGAGTCAATCAAAAAAAGTGACCCAGCATTTTGCTAAGAGAATCAGTCACTTATTTATGTTGCCCTTAGTTTTGGACACCATAAAACTGGGGACAGGTTCCCTTGAATGCAAGGAACTTACTAATTGTGGCGAAACCAACCTCGCCACTAGGTTTTGGAGAGGCCTGGCTACCAGCCTCTTGCCTCAGGATTATGGCCCATACTAACTTTAAAGGAGAAGACAGACACAGCTTAAATCTGTCTTTGGAATGGTATTTTGTTATGTGAGGGTACCCAGATAGCCCATGTTATTGTATTCGTGTATTCTGAGTGCCATTCACCTAATGATATGCACTCAGACTTGAGCTATCTGGGAATATGTTAAATGTCTGTGTTTGCTGTGGGGGTGTGACATTGTGTGTTTGGGTGGTGATTTCTGTCCTGTTGTCTTCACATGTGTATTGGCGATTTCCCTTTGTCCTGAGAGATAATTGAATTGCTCCTCGGGTGTCTCCAGGGCAGAGAGGAGGAAACCATGATGCATTGTGGGGATGTGTTGTGTCTGTGTATCCTGAGTGCTACGTATCTGTCCTGTGTCACAGTCTTCCTTCTGGTCCCCTAAGGGCGTGTCCACCAGATGGGGACCTGCATAAATACGGGCGGGTAGCCCTCAATAAAGTGTTCCTGTTTTATACCTTCATGAAGTCTTGGCTCATGTTTGGGGGATGGAATAACTACACTCTTGGGGATTGCTATATCACAATACTCCCCTGAGTATAAGCTCTTGTAAGAGCTTGCTCCTGGTTCCTGTCTCTGGATTTAGGAGAGGTTCACCCACTGGAGCCTGGAGTCTTGTCGTAGGTCCAGGGTGGGTAGGAGACGGCGAGACCTCCACCAAGCTTCGGCGGTTTGTGGGGTCTGCAGTGCTGACGGTGTCAAGTGGAGTGCTTGGAGTCCTCTGGAAGCACTAGGAGCATTTATCGACGGAGGTACCCGGTCGGGGTGCTAGGCGTTCCGTTACACTAATGTATTGTGATTGTCCATATTGCTTCCTTTGCTGGCTTGATTTATTTTTCCATCACATTATACACTGCTTGTATCTATGTTTACGACCACCCTGTAATCCAGCAGTGGTGGTCGTGCTTGCACACTATAGGAAAAAGCCCCAGCCTCCCTGTTGGCTGGGAACATGGGAGCACTTATAGGCAGTGATGGCCAGTTCGCCATGTTCGCCCGCGAACACATGCGGGCTGCCATCTTAACTCCCAAGTCCGGCGATGCACAGGTAAGTCCTTACCTGTGCCTGTGCGCGAGCTGGTCTGAAACAAATGCGGTCACCGGGAGCAGGCAGTTCTGAGAACAGCGGCCGGGGGCCTTCATCGGGCTGTTCTTGGAACTGCCTGCTTACCTGTGCATCGCCGGACTTGTGAGTTAAGACGGCAGCTCGCATGTGTGTGCGGGCGAACACGGCGAACTGGCCATCACTGCTTATAGGCAAGCATGAACAGCAGCTCCTATCCCAACCGTCTTGTATAATTCGGTGCATCTATGGTCTTAAAGGGTTTCTACCACCACATTTGGACCTAATTAGCTGTCAGACACTAGCGATCTGCTAGTGTCTGCTGTACCTAACCATGCTATTGTAATTCCTTTCTGTGCAGCGGTAACCCTAAAAAACGTAGTTTTATTTCTATGCTAATGAGCCTCTAGGTGCTATGGGGGCGTCTTTTCAGCACCTAGAGGCTCCGTCCACTCACTATTTCCGCCGCCCAGCGTGCTCCAGCCCGCCCCTCTCCTCTAGATTGACAGACTACTTCTCTGCATCTCTGCCGAGTTCTCGCGCCTGCGCCGTGTGCTTCTGTATTCGGCGCAGGCGCAGTGACTGTCTCCCTGCGCCGGCATCTTCACTGCGCCTGCGCCGATTACGCCGCAGAGAGCAGTCCAACAGTCACTGCGCCTGCGCCGAATACAGAAGCACACGGCGCAGGCGCGAGTGGGCTGTCAATCTAGAGGAGAGGGGCGGACTGGAGCGCGCTGGGCGGCCGAAATAGTGAGTGGACGAAGCCTCTAGGTGCTGAAAAGACGCCCCCATAGCACCTAGAGGCTTATTAGCATAGCAATAAAACTAAGTTTTTTAGGGTAACCGCTGCACAGAAAGGAATTACAATAGCATGGTTAGGTACAGCAGACACTAGCAGATCGCTAGTGTCTGACAGCTAATTAGGTCAAATGTGGTGGTAGAAACCCTTTAACCCCTGGAAACTAGCAGTGTATACTGTGATGGAAAAAGGAATCAAGCAGGCAAAGGGTGCAATATGGACAATCACAATGCAAGTGCCTTATATTACCTTTGTCTACATGATAAATGCTACTTGCTGAAGTGAGACAACCCTTTTAACTGCTAAGGTTTATTCTGTTATACAGCAGGTCCTGGGCTCAAGACCCGGCAGCAAATGATTTGGATAAAACATGATTTTATTTTTCTTAATATACAGTGGTGTCCTCAAACACTATTAGGGCACATTCACATCAGTGTTACATATTTTCGTTGGAGCTTTTTTTGCCATGGAATACCTGGCGGATTTTGCTATTGCAGTGCATGGAGTGCAACTTAATTTTCCAGACTCAATACAGTTCACTGTTATGAGTAAACATGGGTACATGGTAATATTTGTACATAAAATTATATATAACCTTTATTTTTAGTACATTATTGTACTAAAACTCCTTAAAGGGGTTTTCTGGTAGTAGAATATTGACCTTTCCTCAGTACAGGTCATCAATATCAGATCTGTGGGGGTACAACTCCTGGCACACCCAAAGGTCACCTGTTTCATAAGGAGAAGCGCTGTGCCCACCTCACAGCATGCCTTGCATAGTGACTGTGCTTGGTATTGCAGTCTGGGTCTAGACTTCTAGTGAGCATTTATTTTGGCTTTTATTTTGGCTTCTTAGGCTACTTTCACACTGGCGTTTGGTGCGGATCCATCATGGATCTGCACAGACGGATCCGTTCAGATAATACAAACGTCTGCATCCGTTCAGAACGGATCCTTTTGCATTATCTTTAACATGGCCAAAACGGATCTGAACACCATTGAAAGTCAATGGAGGACGGATCCGTTTTCTATTGTGCCAGATTGTGTCATAAGAAAACGGATCCGTTTGGCTCAGTTTCCTCAGACGGACACAAGCAGCGTTTTGGTGTCCGCCTACTGTCAATTGTTCTGTCTGCTCATTGTTGTTTATGCAAAGTAACCCCAGAGGAAAACATTGATGGCGAGAAGGATGACGGCATTGACATTGCACACGTTCCTCCAGAGTCGCTTTTCTTCAATACTGGTCAACTTCCTCTGCAACATTATCTCTTCTTCTTTGGACAATTTTGCTTCGGGCTGCATCGATATACCGCAGAACCAGAAGTACAACTTTTTCCACCAAGAATGTGTTGAGGCTGTAAGAAGACAGCAGATATTACACCCAGGTCATAAGGCTGTACTGGAGCACAGAGAAACATATGGCCCTATTCATGTCCATGGAAACTAGCCACATCTTGCATTGTCATTAGAGATGAGTGAATTTCGGTTAGCCAAATGTTCCAAAAAGATTTTATTTGATCCGAATTTAATCACGGAGAATCGCATTAAAAACAGCTATTTCCTGGCTGCAGAGAGCCTGTATAGAGGTGTAGAGCACTGTGCCTTGCAGTAACACGCATAGGGAGTCTGCTGTTGTAGTGAAATAATACTGTGAGTCAGTATGACACGCAGATGACAGGTGTCGCTCTTAGAATCACTGCACACTTCACTTATTTGGGCAGTTACGGGGCCAAAACTGACCAAATAACTCAAGTGTGACCTTACAGGTCAATGTTAGCGCCAGGTATAAAGAACCGTGCAGAGGTCCAAGATCCTACTATAGCGTGAAAGAGCGCACTCCTTTTATACCGACGTCAACTGATTCCACATAGATGTCTACAGAACCTGTTCTATTAAACGC
Organism: Bufo bufo; assembly: GCF_905171765.1. Classification (NCBI taxonomy): domain Eukaryota; kingdom Metazoa; phylum Chordata; class Amphibia; order Anura; family Bufonidae; genus Bufo; species Bufo bufo. The sequence continues at coordinate 203,021,855 of NC_053397.1, read as the reverse complement.
AAGTAGAGCCCCCCTGACAGAGTGGAGAGGGTGTCAGCAGTAAGTTTGTGTTGACATCATTGATAATTTTACTCTTCCTCTGATCCGTCAAACAATAACAAACAATAACCCCCCAAAAAACGGATCCTGTCTGTTGAGCATCCGCCTTCACTTGGCCAGCATTTGGTCAGTGATTAGTGTTGAGCGAACCCGAACTACAAAGTTCGGGTCCATACCGAACTTTGCGGGTTCGGGAACCCGGACCCGAACCCGAACTTTGCAGCAAAAGTTTGGGTTCAAGTTCAGTGTTTGGGCATTTAATAAAGCTTGTTGAAAGGCTGCAGGGCAGCCAATCAACAATCTTTTAAGCTGTGGACACTCAGAAGCCATCACAGCCATGCCTAGTAATTGCATGGCTGTGATTGGCCAATGCATCATGTGACCCAGCCTCTACACAAGCTGGATCTCGTGTAGCACCGCCCATCAGCTCTAAATAGTGCAGGGACAGGAAGCAGGCAGCTGAAGTGAGGGAAAGTGTTAGGAATCTCATCTGGCTATTTGTTCTGTGGGTGACCTATAGCGATTTTTTTGGTGGGTGCTATACACCATCTTCAATATTACACTGGTGTATACCCAGCACACGTAGAGGCACTTATTATTGTGTTTTACATTTAGTCGTTAGACTACTCATTGCCTGCTCTTGACGTGCGCTTTTTTTAGATTGGTGATTTTTATTTTGTAAAAATTAACTTTTATTAGGTTTGAATTTAATAAACAATGAAAACTTATAACTAACCTACTTAAGTGATTAAAACTCTCAACAGTGGACTTTTGCGGTGCTATACTGAATAAATTTGTCTACTGACAGTCAATTGGCAGTAGCAATGTAGCTTTATTTAGCTGACTATTAGTTTTGCTATCTGCAAAGATGGATACTTTGTGTCTGCTAATTTGTAGCAGTGGCTTGCTACGTTGTCTGCAGGCTGTTCAGTATTAGTGCCTGTCGGCTCTGTGTGGTGACGTTAGTGGTAGTGAATTTGCTGCGCTGGCTGCCTACTACCTGTCTGATTACTTCAATTCATTCAGTTTGTATTCTGATAGCAGCACAGTTCTTTGCTGTGCTGCCTTCTGATGGCGGCGCAGTCACTTGCTTAACCACTAAATCGCCACTCGGTAGCTAGCACTCTCTAACTCGGTCCACTGTGATCTAAAATCTTAAACGCTGCCCCCCGACATGTTTCTCCATAGATATGGCGTCCTCAGGGGATCGGGCAGTCAGCGCAGCAAATTCACTACCACTAACGTGGTTGGTGCCACTGAGCCTCAAGCCCGGGCTCGTGGTGTGCGATAATGGGCAAAATCTCGTAGCAGCTCTGGGGCTAGCTGGTTTGATGCACATCCCTTGCCTGGCGCATGTGCTGAATTTGGTGGTGCAGAGGTTCCTGAAAAAATTACCCCGATATGTCAGGACTGCTGCAGAAAGTGCGGGCCGTCTGTGCACGCTTTCGGTGTTCTCACCTGCTGCTGCTCGCCTGTCTGCGCTGCAGCATAACTACGACCTTCCCGCTCACCTCCTCATATGCGACGTACCCACAAGGTGGAACTCCACCTTACACATGCTGGAGAGACTGTGCGAGCAGCAGCAGGCGATAGTGGCATTTCAGCCACAGCTGAAAGTGGATGTTCGGGATCCATGCCTGGTTAATTTTAATGAACGTGAGCTTGTCCACGTTGGCTGCGGACAGACGGCTGCAATTGTCTGTAATCACCCCCCCTTCCGTGCTAAACACACTGTCACGGATTAGAGTGGGGGTAACTCTAATCCGTGTGATGTTAAGTTAAGTGGAAGCTGCTTGACCAGGACAACAGAATTAGGGAGCAGGTCACCTCCTAGCGCATCCCCAATCTGACCCTAACTCCTAGCTGTATGAGCCGACCTTGATGGTAGGAGGGCTCATACTCAGGAACCTCGCTTCCCTACTAGCCCTGGACAGATCCCTGAGCTAGGAGCTGGATAAGACAACCTGTTCCTCCTGGATATGGACGAACAGGAGTCTAAACTGGCCAAGCTGCATGGGACGAGAGACATAAACAGCCTATGGATATGGCAGGAGATTGAAAAGCACTTCCACACCTACCTGCCACAGGAACACTGACTGCAACCCGTGCTAACAGGCTGATGTCCAGACCCAAACATAAAAAGACAAAGCACACACCAACATCACACAGGAACCCAGATCCATTGCTGCAATAATAACAGACACCACATAAACATAAAATAACATCAATACATAGGTTTATGACCACAAGGGTGGCCCTCACTGGCAGATGGTATTAGAGACCAGGAGGATGCCTCCAGCTTACTACAAGGCTGGGGTACCCCTCAGCTACAGGTCTCCACAGAGGCTTTATAGCCCAAAGTGGCCACACCCACACAGACTGGAAAGGGAATTAACCCTTCCAACACCAACCAGGGAAGTGAAACCACTAAAAGGGAAAACACACACAAGTATCACACTGCAGCGTTTACCGCCGGCAACGACATGCGTGGCAACCATGTCCTGGGGAACAGCCAGAAGGCCGAGACACTGCCACCACATGTACACTAAATCACACGTTGCCACGGACAACCGCCAGTGAAGGAAAGTCTCACAGTACACACATACAACAACCTCGTGCACAACAACCAAGAAAAGTGCACACATACAAGGGGAGGTTGCCAGGTGCTACCGCATGCCCTTCACAGCAAGCTGCCTAGCAACAGCTCAGGCTGCTATACTGTGAATACAATCATGTTGCCAGCGGCAACCACATGTGAGGTAACATACCAGCAGTCCTCACCATGTGGTTGACAACAGACCAAACCGCAGGCAACTGCATGCGGGGGAGTCACGACCATGACCATGGTCGTGACACACACGTTCGAACAATACACTGGCCGCAGGGCAGAGCAGCACCTCTAAGCCATAAAGGGCAAGCTCAAGCCATGTGCCCAATTTAGAGACCCAGAAGTTGAATGGGGCAGACCCATCAGTCAGTACGTGTAGGCGTCCCCTTGTACTTGCGCATCTTCCGATCACGCTCCAGTGACGGAATTAACCACCGGAATTAACCCCTTAATGACCAGACCACTTTTTACAATTCTGCACTACACTACTTTCACGGTTTATTTCTCGGTCATACAACTTACCACCAAAATTAATTTTACCTCCTTTTCTTTTCACTAAGGCCTCATGCACACGACCGTTGTGTGCATCCGTGGCCATTGTGCCGTTTTCCGTTTTTTTTCGCGGACCCATTGACTTTCAATGGGTCCGTGGAAAAATCGGAAAATGCACCGTTTTGCAGCCGAGACCGTGATCCGTGTATCCTGTCCGTTTAAAAAAATATGACCTGTCCTATTTTTTTGACGGACAACGGTTCACGGACCCATTCAAGTCAATGGGTCCGTGAAAGAACACGGATGCACACAAGATTGGCATCCGTGTCCGTGATCCGTGGCCGTAGGTTACTTTCATATAGACGGATCCGAAGATCCGTCTGCATAAAAGCTTTTTCAGAGCTGAGTTTTTACTTCGTGAAAACTCAGATCCAACAGTATATTCTAACACAGAGGCGTTCCCATAGTGATGGGGACGCTTCTAGTTAGAATATACTAAAAGAACTGTGTACATGACTGCCCCCTGCTGCCTGGCAGCACCCGATCTCTTACAGGGGGCTGTGATCCGTACAATTAACCCCTCGGGTGCTGCACCTGAAGGGGTTAATTGTGCGTATCATAGCCCCCTGTAAGAGATCCGGGGCTGCCAGGCAGCAGGGGCAGACCCCCCCCTCCCCAGTTTGAATATCATTGGTGGCACAGTGTGCGGCCTCCCCCGGCCCCCCCTCCCTCTATTGCATTAATAACATTGGTGGCAGTGTGCGGCCTCCCCCCCCCCCCGATCATTGGTGGCAGCAGAGTTCCGATCGGAGCCCCAGCGATTAAACTGGGACTCCGATCGGAAGTCTATGCCAGCCTCAGTGCCTCATCACATCTCCTGCCACAGTGCGCCGTGATTTGCCTGCCACACTGCCTCAACACATTTGAAGCCGTAATGCCCCCTGACTATACCAGCCATGATTCCTCATCAAATTTACAGCCACAGTGCCCCCTGACTTTGCTAGCCAGATTGCCTCATCACATTAGCAGCCATAATTCCCTCTCACTATGCCAGTCTCAATGCCACCTGGCAACCACAGTGTCTCATCACATTGCAAGCCACAGTGTTTAATCACAGTGCCCGCTGACTACGCTAGCCACAGAGCACTATCATAAGTAGGGCCAGTTCACACCACTTATTCTCTCCCCCCCCCCCTATCATTGGTGGCAGCGGAGTTCCGATCGGAGTCCCAGTTTAACCGCTGGGGCTCCAATCGGTAACCATGGCAACCCCAGGACGCTACTGCAGTCCTGGTTGCCATGGTTACTTAGCAATAGTAGAAGCATCATACTTACCTGCTGGCTGCTGCGATGTCTGTGTCCGGCCGGGAGCTCCTCCTACTGGTAAGTGACAGGTCTGTGCGGCGCATTGCTGTCACATACCAGTAGGAGGAGCTCCCGGCCGGACACAGACATCGCAGCAGCCAGCAGGTAAGTATGATGCTTCTACTGTTGCTAAGTAACCATGGCAACCAGGACTGCAGTAGCGTCCTGGGATTGCCATGGTTACCGATCGGAGCCCCAGCGGTTAAACTGGGACTCCGATCGGAACTCCACTGCCACTAATGATGGGGGGGGGCGGGGGGGAGAGAATAAGTGGTGTGAACTGGCCCTACTTATGATAGTGCTCTGTGGCTAGCGTAGTCAGCGGGCACTGTGATTAAACACTGTGGCTTGCAATGTGATGAGACACTGTGGTTGCCAGGTGGCATTGAGACTGGCATAGTGAGAGGGAATTATGGCTGCTAATGTGATGAGGCAATCTGGCTAGCAAAGTCAGGGGGCACTGTGGCTGTAAATTTGATGAGGAATCATGGCTGGTATAGTCAGGGGGCATTATGGCTTCTATTGTGTTGAGGCAGTGTGGCAGGCAAATCACGGCGCACTGTGGCAGGAGATGTGATGAGGCACTGAGGCTGGCATAGACTTCCGATCGGAGTCCCAGTTTAATCGCTGGGGCTTCGATCGGAACTCTGCTGCCACCAATGATCGGGGGGGGGGGGGGGAAGGGAGGCGCACACTGCCACCAATGTTATTAATGCAATAGAGGGAGGGCGGGGGGGGGGCGCACACTGTGCCACCAATCATATTAATGCAATAGAGGGAGGGTGGGGGGGGGCGCACTGGCCACCAATGAAATTTAAACTGGGGAGGGAGGGGGGTCTGCCCCCTGCTGCCTGGCAGCCCCGGATATCTTACTGGGGGCTATGATACGCACAATTAACCCCTTCAGGTGCGGCACCTGAGGGGTTAATTGTGCTGATCACGGCCCCCTGTAAGAGATCCGGGGCTGCCAGGCAGCAGGGGGCAGTCATGTACACAGTTTGTAGTATATTCTAACTAGAAGCGTCCCCATCACCATGGGAACGCCTCTGTGTTAGAATATACTGTCGGATATGAGTTTTTACGATGTAACTCATATCCGACATAGAGGCGTTCCCATGGTGATGGGGACGCTTCAAGTTAAAATATACCATCGGATTGGAGAAAACTCCGATCCGATGGTATAAAAGAGACTCCAGACTTTACATTGAAAGTCAATAGGGACAGATCCGTTTGCAATTGCACCATATTATGTCAACGTCAAACGGATCCGTCCCCATTGACTTGCATTGTAATTCAGGACGGATCCGTTTGGCTCCGCACGGCCAGGCGGACACCAAAATGACTTTTTTTTCATGTCCGTGGATCCTCCAAAAATCAAGGAAGACCCACAGACGAAAAAACTGTCACGGATCACGGACCTACGGACCCCGTTTTTGCAGACCGTAAAAAAAACGGTCGTGTGCATGAGGCCTAATAGAGATTTAATTTGGTGGATACCACATGTGTGACACTTTTTTGCAGCCTAGGTGCGCAAAGGGGCCCAAATTCTAAAGAGCACCTTTAGGATTTCACAGGGCATTTTTTACGCATTTGGTTTCCAAATTACTTCTCACGCTTTAGGTCCCCTAAAATGCCAGGGCAGTATAAATACCCCACAAGTGACCCTATTTTGGAAAGAAGACACCCCAAGGTATTCCGTGAGGGGCATGGCGAGTTCCTAGAATTTTTTATTTTTGGCGGAAATTGATTTTTTATTTTTTATTTTTTTCTTACAAAGTCTCATATTCCACTAACTTGTGACAAAAAATAAAATTTTACATGAACTTACCATACCCCTCACAGAATACCTTGGGGTGTCTTCTTTCCAAAATGGGGTCACTTGTGGGGTATTTATACTGCCCTGGCATTTTAGGGGCCCTAAAGCGTGAGAAGAAGTCTGGAATCCAAATGCGTAAAAAATGCCCTGTGAAATCGTAAATATACTCTTTGGAATTTGGGCCCCTTTGCGCACCTAGGCTGCAAAAAAGTGTCACACATGTGGTATCGCCGTACTCAGTATAAGTAGGGCAATGTGTTTTGGGGTGTATTTTTACATATACCCATACTGTGTGAGATAAATATCTCTGTAAATGACAACTTTTCCCATTTTTTTATACAAATTTGTCATTTTACAGAGATATTTCTCTCACCCAGCATGGGTATATGTAAAAATACACCCCAAAACACATTGCCCTACTTCTCCTGAGTACGGCGATACCACATGTGTGACACTTTTTTGCAGGATCCATGTATCCGTGGATCTGTAAAAAACATACGGACGCCTGAATGGAGCCTTACAGGGGGGTGAACAATGAAAGGGGGGTGATCACCCCATATAGACTCCCTGATCACCCCCCTGTCATTGATCACCCCCCTGTAAGGCTCCATTCAGATGTCTGTATGTGTTTTGCGGATCCGATCCATGTATCCGTGGATCTGTAAAAAACATACGGACGTCTGAATGGAGCCTTACAGGGGGGTGATCAATGACAGGGGGGTGATCAATGATGGGGGGGTGATCAGGGAGTCTATATGGGGTCATCACCCCCCTATCATTGATCACCCTCCTGTAAGGCTCCATTCAGATGTCCGTATGTGTTTTGCGGATTCGATCCATGTATCCGTGGATCTGTAAAAAACATACGGACGTCTGAATGAAGCCTTACAGGGGGGTGATCAATGACAGGGGGGTGATCACCCCATATAGACTCCCTGATCACCCCCCTGTCATTGATCACCCGCCTGTCATTGATTACCCCCCTGTAAGGCTCCATTCAGATGTCCGTATGTGTTTTGCGGATCCGATCCATGTATCTGTGGATCTGTAAAAAACATACGGACGTCTGAATGGAGCCTTACAGGAGGGTGATCAATGACAGGGGGGTGATCAATGACAGGGGGTGATCAGGGAGTCTATATGGGGTGATCACCCCCCTGTCATTGATCACCCCTCTGTAAGGCTCCATTCAGATGTCCGTATGTGTTTTGCGGATCCGATCCATGTATCCGTGGATCTGTAAAAAACATACGGACGTCTGAATGGAGCCTTACAGGGGGGTGATCAATGACAGGGGGGTGATCACCCCATATAGACTCCCTGATCACCCCCCTGTCATTGATCACCCCCCTGTAAGGCTCCATTCAGATGTCCGTATGTGTTTTGCGGATCTGATCCATGTATCCGTGGATCTGTAAAAAACATACGGACGTCTGAATGGAGCCTTACAGGGGGGTGATCAATGACAGGGGGTGATCAATGACAGGGGGGTAATCAGGGAGTCTATATGGGGTGATCACCCCCCTGTCATTGATCACCCCTCTGTAAGGCTCCATTCAGATGTCCGTATGTGTTTTGTGGATCCGATCCATGTATCCGTGGATCTGTAAAAAACATACGGACGTCTGAATGGAGCCTTACAGGAGGGTGATCAATGACAGGGGGGTGATCACCCCATATAGACTCCCTGATCACCCCCCTGTCATTGATCACCCCCCTGTAAGGCTCCATTCAGATGTCCGTATGTGTTTTGCGGATCTGATCCATGTATCCGTGGATCTGTAAAAAACATACGGACGTCTGAATGGAGCCTTACAGGGGGGTGATCAATGACAGGGGGTGATCAATGACAGGGGGGTAATCAGGGAGTCTATATGGGGTGATCACCCCCCTGTCATTGATCACCCCCCTGTAAGGCTCCATTCAGATGTCCGTATGTGTTTTGCGGATCTGATCCATGTATCCGTGGATCTGTAAAAAACATACGGACGTCTGAATGGAGCCTTACAGGGGGGTGATCAATGACAGGGGGGTGATCAATGACAGGGGGGTGATCAGGGAGTCTATATGGGGTGATTAGGGGTTAATAAGGGGTTAATAAGTGACAGGGGGGGTGTAGTGTAGTGGTGTTTGGTGCTACATATTGCTGAGCTATCTGTGTCCTCTGGTGGTCGATCCAAGCAAAAGGGACCACCAGAGAACCAGGTAGCAGGTATATTAGACGCTGTTATCAAAACAGCGTCTAATATACCTGTTAGGGGTTAAAAAAATCGCATCTCCAGCCTGCCAGCGAACGATCGCCGCTGGCAGGCTGGAGATCCACTCGCTTACCTTCCGATCCTGTGAACGTGCGCGCCTGTGTGCGCGCGTTCACAGGAAATCTTGCGTCTCGCGAGATGACGCGTATATGCGTGACTGTGCCTGGAGCTGCCGCCTCCGGAACGCGATCCTGCGTTAGGCGGTCCGGAGGCGGTTAAGGAAGGTAAGAGATACTTTTCCTAACAATATACTGACCATCCATGAGGTTTTAAGTATCATCAACGGCCACCAGGATTGTGACCATACCAGAGACTTACACCTTGCAATATTTATGATACGCCGAAGGATGCAATTATCGATATAGCTATATTCCGGATATTTACCTGTTACTTATGCGGATTTATATACATGGGACAGTAATCTATATTTATTAGAAATCTGCTATCATATAGCCAGTTGATCATTGTGCTCAACAGAAACTACGTTGGCAGTATCTACTATACTGTTTGGACTCTGTTATATATCAGAAGCGCCACAATATAATATATTGTTTCTCTATTGGTTACAGTATTTTTATGTTTTATTCCATTTTATATAATCTGTTATACACGTGCTAAACATACAATTGTTTGATTTAATACAATTTTAGATTGTATAAGTCCAAGTGAAGTGTGCTCACCCATTACTTTAGTATTTAATTCCTAGGAATTCATCGGTGATAAGAGCCATTCTTTAGGGCCACAGACACCTTTGCATGGTGGAGGTTTATAGCTTCAGGCAACCACACCAACCTTCTGAGGGACAGTTGAGTTTTCCTGTCTACACATTCTTAGCTTGTAGGGAAAGTTAAGGAATAGGATCCAAGGCATCTAAAGGAACCAGGTACACCTAACCCACTGCTCCAAAACCAACCAAGCACCTGACAAGCCCTAAACAGTGGATTTGCAGTATCGTCTCTGTACCATCTAAAGACTGCATAAGTGTACCACAGCAACTGAAAAGCCACTAAAGTAAAAGTTGTGAGCTGCATCTTACCACTGTCTACCTCATTATTACTACCTATGGTTGTACCACCATTAACGGTACTGGCGTCACAACAAATTACATCAAAGGACTCAGCCGCAACAAGCACCCTAAGCACCCTTAACATCAAGGGCACCTCGACCACCATCTTGGCTGATGCTTTCTACCACAGAGTGTGCCCCGGAGGATTTGGTGCTGTCCACCTCAACACTGTGCTGCCAGCCCAGGGAGGCTATCTGCTAACCGTGAGTAAACTGATGAACTGTGTGTTATACCATTTGACCTCTCATCAGTCTACCGTGAACCTCACGTGTACCCCCTGCGACTGGCTGGCTGCATAACTTTTTATTGGCGTCACGAACAGGATAATTAACCCCTGCGCCATATTTGAAAGACTGTCACATGTGAATAAGTCCCTTTATCATATTGAGGGACTTTTGCTTATTGTGCGCTGTTTTGGGGTCCAGAACTGTCCAAACCGTTTGCAAAGTATATGGAGGTGCTATACTAGTCCTCAGCATCAAAATCGCAGTGTCAAAAGTGAAAAAAAATTCAACATTTGTGTGTCACTATAACTGCTTGCTGTCAGTGACTAGACTGTTACTGTGAAAACTAATATGGCCGCCGGAGCTCCGATTTGAAAAATAACACTGCGCCATCACTGTGCTAATTTGCGACACCCCCTGCAGAGCGGGAAAACCAGTGTGCCGCCCCTTTATGCAAAGTTGTCCGATTCAAGCCCATCCTTCCTGTACTGTGTGGGTTCTGAGAGGCGGACCCTGCGTGCAAAATCGCACCGCCCTCCTTGCCCTAGGAAGAGTCCTACCATTAAAACAAAATGGGTGGAACCATGTGTGGCTTGACAATGTGCCTACCTATAAACAGTTGGGACGACAGCACAGACACAGAAATAGTCCCCTATGAACCTCTTTATGCGCAAAAGACTGCCCCAGCATTGTGTGTTACTAAACAACTAGATCCAATAGGGGTACTGACCAATACTGTGCCGAAGGTCCAACTTGCTGAGACCGCCCCCCGTGTGGTGGATAGTGGTTACGCTGCTCCCGTCACTCAAACAGACCTAGGAGTGGGCCTAAAACTTTGGAAAAGCGTGACGTGCGTGCACACGTAAGAGGCAGAAGTACCGAGCGCTGCAGAACTAGAGAGAGAGAGTGCAGGAGCAGCATGGCTGAAGGATCGGAGCGCTCTGCATCTGAAAGTGATTCCGGACGGAAACCAGTCACCGCTCTACCTTGGACTCCCACAGAGATGACTCGGGAGCTGCAAATTCGCGTGCAGGAGTTCTGGGATTGTCACTGCAGGGAGCGCAGTGTAGACCGTGGCCCTGAGTCTGCAAAACACAGTGCATGTAATCATGCTTGTAAGCACTATAATGAAGGACTTACCCGTAAACTGCTGAAGGCACCTGTAAAGGATTTCCCGGTACCGGTACGTAAGCTGGGCCGAGTGTTGGACTTCTGTAAGCAGAGAGGGTTCGGATTCATCCGCGACTTATCCACAGATTGTGAATATTATGTAAATCGCTGGTCTGTAAAAAGGAAGGAACTTCCCCCTTGGCTCCATAGACTGTATATTGGCGAGGTGGTCGAGTTTACCCCTGCAGAAGGTACACGTGGGCCCTACGCCACTGCAGTTCATAGGCCAGGCCAACCCACAGAGCGCCAGGAGCCTGTTCAGGACTCGGATTCTGAGAAAGAACCAGAAGAGAAACTTCCTACCGACCCTGCGCGGCCGTCTGATGCAAAGTTTGTTCCACCCAGCTCAACCCAGAACCAATACGCAACTGGTTTTGCAGGGACAAATATTCTGTGGCAACCTGCCATTGTCACTAAAGACCCTGACACTAAGCCCAAGCCACAAAGAGAACGGGTGAGGAGAAGAAGGCCCAAGCCACAAAACCTTGCCACTACTGCAGCAGACTGTGAGATGTTGTTTCAGCAGCTAGCTATGCAGCCATCACAGGTGATTGTAGTTCCACTTTATGGAGAGGAATCAGCTGGTCCCTCAATACTAGAAAGGAATACCAATCCTCAGTGGCGTACACACAATCCATGGGGCCCCGATGCGAAACTGATCTATGGGGCCCCCTCCCCGTTGCCCCCCCAACCTGCCTCCAAGCCCCCCCCCCACTACCTCCCCTAATAGTGTTGTAACTATAGTGTAATGGGCCACAGTGCAAAATTTTTTACAAAGAATCGGCAAGTTTTCTTACTAAGGGCTCTTTCCGTGCGTGTAATCCGCTGCGTGACTGAGTGCCAAGCCCCATTCTGGACAGCAGAGACACGGAGCAGTAACATGATTGACTGTGATCTTTTTACTACAAAATCACGGTGACAACTTTATGTCTCTGTGATTTTGTAGTAAAAAGATCACAGAGAGGCACAGAGCATTATCAATCATGTTAATGCTCCGTGTGTAGTGGCCCCACTAGATAAGTGTGGGCGCTACACAAGGGTCAATTGGGGTGTGCGTTACTTCTCCTCACTAGGGACAGGGATGGTATCTCAAATTGTGCATTTTATGTAATTTTATGTAATTTGTAAAGTATTGTTTTTTTTTATGCAATGTTTTCCTGTTATATGCGTTATCAGGCCTAGTCTCTGTAGTTAGTCATCCCAGACGCTAGAGGGAGCTAGTGCAGCCCTGGTATAAGTATTCAGGCCCAGACAGGGAGAGGGGAGTTGGAAGGTCAGGAGTTTGCAGAGACAAGCTAGAAGGCACAAGCCAGAGCCTTCTCCTGACATGCAACTAGACAGCCCAGGCTTCTAGATGCCACCAGGAGACTAGTAGAGGGATCCTAGTCTACCTGCTGATCAAGAGAGCCATGGTTAGCTCAGAAGATCTAACCCAGGGGAAGAGGTTACCTCCTGGAAGCAACCCTGTAGTTCCCACCAAGTCAAGCAGAACCAACATGTCCAGCTAGTACAAGTAAGCTGAAGGGCAGAGAGAATAGAAGTATGGAGCAAGAATGAGTACCTGAGGAGGATTGTTTACCAAGGATAAAAGCCTACAATAAGGTATCCGGGCCTTGGGATTAAAGCCAGACAGGAGTTCGAAAGGAACAGTGTACACTATCTCCGAGGAGTCTGTACAGCCTGATTCTGTGCATGTGGATATTTACCCTCTGTGTATCTTGCCAAAGAACCATATACCTGCCATAATTGTGAAACCCTGCTTGTGAAGTGTACTTGACATGTGGAACTGAGTTGCCATCTAACTGTACAAAGTGGAATTTATTACAGTAAAGCAAAGTTTGGTTCACCCTGCCATCTGTGTTCCTTGCTTATTAAGACCTTCCACCGGTGTGCCACCGTTACCGGCACTGGCGTCACGTACCTCAAAGGGACCTTGCCCCAGGCACATAAATCACCAGCAACACCCAGGGCACCTCAACCATCACCAGGCCTGGTCCCTAAAGACAGAGTGTGCCCCAGAGGACTCTTGTGCCAGCCTCTCTTTCACTGCTGTATGCCGGCCCAGGGTTTCCTTATATAACTGTGAGTGACCCTCGCTTGCCATTGACCGTGACCTCACAATCGCATTACCCTGCAGGTCTGGCTTACCGCACGTGTCTCTGCTGTCAGGAGCAGGGCTTGGCTGTCTTTCACACAGTGGATTACCCGCACGGGATCCGCTCGTGTTAAAGAGCCCTAAGCCCAATGCATGGCTACACTCACCCAGTCCTAACAAAATCTGGTCCTACCTCATCCAGGGTGTCGCTAGTATCGGCGTGATGTCCGCTGGATCCAGAACAAGGTCCCTGTGGTGAGAAAAAAAGAATAATTACATAAGGAAGGGATGTTGACTGCCCCTGTGAAATCACCAGCAGGGGGCGCTGTGCTGGCCTGTAAGACTGAGCCATGCCAATGTATAGCAGGGTAATCTAGGACATTTCCCCTAAGTGCAACCACACAGTACTAATGCCCACCTTGTGGCCCCTCACAGTAGTTATGTCCACCTTTGTTCCTGTCACAGTATTTATGCCCAGATATGTGCCCCCTCATAGTAGTTATGCCAAATAGGTGTCCCCTTACAGTAGTTATGCCCAGATATGTGCCCCCTCAAAGTGGTTATGCCAGATTATGTGTCCCCTCACAGTAGTAATGCCAGATTATGTGCCCCCTGACAGTAGTAATGCCAGACTATGTGCCCCTCACCTAGTAACGCCAGATTATGTGCCCCTCACAGTAGTAATGCCAGATTATGTGCCCCTCACAGTAGTTATGGCAGATTATGTGCCCCTTCACAGTATTTATGCCCAGTTATGTGCCCCCTCAAAGTAGATATGCCCAGATATGTGCCCCCTCAGAGTGGTTATGCCAGATTATGTGTCCCCTCACAGTAGTAATTCCAGATTATGTGCCCCTTCACAGTATTTATGCCCGGTTATGTGCCCCCTCAAAGTAAATATGCCCAGATATGTGTCCCCTCAGAGTGGTTATGCCAGATTACATGCCCCGTCACAGTAGTTATGCCTTCATATGTGCCCCCTCATAGTTATGCCTTTATATGTGCCCCCCTCAAAGTAGTTATGCCACATTAGGTGCCCCCTCAAATTAGTTATGGCAGATTAGGTGCCCCTCAGTAGAGATGCCAACTTTTGTGCCCCCTCACTCTAGTTTTGCCCATCAAACCCCCCCACCTCAACTTAGTGGATGGAAAGATAGAGTGAAGACTTTGCAACACAGATTAGTGAGTGGAGCCAACTTCGCTAGAAGGTGTTTACTCAGATGTTTAGGCGCAGAAGAGCGTTTTCCTTCTGTAGCTGGACTATAGACTTGCATCCCTGACCAGTAGGAGAAGAGTTTGCCTCGCTGGAAAAGAAACAAGCATTCCTAGGAATTCATCGGTGATAAGAGCCATTCTTTAGGGCCACAGACACCTTTGCATGGGGGAGGTCTATAGCTTCAGGCAACCACACCAACCTTCTGAGGGACAGTTGAGTTTTCCTGTCTACACATACTTAGCTTGTAGGGAAAGTCAAGGAATAGGATCCAAGGCATCTAAAGGAACCAGGTACACCTAACCCACTGCTCCAAAACCAACCAAGCACCTGACAAGCCCTAAACAGTGGATTTGCAGTATCGTCTCTGTACCATCTAAAGACTGCATAAGTGTACCACAGCAACTGAAAAGCCACTAAAGTAAAAGTTGTGAGTTGCATCTTACCACTGTCTACCTCATTATTACTACCTATGGTTGTACCACCATTAACAGTACTGGCGTCACGACAAATTACATCAAAGGACTCAGCCGCAACAAGCACCCTAAGCACCCTTAACATCAAGGGCACCTCGACCACCATCTTGGCTGATGCTTCCTACCACAGAGCGTGCCCCGGAGGATTTTGTGCTGTCCACCTCAACACTGTGCTGCCAGCCCAGGGAGGCTATCTGCTAACCGTGAGTAAACTGATGAACTGTGTGTTATACCATTTGACCCCTCATCGGTCTACCGTGAACCTCACGACTGGCTGGTTGCATATGCAAAATCAATAATTATAATAAAGCTGTTAGCAGGTTGGTAAACGTGGTTAGTCATTAACTACCAGTTAATAATCAGTGTGTAGATAAGTTAGCCTTCATCTGAAAGAAATGCACTCTTCATCGGGAATGATGGACAACGACAACGCTACAGAGGCTCCGTCTGGTGATCCTAAATATGCCACCTTTGAGATCCCTGATATAGTTGTTGTTGTGGTTTATTTAGTTTTCTTCATTGGAGTTGGAATATGGGTAAGTCTATAAGTATTTATACATTGTCTCTAACATGTTCTTAAAGAACAATTCACTGAAACTTGGGCACAATATTTGGATATACACTGAGCAAAAATATAAAT
The DNA here is from genome assembly GCF_905171765.1 of Bufo bufo. Lineage (NCBI taxonomy): Eukaryota > Metazoa > Chordata > Amphibia > Anura > Bufonidae > Bufo > Bufo bufo. Next base: position 203,006,393 of record NC_053397.1, on the reverse strand, counting down.
GCAACACTTTTGGTTTTGCTCCCATTTTGCATGAGCTGAATTCAAAGATCTGAAACATTTTCCAACCGGTCTCACAACCGCAGACCACGTGTAACCACACCAGCCCAGGACCTCCACATCTAGCATGTTCACCTCCATGATTGTCTGAGACCAGCCACCCGGACAGCTGCAGCAACAATCGGTTTGCATAACGAAAGGATTTCTGCACAAACTGTCAGAAACCGTCTCAGGGAAGCTCATCTGCATGCTTGCTCGTCATCCTCATCGGGGACTGGACCTGACTGCAGTTCGTCGTCGTAACCGACTTGAGTGGGCAAATGCTCACATTCGATGGCGTCTGGCAGGTTGGAGAGGCTTTCTGTTTATGGATGAGTCCCGGTTTTCCCTGTTCAGGGCAGATAGCGTGTGTGGCGTCATGTGGGTGAGCGGTTTGCTGACCTCAATGTTGTGGATCGAGTGGCCCATGGTGGCGGTGGGGTTATGGTATGGGCAGACGTATGTTATGGACAACGAACACAGGTGCAATTTATTGATGGCATTTTGAATGCACAGAGATACCGTGGCGAGATCCTGAGGCCATTGTTGTGCCATTCATCCACGACCATCACCTCATGTTGCAGCATGATAATGCACGGCCCCATATTGCAAGGATCTGTACACAATTCCTGGAAGCTGAAAACATACCAGTTCATGCATGGCCAGCATACTCACCGGACATGTCACCCATTTAGCATGTTTAGGATGCTTTGGATCGGCGCATACGACAGTGTGTTCCAGTTCCTGTCAATATTCTGCAACTTCGCACAGCTATTGAAGAGGAGTGGACCAACATTCCACAGGCTACAATCAACAACCTGATCAACTCTATGCGATGGAGATGTGTTGCAAATAGTGGGCACACCAGATACTTACTGTTTTTCTGACACCTCCTTCCCCTTCCCCCCAGTAAGGCAAAACTGTGCACATTTCAGAGTGGCCTTTTATTGTGGGAAGTTTAAGGCACACCTGTGCAATATTCATGCTGTCTAATGAGCACCTTGATATGCCACACCTGTGAGGTGGGATGGATTATCTCGGCAAAGGAGAAGTGCTCACTGACACAGATTTAGACAGATTTGTGAACATTATTTGAGAGTAATGGGTCTTTTGTGTATGAAGAAAATGCTTCAGAACTTTGAGTTCAGCTCATGCAAAATGGGAGCAAAACCGAAAGTGTTGCGTTTATATTTTTGTTCAGTATAATTGCAACCCATTACCTGTACTGTACTTTGCAAATACCATGTGTCTTCTGCAATATGGCCTTTTTCCTAGGCTATAGTTGAACTGGATTCATTGCATTGCGGCCTCAATTAATGCTGTTTTTCCATCATGGGCCTACAACCATTGGGCACAATTTGCTGTTTCTTGGCAGGAACATTGTACAGCAGACCATGATATAGATCTACTGAAGTTAGCAAAGGTGTCCAATAAATGTGCACTCACTATGCTCCATACTATCACTCTACTAAGAGGTAAATGACCTCCTTGATAAGATCACTGCTTAGGAAATAGGATGAAGCAAAGCTGATGATACAAAGTGAGCTCATTGGCCAGTAGTTGCATCTGGAAATTAGTCAGTGTGACTTAATGACTCAGTGACTGGTACAGTGCCAAACAACTGGCACGAGGCAAATGTGGTGACCATTTTCAAAAGGGCTCTAGGTCTTCCCCAGGAAATTATAAACCTGTAAGCTTAATTTGGAAAAACGTTTGAAGTGCTTTTAAGGGACTATATACAAGAGTATGGAGTCCTAAGTAATATCATAAGTGATAGCCAGCATGGGTTTTCCAAGGACAGAAGTTGTCATATGAACCTAATTTGTTCTTATGAAGAGTTCAATACAAGCCTGGACAGAGGAGCAGCTGTGGATATACCATAAACCCAAATGTACTAATCCTATAGATGGTGTAAGCTTAGACAGACTGTCTAGACCTGCACCAAATTTATCACATGGGCTCAGGCTGGATGATAAATCCAATGCAGTGACAGACACTTTTCTCCAACTTTATACCAACTATTGGTTGACTTCATTTTAAGCAGATTTTAAAGCCAGAACTGTGAAAATGTTGGTGTAAATGGTGCATCATAGCACCTCCCCCTTTCCAGTAAAGTACCACCCCCTTTTCCTTAAGCCCTGACCCCTTGTCAAGCAAAAAAAAGTGTAGAAACCCTAGATGCTCCAAATTGCACCACCTTTTAGACTGTGTATTGGCACAGAAAAATTAGTAAATCTGGGCCATAGGCATTCCCTGCTGTCCCTCATAGTTGCTTAATGGTTAAAATAAGGTCTGCAGGATAAAAAATATATACTTTGTATTGGGATTGAAAACTGGCTGAAGGACTATGTCTAGAGAGTTGTGACCAGTGATTCCTATAGGTGGTGGACTTCAGGGTTCAGTGCTGGGCCTGCTATTATTTAACCTACAGTATTTATTAATGATATAAAGGATGGGGTTAACAGCACAGTTTCAATTTTTGCAGATGACACCAAGCTACTTATGTTGTACTATGCAGTCTATGGAAGATGTCCATAAACTATAATCTGACTTGTGTTTGGGCATCCACTTGTCAAATAAGATTCAATATGAATAAATATAAAGTCATACATCTGGGCACTAATATTCAAAATTTAACATACAGTATGTCCTAGAGAAACACTAGAAGACTAACTTTTAGAGAAGGATCTAGGTATACTTGTAGATCAAATACGGTTTAGTCTTTGATGAAGTGTCAAGCCCCGGCTTCTGAGGCCAGCAGAATGATGTAGTGTATTAAAAGGGGCATGGCCTTGTGGGAGAGTGACGTAACATTGCCAATTTACAAAGCTTTGGTGCGGCCTCATCTCGAATATGCAAGTGAGTTATGGGCACCAGTTCATAGAAAGGATGCCCTGGAGCTGGAAAAAGTGCAAAAAAGAGTGACTAAACTGATAAGGGGCATGGTGGGTTTTCGTTATAAGGAAAGATTAAAATAATTTAAGTTATTTAATCTTCAGAAAATCGAAGGGAAGATATGATTATCCTATATAAATATGTTTATTACTCTCAAAATCTGCAGCGCTTTACAGACATTGTCATCACTTGCTGTCCCAAGTGGAGGTCACAATCTGCATTCCCTATCACTATGTCCTTTGGAGCTTAGGAGGAAACTAAAGCATCCAGAGGGTGGGGAGAAAATGCAAACTTCATGCAGATGTTGCTCTTAGTTGCAATTGAAGCCAGTAGACCAGCACAGCAGGGCACTAGTGCTAACCACTGCTGCTCCATATGTCCATATATAAATCATCCATACAAAAAGTATGATGCAAAGCTGTTCCTTGAAAAATCCAATCAAAAGACAAGGCGGCACTGCCTCAGTCTGAGGGAAAAAAAGTTCAGTCTCCAGCGGCAACAAGGCTTCTTCACCATAAAAGCTGTGAATCTTTGCAATAGTCCACCTCAGGATGTGGTTTAACCTCTTCAGGACACATGACGTACCGGTACGTCATGTTGTCCTGGTACTTAAGGACACATGACATACCGGTACGTCATGTATGGTTCCGATCACCGCCGCCCGGCGGGCGGTGATCGAAACCCGGTGCCTGCTCAAATCATTGAGCAGGCACCTTGGCTAGATGCGACGGGGGGTCCTGTCACCTCCCCATGTTGGTGATCGCAGCAAACCGCAGGTCAATTCAGACCTGCGGTTTGCTGCGGTTTCGGAAGTTTCTGATAAGAAACTTCAAATAAGCTTTATTTTAATGTTTAACCACCCCCCCCCCCTGCTGCCCTCTTTGTTATCTGCCAGCAGGCGCAGCGGGGGGGAGGGTGCGGGGAGTGCGGCAGGGAGGGCGGGCGGCGGGGCGGGCGGTGCTTGGGGGGCGGGCAGGCATGCGATCATCTGCCCGCCCCCTCACCTCACTCAGGACAGCACATTGCTGACACTCTGCTCAAAACGTGCTGGCACAGATGCCATGCGTTTAACCCCTTCCATGCCGCGGTCCGTAGGGACCGCTGTATGGAAAAGGTTAAGAGGGAGGGTGCTCCCTCCCTCTCCCATCGGGGGCTGCTGTGCCTTTTCAGCCCCCGATGGGAGAGGGAGGGGGCCCCCCTACCTCCCCATCACCCACTGCTCTGCTGTGGCAGCAAGTGATGGGTACCATGGCAACCGGACGCCTTCACAGGCTGTCCATGGTACTGATCAGAGTCTGTAAAGACTTTGTAAAGTGTAAATACAGTACAGTACACTATATAGTGTACTGTATTATACAGACATCAGACCCACTGGATCATCAAGAACCAAGTGGGTCTGGGTCAAAAAAAATGTTTAAAAAAATGTGAAATAAAAGTAAAAATCCAAAAACACATTTATCACTGATTAAAAATGAAAAAAATTAAATTCCCTTCACATGTTTGATATCACCGCGTCCATAATGACCTGATCTACAAAACGGTCATGTTACTTTACCCGAACGGTGAACGCCATAAAAATAAAAAATAAAAAACTATGATGAAATTTAAATTTTGCCCACCTTACTTCCCAAAAAAGGTAATAAAAGTGATCAAAAAAGTCGTATGTACGCCAAAATAGTACCAATCAAACCGTCACCTCATCCCACAAAAAATGAGACCCTACCTAAGATAATCGCCCAAAAACTGAAAAAACTATGGCTCTCAGAATATTGAGACACTAAAACATGATTTTTTTGTTTTTGTTTCAAAAATGAAATAATTGTGTAAAACTTACATAAATAAAAAAAAATAGTATACATATTAGGTATCACCACGTCCGTGACAACCTGATCTATAAAAATATTACATGATCTAACCCCTCAGGTGAATACCGTAAAAAAAAAAAAAAGGTGTAAAAAAAAGCAATTTTTTGTCACCTTACATCACAAAAAGTGTAATAGCAAGCGATCAAAAAGTCATATGCACCCCCAAAATAGTGCCAATCAAACCGTCATCTCATCCCGCAAAAATCATACCCTACCCAAGATATTTGCCCAAAAACTGAAAAAACTATGGCTCTCAGACTATGGAGACACTAAAACATGATTTTTTTTGTTTCAAAAATGAAATCATTGTGTAAAACTTGCATAAATAAAAAAATAGTATACATATTAGGTATCGCCGCATCCGTGACAACCTGGTCTATAAAAATATCACATGATCTAACCTGTCAGATGAATGTTGTAAATAACAAAAAATAAAAACGGTGCCAAAACAGCTATTTCTTGTTACCTTGCCTCACAAAAAGTGTAATATAGAGCAACCAAAAATCATATGTACCCTAAATTAGTACCAACAATACTGCAACCCTATCCTGTAGTTTCTAAAATGGGGTCGCTTTTTTGGAGTTTCTACTCTAGGGGTGCATCGGGGGGCTTCAAATGGGACATGGTGTCAAAAAAAACAGTCCAACAAAATCTGCCTTCCAAAAACCAAACGGCGCACCTTTCACTCTACACCCTACTGTGTGCCCGTACAGTAGTTTACGGCCACATATGGGGTGTTTCTGCAAACTACAGAATCGGGGCAATAAATATAGGATTTTGTTTGGCTGTTAACCCTTGCTTTGTTACTGGAAAAAATGGATTAAAATGGAAAATTTGTCAAAAAATCTAAATTCTGAAATTTTATCACCATTTGCCATTAACTCTTGTGGAACACCTAAAGGGTTTCTAGAATGGGGTCATTTTTGGGTGGTTTCTATTATGTAAGCCTCACAAAGTGACTTCAGACCTGAACTGGTCCCTAAAAAGTGTTTTTTTTATAATTTCTGAAAAAGTTCAAGATTTGCTTCTAAACTTCTAAGCCTTGTAACATCCCCCAAAAATAAAATATCATTCCCAAATTGATCCAAACATGAAGTAGATATATGGTGAATGTAAAGTAATAACTATTTTTGTAGGTATTACTATGTATTATAGAAGTAGAGAAATTGAAACTTGGAAATTTGCAATTTTTTACAAATTTTTGGTAAATTTGGTATTTTTTTATAAATAAAAATGATTTTTTTTTTACATCATTTTACCAGTGTCATGAAGTACAATATGTGACGAAAAAACTATCTCAGAATGGCCTGGATAAGTCAAAGTGTTTTAAAGTTATCAGCACTTAAAGTGACTCTGGTCAGATTTGCAAAAAATGGCCTGGTCCTTAAGGTGAAATAAGGCTGTGTCCCAAAGGGGTTAAAAAGAGTTTAGATGATTTATTAGAACTAAGTGACATTAATGCATATGAAAACATGTAGAATTCTGGCTCCCTCTCCCCTTCCCTTAATTCACATTTCCTCCAATGTCTTGAACTTGTTGGACTTATGTCCTTTTTAACTGCTCTAAGTAACTATGTAACTATTAATTATTTAACGCAATATCAGCAGTCTTTCATTGTCTGTAACACAAAGGTCAATAGGAAGGGCACTAAAGACACACATCTATGGGAATTCCTTAGTATGTGAATCTATAAAATGTAGACCTGTAACTAATAGTGCACTGACCAGTTTTTCCATGTTTTACAGTCCTCTGTCCGTGCAAGTCGGGGAACAGTAGGAGGATATTTCCTAGCTGGAAGAACAATGACCTGGTGGCCTGTAAGGAATAATAAAATATACTGGCTTATACAATTAATAAGTGACAACAACCTGTATTTACAGTCATGAGAAAGACAAAGAACATTGTTTTACATTGTTTTAAGTATAAGGAGGACATATAAAAAAAAAATCTGGTAGTTAGACGGTCTTAAAATCAGGTAACTACAACCTCAGATGAACATGAGAAACTACACTGTGTCTTTATTTATTTTGGGCTACTTTCACACTAGTGTTTTCACTGGATCCGGCAGGGTTCAGCAAAAACGATTCCGTTACTGATAATGCAACCATCTGCATCCGTTATGAACGGATCCGGTTGTATTATCTTTAATATAGCCAAGACGGATCCGTCATGAACTCCATTGAAAGTCAATGGGGGACGGATCAGTTTTCTACTGTGGCAGATTGTGGCAGAGAAAACGGATCCGTCCCCATTGACTTGCATTGGGGGTCATACCGTCTTGCTCCGAATCCCAGGACAGAAAGCAAACTACTGTATTTATACATATCTCTTTTACATATCTCTTTGTGCTTCATAGATCAATGTTCACCTATTATTTTTTTACACTTAGAGTTTGGTGGTAGCCTCAAACTGTTCAATTTGTGCTTTTTCATGATACGATTTCCCCCTAATGGTAGCCTCAAACTGTTCAATCAGTTCTTTCTCGTAATAATATTTTCCTCTAGTGATAGCCTTAAAATTTTCAATCAGTTCTTTTTCATAATAAGATTTTCCCCTAGTATAGTCTCAAACTGTTCAATCAGTGCTTTTTCATAGTAAGATTTTTTCCTAGTGGTAGCCTCAAACTGTTCAATCCATGCTTTTTCATAATAAAATTTTGTATATATTGCTGTGCTTGCATCCCCACATAATGCTTCTCTGGAAAAGAGACATGCAAGCCAAAAGTAAAGAAAACTGAACTTCCTATATCAGGAACTCAGCCTTTTCTGGGTAACTACCGTTTCTCTTTCACTCATCTCTAGTTTGACCATATTGCACAGCTCCACTTTTGCAAAAACAAAACAGATTATATTTGCACAAATACCTTATACCAACTGTCAAGCACGATGGTGGAGGGGTGCTGATTAGGGGTTGTTTTGAAGCGACAGGACCTGAGCACCTTGCAGTCATTGAGTTGACCATGAACCATATGAACCTCTGTATATCAAAGTATTCTAGAGTCAAATGTGAGGTCATCTATCCAACAGCTAATGCTTGGCCGAAACTGAGTCATGAAACAGGATGATGATAAAACGATTACTTGAAGTCATTGATGGACATTTTTATACATGGCTTTTCCATTTTAGCTTAATTTTTGTGTAACAGATAATAAAATGGTGGAATCTGTTGTGTGTTGTTGTTCATCTCAGGTTGCATTTGCCTAATTTTAAGACCTTCTAAGGATGATTTCGGAGAATTGTCATGGCTTGTGAGAGTCAGCAAGGTAACCAGCATAAAGCATTAAAGACTTTGTTGCTACAAAGGGGGCACAAGTTAAGACACCCTATGCACCCCAGATTAGTGGACACAGAGGCTACAACATTTTAATTAGCAAGGTGATCAGTGTACAGCATTGCAAATCCTGCTGCATTGGAGACATAATGAGTTAAGACACTCTGCACACTTCAGGCACTATTTTGGCCAATTGTTTTATTGGAACCACACGCCATCTTGCACATTGTGCAAGATGATTGATGGATATACTGCAACTCCTACTGTGCACACAGTAAAGGAAACTTTTGTTAAGTTCAATAATTTAATTGCGTGCCCTGTCTTGCACCAACACGTACATTAAAGGCACCCCTAAAATACCATCAGGCAGAGAGCCCACGGCTACAGAGAGTGCCCCAAGGAAAAACAGGATGCTCCTCCTTCAATGCACCCATCCCAGGGAGACATGGCCTGAGGGAATACACCGTGACATCAGGGCCACTACCATTCCCATCCTCTGCTCCAGCTCCTCAGGGGCTCGCAGCATGCTTTTCTCATGACTGTATATACCCATTTTTCATCGGCTACAATGAATCTTAATCCTTTATCCAGTTTTATTATATTGAGTAGGTAGTTCTGATTATTACAGATATAGTTATTAAAAGTATGTGAGAGTCTTTTGAAAGGGGTTGACCAATTTACACACGTGGATGTTAAATAGTGGGTGTAGTTTTCTGATCACTTCCCTGTAGAATGCAGGGGCGGAAGAAAAATCTAATTTGAATGGGACTGATGTATGTGATGTCATGGGCTGAGGTGGGAGTGTTGGGAGTGGAAACTACTCCCCTTTCCCCATTCAGATATTGAGGGATACTGAGGACAGGCAATAAAAATTAAACTCTAAGGGCCAGATTTATCATGACTCTGACAGCTCACTCCACTTTAACATATGGCTAAAGTCAGTTTTAGCCAAGTCAGATTTATAATTGGCCCTTTAAGACTGTAATAAATGTGGTTTGACGGTAGCAGTTTATCCGTCAGTAAGCAGCCTTACAAAAGTCGCACGTTTTTATGAAAAAGTCGCACGTTTTTATGAAAAAGTCGCATGTTCTATTAAAAAGTCTCATAAGATAAGCATGGTCCTCACTGGAGTGAAATTGCGACTTTTTTGCGACTTTTTAAATAGTCCCAATAGATAATCTGTCTAGAGATTAATTTACATAAGAAAACACGCCCACTTTCAGAAAACTGGCGAGCATAGTGCAGAGCAGAAAAAAGTCGCAAATTTGTGCGCAGTTTTAGCGTTTGGGACTTTTTTTGGGACTTTTTCACTCCATTATTCTGACCTGAGCTAATGATAAATCTGGCCCTAAGTTTGTGGCTCAGTTTGGCTTCTGAATATTCCATGTATTACAAGACAGATACTGCCCGTCTGAGTTTGAAAACTGCAGATGCCATTCACAGTCAGACAAGCTTGATCAGAATTCACATAGTCCATAGTCCATGAAGTGGATTTCGATCTGAAATTCAGGATAAATTAGATTAGTCGCAAAGCTCAATTTCCTCGTACTTCGTGGTAGCGAATCAGTTTTCCCTGAATGATGGTCCAAAATAAAACAAAGCATACTTACCTCATCGATTGGACCGCGAAAACCTGGCCGCCACCATGTTAAAGATCTCGCACGAAATCCCATGCGTGGTGGCATATGACGTCATCATGGGCTGCACAAGATTTTGCGCTAGATCTTCAATCAAGATGGCGGCGGCTGGCTTGTAGCAATCAAATGGATGAGGCAAGTATGATTTATTTATTTAAATTTTACACTGTGTTATAACTGTCAGATACCACGATCAGCTATGAACGCGGCATGTGAGAGGTACAATGAAGGGGCAGCAGCGCAATCGCTGCTCCCTGTCATTGCACCCACTACTTACAAACAAATGCACTTCGTGATGAAGTAATTTGTCACAAAGCAAATTTTTTGGTGAAATTAAGCAGCTGAATTGAATTTTACAATACTTTGCTCATCACTAGTTACAACATTCAGGGCCCCATTATTGAATATCGGAGCATATCCTACGGTAGCAATATGTCTATCATGAGCAAACCCTTTTAAAATTATCAGTGGGGTCTGATCCCAAAACCCAAATAGTAGTATCACAAGAGCAGGTGTCTGGCACTGCTGTGGATATAAAGTTCACACAATGAGCAACCAAATTCTCAAAATCCAGAAACTCAACTCAACGTGCTAATCTTAAGGTGGTGCTCAGTGATGGAATCCAAGACATTGATCCATGTAAGGCTACTTTCACACTAGCGTTTTTTTACGGATCCGTCATGGATCTGCAAAAACGCTTCCGTTACAATAATACAACCGCATGCATTCGTCATGAACGGATCTGGTTGTATTATGTCTTCTATAGCCATGACAGATCCGTCATGAACGCCATTGAAAGTCAATGGGGGACGAATCTGTTTTCTATTGTGTCGGAGAAAATGGATCCGTCCCTATTGACTTACATTGTGTCAGGATGGATCCGTCTTGCTCCGCACCACATTCCGGACAGAAAAACGCTGCTTGCAGCGCTACTCTCTCCGTAATGGGAGCGCAACCAAACGGAACAGAACGCATTCTGGTGCATTCCGTTTCGTTCAGTTTTGTCCCCATTGACAATGAATGGGGACAAAACTGAAGCGTTTTCATCCGCTATTGAGATCCTATGATGGATCTCAATAGCGGAATTGAAAACGCTAGTGTGAAAGTAGCCTAAGAAAAGACAAAATTTACGGCACTCATCCTTCGAAACAGATTGTACTGAAGGGTGAGTGCCGTGAATTATTCTTTACTTACATGAAAGCTTCTTTATTGTAGTTGGGGCAGGGGTATAGGGATTTGTGAGCTGTGAGACCATTTTCCGCAACTGAAGGGGACACCATGTCCCAATGACTTGGACATTTAGAATATGCATCTTCGATACTTATCCTGGTGTAGGGCTACCATAAAATTCTCAAAATATTGTCAATGGGTGGAAGCTTGAGATTGCCAATGTCTGTGGTTTGTTTGCCAAAAGTTTGGTCACCTAATGTATTTTATGGTTGTGTCAACAAGCCCAAGCAATGGCCTCCTTGTGGAGTTGCAAACCAAGCAAGGAAAGGGGAGTGGGATGATTTATGCACTAAAAATTACTGTATATGACAATGAAGCTGCAAATATTTTGTATATTTTTCCTAAATTCCAAGTCTGAAAAAATATGACATCTTTAAATCAATATAGATCCTGCTGATGCATCTATTTATAACTCTGAAATACTTATAACCTTGTCTTTATGTTTGTAGATTGGTGCTTCGTTAATGTCCACCAATGTTAGCAGCAGTCTCTTCGTTGGCATGGCAGGATCAAGTGCTGCAGGAGGTTTGGCTGTTGGAGGCTTTGAATGGAATGTAAGAAAATGTATTCATTGTTAACTGCAATGCAAATGAGAAAAGAGTCTGTACAAAAAGAACTGGGTTTAATCACTGAAAGGGATTTTCACATCTCGGACATCCCGAGGATATGCCATTAATGATAGATGCTGGGCCCACTTCTGGGACCCAATCCTACCTCTAGAATTGGGCGGGGCCTCCCCACTTCCATCCAGCCTGGATGCAGCGTCCATAGGTTTTCAGGACTACAGAAACAATCAAGTGGGTTGTGCTTCATTGTTTCCTTAAATCTCATCTTCAAGTGCTTGGAAGTTATGGAAACAATGTAGCACAGTCCGTTTGTCTATTTCCGTAGTCCTGACCATCTCAGGTTGTGAAATCAAAGTGACATGGGTTCGGGGGACTCCATTCTAAAAATAGGTTTGGATCCCAAAGATGGAATCAGCATCAGAAAGTTAGGACATAGGTGGGAATAAACTCTTGACACAAATTCACTTACATGTATGTTCCTGTGTGTTAGCACTTGATGCCCAGTGCAGTACATTTACATCACTGGGATGGCACGTACTAAGGAGCTGTCCTGCACCAATTTCAGCAGGAGCCAGCTGTAATCCACAGCCATGCTCCTACTGCAACAGCCAAGATCCGAGCTACGTGTAGCACCAATCCCAAATATTTAACCCCTTTACAACTGAAGCATCTAAATGGTTTACAGATGAATCAGGTTCCCTCTGTACACCATTAGGCCCACCTTGATACAGCAGATTTTTTGTAGCGTGCACAAGATTTGGCACATTTTCTTCAAACAAGATGGCCGCGATGACTTCTCCACGATCAAATAAATGAGGTGAGTATGTAATTTTTTTAACACACTTCAGAATGAGGAACCTAACTAAAATCGCTGTTTATTAGAATCATTTAAAATAGACCAGATAAATCTCGATGTAACTAATCGCAGCCTATATCAAAAAGTACGGTAGGTAGACCATGAAAAAAAGACAATATACTATATGGCAAATGCACAAAAAGACCCAGACCTCAAATATATGCTGCAGGGAGTTAGAAGAACCAGGAAAACAGAGGATATATACCACCAGGGCAACTGTCCCTGCTGAAGACCCTGTTCTCGCCCTCTGCCTGGACACAGCCCCTGATGGGGCTAGCCCCGTACCTAGCCTGGATTTCCCTAGTGCACCCTAATCATCGTATTAAATCCCTTTTACCCCGACGCGTTTCTCCCAGAGTGGGATCCCCAGGGGGTTCGTCAAAGAAAAGTTAAGAGGCAAAAAATGATAAAACACTGATAATGCAAATTATAAACAAAAAGGGAAATAAACTGGCTTATCTTTATATACAGCACTGGGACCCACAGATGTCACATGCGAACGACGTCCACCTATATTCAGAATGAATTGAACCATGTCATTAAAGGTATCAAATAGTAATAGTGATTAATGACGGTGACTTTGCAGATAATAAAGCCACAGTACATGACTTACATGTCCCAGTGGTGTAGCCAGAGCTCCCAGGTGCCTGATGCTGTAGAGGGCTGTGGGGATCAATACTGGCTTTAAATAGCGGCGCGCAGCGAGCCTTCCGCTCGCCGGAAGAGGTACTTCTGTAACACCCCAGAGTTGTGTTACGAAACTCTTCTTCCCCGCTACAATCTCCTAAGAGCCTTAACTTTGTCATCTGATGTAATTTTACATTATGTCTTCACAAATGTACATAAAACCTTGTTAAATCTAATTATTGCTGTAATTTCCATGTTCACCAGCAGTTGGCAGCAATGGTCTGGTAAGGACTTAGGTTCAGTTTAGTACACCTAAGCTGGAATAGTTCATTACAGCTTAGCTCCCCCTCTGTGAGCAAAGTGGGCTGTGCCCACATCCTGCAGCATGTGTATCCCACTCCCTGCTAGGGGTAGGGTGTGCGTGTTAGGAGCTCCCTGAGATAGAGAAGAAAGCCAGGATCTTGTCTCAGCTGAGACATTGATCATCATCCCCAGCCTGAGCCTCAGCTGGACGAAGCAAGCAAACAAACTCCAGTTCCAGGAAGAAAGCATACCCTGATAAGATAACTATGAGTAAAGTCCAGAGACCCATGAAAAGCCATATTCCTCCTTAGCTAGTCAGTCCCCATACAGCAGAAAAAGGAGAGTGCAGAAGCCAAATTCCTGCCACAGTACAGAGCTACAAAGCAGACGTTCTTTCCTGCAAGCTCCAGGTTGATAGAGTAGAAGATAAATTCCTGCCAAACATTGCCAATACCTGCTGGGACCAAAGACTAAAGCTGTATCTTGCTTGGATGAAAGTTACCCTCAGTAAAGACAAGTTTGAACTTTACCAAAGGTCTGGATCTAAATTTTTCTGCTGCAAAATCCCTCTATTACTCCTACTAGCACTACACTCAATTTATTGCTAGTGAGCCAGGAGCCAGGAGTCCAGCAGTACCCAGGTAGGAGACACCCTTGACACAATTACCACTACCATACAGAGACAATACACCACTCTGGGACGTGTGTTATAACAACCATAAAGGGCCATGTGATAGTACCCTGCGTACGCTGCAATTGGTGTCACAAACTACTACAAAACATAGACTATCATCTACACCTGACCCAGTCATTGCATAATTTGGCGTCAGTGTGTATACCCCGTTCCTGCTCATTGCACTTCCGGTTGGTAGAACGCATTGCCACAAGGTAACTTTAACCCCTTAGGGACGCAGGGCGTATCGGTACGCCCTATTTCCCGAGTCCTTAAGGACTCAGGGCGTACCGGTACGTCCTAACTTGAAATCGGCATTCCGGCGCCCCAGGGGTTAATCGGAACGGGATTTCGGCTGAAATCATTCAGCCGGCATCCCGTAACAATGCAGGGGGGGTCATTTGACCCCCCCGCATCGACGATCGCAGAAAACCGCATGTCAATTCAGACCTGCGGTTTTCTGCGTTTCCGGTCCATTCGGGTGTCCTGTGACCCGATGAACCGGAAAAAGACTGCGATCGGTGGCGTAATTATACACCACCTATCGCAGTCCGAGGATTTGAAGAGGCGGTGCTGGCCCTGGTGCTGATGCCTGCTGTCCAGGGTGCTGATTGGTGCAGGGGAGAGAGGCGCGAGATTCAAACTTCCTGCGCTCCTCTCTCCCCTCCTCTTCCTGTCCAGCACCCTGACCGTGCAGCACCGTCCAGAACGAGCTCCTGTGTCCCCCCAATCGGCATCCATCACCCTCCTGCACCCATCGCCACCCAGGTAGGTTAGGGTCAGTGAGGGAGAGGCACCGTTAGGCAGGAAAAGAAGGGAAAAGTTAGTTAGGAAAAAAAAAACACTTTATTTCCAAACTTTCTTTGATCCATCCATCAGACCCCAGATCCCCCCCCTGCCACTTCCCCCCCCCCCCACCAGACCCCCCCACCATGCTAGGGATCCTGTGGCCCACCCTAGTACGAGCCGCCCTGGGGTTCGTACTGGTTTCCCGGCCCACCAAATAAGTCCACCGGAGCCCCCTGCCGATGAACTTAGCTGGTGTCCCCCAGTGGACTTTGAGCCTGAGATTCCGGATTTTGCTGGCAATCCTGGAATCCAGATTCCCACAGTGGGGTTTACTGAAATAGACTATTTTAGTTTTTTTTTCAGTAACCCACTGGTGAATCTGATGGTGGAGCAGACGAATCTGTACGCCCAACAGTTCGTCGCTCAAAACCCAGGCTCATTTTTGGCTAGACCCGGTGGCTGGACGCCGGTCAGTGCAGCCGAGATGAGGACATTTTGGGGCCTCGTGCTGCATATGGGTCTAGTCCAAAAACCCAGTGTCAGGCAATACTGGAGTGGGGACGTCCTATACCAGACCCCACTGTACAGTATGGTCATGACACGTCCCCGGTTTGAGGTCATCCGGAAATGTCTGCATTATTCCGATAATGCAGCATGTCCACCCCGAGGTGATCCTGCCTATGACCGGCTGTATAAGATACGGCCGGTCATCGATCACTTTGGGGCCACATTTCAGCAGGCCTACGTACCTGGAAGGGAGGTCGCGGTTGATGAGTCTCTCGTTGCGTTCAAGGGGAGACTCAGTTTCCGCCAATATATTCCCACAAAGCGGGCGAGGTATGGCGTGAAGCTATACAAAATTTGTGAGAGTACCTCAGGGTACACTTACAAATTTCGTGTGTACGAGGGGCGAGATTCCCGGATTCAACCCCCAGAATGTCCCCCCACTCTGGGTGTTACCGGGAAACTCGTGTGGGACCTTATGTACCCACTGCTGGATAAGGGTTACCACTTGTACGTGGACAACTTTTATACCAGCATTCCCTTGTTCAGGTCCCTTGCCGCCAGATCCACGTTCGCTTGTGGGACCGTGCGGAAAAATCAACGCGGCCTCCCTGCCTACCCCCTCCAGGTACCTATCCCCAGGGGTGAGACCCGTGCACTTACCAGTGGAAACCTGTTGCTGGTCAGGTATAAGGACAAGAGGGATGTCCTTATGCTGTCCACAATCCACGGTAACAGCACCACCCCTGTCCCTGTGCGAGGTACCGCGGCAACAGTCCTCAAGCCCGATTGTATCGTCGACTACAATCGGTATATGGGAGGAGTTGATCTCTCTGATCAAGTCCTCACGCCATATAACGCCATGCGCAAAACCCGGGCATGGTACAAAAAAGTTGCGGTCTACTTGGTGCAGGTTGCCATGTACAACTCTTTTGTACTATCCCGAAGCGCTGGCAGCACAGGGACATTCCTCCAATTCTATGAGGCAGTCCTCAAGGACCTGATCTTTTCGGACC
Source organism: Bufo bufo (assembly GCF_905171765.1). NCBI lineage: Eukaryota > Metazoa > Chordata > Amphibia > Anura > Bufonidae > Bufo > Bufo bufo. The sequence continues at coordinate 202,990,126 of NC_053397.1, read as the reverse complement.
GGGAAAGAGCAGGCCGGAGTACCTCGGGAATTGGAGGCGCCCGGATCGTCCCTGGCCAACACTTTCCAGGTGTGGTCCCCCATACTGGAAAGAAGGGACGAACCCAAAAAAAGTGCAGAGTGTGTCGCAGGAGGGGGATACGGAAGGACACCACCACTCAGTGCGACACTTGCTCCGATCATCCGGGCCTCTGCGTTATCGATTGCTTCAGGGAGTATCACACTTCCATGGAGTACTAAATTTTTATAATCCCCAACAGTCCACTAGAGAACATAAAAAACTATGGCTCTCAGACTTTGAAAACACGGAAACATTTTTTTTTCCCCCAAAAAATATTAGTTTTAGTGCAGGCATCCTCAAACTGCGGCCCTCCAGATGTTGTAAAACTATAACTCCCAGCATGCCCAGACAACCTACAGCCATCAGCAGGGCATGGTGGGAATTGTAGTTTTACAACATCTGGAGGGCCGCAGTTTTTAGGATGCCTGCTTAGTGTCTCCAAAGTCTGAGAACCATACATATTGGGCATCGTCGCGTGCGTAAAAGTCGTCGCTATAAAAATAACTTTTGCCCAAACACCTCGGATGAACGGTGTTAAAAATATAAAATAAAAACGGTGCCAAAACACCCATTTTTGGGCAAAATTTCCATTTGAATCCTTTTTGCCGGTAATAAAGCAAGGGTTAACCGCCAAACAAAACTCAATATTTATGGCCCTGATTCTGTAGTTTGCAGAAACACCCCATATGTGGTCGTAAATGGCTATATAGTCGCACGGCAGGGCATAGAACGAAGGGAACTCCATATGGTTTCTAGAAGGCAGATTTTGATGGACAGTTTTTTTTTTTGACACCATGTCCCATTAGAAGCCCCCCCTGATGTAGCCTAGACTAGAAACTCCAAAAAAGTGACCCCATCTAAGAAACTACACCCCTCAAGGTATTCAAAAGTTACTTTACAAACTATGTTAACCCTTTAGGTGTTCCACAAAACTAAATAGCGAATGTAGAAACAATTTTAGAATTTTTTTTTTGTTACATTGCCTCAAAAAAGAGTAATATAGAGCAACCAAAAATCATATTTACCCCTAAAATAGTCCCAAAACAACAACCACCTTATCCCGTAGTTTCCTAGATGGGGTCACTTTTGTGGAGTTTCTACTCTAGGGGTGCATCAGGGGGCTTGAAAGGGTACATGGTGTAAATAAACCAGTCCAGCAAAATCTGCCTTCCAAAAACCATATGACGTTCCCCTTCTTCTATGTCCTGCCGTTTAGCCAAATAGTAGTTTACGACCACATATGGGGTGTTTCTGCAAACTACAGAATTGGGGCAACCCATTTTGAGTTTTGTTTGGCAGTTAACCCTTGTTTTACTCCTGGTAAAAATTGATTATATTGGAAAATTTTCCAAAAAATTGAAATTTCTAAATTGTTTCTCCATCTGCCATTAACTCTTGTGGAACACCTAAAGGGTTAACAAAGTTTTTAAACCCAGTTTTGAATACCTTGAGGGGTGTACTTTCTTAGATGGAGTCACTTTTTTGAAATTTCTATTCTAGGGGTGCAACAGGGGGCTTCAAATGGGACATGGTATAAACAAAACCAGTCCTGCAAAATCTGCCTTCCAAAACCCATATGGTGTTCCCCTTCTTCTATGTGCTCCCGTTCGGCCAAACAGTAGTTTACGACCACATATGGGGTGTTTCTGCAAACTACAGAATCGGGGCAACCCATTTTGAGTTTTGTTTGGCAGTTAACCCTTGTTTTACTCCTGGAAAAAATTGACTATATTGGAAAAATTTCCAAAAAATAGAAATTTCAAAATTGTTTCTCCATCTGCCATTAACTCTTGTGGAACACCTAAAGGGTTAACAAAGTTTGTAAACCCAGTTTTGAATACCTTGAGGGGTGTACTTTCTTAGATGGAGTCACTTTTTTGAAATTTCTATTCTAGGGGTGCAACAGGGGGCTTCAAATGGGACATGGTATAAACAAAACCAGTCCTGCAAAATCTGCCTTCCAAAACCCATATGGTGTTCCCCTCCTTCTATGTGCTCCCGTTCGGCCAAACAGTAGTTTACGACCACATATGGGGTGTTTCTGCAAACTACAGAATCGGGGCAACCCATTTTGAGTTTTGTTTGGCAGTTAACCCTTGTTTTACTCCTGGAAAAAATTGATTATATTGGAAAAATTTCCAAAAAATAGAAATTTCAAAATTGTTTCTCCATCTGCCATCAACTCTTGTGGAACACCTAAAGGGTTAACAAAGTTTGTAAACCCAGTTTTGAATACCTTGAGGGGTGTACTTTCTTAGATGGAGTCACTTTTTTGAAATTTCTATTCTAGGGGTGCAACAGGGGGCTTCAAATGGGACATGGTATAAACAAAACCAGTCCTGCAAAATCTGCCTTCCAAAACCCATATGGTGTTCCCCTCCTTCTATGTGCTCCCGTTCGGCCAAACAGTAGTTTACGACCACATATGGGGTGTTTCTGCAAACTACAGAATCGGGGCAACCCATTTTGAGTTTTGTTTGGCAGTTAACCCTTGTTTTACTCCTGGAAAAAATTGATTATATTGGAAAAATTTCCAAAAAATAGAAATTTCAAAATTGTTTCTCCATCTGCCATCAACTCTTGTGGAACACCTAAAGGGTTAACAAAGTTTGTAAACCCAGTTTTGAATACCTTGAGGGGTGTACTTTCTTAGATGGAGTCACTTTTTTGAAATTTCTATTCTAGGGGTGCAACAGGGGGCTTCAAATGGAACATGGTATAAACAAAACCAGTCCTGCAAAATCTGCCTTCCAAAACCCATATGGTGTTCCCCTCCTTCTATGTGCTCCCGTTCGGCCAAACAGTAGTTTACGACCACATATGGGGTGTTTCTGCAAACTACAGAATCGGGGCAACCCATTTTGAGTTTTGTTTGGCAGTTAACCCTTGTTTTACTCCTGGAAAAAATTGATTATATTGGAAAATTTTCCAAAAAATAGAAATTTCAAAATTGTTTCTCCATCTGCCATCAACTCTTGTGGAACACCTAAAGGGTTAACAAAGTTTGTAAACCCAGTTTTGAATACCTTGAGGGGTGTACTTTCTTAGATGGAGTCACTTTTTTGAAATTTCTATTCTAGGGGTGCAACAGGGGGCTTCAAATGGGACATGGTATAAACAAAACCAGTCCTGCAAAATCTGCCTTCCAAAACCCATATGGTGTTCCCCTCCTTCTATGTGCTCCCGTTCGGCCAAACAGTAGTTTACGACCACATATGGGGTGTTTCTGCAAACTACAGAATCGGGGCAACCCATTTTGAGTTTTGTTTGGCAGTTAACCCTTGTTTTACTCCTGGAAAGAATTGATTATATTGGAAAATTTTCCAAAAAATAGAAATTTCAAAATTGTTTCTCCATCTGCCATCAACTCTTGTGGAACACCTAAAGGGTTAACAAAGTTTGTAAACCCAGTTTTGAATACCTTGAGGGGTGTACTTTCTTAGATGGAGTCACTTTTTTGAAATTTCTATTCTAGGGGTGCAACAGGGGGCTTCAAATGGGACATGGTATAAACAAAACCAGTCCTGCAAAATCTGCCTTCCAAAACCCATATGGTGTTCCCCTCCTTCTATGTGCTCCCGTTTGGCCAAACAGTAGTTTACGACCACATATGGGGTGTTTCTGCAAACTACAGAATCGGGGCAACCCATTTTGAGTTTTGTTAGGCAGTTAACCCTTGTTTTACTACTGGAAAAAATTGATTATATTGGAAAATTTTCCAAAAAATAGAAATTTAAAAATTGTTTCTCCATCTGCCATTAACTCTTGTGGAAGACCTAAAGGGTTAATAAAGTTTGAAAAAACAGTTTTGAATACCTTGAGGGGTGTAGTTTCATTTTTGGGTGGTTTCTATTATGTAAGCCTCACAAAGTGACTTCAGACCTGAACTGGTCCCTAAAAAGTGTTTTTTTTTTAATTTCTGAAAAAGTTCAAGATTTGCTTCTAAACTTCTAAGCCTTGTAACATCCCCAAAAAATAAAATATCATTCCCAAAATGCTACAAACATGAAGTAGACATATGGGGAATGTAAAGTCATCACAATTTTTGGGGGTATTACTATGTATTACAGAGGTAGAGAAACTGAAACTTTGAAATTTGCTACTTTTTCAAAATTTTCGGTAAAAATTGTATTTTTTTATGCAAAAAAATTAACTTTTTTCACCCAATTTTAGCAGTGTCATGAAGTACAATATGTGACGAAAAAACAATCTCAGAACGGCCTGGGTAAGTCAAAGCGTTTTAAAGTTATCAGCACTTAAAGTGACATTGGTCACATTTGCAAAAAATGGCCAAGTCCTTAAGGTGAAATAGGGCTGAGTCCTTAAGGGGTTAAAGAAGCTGCGAGGTGAAGAAGAAAGGCGCACAGGTAGTCGCAGCCTTAATCCTTCAGTGGCTGATCAAAAATGAGCGTAGAAGTGAGATAAGCTTCAAACAGAATAACCTTGCGCCATTCAGTCCCCCCAGAGAGAAGAATAATGGTTATACATGCCCCCATTATGGTTATATTATACCATCCTCCACATAAAGTAAACAAAATTTCTAATAAAGTGGCCATACAGCCAGTATCCAGAAGTATATATACCCACAGCCACTGTATGCACCCCTTCTCAAGATGCACCAACACAGGTCCAGGACCCCAAACAAATACAAAGGGAACCCAAGGAACTAATTCTACTTGGATTAATAAGTACCCAAGTAGTATTATCATTCTTTATGTTCGAATGTTTCTTGCATCACTGGCCAGTCTGGGACTTAACGTCAACTAGAAGCTGAAGCATGAATTAATAGAAAGAAAATACGAAATGTACAGGAATACTAGATAAAACAACCAAAAGTCAACCTTTCATTTAACCCCAATGGGGACTGTGATCTAAATCTGTAAATCCATTCAGATTACTTTTTTTGGTCCCAGTCTCCTTTTTGTGATGATGGAGGGACAATTTCCAGAGCAGAAAATTTTAAGGCACGGGGGTCCCCCCATGTTTCTCAATCACATGATCAGCAACAGGGGTGATGTTCTTTTTCTACACATCGTTCACGGGTTCGCATATCCTCCTTCTAAGCTCCCTTTTTGTTTTTCCAACATAGTCCTTAGGACAGGGACACTGGCAGACATAGACTACCCCTCTACTTTTACAGTTTATAAAATCCCTAATCGTGGTGACACGGCTAGTGACTGAGCAGGTTACTGTTTTTGATAATGAGATGAACTCGCAGGCCTTACATGTCCCGCAACGGAACATCCCGCTTGGTCTGTGATCCAGCCACGTCCTAGTCCCCGCTGGAGCTACATAGTGGCTGTGTACCAGTCAGTCACGTAGGCTTTTCCTCCTCTGATAAGTGAGCGGAAGGCTTGCTGCACGCCGCTATTTAAAGCCAGTATTGATCCCCTACACCACTGGGACATGGTACTTTCACACTAGCGTTATTCTTTTCCGGCATTGAGTTCCGTCACAGGGGCTGAATACCGCAAAATAACTGATCAGTTTTATCCTAATGCTTTCTGAATGGACAGCAATCCGTTCAGGATGTCTTCAGTTCAGTCTTTTTGACTTTTCAGGGTGGAGATAGGTATGCTGCGTTTTATTTCCATCCAAAATTCCGTCGCCGGAACTGCCCGCCGGATCCGGCAATACGGACACAAACTGATGCCATTTGTCAGACGGATCAGGATCCTGATCCGTCTGACAAATGCATTGAAATGCCGGATCAGTCTCTCCGGTGTCATTTATTTTTTTCAAATTGTTTTTGGTCTTAGCATGCACAGACCGCAATGCCGAATCCGTTTTGCAGGGCCGGATCCGGCATTAATGCATGGGGAAAAATGCCGGATCCGGCCCCGGGTGTTCCTGCAAAACGGATTCGGCATTGCGGTCTGTGCATGCTAAGACCAAAAACTATTTGAAAAAAATAAATGACACCGGAGAGACTGATCCGGCATTTCAATGCATTTGTCAGACGGATCAGGATCCTGATCCGTCTGACAAATGCCATCAGTTTGCGTCTGTATTGCCGGATCCGGCGGGCAGTTCCGGAGACGGAACTGCCTGCCGGAATCCTCTGCCGCAAGTGTGAAAGTACCCTCAGTCATGTACTGTGGCTCTATTATCCGCAGAGTCACCATCATTAATCACTATTACTATTTGATACCTTTAATGAGATGGTTCAATCCATTCTGATTATAGGTGGACGTCGTTCCATCATTATGAATGCCTTTCCATGTGACATCTCTGGGTCCCAGTGCTGTATATAAAGATAAACCAGTTCATTTCCCTTTTTGTTTATAATTTGCATTATCAGTGTTTTATCATTTTTGGTTTCTTTACTTCTCTTTGATGGACCCCCTGGGGATCCCACTCTGGGAGAAACGCATCGGGGTAAAAGAGATTTAATACGATGATTAGGGTGCACTAGGGAAATCCAGGCTAGGTACGGGGATGGAGAGGCTCCACCATCAGGGACTGTGTCCGAGCAGAGGGCGAGAACAGGGTCTTGAGCAGGGACAGTTGCCCTGGTGGTATATATCCCCTGTTTTCCTGGTTCTTCTCCCTCCCTGCAGCATATATTTGTGCATTTGCCGTAAAGTATATTGTCTTTGTGCTGTATATCTAATTTTCATGGTGTACCTACTTTTTGATATAGGCTGCGATTAGTTACAGCGAGATTTATCTGGTCTATTTTAAATGATTCTAAGAAACAGTGATTTTAGGTTCCTCATTCTGAAGTGTGTTCAGGTTAGTCTTTTTGTAAAATATTTGGGACCAGTTATCATCACGATATATCTTTTTTGTTCATGTTTTTCTGAGTGTACTTTTTTTAACCCCTAATTAACCCCTGAAAGGCCTCAATGTGACACTCAGATGCCGCAATCAGTTTTTGAAAACTTCGCTCATCTCTATTTACTATGTTTCTTTTATTTACATATATATTGGCATTTGCCTATTTTGTTCCGGTGGCCATTTTTACGTAAGTGATAACAGGAAGTGCCGCCATATTCTCAACGAAATGCCATTCTGTCACTGATACAACCGGGTGGCAAAATAGTTGATGATCGTCAGTGTCTGAGAAACGACAGCTAATAAGGCTTCACTTCATGTAGTCACTTTAAAAATGGTTGCCGCCATATAACACCAAAGTGCTAATATATCTTTTTAAGTAACTAAAACATAATTACCTAACTTTGGTAATTTTTTTAACTTTTTGATTTGGCCAATGTGTATGCATCCTTGACTGTCTCTCCATGCAAAATCCCACACACCCTAGTCATGTATTATAGGAGGAATGGGGGACTGAGGACCCTTGTTCTAGCAATTGTGAGGGCCTAAACAAGAAATGTGGGGCTTCCAGTGATAATACATATACATTGTATTCAGGTGATTAATGTGATTTAGCAGGAAAACCCCTTTAAGCCTGACACTATAGTCTTCTTGACAAAGCCTCTTATTTATAACTTATAACATTGACTAAGTTGAGTAACATCTAGGAGAGCAAACAACAACCAATCACAAAGCTGGAATAATAATGGGAAAAATATCTTTAGGAAAAATAACCAAAAATTCCATGTGATTTGTGAACAATGTATCAGCAGATAAAGTTCTCCATTCTTAGTGTAATAATAACCTTGTTGCTTCATGCAAGGCATCTTGGGTGCTGGTGGCTCTTGGATGGATCTTCGTACCTGTATATATTGCCTCTGGAGTAGTCACTATGCCACAGTACTTGGAAAAGCGTTTTGGTGGTAAACGGATTCGTATCTACATTTCTGTTCTATCACTCCTCCTCTACATCTTCACTAAAATATCGGTAAGTTTGGCACCTTTAACTAGTTAAAGTTGTGATTTACTTTATTGCTATAGTCATTGTTAGTATTAGTACCATTAAAGGAGTTGGCTACTTTGTGAAAAAATCTGTAAAACTTCATGAATTTGTGGGGACTAGCACAGAAAACCCCCAAGCTTCTCCTTCCCACATTTCACCACAGCAACCCGATTCACCGTGCCTTCTGCCTATGGATTATTCCTTCTGTAGACAATGGATGTTGGTGGGTGCTGCATCCATGGCAATTTAGATGGCAACACAAATGCAGAAGAGGATTTGCCCTGGGCAGTGGTCACATAGGTGAATCCTGTGATTCCTGTGCCATCCTAAATGCCATAGACAGGAGCCACTGTTTACAGATAGAATCCATAGGCAGGGGGGGATCCTAAACTTGGGTGCTGTGGTGAGACATGGGGGGGGGGGCTTAGGGATTTCCTCTGCTTATGTTCACAGGTTCATGACTTTTTACAGATTTTTTTTCACAAAGTGTTTGACTCCTTCAAACAGTTCTACCCTAGGGGCTCTTTCACACGAGCGGATCCAGTGCGGGTAATCTGCTGCGTGAAAGAGAGCCAAGCCCCGTTCCGGACAGCAGAGACACGGAGCATTAACATGATTGATAATACTCCGTGCCTCTCTGTGACCTTTTTACTACAAAATCACGGTGACAACTTTATCTCACTGTGATTTTGTAGTAAAAAGATCACAGAGAGGCACGGAGTATTATCAATCATGTCAATGCTCCGTGTCTCTGCTGTCCGGAACGGGGCTTGGCTCTCTTTCCGCTCGTGTGAAATGAGAATGAGCCCTAACTCATATAAGGTATATGTCTGCTTTTTAAGAGCAGATCCTGTCAAAATGATTTTTGGATCAGGGTGCACAAAAAAAAACAGAACTTCCCACTGAGAGCTCTGCCAAACATACCACACTAATTCTAAAAGTCTGTACTAACTAACATAATATAGTTGAATGGGGTAGCTGTGTTTCTCTCACTTGATAGAGTTGCAACTTACAAAAAAAGAAACACACAGTAAGCGAACCCTTTGGAATGACCTGTATTTCAGTATTGATAACTAATAAAATGCAGTCTGATGTTTTTGTAATCTACTTCATTACAGATTTTTTTTATTTATAGAAATCTACTTGTAAAGAGTCTTCATATGAATACTCTGACTATTGCTAAGGGGAGCCCATCTTGAGTGTTCTGCTGAGCACTGAAGACAACTATGTGGAACATACAGTGGCAGGCTTCTCAGCCTGCTTCCTGTCTCAGTACCCTAGCCCCTGGCTCCCTATATGTGACCTAACAATCTCTGTCTGTGTCTCTGCCTATCTGACTTGCCAGTGCTGACAAGAAGCTCTGCTCTTTTATCTCCATTCCCTATGCTTTTTTAATTTACTGAGTGCAGGGAAGAGAGTAGAGAGATGGACTGCGCTTAGAGCTGACAGTATGTATACAGAGACAGCGTTTGGTGGGTCTGGGGCCCCCTTCATCAGGTTGAAATGGCTCAATAAACAATCAGTGCTGTACAACAGGTATTAAAACCCCCCAAAAAAAAAATCCAGCCCAAAGATAAAAAGAAAGAACGATTTCCATATGAACTTCATCACCACATATAGCCAGAACTACAATCGGATCAGAACAATCCTTACCAAAAACTGGTATCTTTTGAGAAAGGACCCAATTCTTAATCCAATTATCCCCAAAATACCTCGCCTCACATTTAGAAGAGCTCGGACTCTAAAGAACATCCTAGCCCCTAGTAAACTAAGGAATTCTGAGACCATAGCCGAATACATCAGTACATCCCAACCGAGAAGCTTATGCTGGAAGACAATTTGTCAAAGAACTATGTTTAAAAATAACAAAGAGGAGGAATCTTTTCAAATCCGAGAGTAGCTTGGATTGTAATTCTAACCACGTAATCTACATCTTGGAGTGCCCATGTGGCCTACATTACGTGGGACGCACCACACAAACTCTCCAAAGAGACTGAACAAGCACAGATCCAAGGTAAAAAAACTGTTCTAGAAACACAGTGTATCCAGGCATGCGGCCAACCTCCACGGGGGGACTATTCTCTGGGTTTAAAATTACACCAATAGAGCAGATACCAGCTCATCAAAGAAAGAACTCGCAATGCATTAAATCTCGAGAAATGTACTGGATATACAAATTAAATACACTGCATCCATATGGCTTGAATGAGGCCTTTGAGATCAATCTCTATATCACTACTAGTCTCATCCAAATCCCCATCCCACTGCAGTCTCATGAGTTTGGTTGGAAAAACCTCTGTAGCAAATCTGTTCCCATTATAAAGCCCCCAATATTAGGATCCATTATTCTTCACTGCCCTAAAGGGGCCACCCATATTGTTTTCCAGCTCAATAGTAATTGTATGTCCTTATAATCTAGCACAAGGGACACCTGTCAATTTTATGTGTATAAATACAAGCATTATCGATATTTCTCTCTACAATTATAGTTAGATAAGAGGCAGGCTGAGAAGCCTTCCTCTGTATGTTCCATATAGTTTTCTTCAGCGCTCTCTAAACCCTGTTTTTTAATTAATTAATTAATTAACAACTTTCCCTAAAAAGTATATTACAAAAATACTTCATGTCCCTGTCCCAGCACAATCTTAAAAATAAAATGAAACAACAGTTATACTTTAATAACGTTTACATCCCTTTTATCAGAACTCACTTCCACCAAACATTCATGTACCATAGCTGCAAATAAGATCTGTGCAATGTTGAGGGGAAATTTTGGACCATTGCTCCCTGTTTCAGTTCATCAGTATTTCTAGGATTTCTAGGAGTTCAGGACATGGGCATTCCATAACACAAATCCTTTGATTTACTTTCATGGTGTGGCTCATTATCTTGTTGCATCACCCAACGTGTCTTCAACATGAGGTCACAGACGGTTGCTCTTACATTCTCCTGCAAAATACTTTAATCCACCATAGAATTCATTGTTACCTTAATGTATGAAAGTCATCCAGGCCCTGAGGCATCAAAGCAGGTCCAAACCATGATGCCCCACCATGTTTCACAGCTAGTATGAGGTTTTGGTCCTGATGTGGTGTTTACAGTCCCGTTATGCAGTAAGTGGGTTTTTCTTATAATACTCATTACCCATAAAGGGTTTTTTCCATGACTAGTGTAAAAAAAATCAAAATCAAACATCATATAGTACTTGACAATCTACTAATATGTCTGACAAGGCTAGAAGCAGCCCTGTACCTCACAAAGATCCAGAAATCTCCCCATACATAGCTCCAGCTGCTGGTAGCTCAGGGGCATGTCCTTTTTCAGAGGGTCTGTCGTTTTTGCTGCAACTCTCTCCCTGTAACTGTCACAGCTTCTTACACTAGATACGGCTGTTGGCAGTCGAAGGGTGGAACTGAGCATGTGTGACCACTTCAGTAGGTGGATGTGCACATTACTATACACCAGGGGGTGCCATTATAATGAAGTAAAGAGAATATCTCACAAATTGAGCATTTTTGTAAAAGAAAGTAAATTATAATAAAAACACCTAGTTTTTCATGCTGAATTATATTAAAATACTATTTGATGGTGGCTCAAACCATTTTAAGTGACAAATACGTGTCATAGCAGCTTGATGTCATATAACAAATGCATCTAACTTATTTTACGGTTTGATTTAATGTAGGGCTGAAGGTAACGCTCAGGTTTTTTGTTTTTGTTTTAGACAGACATTTACTGTGGAGCTCTCTTCATCCAGGTGTCTCTGGGTTGGAACATCTACCTGTCCACCGTTATATTACTAATAGTCACAGCAGTTTGCACTGTCGCTGGTAACTATCATTGTAATGCATCTTGTAGATATCATTACTGGGCAGGTGCTAAAATTATCTTTTTTTTTTGTCCTGACGGGGGGGTGAGCATTTACAGGAATTGTTTAAAGAACATTTGTCATCACTCCTGGCATGTCTTTTTTAGGACAAATGTGTACCAGTATGTCCCTAAAAATTAGTTTTTTTAGCGTTGTTCTGTTATCCCTCTTGGAAATGTATGTATGACTTGACAACTGGATGTTACCATTTACCCTTGTCAATTGGGCATGTCCTGTTTTTTGTGGGGGCAGGGTTTTTGCAAATGAGCTTTAAAAATGGATGACCAGTGTAGGCATACCAGAGTGGATTAACGGGTGGTGCTTAAAATGCCACACAAAATGTTGAAAGCTATAATTTAGGGTTTTACTTATAGCTATTATTCAAGCAGGGTACAGTACTTCTTTAGGCTCCATTCAGACGTCCGTAGTGCATTGCGGATCCGCAATACACCCGGCCGGCACCCCCATAGAAATGCCTATTTTTGACCGCAATTGCAGACAAGAATAGGAAATGTTCTATATTTTTACAGAGCCGCGGACTGGCTGTGTGCTGTCTGCATCCATTCCTGCCCCGTAGAGAATGAATGAGTCCGCACCCGTTCAGCAATTTGCGGAACGGATGCGGACCCATTATTACGGACGTGTGAATGTTGCCTTAAAAGTGGGTATATAACATAGTGGGGTAGACTTATCAAACTGTCTAAAAGAAAATCTGTCTTGAATGCCCAAAGCATCCAATCACATTGCGGCTTTCATTTAGTTTTCTGTTCTCCACTCTCAGTGGCTGCTAACAAGTACATAGTTAGCATAAATCTAATTTCAAATCCTAATTGGAGTAGATTTGTGAAAACTGTCTTGGTCATAGTGCAGTACCCCAGACCCGAGGGTATCTAGAAATTGTTTTATGTACAGTATGTCATGTTTTGGCTGTGCATACCAGCTAGAGGAGGTATGGATGACAAAACTTGGCAGGAACAGGACTAACCACCCTGTTCCTCCCCTCTTGGTAGGAGCGGAATGGTCCTGCTTTCTGCCAGGTAAGGGGAGTTTCTGTTCAGCTACTGAGAGGGGAGGAAGCACACTCCAGAGCTCCTGCTCCTGGGAAATATACTTGATTCTCCAGAGAGACCAACACAATTCAGCTTCAAGAAAGCAACTCAGACACAAAACAGCAGAGTGAACAGCAAAATACTGAGTTATAGACACTGCTGCAAGGTGAGGGACTACGTCTCAGTCACCCATCACTAACCACCACTAGGCCAGATAAAAGTCAGAACCTTACATTGGACACCTATACCCACAAGTGCCGTCATCCAACCTGCCGTCATAACTTCTTAACTGGTGCCAGAAACTGCACTTTGACTTTGCTGCTACTGGATGTACGGTATTGCAAGTTATATTTTGTACTAAGTAAACAGTGATTGTTATACGCTCACCTCTGGCCTGATTCTTCTAACTAAATTTCTACTGCAACAGCCTGAGGGAGTCCACTGTTGCTCAACTTCATAAGGTCCACTACCACTCCCATCCTCTGCACAAGCTCCTCAGGGGCTCGCTGCAATAGCAGCCAATCATGATGCATCTTTCATTTTTCAAGAGCAGAATGTGACATGAAAGCTGCGCTGTGATTGATTGCTATGGGCAACAAAGACAGATCGCATAGATTCACTTTGTCCAAGCCATCACGACAGCAACATGATCTAAGCGAGGTGGTTGCTTAGGCAAAATAATCTAGTTATAACACTGGCAAGGACTGCGCCAGCAACTCCTGCCCGAGCAATCAAGGCAATCAACCTTTGATATGTCTCTATGACATTTTCTAAAGTTTTTATAAAAACTCAGTGATCCTAAATCTCAAGGCTATGTTCACACAGAGTATTATAGGTTGAAAACAAACTGATAAGGAATCTGCTTCAGGATCCCTCTTGGTTTTTTGGATGCATTTTTTTTTCAATGGCAGTTTTTGGTGCATTTTTTAATGCAGTTTTTCATCCTGCCGATTGTCAACAGGTATTATGGATACAGATTCAGTACAGAATCCATGTCAAGAATGGACAGGTCACTTCTTTTTTCCATGGTGTTATTTTTAAAACCGCAAGCGCGAAGAAAAAAATGCAGCATGAATCAACATGTAGATTCCCTATTGAAATCAATGGGGAAGATCTGTGTTTTTGGTGGAATTTTTGGGGCTGGGAATCGATGACAAAATCTGCACCAAAAATTATGTTGAATAGCTTAGGTTTCTGCACATAATATTTTTTTTAACATACTTGTATTCCAGTCACATCACTGCTATTCTGATACAGATCTACAAATCTCTCCTCTAATCATACATTTACAAAGGATGACATTCTGGTTGCCTGCAGCCATCACTAAAGGGAGCTCAGGAGCTTACTGCATACTGTTTATACATTGGGGAAGATTTACTACTCTTATGTATATTGGGCCACATCCTGTTCCCTTGACGACACAACCCTTTTCTGGCAAGCTACTGGTTACAAATAATTTTTCGAAACCTACATGCAACAGATTGTGCCAAATTGCTTCATATTGTGGCCATTGCCCTCAATAATAACACAGTATGCAGCCAGCTCTTAAGCTCCCCCTAGTGGTGGCTCTAAACTGCCATGATGTAATCATTCGACTCTATGGGTGGACTTTTTAAACCTTTGCGTTGCATATTTTTGCACAGCAAATTGAAATTCCAGTCATGATAAGTTCCCTTTGTCTATAATGTGCATTTGGAGCTCAGTATCAGAAAAATTGAGCTCTGATATACAGTATAGATATTTATTATGAAATAATCAGCAAACAACTTTGGATAGAATTTTGGACCGAAAAAAGACATAGGATAAAAAGTGGACATTGAATTTAAAGGCAATCTGTCAGTGGCCCTTCAGCAGGGGCGGACTGGGAACTGGAAAAAATACTAAAAGTGGCCCTGTTTTGCAGTCGGGTCCAAATTGATGGAAGGCAGAGCCAGCAATACCATATTGTGGCACATTATACCACTCCAACAGAGCCATATACCACAATCCATCACATAATACAGCCAGCAGCACAAAATACATCCCCCAAAACTTCCACTGGCCGGCCGTGAGGAGGGCATAGATGGCTCCCTGGGCATCGGCCCACCGGGAAATTTCCCTGTAAGGTCTATGGCCAATGCGCCCCGAGCCCAATAAAATCACTGGGAACCCAAATTATTGGAATTTTTTTCCTAGCTCTATAGTATCAGTAAATTTCTGAACATTTGAATAGTCTGGAAATAATGCAGGGATTATTGGAATTATACCTAAAAATGTGCCTGCGGATAAATATAATTAATACACCCAATAGCAGATAAATAATAATACATAATGTTTAATTTTTAATGAATATTGTGTTCCAATAATTAGGTGGACTAACTTCAATTATCTACATTCACACCATGCAAACCGTTATCATGGTGGTGGGGGCCTTCGCCCTCATGTTTATATGTAAGTATGACACTTATTTATTCGTCCTTCTCCATATGCTTCAGCCATGATGTATTGTTTTCCCATGACGTACTGTTGTCCTGTATACCACTGCGCCCAGTCACTGACCTCAGCAGCTTAAGGTATGGGACCACTGGGGCCAGTGATTGGCTGCAGCAGTGTACTGGCTGCAACAGACACAACAACCACTGGGTTGCCACACGTAGACAAATATAGGGCAGACATCTAATGGCACAGTATGGCAAAATCATGTTTTTTTTAAAGGGTATATTAGTGCAAGAGCAAAGGTGAGGAAGGACACATCTGTATGTACAATCCAGTTATACTGGCTACAAGGGATGGAGTAGAGCAACATATCTATTTAATGCACTTTTATAGCACTGACATATTCCGCCTAGGACCCCAGCGCTACGAGGCAACAGTGCTAACCACTGAGCCACCATGCTGCCCATATGTCTGTGGGTCAGACCACATAGGGTTTGCTTGTAGTCTGTAGTCTACAAAACAATAGAATACTTTATTTTAAATATATTGGAGCATTAGAGACATTGTTGCAGAATTACTATACCTGCCATTTAAATAATAACTTTTTTTTGTTTGCATTTATTTTGCAGCTTTTAACGAAGTTGGCTGGTACTCTGGACTGCAAGAGAAATACATGGAAGCCATCCCAAAAATAATTATACCTAACACAACATGTCATCTGCCCCGTAACGATTCTTTCCACATGCTTCGTGATCCAATCACTGGGGATCTACCCTGGCCCGGTCTCATATTTGGTCTGACGATATTGGCCACTTGGGTTTGGTGTACTGACCAGGTGAATCAAAAAATCGACTTATTATTATGTTACTTAATATTCAGACGTGAAGGTTATCCTAAACATTAGGCTAGGTCTCCATGGCGAAATAAAACTGGAGGCAATTTCATCATTAGTCTTGCACATGATTGACTCTAGGGGTGGGAAAGCTGCATGTGACCTTAGAAAAATAACAAAAATCCCAAAGGGCTGGATTATTTGCAATGGTTCAATGGTACCTATCCAGTTATACGATATATACCGAATGATTTACCGAATAATTTATTAAGGAATTGCAGAGTCCTTTATATTTTACCTGAAGTTTTTCCACGACCAGATAACCAATCAATGACTTTAAATCTTACTAATCTTTCAATTATATTATTCCACACGTTGCTAAAAAAAAAAAATCTGTAATGGAAGGGGTTAACTCTGTGATATAGGGGCAAATAATTTTATCACTCTAAATTAGGCCAACTTCTTAAAGGTAAAGTTATGCTTTTGAAATGGATACCCAGAGTGGAATGTAGCACTGAACTCTGAATTTTCAGGACGGACCCAGTAATGTCCATAAAAAATTTATTCCAGGTAATTGTGCAGAGGTCTCTGTCGGCCAAGAACTTATCCCATGCCAAAGGGGGCTCTATTGTTGGGGGCTACTTGAAAATCTTGCCGGTGTTCTTTGTGGTACTGCCTGGAATGATCAGCAGAGCATTATATCCAGGTAAGATTACTGTCTATTGTGTTAAACCCTTAAGCAAAAAGGATTTTGTTTTTTACTCTTCAGTTTTCTGCAGACATAACTTTTTTATTTGGTCCATTCACAGCCATATGAGGGCTTGTTTGCAAGATAAGTTGTACTTTCTAATGGCACCATTTAATATGGCATAGGATGTAGGGGGGAAAGCTGGAAACAAATTCCAAATGGGGGGGGAATTGGATTTTTTTTTTATTCTGTCAGTTTTACAGGTATTATTTTACTGGTGTTCCCTATGCGGTAAAACTGTAAACCTATTACCTTCATTCTCCAGGTCAGTGCTATTGCGATGATACCACATTTATATAGTTTTGCTCGTGTATTAAAACTTAAAATAAAAAAGTTTGATTTTTTTTTTCTTTTTATCCCCATATTCTGACCCAAATAACTATTTTACAGTTAGGTCTATGAGCTGTGTGAGGGCTATTTTTTGCAGGGCAATGTTTAGTTTTCATCTATATCATTTTGAAGTGTGTACAAGTATGACTTTTGGATTGCTTCTTATTCAATTTTGTTGAGAGGTGAAGCAATAAAAAAAATTGTGAACTGACCATTTAGATTTTTTTTTCCATTACGTCATATGGTATAAATATTTTCATATTTTAATAGTACGGTCGTTTTCAGACACAGCAATGCCTATGCTATTTTTTTTTTAAATTGGTTATTTTTATTTTATTTTGGATAAAGGGGATAGTTAGAATTTTATTTTTTATTTTTTTGATTTTTAAAAACTTTTTCTTTACTTTTTAAGTCACCTTAGGTGACTATAACAAGGTATCCTTAGATTGCCTTTTCCCGTTAGTAATGGAAATTGATCCATTGCTTAAAATGGAATTCAGTATATTCCAATGCAGTGCTGCAAACTACAGGCTTTTGTTGGAATATACCTGCTCACGCTCGCGCATTTTCACCACTCAGAATCTGTGGTCACATTTGACCGTGGCATCTGAGAGTTAAATATCTGAGATAGGTGTTATCGCCGATTGAAGACATTAGCCCCTGGCCTCTGCTGTTGAAAACAGTAGAAACTCGGTGGCTATGGCGCCTGCTGCTTTTGTGGCTTATAAAATGGCTTATAAAATAAGAGGCTTATAAAAAACATGACCCAGTTCATCAATCTTCCCGAATGTTCTTTGCAGATGAGGTCGGCTGTGTTCACCCTGACGAATGCCGGAAATACTGTGACAATGATGTGAGCTGCTCAAATGTTGCATATCCCAAGCTGGTAATTAGACTGATGCCTGTTGGTGAGATGTCAACTTATTATTTATTTTGGGAATCCCACTTACTACAGACATAATGGGCCTCATGTATCTAAACTGTCTGAGAAAAAATTGCATGGTACTTCCCTTTAAGAGAAGGGAAAATAAGAATAATCCCTGTCCATGTGTCATATTAACCCATAGGGTTATCATAGCAGTTGGTCTACCACACAGGATCGTCCTATATAAGCCAGAGTGGTGAGTTGCTAAGTAAGACCCGGTCGAGTATTAGATGGTGGTTCGTTCATTTTAATAGCTGTTTAGAGACTCTTTGACTTTGATAACAGAAATTCTTGAGACATTTTACCGATTTTAGGGACTTTAAGATCTGGTCACTCACAGCAGCTAATAGCTACTAGAAAGTCTTGAGAGGCGAGCTTTGCTTTTTGGTAACCGAAAGACTAAGTTGTGTTAAATCCGGACTCGAGTATTCTCAGCCATATCTTTGGACACAGGAAATAGATATGCCTAAGAGGGAGTTCACATCACCGCTTCATTCACCGTTTACTGCATGCAGATGTAAATAGCTCAAATGCCACATAAGCATAACTGATGCAAAGGATCAATTTTTTTCACAGGATCATTTTTGTTTTCTTCTTCAGAAGAACGGAAAATGAAGCATTGATGTGAACCCAGCCCTATTTTTGGAAAACCACCAGTTATTGTAATGCTGGGTCACTTACTTTTTTTGGGCAGTTGTTTTATTACAGGGGTTATCCAATCAAAGTACTTATCAAATAACCTCAGGATAGGTGCAAAATGTTGTATCATGGGGGAGGAAAGCCCGAATGCTGGTGCTCCCAAGTTCCCTGCCCAACCCCCAATCGCTAATTAGGAAAAGTGCTGTCAGTCACAATCACTCATCCATTGTAGGGTGGAGGAGACTGATTCTTAGGAATATTGGGAATTCTTTCCTCAGGTCCTGCGGGAGATTTTCAACAGTAATTTTAAGAAAACAACTGAGCCAAAAAAGACAGACCCAGTGTTTAAATCAGGACGTTGTTCACTAGTTTACATATGCTACACTCGATTAGGCACCATATGTATTGAGATATTCTCCTAGGTTTTGTAACTATAATAAAGCATTGTGTCCTAAAACACAGAACAGGACATGCAGTGAGCCCCTGAGGAGCCGAAGCAGAGGATGAGGGTGGTAGTGGCCCTGAGGAGATGTTGTGTCACGGCGGACTTCCTCAGGCTGTTGCCTCCTGGGGATCAATGCAGTGAAATGGTGGTTTAAGATATCAGGACAGAAGTAAAAGAATAAAAGTCTCTCTTTATTTAGGAGTTGAAGTACATTAAACAGTAGTTTTATACAGTGCAATTTCTCTCCCTAGATAGTGGCTGGCAATGTAGCTGATAATGGCACCTCTGGTATGCTATTTTGCTTATATCTCTCCCCTGAACTTCTGTCTAACAGCTGTAAGCTGGTACTTGTGGTTTTAGGTGTGCACTTGTTGAAAATACAGATTTTTATCAGTTGGCCTGGCCTTGATGTGATCTAAAACGATGGGTGCCAGAGCTGTAGTCCTTCACCTGCAGTAGGGTCTGTGTAGCTATGCTTGCTGGTCACTATGCTGACTGTAAATACTGTCATTTTGCAGATTGTCTGTAGTTTTGTCTTTGAAGTTGATGAGATGAGTTGGTTCTCTATTCCCTAAAGCCCTTGGTCCCGGAGCAATAGGGTGTGTTTCTTCACGCCTCACTATCCTAGCTAAGACTCCTCTCTAGTGGCCGGAAGTAGAACCATCCCACTCCTACCAGTAGGGGAGGACTGGGGTGGTTCGCCCCATTCCTGATGCCAACCATACCTCACTTGCTGGTGTACTGTGCAAACATTAAATAACATTATAAACCAAATATTTGCAGATATCCCCTGTGACTGGCATGCTGCAGAACCTAACCTGAGATAATTCATTGTGTTGCATCACTGAGTTGGTAGCTAGATGATAACTGTAAAGTCAGATTCAATGGCTCCACCAGTCACCTAGTAGATTCCCCATGAAATTGTATTATGCTTGTTGTAATGGTTCTTGTCTATGACAGGTCAGAGCAAACAGTCTTGTCAATGAATGACAACTCATTTGTATTCCCTTCTTCTAGGATTAAAGGGTTTAATGGTAGCAGTAATTATGGCAGCTCTAATGAGTGCTCTCACATCCATCTTCAATAGTGCCAGTACCATATTTACCCTCGATATCTGGATACGTATACGCAAGAATGCAAAGGAACAAGAGCTTATGATTGTCAGCAGGTAAAAGTGTGGACATTCATGTTTCTAGTAAATTCTAGGGAAGTAAAAAGATGACATGGTGACAGCAAAGTGACCAAAATGTTGTCGAATTATCGCTAGAAACCCTGTAGACGTTAGGATGGTCTGGCTTATATCATTCTGACTATATAAGGATTGTATTAAACTGATCACAGAATGTGTTAGAAACATTTTGTATGTACCAGTGTAATCCTTTACAATTATTTGATGTATGACCGGTAAGTAGCAGGTGATTTATTGCTAAGTCAATGTTCACAGGACACAGATTTGCAAATCTGTTGAGGATTTTTCTGAAAATCCACAGCAGACATCTGCAGCTATAATTAGGATATCAGCTGTGGATCCTCGTGCAGTTTAGCCCCATTGCAATTTAATCGGTGGTGTTTCTCTCAAACTCTGCAGCAAAAATGAACCTGTTAGTGGGGTATTAAACACCCTATTCATATGCATTGCCAGGGGATCGTCGGTGAAATGCTGTACGTGTGAACATGGGCTAACATTAGATCATGTCCAACTCAAAGTCACATCTGCATGTCTGTTTGGTCAACGTGCAACCAGTTTTTGAGAACTTCAGACACATCAAAAGTTTATATTTCTAAAGACTCTCGTGCTGAGAACCTGATCGATACACAGAACAAGTCTAAGCAATTCTCTGCAGAATGCCACGCACGTTTTGCTCCTGTTGGCTTCTCTTGGCATCATTCAGTAGATGTGACAATTGTTCATGTGACCACAAGAATTCAACTGGAGCAGAAAGCAGTGGATCTCTGCCAGTCCCACCTGCTAACGGAGTTATTTCATGAAGGTAGCCCTTCTCTATTTAGAGCATATGGACATCACAGAGGAGGATCTCCTGCTCAGTACCAAGTGGAACCAAATGTATACCCAATAAGGGTGGCTCCTGTTCGGGTAGACTTGAGCCATCCATGTATTACATCTATGTAATACTACATTTCTCCTAAAAGCTCATAAACATCCATGTTTCTCCTTCGCAGGGTCTTCATTATCATACTGGCGCTTATCAGCATCTTGTGGATCCCCATAATACAAGCATCACATAATGGTTTGCTCTTTGACTATGTACAGTCTATCACCAGCTACCTCTCTCCGCCTGTCACTGCAATATTTATTTTGGCAATTTTTATCAAGAGGGTCAATGAACCTGTAAGTGTCTGCTAGTAAGTTTCTATTGTATCTACTGAACATATCCAACACTGACACTAAATGTGTTGCATCTATTGACAGGGTGCTTTCTGGGGTTTGCTTATTGGCCTGGTGGTGGGCATGATACGAATGATCATGGATTTTGTGTATGTAGCTCCAAATTGTGGAGAGGAGGACACAAGACCTTCAGTACTCAAGGATGTCCACTACTTGTATTTTGCAATCATTCTGTTCGGATTGACGTCAATTGTCTGTATTGTGATCAGTTTGTGCACAAAAGCCATACCCGACAATGAGGTGAGGATACAATGGGGTTCGCTCCGCACTAGGTTTTATCAAAAATGTTCACCTATTTATTTTATTTTTATTTTTTTACCTGCACAGCTTTCAGTTTCAGTGCATTTGTTTCTTCTTCTTTTCACAAATCCATCTTAAAGTTAATTTGACAGCTAGGTCTGTAGCCCATATCTTTACTTTCTTAACAGCTCATAAACACTCATTTAAGCTAAATTATGGAACTCTTTGCCAGAGAAGATTGTGATGATGAAGTCACTAAAAGAGTGCAAGAAGGGCCTGGATGCATTTCTTAAATATGATAATATTACAAATGATCGTTACTAGAATTCTGCAGAAGGGTCGTTGATCCAAGAGGTTATTTTGATTGTCTCATTAGAGTTGGGATATAATTTCTCCCCTAAAAAGGAAAAAATTGGCATCTTCCTCATTGTTTTTTTTTTTTTTGCGTTCCTCTGGATCAATGGCTGAACTGGGTGATGTATGCATTTTTTTTAAGCCTTGCAATTTATATTGCTGTGATCATACTGGCAAGAATTTATGCTAAATGAGTAGTTATAAACTGTCATGAGAACTAGAGATAGGAGCTGTCAGAGCAGCTCATAGATAGAGTCACTGAGAAGTAGAAGTACAGTAACAGTCTGCCAATGCAGTGAAAGTGATAGAGGAAAAACTATTGAAAATGTTTAATAAAGAGCAACATTTTTTTTTTTGCTTGTATAGTGCTCAAGTGGTTCTCTGTAGTGAATAGTGACCATTTCAATGCCACTGCCTCTAAGAATCAATGTTCAAGTGAGCTCTGTTCCATGGCATGGTGGAGCTGCTGGGTCTTAGTAGACCCATATCAGCTGTGGCAATAACTAAAGTCATAACAGGGAGCTATTGAGGCAGCAACATTTTTGTCAGTCTCAAAACTTCTTGCCCCAATGCAAAAATCGGGTTACCTACCATGTGCCATTTATAATAATGGTGTTTTCATGTGGGACAGAGGGACCTTTAGAGAGAGAGAGAGAGAGAGAGAGAGAGAGAGAGTGTGCACTACATCTCTAGGTCATAAGGGATAGGACACTGCAGTGGTAATTCTTCGTAAACTAGAACCTTGTCAAAGACTGTTAAAAATGTTAACTTCTTTCTTTCATCATTCCTAGCTTGGTCGTATGACTTGGTGGACTCGAAAAAGATCTGATCAAATGGTTTGCCCAAAAGAGGAAATTAATGGTTTACAGGATATTGGTGCAACATCTTCAACTATTCCACCTATTAAGGAAGAGCCAGGTGAAGGAGATTTTTCACTCTGTAATCTTTGAGTTTAGGGACCTCCACTTAGACCCTCCACCAAAGCACCATTGATCTCTGTGATCAATGTTTAGATGCAATGTTTAGAATTTTATTACAGTATAAAATATATTATTGTGTATACCAGGGTTAAATTTAAATTCTCCTTTTGGAGACCCTTCCAATCCAGTGCCGTTGGTCCATCCTCTCTGCCAGACTGCAGCTATGATGTAATATTTTGGCTCCAGCTTTGACGTACGGTACATGGATATGTCACAACTGCAGCCTGGTAGGACTGATATATGGTATAGTTATTATTTTACCTGCCTGCAGTTTGTCCTCCAAAAATTGGAACTCTGACAACTCCTTTAGGGAGAGTTCACATCTCTGTTTCATTTTCTATTCTTCTAATCCATCAGAAGAGCAGAAAAAACGGATCCTTTAAAAAAACGGATCCTGTGTATCTGTTATGCACATTTGGTATCCGTTTTAGCCATTTCCATCTGAGATCCATTTTTGAGACAGAACAAAAGTACTGCATTTGACAAGCACCTATGACATTTTTTTTTCTTTGTATGCATGCCCTGCCCTAATGTCCAAATCATCAGTCCATCCCTGGTAGACTGAGCATGATTATTGTGCATGTATTTTGCAAATCATCCCACCATTCCACAAAAATTCTTAATACTCTTCACTCGTGGATCCCTGTGGAATTTGGAGATCTGATATGTTAGGATCCCAGGTGGAACTCAAATGTATATGGCTCAAATTTTCTATAGACTTGAGGTTGGATTTTGCATTACATTTTGGCTAATTTTGATGGAAAAATGTGCATCTAGTGGCCATGCTAGACAAGGGAGTGTGGCTTAGTTAAAAAAGGTAAGGTTTCTCTGGTAAATAGGCGTGGCCTAAGATGTGCTATTTTTTGCCAAAATATGCCTTACAAAAAGACAGCTTTCACGATCAATGGATGCAGAACCACTATTTTAACAAACCAGGTTGACTTAGGGCTAATCCTGGCTGTGCCCTGGTATTCACCTTTGGACCCCTAAACAGGGATTTGAATTTTGGTGCAGGAGACCAACAGGCTCTTATCTCTTGACATAAGCCTGGTGTGTTGACTGCTGACCCACGTGGGTCAGACTCCAGTGAGAAGCACTGAGGGAAAGGCAGCCACCAGAGTTCATGCGAATCTATGAAATCAGTCCGAGGTCAGGGCAGGCAGCAAAGGGTAAATATGGTAAACAGGCACAGGTGGGGTCAGACAGAGAAGAATCAGAATCAGTAAACAAACAGAGGTTGGTACACAAGCAGATGGACAGAGTAACACATATATGCAGGGAACTAGCAAGCTAGACTACCTATTGCTCAGACAACCTCCCCTAGGGGACGGTGACTTAAGTACTCTAAGGTGACCAACCATTGGATAGAACAGACTAGGATGTGCACACTGGCCCTTTTAAGAGCCAGAGAGTTCTCACACTCATGCACCCTAGGAATGGACCAGAGAGACCTGGTGGGGTGCGCTAGCCACGACCTGAAGCAGGAAGAGACGCATGAGACGCTGGTGGTCAGACTTGCTGCTGGTCAGTAGAAGAGAGAAAGCAGGTCCGGACCGTAAGCACAGCAGAGCGACCAGCTGAGTGAGCAATGGGCGCACATGCCCATTTGGAGAAGCGGGACAGCAGCGAACACAGACCACCAGCATAACAAGTAAAAGTTAGCAAACTTTCCGACAGGCAGTCTACAGATGCACCAGAACCATTGTGATAATTCTGGATCACTTAAAGACTGCCTATATATTTCACTCTGGGCTATTGTCTCTTCCAAAAACGGTTTGCTTCTGTTTATGCCCACAGAAAGAGACTTGATGCTACAAGTTGAAACTCTCCAAGACGATTGTTCTGTACATGAGCAGAAAACAAGCAATGACGGTAAGAACACACATTATTCATTCCACAACCCTATACTTCATACATTCAAAACATAAGTGGGATAAGTGTCTGAACCCAGGAGGTCCAACCGCTGGAACCCAGTGAGATCATGAAAAAGGAGGTCCTCTATGAGAATGGAACAGTGCGTAACCACTACTCCATTTACTTCTATGGGACTGCTAGAAATAATGCCAATTAGTTGGACTCCCAGCAGTCAGACGCTGATCCTCTATCCTCTGGGTAAGAGATAAGCGTTGGTTGTAGGGAAACCCTTTTAATCTACATTCTACTCCATCTTTAACTTGAGGTTACGTTTGACTTGTTGCAAAATCGGTGGAGGTTCAACTGGAAACTATGTAGATATGTGATAAATAGAAGATAATCAGCAGGGTCAAAGAGTTGACAACTATACCACTCCAGCCTTTGTGTTTAGAGTCAATAATTTGTTTTCAGTTCATTTACTTAATGGGGTTGTTGGGGTTCAGAGCTGAACCTGGACATAAGCTCTCCTTCACACATTTATGCTTCTGGCTAGCAGTGATCCCGGTTACATCACCAACACTAATGGGCTGACGGCCGATTTGTGCCAGTGACATCATCGGCTCATTACGAGGCAAAAGCCTCTACCTAGTATGCCCATGAGAAGCCCGGCAGTGAAGAAAAAACCCTTGGCCTGCGCTATGCTCCACTGATACAGGCTAAATGTGTAAAGGGGAGCTTATGTCCGGGGTCAGCCCTGAACCTCAACAACTCCTTTAGACAACCCAATGCCACATTTCACCGCTCCCCTCTTCATACTAATACCAAAAAATGGCAGGATGCTAAATGCTGATCAATGTTTCTTCTTATTAATAGATATGTACTAGTAAGTATTCACCCAGAAGTCGGGCCTGCACCTGCAGCACGCCAGACCCGCAGGGTAATGCTATTGTGAGGTCACGGTTTTTGGGCAAGCGAGGGTTACTCACAGTTTTGTAGGAGAACCCTGGGCAGGCGTACAGCAGTGAAGGAGAGGCTGGCACAGTAGACTTCTGGGGCACACTCTGTATTTAGAGACCAGGCCTGGTGGTGGATGAGGTGCCCTGGATGTTGCAGGTGTTTTATGTGCCTGGGGCAAGGTCCCTTTAAGAAACGTGATGCCAGTGCCTGTAACGGTGGCACACCGATTGGTAGTATTAATAAGTGAGGTACACAGATGATATAGTGAACCAAACTTAGCTTTACTTGAAAACAGTTAAACTTTGTACAGATGGATGTCAATTCAGTTCCACATATAAGATACACTTCACAAGCAGGCTTTCACAATTATGGCAGGTATACTGTTCCTTGCAAGATACTCAGAGGGTAAACAACAACACACTCAGAATCAGGCTGTACCTTCTCCTCAGAAATAGTGTGCTGTACATTGTTCCTTAGAACTCCTGTCTGGTTTTTATCCCAAGGCCCGGATGCCTCAATGCTGGCTTTTATCCTTGGTAAACAATCTACCTCTCGTATTTATCCTTGCTTTACATTACTACTTCTTATGCCCTTCAGCTTACTTGGGTTAGCTGGAACACTGGCTCTGCTTGGCTTGCGGGAACTGCAGGTTTTCTCCCAGGAGGTAACTCTTCTCATGGGGTAAATCTTCTGAGCTAACTCTGGCTCATTATCCACAGGCAGGCTATAATCCTTCACTAGCCTCCTGGTAGCAACTAGAAACCAGGACTATCTAGCTGCATGTCAGGAGGAGGCCCTCAGCTTGTCTCTGGCTGGTGCCTTCTCACTTCTGTCTCCACAGACTCCTGACTACAGACTAACTCCTCCCTGTCTGGGCCTGAACATTTATACTAGGGGCTCTCTATCTCCCTCTAGTGTCTAGGATGCCTAACTACACCCTCATAGGCCTGCTGTACATATCACAGGGGAACAATACATATAAAAACATATAGAAAATACATTAAAATGGACAGTTAAATATACTGCCACTGTCCCTCAGGAGTAGGAGTACCACGTGGCCACCTAGTGGGACACTACACACCTATCTGAGACTGACGGCAGTGTCGGACTGGGGTGCCTAGGGCCCACCAGTAAAATTTATTTTCTCTAGTCGTCTCCATGACACCACATCCTTAGACTGACTTCCTCTGATGAAGAAAAAGAGGTTTTGTCCAGCTTGTAGTTGACTTTGCTTTCTTGTACCTGGATTTTATATTGAACATTTAATAAAGAGCCTTTTTGGATTACCACAACTACAAGCTGGACAAAACCTCTTTTTCTTCATACTTCCGTATTTCTCCTGATTCGGGTGAAGGAGCTGTTCCGTGCTACAACAGTGGAACCCTCGGCAGGTGAGAGCTGCTCAAAATCTTTGAATTTTCCAAAATGACTTCCTCTGATAGGACATCAAAAACACAGAGAGGTTTAAATCCCACCCTGTGTTTTTCCTGTCCTACCAGGGTAGGAAGCAGGAGAGGTGCATGGAGGCTCTTTGGGCCCACCTGTGAAGCATAATGCAGGCCGAGGTTCTCCCTCCTCTTCTTGGGGCCTGTGCACGGGCGCAGACGGTTGCTGTCCCATGCGAAGATCCCCCTGCAGCGGTCCAGGTGGATTACATGCAGAGGGGAAGGAAGATGACATCTGGAGCAACACTGTAATGCATTCCCTCCAGCTGTTGGTGCGTAACGTCAGACACTGGGGGCGGAGCCAGAAGTCATGACGTCATCTCCGGGCACCGCGGTCCTTGCAGATCACAGGAGAAATAAAAGGCCACAGGACCTGCTCACTGGCGTCTGGACAGCGCAATCCTTTCTGCCGCAGGAAAGCAGTGCAGTGTCTGCTGGCAGACGGGAGTGTTACAGATGAGTGCCCCCATCACGCCAGACTCTGGAGCCGAGCCTACAACAAATCAAGGAGTTGTGAGTAGCCTGGTATCAGACACATGGTGTATCTCCCCTATACCCTCTTTAGCTGATCCTTCTCTTCCTTATACTTTTCAGGGAGAAAAGGATTCTGCTTCAGCTACTAAGGAAACAAGAAAATATGGAATATGTTATAAGCGTTTACCCAGCACAGGAGCTAAACCCTTATTTAAAGAACGTACTTCTAATGTGGTAAAAGCTGAATCCTCTAGTTTCCTGGAAGATATCAGGACATAGTTAAAGAAGAAGTTCAGTCCGCACTAGCTTCCTGGGATTCAGCCCCCCCTAAAAATCCTCCTCAAATCATCCGTGATAATTGCAATCCGGTGTATGACTCGGATTTTGACGTTTTGGAAGTCTCGGACTTTGAAACGAATGAAAAAACATGTGCCTCTTCTGATGAAGATAATGAATATAAACATTTCTTATTTAATCCGGATTACATTGATGAGCTTACAGTATAAAAGCGATTACAGCCACAATACAGATGGAGGTGCCTAAAAAGCCTAAGTCGGTGTGTAAGGGTCAGCCCCTAGAATACTGTTTTTCACAGATATCTGTGATATTGTGCTACATAGACTGTGATGACTTATTTCAGCCACTAAAGGCTGCTGTGGCTCTGAGAAAGAGGAAGCTGAACTGTTTCTGAGATACACAAGAGGTAGGAGGAGCCAGAAGTTCCTGGGGTTTTAGTCCTGGCTGGAGGTGTGTGTGTGTGCCCTGGGAGCTGTGATGATGGCTGCCATGTTAGGAGCCAAGTAAAGGTTAGTGATGGGACACAGAGCCTGACTGATGGAGTCCTGAGAAGCTGGCTGTGTTGGAGACAGGCCAAGATAGACTCTGCTGTAGCTGTGACCCAGAGAAAGAGACTGCACACTGTGTTACAGAGGAGTGGGACCGTGTGTCAGAGACCAGTACAAGCTGGATCCTTCCTGCCAGAGCTGAAGGATTCACCATGGTAAAAGATCATGTGACATACCATGTGATGACCGGAGTGACGTCATCAAAGGTCCTTGACCTATAATGAATGCTCACCACAGGTCCTGTTCAGTAAAGGAGACAGAAGGAGATGCCAGGCCGCGATCAAGTGGACTAAGGTGAGTTAAATTATTATTTATTTATTTTTAACCCCTCCAGCGCTGTTTTACTATGCATCCTGTATTCAGAATGCTATTATTTTCCCTTATAACTATGTTATAAGGGAAAATAATACAATCTACAGAACACCGATCCCAAGCCCGAACTTCTGTGAAGAAGTTCGGGTTTGGGTACCAAACATGCGCGTTTTTTCTCGCGCGAGTGCAAAACGCATTACAATGTTTTGCACTCGCACGGGAAAATCGCGGGTGTTCCCGCAACGCACCCGCACATTTTCCCGCAACGCCCATGTGAAAGAGGCCTAAGAGAGGGGAAACCTCCTCCTCTAATCCGAAACAATGACGCCATACAAATAGGGGGAAGACTCCTTTTTAAGCACTTGGGAGCAAATAACATCAAATTTGTGGATCCTCAACATCATAAGAGAGGGTTACCTTATAGAATTAGAATCTTTTCCTCCAGAAAAGTTTATTACCACTCTTCCTCCCTCTTAGTGTTGAGCGCGAATATTCGAAAAGCAAATTTTTATCTCGAATATCGCAACTTCGAGAATTTGCTAATATTTAGAATATAGTGCTATATATTTGTTTTTAGAATATTCGTCATTTTTTCCATCTGAACACGATGGAAAAAATGTTCAGATGGAAAAAATCACAAATATTCTAAAAACAAATATATAGCACTATATTCTATAGTGCTATATATTCGTTTTTGACCCACACCTGTACTGATCGCGTAATATTCACATACAAACCGGATTCCAAAAAAGTTGGGACACTAAACAAATTGTGAATAAAAACTGAATGCAATGATGTGGAGATGGCAAATGTCAATATTTTATTTGTAATAGAACGTAGATGACAGATCAAACGTTTAATCCGAGTAAATGTATCATTTTAAAGGAAAAATACGTTGATTCAAAATTTCACGGTGTCAACAAATCCCAAAAAAGTTGGGACAAGTAGCAATAAGAGGCTGGAAAAAGTAAATTTGAGCATAACGAAGAGCTGGAAGACCAATTAACACTAATTAGGTCAATTGGCAACATGATTGGGTATAAAAAGAGCTTCTCAGAGTGGCAGTGTCACTCAGAAGCCAAGATGGGTAGAGGATCACCAATTCCCACAATGTTGCGCAGAAAGATAGTGGAGCAATATCAGAAAGGTGTTACCCAGCGAAAAATTGCAAAGACTTTGCATCTATCATCATCAACTGTGCATAACATCATCCGAAGATTGAGAGAATCTGGAACAATCTCTGTGCGTAAGGGTCAAGGCCGTAAAACCATACTGGATGCCCGTGATCTCCGGGCCCTTAAACGACACTGCACCACAAACAGGAATGCTACTGTAAAGGAAATCACAGAATGGGCTCAGGAATACTTCCAGAAACCATTGTCAGTGAACACAATCCACCGTGCCATCCGCCGTTGCCAGCTGAAACTCTATAGTACAAAGAAGAAGCCATTTCTAAGCAAGATCCACAAGCTCAGGCGTTTTCACTGGGCCAGGGATCATTTAAAATGGAGTGTGGCAAAATGGAAGACTGTTCTGTGGTCAGACGAGTCACGATTCGAAGTTCTTTTTGGAAATCTGGGACGCCATGTCATCCGGACCAAAGAGGACAAGGACAACCCAAGTTGTTATCAACGTTCAGTTCAGAAGCCTGCATCTCTGATGGTATGGGGTTGCATGAGTGCGTGTGGCATGGGCAGCTTGCATGTCTGGAAAGGCACCATCAATGCAGAAAAATATATTCAGGTTCTAGAACAACATATGCTCCCATCCAGACGTCATCTCTTTCAGGGAAGACCCTGCATTTTTCAACAAGATAATGCCAGACCACATTCTGCATCAATCACAACATCATGGCTGCGTAGGAGAAGGATCCGGGTACTGAAATGGCCAGTCTGCAGTCCAGATCTTTCACCTATAGAGAACATTTGGCGCATCATAAAGAGGAAGGTGCAACAAAGAAGGCCCAAGACGATTGAACAGTTAGAGGCCTGTATTAGACAAGAATGGGAGAGCATTCCTATTTCTAAACTTGAGAAACTGGTCTCCTCGGTCCCCAGACATCTGTTGAGTGTTGTAAGAAGAAGGGGAGATGCCACACAGTGGTGAAAATGGCCTTGTCCCAACTTTTTGGGGATTTGTTGACACCATGAAATTCTGATTCAACATGTTTTTCCCTTAAAATGGTACATTTTCTCAGTTTAAACTTTTGTTCTGTGATTTATGTTCTATTCTGAATAAAATATTAGAAGTTGGCCCCTCCACATCATTGCATTCAGTTTTTATTCACGATTTGTATAGTGTCCCAACTTTTTTGGAATCCGGTTTGTATTACGCAATCATTACCTTGCCGATTTTCGAGTAAAAAAAAAAGTAGAATATAACGAATATTCAAATTTGCAAATATTCAACGAATATTCTACAAAATATTCGCAAAATATCGCAAATTCGAATATTGCCCCTGCCGCTCATCACTACTCCCTCTCAGAAAGGTACCTTAAAAATTGGCATAGAAGATTTACTAAAATTAGGAGCAATAGAACCTGTCCCGAAAAATTTGAGAGGGCCACTACTGTCGCCTATTCTTAATTAAAAAAAAAGTCCAGAATTATAATAAATCTAAAACCCTTGAACAAACATGTTACATATCAGAAGTTCAAGATGGAAACTTTAAGAACAGCAGTAAAATTAATAAAAAGGAGAGTGGTAACGGCCTCAATCGATTTGAGGGATGCTTATTACCATATTAGGATACACAAAATATTGACGAAATTCCTAAGATTTTGTCACGGCCTATGGTATGTTTTGTGACACTTTCCTTCACTTGCGGTTGCCCGTGGCAACGTGTGGTGTTGTGTGCATGTGGTGGCAGTGTCTCGGCCTTCTGGCTGTTTCCCAGGACATGGTTACCTCGCATGCCGTTGCCGGCGGTAACAGGTGGAGTATGATGTTTGTGTGTACACTTCCCCTTTAAGTGGTTTTCTTCCCTTGCCTGGTGTTGGAAGGGTTAATTCCCTTCCTAGTGAGTGAACACTGGGTGTGTCTGTGTGTGGGTGTGGCTACTTGGGCTATTTAGCTCCTGCTGGATGCCAGTAGCTGAGGGGTACTCCAGCATGGTGTTTGCTGGAGTCATCCTCCTGGTCTCATATACCATCTGTCCAGTGAGGGCAACCCTTGTGGTCATAAGTAATGTTTAGACATTGATCTTCTTATGTTATGCTATGTCTAGTGGTGTCTCTATGTTGGTTGCAGCTTATGGTTTCTGGGTTCCTGTGTGCTTTGTGTGTGTGCTGTGTCCTTTTGTGTTTGGTGTGGACATTAGCACTTGTGCACGGGTTCCAGTCTGTGTGTCTGTGGCAGGTAGGTATTGTACTATTTTCACTACCTGCCATTGCCATCTGCTGTATATGTTCCCCATTCCTTGCAGTTTGGCCAGTGAGACTCCTGTTCATCCGTGCCTACGAGGAACAGGTCGTCTTACCCTCCTCCTTGTTCCAGTGCTATCCTGAGGGCTAGTAGGGACCCTAGGTTACAGAGTATGAGCCCTCCTACCATCAGGGTTGGCTCATACAGCTAGGAGTCAGGGTCAGATTTAGGGATGCGTTAGGAGGTGACCTGCTCCCTGATTCCTATCCTGGCCCAGCAGCTACTCTTTATTATTGACACCGCACGGCTGAGGGTTTCCCCCACCCTCAGCCGTGACAGATTTGCAATCCAGACGAAGGGTCACATTCAACATTATCAATTTGTATGTCTTCCTTTCGGAATTTCCTCAGCACCAAGAATCTTTACCAAGATCATGGCTGAGGTGGTAGCAGTACTAAGACAAGAATCAATCAGTGTCATCCCGTATCTGGACGATCTTTTAGTGATCAAACCTTTCCCCAAGCAGCCGGAAAACGTTTCTAGGGATATCTTTGGATTCCATTTCTCAGAGATCATTCCTTCCATCTCTCAAAATACGAAAATTGCAAAACTAGATAAGAGATTTCCAAAAGAAGAGATTCTGCTCTATCAGGACAGCAATAAAAAGTCTAGGAGGTTTCTCATCATGTATCTCGGTGGTTACTTGGGCTCAATTTCATTTAAAACCCCTTCAGAAACTTATTCTATCCAGGTGGAACAGGTCACAAGTGACCCTAGACAGATTGTTCTAGACGGAAATGTAAAAAACTGCAACAGCAACCTAAAGAAGGGAGTATATTGGAACCAGGAATGACCCCTCGTAATCACGACGGACGCCAGTCTTCAGGGTTGGAGGGCTTTAGTTCAGCAGGAAACCTACCAGGGCAAATGGCCACACCTCATAAGACAACAATACTCAAACTTCAGAGAACTACAAGCAATTTGGGAAGCTCTGAAGAAAACATCACATTTATCAAAAGACCATCATGTTCTAATTTATTTGGACAATTCAACAGTAGTATCCTTCATTAAGCATCAGGGAGGGAAGAGACACATTATCTGCTTCAAAGTTTAGCAAACAAAATATTTTCTTGGGCGGAACAAAATATAATCTCGATCTCGATAGTTTACCTAAAGGGATCTTTAAATATAAAAGCAGATTACCTGAGCCGTCATGTTCTGGACCCGGGGGAACGGACATTATGCCCAGAAACATTTCAGCTGATAATAGAAAAGTGGGGCAAGTCATCAATAGATCTTTTTGCCTCCCAGAAAAATTGTCAAATCTGTTTTTCTCCCTCAGCCCAAGAGATCTCCCAACTGTGGTGGATGCCTTCAATCAGGACTGGACATCTCACCTAGTCTACGCATTCCCGCCCATTCCCTTTATTTCCAAGGTCCTTCAGAAGTTTCAGAGAGAAAAATGTACCTTGATTTTGGTAGCTCACTTCTGGCCCAAGAGGAGCTGGTTTGCACTACTAAAATCGCTCAGCATAGAAGCCCCCCTTCTACTACATCTGAGATCAGATCTGTTATATCAGGGTCCCATTCTCCACCCAAAATAAAATATCCTAAAGTTGTCGGCCTGGATTCTGAAGAATTCATCCTCTTAAAATTGGGGTTATCTAATAAGGTGGTTTCCATCTTACTCCATAGCAGGAAACAGAATACAAATAAGGTGTATTTTAAAGTCTGGAGGAAATTCGCCTCTTGGTGTGGGGATTCGTTTGATCAGTTTAGGCCCAATATGTCGGCGATCCTAGATTTTCTTCAGGACGGATTAGACCTGGGGCTTTGTCCTAATACCCTTAGGGTTCAGGTTTCAGCATTGGGGGCTTTATACAATACTAGTCTGGCAGAGTTTCCCTGGATAGCCAAGTTCCTGAAAGCAGCAGACAGGCTTAGGCCAACAATCAGGAATATGGTAGCCCCTTGGAACCTTAACACAGTTTTGTCAGGGTTAACTTCTGGCACCTTAGAACCATTCTAATCTTTTTCCATAAAATGGCTCACCTTAAAAAAAAAAATTCTGTTAGCTATAACATCAGCGAGACGAGTCTGTGAACTATTTAGGTTAGACCCCAGTTTTTTGCCAAAAGTTGTTTCTACTTTTCCTAGATTGCAAGATATAGTAGTACCCTCGTTTTGTGCCAACCCCAAAAATTATTAAGAGGCCATTTTTCATACCTTAGACGTCAGACGAGCAGTACTACGGTATCTAGAAGCGACAAAGGATTGGAGAATTTACAATTTTGCGGGCCAAATAAAGGTAAAAGAGCGGCGAAAAGTTATATTTCCCGCTGGATAAGAACACTGGTGATAGAGGGGAGGGGTGGGATTTAAACCTCTCTGTGTTTTTCCTGTCCTATCAGAGGAAGTCAGACTCATGTGGTGTCATGGAGACTTCCAGGAAACCGGATTACCGGTAAGTGTAATACTCATTTGGGGGCCAACCGCACAGATACATTCAAATATTACCTGCTCACATAGCAGAGAGATGCTACCAGATAATTGAATATGGAGGTCCATGCTTTGAGAAGGTAGGTCCTGGGGAGAAGAGGATACTGGTACTTTCCTCTATACCTAGAAGTCTTCTGAGCTCTGATAGTGTCTATAATAATAAACTGGGGAGTTTCTTTAATAATCTATTAAGTTTTTTATATGAACATAGGCTGGTTGAGGTGCTGTACATTGAATATGTGTATGTAGTGCAGTAAGTCTACTGCGTTATGTGCCACTTGTGCAGGGGGTGGGAGACTAGGGGCCCACCGAGGGATTCACCTGTACCCCTGTGGGCCAGTCTGAGCCTGACTGACTGCATATCCTAGAGTTATGCTATGAATGTAAAATCTTTTAACCCCTTAAGGACTCAGCCCTATTTCACCTTAAGGACTTGGCCATTTTTTGCAAATCTGACCAGTGTCACTTTAAGTTCTGATAACTTTAAAACGCTTTGACTTATCCAGGCCATTCTGAGATAGTTTTTTCGTCACATATTGTACTTCATGACACTGCTAAAATTGGGTCAAAAAAGTTAATTTTTTTTGCATAAAAAAATACCATATTTACCCAAAATTGTGAAAAATTTGCAAATTTCAAAGTTTCAGTTTCTCTACTTCTGTAATACATAGTAATACCCCGAAAAATGGTGATGACTTTACATTCCCCATATGTCTACTTCATGTTTGTAGCATTTTGGGAATGATATTTTATTTTTTGGGGATGTTACAAGGCTTAGAAGTTTAGAAGCAAATCTTGAAATTTTTCAGAAATTTACAAAAACCCAATTTTTAGGGACCACTACAGGTCTGAAGTCACTTTGCGAGGCTTACATAATAGAAACCGCCCAAAAATGACCCCATTCTATAAACTACACCCCTCAAGGTATTCAAAACTGATTTTACAAACTTCGTTAACCCTTTAGGTGTTGCACAAGAGTTATTGGCAAATGGGGATGAAATTTGAGAATTTCATTTTTTTGCCTAATTTTCCATTTTAACCCATTTTTTCCACTAACAAAGCAAGGGTTAACAGCCAAACAAGACTGTATATTTATTGCCCTGACTCTGCCGTTTACAGAAACACCCCATATGTGGCCGTAAACTACTGTACGGGCACACAGTAGGGCGTAGAGGGAAAGGTCCGCCGTATGGTTTTTGGAAGCCAGATTTTGCTGGACTGGTTTTTTGACACCATGTCCCATTTGAAGCCCCCCTGATGCACCCCTAGAGTAGAAACTCCATAAAAGTGACCCCATCTAAGAAACTACACCCCTCAAGGTATTCAAAACTGATTTTACAAACTTTGTTAACCCTTTAGGTGTTGCACAAGATTTAATGGAAAATAGAGATACAATTTCAAAATTTCACTTTTTTGGCAGATTTTCCATTTTAATAATTTTTTTCCAGTTACAAAGCAAGGGTTAACAGCCAAACAAAACTCATTATTTATGGCCCTGATTCTGTAGTTTACAGAAACACCCCATATGTGGTCATAAACCGCTGTACGGGCACACGGCAGGGCGCAGAAGGAAAGGAATGCCATACGGTTTTTGAAAGACAGATTTTGCTGGACTGGTTTTTTGACACCATGTCCCATTTGAAGCCCCCCTGATGCACCCCTAGTAGAAACTCCAAAAAAGTGACCCCATTTTGGAAACTACGGGATAGGGTGGCAGTTTTGTTGGTACTAGTTTAGGGTACATATGATTTTTGGTTGCTCTATATTACACTTTTTTGTGCGGCAAGGTAACAAGAAATAGATTTTTTAGCACGTTTTTTTTTTGTTATTTACAACATTCATCTGACAGGTTAGATCATGTGGTAATTTTATAGAGCAGGTTGTCACGGACGTGGCGATACCTAATATGTATACAATTTTTTTTATTTATGTAAGTTTTACACAATGATTTCATTTTTAAAACAAAAAAAAAGTTTTAGTGTCTCCATAGTCTAAGAGCCATAGTTTTTTCAGTTTTTGGGCGATTATCTTAAGTAGGGTCTCATTTTTTGTGGGATGAGATGACGGTTTGATTGGAACTATTTTGGGGTGCATATGCCTTTTTGATCGCTTTCTATTACACTTTTTGTGACGTAAGATGACTAAAAAAGGCTTTTTTTTTTTTTTTTACGGTGGTCGTCTGAGGGGTTAGGTCATGTGATATTTTTATAGAGCCGGTCGATACAGATGCGTCGATACCTAATATGTATACTTTTTTTTATTTATTTAAGTTTTACACAATGATTTCATTTTTGAAACAAAAAAAATCATGTTTTAGTGTTTCCAAAGTCTAAGAGCCATAGTTTTTTCAGTTTTTGGGCGATTATCTTGGGTAGGGTATGATTTTTGCGGGATGAGATGATGGTTTGATTGGTACTATTTTGGCGTACATGCGACTTTTTTGATTACTTTTATTACTTTTTTTTGGGAAGTAAGGTGGGCAAAATTTCTATTTTCTCATAGTTTTTATTTTTTTATTTTTTTATTTTTATGACGTTCACCATGCGGGGAAAGTAACATGACCGTTTTATAGATCAGGTCGTTGCGGACGCGGCGATACCTAATATGTGTAGTGTATTTTTATTTATTTTTTTTCATTCAGTGATAAATGTGTTTTTTTTTATCTTAACTTTTTTCACTTTTTTTTACATTTTTTTGACCCAGACCAACTTGGTTCTTGAAGATCCAGTGGGTCTGATGTCTGTATAATACAGTACAGTACAATATATATTGTACTGTACTGTATTTTACTTACACTTTGTCTGAACAGATCTCTGCCTTTAGCACAGATCTGTTCAGCACCATGGACAGCAGGATGCCTGATACGGCTTCCTGTTGCCATGGGAACCTTCCCCGTCTGCTCAGTAGTTGTCAGAACTTCTCAGACGGGGAAGGGTAAGGACGGGGCTGTCGGGGGGCTGTCTGGGGGTTCTCTCCCTCTCCCATCGGGGGGCTGCAAAGGCACAGCAGCCCCCCAATGGGAGAGGGAGGGAGCTCCCTGAGCTGTTAACCTTTTCCATACAGCGGTCCGTACGGACCGCTGTATAGAAAGGGTTAAACGGCTGACATCGCATCACCGATGTCAGCCGTTTATACCAGGGTGTCAGCAATGTGCTGGCACCCTGGTATACCCACTAGACGCCAACGATTATTCAAGGGGAGGCGGGCGGGGGATCGCGATCCCGCCTGCCGCACCGCCCGCCTCCCGCACCTCCAGCACCGCCTGCGACACTCCCCCCTGCACCACCCGCCCACATAATATCATTCAGGGGTGCAGGGGGGTTAATAAAACTTTATTTTGGGCATTTAAAAGTTTGATCCCCGCGGTCAGAGACCGCGGGGATCAGAATCGGCTAAAAGCGCAGCAAACCGCAGGTCTGAATTGACCTGCGGTTTTCTGCGATCGTCGATACGGGGGGGTCAAATGACCCCCCCCTGCGTTGTTACGGGATGCCGGCTGAATGATTTCAGCCGGCATCCCGTTCCGATTAACCCCCGCGGCGCCGGAATCGGGAATTAAAGCCATGATGTACCGGTACGTCATGGGTCCTTAAGGATTCGGGACCCATGCCGTAACGGTACGTCCTAAGTCCTTAAGGGGTTAAGTGTGTTGAATGGGTTCCTACGCATGCTTGAGAAAGGGGACATCATTCTCTCAAAACGTGGCAGGTTGCATCTAGAATGCTTCATCCAACTCCAGTATTGACTTTGATTGAAGATGCCACAGAAAACCGAGAACAATAGCTGGAACTTCATGAACTTTGATGAACTGAAATTTCGGATCAATACTTTGTATAAGTTTCTAGTGCCTATTTATTAATAAGAAGAAAGGTTGATCAGCATTCAGCCTTCTGATATTTTTTGTATTAGCATGGAGAGGGGAGCGGGTCTGATTAGTCTACCTAGTTCATGTCACAGCTACTGTGTAACTGACTTATCAACTCTAGGTAAGAGATATACAGTGGATATAAAAAGTCTACACACCCCTGTTAAAATGTCAGGTTTCGGTGATGTAAAAAATGAGACAAAGATAAATTATTTCAGAACTTTTTCCACCTTTAATGTGACCTATAAACTGTACAACTCAATTAAAAAACAAACTGAAATCTTTTAGGTAGAGGGAAGAAAAAATATAAAAATAAAATAATATGGTTTAAGTGTGCACACCCTTAAACTAATACTTTGTTTAAGCACCTTTTGATTTTACTACAGCACTCAGTCTTTTTGGGTATGAGTCTATCAGAATGGCACATTTTGACTTGGCAAGATTTGCCCACTCTTCTTTGCAAAAACACTCCAAATCTGTCAGATTGTGAGGGCATCTCCTGTGCACAGCCCTCTTCAGATCACCCCACAGATTTTCAATCAGATTCAGGTCTGGGCTCTGGCTGGGCCATTCAAAAACTTTAATCTTCTTCTGGTGAAGCCATTCCTTTGTTGATTTGGATGTATGCTTTGGGTCGTTGTCATGCTGAAAGATGAAGTTCCTCTGTTCCATGTTCAGCTTTCTAGCAGAAGCCTGAAGGTTTTGTGCCAGTATTGACTGGTATTTAGAACTGTTCATAATTCCCACTAGCTTAACTAAGGCCCCAGTTCCAGCTGAAGAAAAACAGCCTCAAAGCATGATGCTGCCACCACCATGCTTCACTGTGGGTATGGTGATCTTTTGGTGACGTGCAGTGTTGTTTTTGCACCAAACATATCTTTTGGAATTATGGCCAAAAAGTTCAACCTTGGTTTCATCAGACCATAACACCTTTTCCCACATGCTTTTGGGAGACTTTAGATGTGTTTTTGCAAAATGTAGCCTGGCTTGGATGTTTTTCTTCGTAAGGAAAGGCTTTCGTCTTGCCACTCTACTCCATAGCCCACACATTTGAAGAATACGGGAGATTGCTGTCACATGTACCACATAGCCAGTACTTGCCAGATATTCCTGCAGCTCCTTTAATGTTGCTGTAGGCCTCTTAGTAGCCTCCCAGACCAGTTTTCTTCTCGTCTTTTCATCAATTTTGGAGGGACGTCCAGTTCTTGGTAATGTCACTGTTGTGCCATATTTTCTCCACTTGATGACTGTCTTCACTGTGCTCCATGATATATCTAATGTCTTGGAAATTATTCTGTACCCTTCTCCTGACTGATACCTTTTAACAATGAGATCTCTCTGATAGTTTGAAAGCTCTCTGTGGACCATGGCTTTTGCTGTGGGATGCGACTAAGAACATTTCAGGAAAGACCAACTAGAGCAGCTGAACTTTATTTGGGGTTAATCAGAGGCACTTCAAATGATGGCCAGTGTATGCTGACTCCTATTTAACATGATTTTGAATGTGATTGCTTAATTTTGAACACAGCTACATCCCCAGTTATAAGAGGGTGTGCACACTTATGCAACCACATTATTTTCGTTTTGTTTTTTTTTCTTCCCTCCACCTAAAAGATTTTAGTTTGTTTTTCAATTGAGAGGTACAGTTTATAGGTCACATTAAAGGTGGAAAAAGTTCTGAAATGATTTATCTTTGTCTAATTTT
Organism: Bufo bufo; assembly: GCF_905171765.1. Lineage (NCBI taxonomy): Eukaryota > Metazoa > Chordata > Amphibia > Anura > Bufonidae > Bufo > Bufo bufo. The sequence continues at coordinate 202,949,696 of NC_053397.1, read as the reverse complement.
TTTACATCACAGAAACCTGACATTTTAACAGGGGTGTGTAGACTTTTATATCCACTGTACATCCCCTACGAAATGCAATAACTGCTCTTATGAAATCATAGCTGGAAATTTGAGAAATCGTTGTTTAGTAATTAGTAATGTGTTTTACTACTGTTGCTTTTGAATTTGCAAGTAATATACCATAGGTATATGAAGCATATGAAGGTATATGAAGCATAATGCCCTCTAAGAGTGCATTACTGACTGCACTACTAGCTGTTAAGCATCCAGGGCAACAAGACTGAATACACGTGTACTTTCCCTCCCAGTTTAATATCTGTCTGGCCTTTAAATTATATCAACCAGCCTCTGCTGAGTATAAGAAAGCTTTTACTGCCACCTGTTGTCCAAAACTTGCATTGCTGATACACTTACGTTAAAGGGAGTCTGTCATCAAAGTTTCACCTTTTTAACCCTTCCCATAGCTTTCTAGCAGCCTTACAGTTAATAAAAATGTTACCTTTATGAGCAATCCTGGACTTATAAAACCGGCAAAAAACATCTTAGTAGCATATGCAAATGAGGGCTCGCAAGCTACCCTCGTAGGTGCCCAGCTAGCTCAGCCTTATCGTCGCTTCCCCCGCCCATTCTTTCCCTCTGCCCGCCTATCCTTTCCCTCTGACCGCCCATCTACTTGCTTCTTGTTTCGCCGAGATCCCGTGCCTGCGCACTCAGTCCGTCGGCCGGCGCTTGCGCACTGTGATGCCCATTCCTTGTACGGCATCACAGTAATTAATGCGCATGCACCGATGGACCGCCTCCTTTGTGGTATTTTTGCGCCGTTAGCCGGCGCATGCGCATTAATTACTGTGATGCCGTACAAGGAATGGGCATCGCATGCGCCGGCCGACGGACTGAGTGCGCAGGCGCGGGATCTCGGCGAAACAAGAAGTAAGTAAATGGGCGGTCAGAGGGAAAGGATGGGTGGGCAGAGGGGAAGAATGGGCGGGGGGAAGCGACGATAAGGCTGAGCTAGCTGGGAACCTACGAGGGTAACGCCGCCCCTGGGCACTTGCGAGCCCTCATTTGCATATGCTACTAAGATGCTTTTTGCCGGTTTTATAAGTCCAGGATTGCTCATAAAGGTAACGTTTTTATTAACTGTAAGGCTGCTAGAAAGCTATGTTAATGGTTAAAAAGGTGAAACTTTGATGACAGACTCCCTTTAAAGAGTTATACCCATCTCAGTTTTCTAATGGTGATGACATGATGGGAATGTTTGAATTCTAGTGCAGAATAACTATGGTAGTGTTGTCAAATGACAGCTAACACGTGGCTAGTTTTCCATGGACATGATGTGGACCATAGGTTTTTCTGTACTCCACTATATCCTCCTGAGCTGGGTATAGTGATATATGCTGTCTTCTTACAGCCTCAACACATTCTTGGTGGAAAAGGTTGTACTTCTGGTTCTGCGGTATCTCCATGCAGCCTGAAGCAAAACTTTCCAGAGAAGAAGAGATGAAGTTGCAGAGGAAGTTGACCAGTATTGAAGAGAAGCCACTCTGGAAGACCGTGTGCAATGTCAATGCTGCCATCCTCCTCATCATCAATGTTTTCCTCTGGAGTTACTTTCGATAAACTAAAGTGACAGAACAATGTAAAGTTGGAGGCAGAGTTTCAACTGGCAACAATTGTAGAGTACCACAAGCAGAGCTTTTACCGTGAACCTTGGATCTCCTATGCCTTGTAAGAGAACTCCCTAGAAGTACCATGCTTTTCTATTGAATATATTCCCTAACTTTATTCAAAAAGTTTTTGAGCAGTAAAATGTACAGTATTTAAAGTGTACCTGAGTTTTCAAAAAAGTTTGCATAGTGTGTTTCTTTGTACATTCATAATTGTGAAGGAACAAGTCTTTTTTTTTCTTAGTGTACTTGTCAGCCTAATTATTTCCCTCATCAGTAGCACAGCTAGATGCATTTCTCTTACAAGCAAGGGGCATCTCCCTTCTGTGATATCTGCTAGCACTGTACTGCTGCATCGTCCTTTCCCTTACTTCCCACTATACTTTTTTTCAGCTCCTAATCTCACAGAACAGATAAAGAGGGGGGAGATCACACCTACTGAAAGACAGGATGCTACTGTGATCTTCAGAAGCAGTGTACAAGCAGTTCTTTTATCAGGCTGAGGATCTCAGCTCTGAGATGTCCCCACTTGTTCTTCTGTGTCTCTCTTACTAGGGACGGATCTTGTCCGACAACAGGCAGTGAATAAAAAATGGAATTACAAAATTTAGAAATAATAAATTATATTGATGGGGGTAGGGTTGTTGCTGACGATTTGAATAGATATTTTTGCCTAGGTGCTCTTGATGATCAGATGTTTGGGCAGGGCATTACCTCCAGTGTTTTGGAGGCTGATGCTTTAAATTAACTTGCATGATTGAAGTTAAATAAGGCAATAGGTCTAGATGGTGTCACCCCAGTGTTCTTAAAGGAGTATTCCGGTTACCATAAATATAACTTATGTTTTAGACTATTGCCTAATTTTAAGTACATTTCACATATTTACCGTTCAGTAGTTATAAAAGTAGTTTTCTTCCTCTGCCACCCACTGAGTTTCCTCAGAAATTACCATGGCATCGACCTGTAGTTCTGAACCTTTGTTAGGTCGAGCATGCTCAGTGTGTTGCTATCAGTTCTCTAGCTAAATGTCTTGTGAAACAAAGGGAGTGTTAGTGTGCTGCTGATTACTGAGTAGAGGGGGCATGACCGGACTGTATCAGGCAGCCAATCAATAAACATCTACACTCACAGCAGGAAATTCTCTGTGTGTTGCAGGCTCACACAGGAGCTAAACACATGGATAGCAAGGTAAATTGAAGCTCTAGTTATATGTATAGTTATGGGTTCTGGTTGGGTCACACCTTGCAGACTTAATGCAGTTTTTCAAAAATTACCGTAAGTTACTTTACCGGAATACCCCTTTAAATAAATCCAATCTGTGATAGCTGCACCTATCACTGGAGATGTCACCAAAAGGTCAAAGGATGAGCTTCTAAAATGGTGGAAGGCAATAAATAGTCACCGTTGTTTCACACATCTCTGTACAGTATAAAAAGAACATCTTGCAATATATCTTCTCAGAGAAATACGCCTTGTTCTTTGGTTAACAGCTGCCCCAAGTGATAAAACAATTTAGTGAAAACCAAAACACAGTTCACAGAAGGATCAGACCCATAGAAATCTATAGAGAGGGGGGAAAACAGCAGAGTGAGACAAAGAGAACCCAATATCAATCAGCAGGTATTAGTAAGTGTTACATTTCACCCAAGTAGTTTACTCGCATCACTACTGCTCAGTACTTATCCACCATCCTATATGGTGCTTCTGAGGGATTTTGTGTAAGAGACAGTTAGGCAGCAGAATCTGTCGTCTCTGTGTATTCTATGGGAAGACATCATAGAAGTTAGTATCCACCCACCAGCTCAAGGACAACAGACAATAAGATATGGAGCCTGCAGAAGAAAGTCCTGAAAATCTTAGACACAAGTGATATAGTGTTATCGCTCTTTTATAAACACATTGTAGCTTATTTTTCATTATTATTGCATTCTACTCATTTTGAGCTAAAGGAAAAAATCTTTTTTAATCTTTAATAAAAAAAAAATTCCATCTGTTTTACTGATACAAAGAAAGTTTAGATTACTTTTCATTCCAAAATAACATTGCGGCTTATGACAATGTATAGAAATAATGTTCTACACACGCTTTCCCTTTGACCCAATCCCTCCTTAAAAGGAAGATGGACATCCAGGGATTTGTTCTGTGGGTCAATATAGCAGGACTACAGAATGTACTTGATGGACTTTTGTCTTTTTCCAATCTTAGCAACTATGTAAGCAACTATGTAACTATTAGTCTTGATCAAGCACCAAAGTGCTCGGGTGCTCTACTGAGCACACGAGTATAAAGGAAGTCAATGGGAGAACCCGAGCATTAAACCAGGCACCCCCTGCTCTGAAGAGGGGAGGGTGCCTGGTTCATAGGAAAAGGTCAGAAAATGATGGAAACACCAACTAAATGGTTCAGGAACAGCATGGGGAGATGTCTGGATGCATCTTGGACTCCCAGGTCGCTGCTGGAAATGATGTTGTCCAAGTAGTACACCACTTTTACAGACTGACAATAATACGCACAAAACCAAAGATAAAATCGATTTTAGAGGAAAAATTGTTAGGAAGCATTCTTTCCTGTATATTTACTTGTATATGAAGTGCAAGTGCTGCCATAAATTACAAGGAAGAGGAACTCCGATACAACCTGTATATCACATAAATGAGGGCCTCATTCCCATTGTGGAACAATTGTTAAGGTAGTGGGACTCCTACACCCATAAAACCTATGCACTAAGTGAAACGGCTGCCAAAAAATACAAGGAACCGGCACTCCAATACACCTTTTGTTACACATAAAGGAGGGCATCATACACAGCCTTTAAAAAATTATGATTGCTGGCCTGCTGGTGACTCTCAAAAACATTTGGAACAAGGGCCTGCTGATCTGACCATCTAAAACATTATGGGCGAGGACCTGCTGCCGTTTTGGTGACTCTAGATAACCTGGGGCCGATCGCACGTCCCCGTGATGGCGACGATCCATTTGGATGTCTGCCCTATCAACTTTCTATGTTATTTTCAGCCCAAACCATGTAAACCATGGGTAACGGGGGAATCATGGTTCGATTCCGGGGAGGGAGCCTGAGAAACAGCTACAGCTACCACATCCAAGCAAGACAACATTCGCGCAAATTACCTATTAGGTATAATTAGATGATGGCCTGCAGGTGAGCTGACCCTGAAAAAGATTTTAGGTGAAGGCCTGCTGGTGATCTGACCCTCTAAAAAATTATATGCAAGCAGGGCCGGCGCCACCCATAAGCAGAGTAGGCCATCGCGTAGAGCGTACTCTGCCTGGGGGCGCCGGCGCACTGGAGTCCGAATCCCAACTAGCCGCCGCCCGCGCCACGCCCCCTACTTGTGATCCATCTCTGACATCATCTCCTGCAGCTGCTTGACTCCTTCTGTTCGTTCCTGTACTTGCCGGCTGGTGTTCTGCCACTTTTCTATACCCGGACAAAAGTCTATACCCGGAAGTGATGTAGCTGCACCGGAAGTCAGGTGGACGCGTTGGAATCAGCTGGAGGAGGGGGTGTGCGCGCTGCGCAAGCGCATTCGGCTAAGTATAGTAATCTGGCAGAACGCTTCGAGCCCGTAATGTACATTAATTGGTACCGGCCTCGCTGCGCTCGGCATTTGCTAAAACTAACTTTATGCCGCCATTGATAGTAAAGAAAGAAATAAATGGTAAAGAAAGAGATGGATGGTAAAGAAAGAGATTGATAGTAAAGAAATGGAGGGCTGGGAAAATGCAGGGGCGTTCTGCCAGATTAACCCCCTCCTCCAGCTGATTCCAACGCGTCCACCTGACTTCCGGTGCAGCTACATCACTTCCGGGTATAGACTTTTGTCCAGGTACAGAAAAGTGGCAGAACACCGGCATGAGTTTCTTAAGTCACTTCGGCGCGAGATGCAGCGAGACCGGAGGTCACGGGTCTCGCGGGATCTCACGCCGATACACATGATCTTATGCAAAGTCATATCCGGGACGTCACAACAGGAAGTGACGTGACGACTCAGGGTATTGAAGTATTACTGGGTAGGGAAATATCACTGGACACCGGCGGGAAGTACAGACTAGACTACAGGATCATCAGCGTCAGTGAGCGACACAAGTACGTACGTGGGTGGGGGGGTTTTGGCGGCAATTTTAAATTACATAATGGAGCCTGGCTGGAGGGCAATGTGACTGTGCAGTCTGTGGGGGCAGTATTACTTAGTGGAGCACTGGGGGGCAAATTACATAATGGAGGGCAGGTAAAGGGGCGGGTAAAGGGGAGTGATCAATGGGCGGGGTCAAGGGGGCGGCAAAATTAGCTTTTGCTTAGGGTGGCAAAAATCCTTTCACCAGCCCTGTATGCAAGGGCCTGCTGGTGAGCTGACCCTCAAAAACATTATATGCGAGGGCCTGCTGGTGAACTGACCCTCTAAAAAATTATATGCAAGGGGCTGCTGATGAGTGGACCCTGTGAAACATTGTAGGTGAGGGCCTGCTGGTGAGCTGACCCTGTAAAACATTATATGCGAAGGGCATATATGCGAGGGCATTAAATGCGACGAATAAGCATGTGTTGATATGATAGAAGAGTAGGAGGATGAGAAAAGGAAGATTCAACCATATACCCTTGTTTGTGGTGGAAGGGGTGCACAGTGTATTCAGTACATTATAAACAACACATTTAAAGTGCCTTTATGTTCATCAGCTTTCTGGTGGTGGAGTCGAGAAGTCATGGTCAATCCAGGCCTTGTTCATTTAAGAGTCAACCTGTCAGCAGTTTTAGTAGACAGGCACACTCTTATCTGTTATAATGCCACCAGCAGCATTAAATACCCGCTCAGACAAAACGCTGGCGGCAGGGCAGGCCAGCACCTCCAAGGCGTAGAGCGCCAGTTAGTGCCATGTGTCAAGCTTGGATACCGAGTAGTTGTAAGGCACTGAGGGATCATTGAGTACGCTGACATGGTCTGCTATATACTCCTTCACCATCTTCCAAAAATTGTTCCACCTTGTGACACTAGGCCGCGCATCAGGGTGAGGATGCTGGCGGGGTGTCATGAAACTGTCCCAGGCTTTGAATAGTGTTGCCCTGCCTCTGTTGGAACTGCTGTGTGTTCCTCTTGTCTCCCCTCCTCGGTTGGCCAAGGAACTACAGACTCTGCCGCGAGCGTTGCCAGATGGAAATTTTTGGAGCAATTTTTCAACAGGAATCTTCTGGTATTGCACCGTTTTGCTCATCCTCTCCACCAGAGGAATGAGAGAAGTTCTCTTTGTAGCGGGGGTTGATAACTGTGAACAACCAGTAATCAGTGTTGTCTAAAATGCGTATAATGCGCGGGTCGCGAGAAATGCATCCTAACATGAAGTCAGCCATGTGTGCCAGAGTACCAACAGGCAAGGCTTCGCTGTCATTATCAGGAGGATCACTCTCAATCTCCTCATCCTCTTCCTCCTCTTCTGCCCACCCACGCTGAACACATGGAATTTAGTGTTGATCACGAATATTCAAATTTTTATTGCGAATATAGGTAATTTGAAAATTCGCGAATATTTCGAATATAGTGATATATATTCGTAATTTCGAATATTCGAGATTTTTTATAGCAAATTTTTGTAATGCGAATCTTTATCGCGAATTTTTCAATTGCCGAGAAAAAACATGATTCCTCCCTGCTTCTTGCTTGTGGGCCAATGACTCATTGGCCCACAAACAAGAAGCAGGGAGGAATCATGACTTTAAATGGGAAAAATGCTGAATATTCTAAAAAAAAATAATATATAGCACTATATCGAATATATTTGTTTTTCGATTTTTCGAATATTCGTAATATTCTAAAACAAGAATATATTGCAATATAGCGAAAATTCGAAAAAAACGAATGTAGAGCAATTTAGCTAATATAGTGCTATAATCTTCTTTGTCTAATAGTTGTAATTTTTTTTCTCATCTGAAGTTCAGATTGGAAAAAAAATTAGAAAAAAAGATTATAGCACTATATTAGCTAAATTGCTCTACATTCATTTGGCTGTATTGCTATATATTCTTGTTTTAGAATATTACGAATATTCGAAAAAACTAATATATTCGATATAGTGCTATGACTCATTGGTCCACAAGCAAGAAGCAGGGAGTAATCATGTTTTTGCTCGGCAATTGAAAGATTTGCGATAAAAATTTGCATATTACGCGATTATTACCTTGTCGATTTTTCGAGTAAAAGAAATCGTAGAATATAATGAATATTCGAATTTGCAAATATTCGCCGAATATTCTACAAAATATTCGCAAAATATCGCGAATTCGAATATGACTACTGCCGCTCATCACTAATGGAATTAAACTTCCATGGGTACTACCCTGTGTAGCGGAGGCAACCGTCTCCTGCTCCTCCTCTTCATCATCCAATTCGTGCTGAGAATACGAACTTAGGGTGGTCTGGCTATCATCCTGTGTAATGTCTTCCCCCATTTCCACCTCTTCCACATGCAAAGCGTCGTCCTTAATTTCTGAGCAGCGAGCGTTTGAGTAGATACAGAAGTGGGATGGTTACGCTGATAATAGCGTTATCGCCGCTCACCATCTGTGTTGATTCCTCAAAGTTACATAAAACTTTACAGAGGTCAAACATCCATGCCCACTCCTCGCTTGTGAATAGCGGAAGCTAACTGGAAAGATGACGACCATGTTGCAGCTGGTATTCCACTACTACCCTCTGCTGCTCACAAATCCTGGCCAACATGTGGAACGAGGAGTTCCAGTGCGTGCTCACGTCACACAACAGCTGGTGAGCTGGCAATTTCAAGCGCTGCTGCAGCATTGACAGAGCGGCTGAAGCTGTCGATGACTTGTGGAAATGTGCACACACGCAGCGCACCTTCACCAGTAGCTCAGGCAAATTGGGGTAAGTTTTGAGGAACCACTGAACCACAAGGTTGAACACGTGGGCTAGGCATGGGATGTGTGTGAGCTTGCCGAGCTCCAAAGCCGCCACCAAGTTACGGCCATTATCAGACACAACCATGCCTGGTTGTAGGTTGAGTGGCGAGAGCCACAGCTCAGACTAGTCTCTTATCCCCTGCCACAGCTCTGCGGCAGTGTGCTGTTTGTCTCCTAAGCATATCAGCTTCAGCCCGGCCTGTTGCCGCTTCCCCACTGCAGTGCTACACTGCTTCCAGCTACTGACTGATGACTAACTGGTGCTGCACGCGAATAATTCGGAGGTGGAAGTGGAGGAGGAGGCAGAGGAGGAGAAGTTGGATTTGGAGCCACTAACGTAGGTGCTGGCGGAAACCCTGATTGACGTAGGGCCTGCAATCCTTGGCATCGATAGCACCTGTGCCATCCATTGGTACGACTCGCTCCTGGCCTCCACAATATTCACCCAGTGTGCCGTCAGGGAAATGTAGCGTCCCTGGCCGATTGCACTTGTCCAGGTGTCCATGGTTAAGTGGACCTTCCCAGTAACTGCGTTGGTCAGGGCACGTGTGATGTTTCGGGACTCATGTCGGTGTAAGGCGGGCACGGCACATCTTGAAAAATAGTAATGGCTGGGGACTGCGTAACGTGGGACGGCCGCCAACATCAGGCTGTGGAAGGCCTCAGTGTCCACAAGCCAAAATGGCAACATTTCCAGGGCCAGTAATTTGGAAAGCTGTGCATTTAGCGCTATGGCCTGTGGGTGGGTGGCTGGGTATTTTTGCTTGCGTTCAATGGCCTGGGCTAAGGACATTTGGACGCTGCTCTGGGACATGGAAGTGGATGTGGTCGCTGATGGTGCTTGCGAAGGTCCAGGTGCAGGGGGGGAGGCACCCAGGCCTGCGCCTTCGACAGGGGATTGGCCAGCACATAACATAGGGGAAGAGGAGGCAGTGGTGTGACCCGCAGACACAGATTGTGGACCCAGGCGTTCGTCCCACTTATTACGGTGCTTGGCTGCCATGTGGCGGATCATGCTGATAGTGGTGAGGTTGCTAGTGTTCACACCCCGGCTCATTTTCGTATGGCACAAGTTGCAAACTACTATTCTTTTGTCGTCCGCGCTTTCCTCAAAAAAGCGCCATACTGCGGAACATTTACCTCTTGGCAAGGGAGATTTCTGCAAGGGGGTGTTCCGTGGAACAGTTGCGGGCCTGTTTTGTGTGGCTGGCCTTCTTCTATTTGGCACCTTACTGCCTCTCCCAGCCCGTTGCGGTGCTGCAGATCCCTCCCCCTCTGTACTGCTGTCCTCGCTCAGCTTTCCACCTTCCCAGGTTGGGTCAGTGACATCATCGTCCACCACCTCCTCTTCCACTTCCTCACTCTGATCATCCTCTTTATTTTTTGACCTAACCACAACCTCAGTGATTGACAACTATGTCTCATCCTCTTCATTAATCTCTTGAGACAGTAATTGCAGTTGACTCATTGGCAATTGTGTCTCATCATCATCCACCTCATTAAACACTAATTGCTGTTCCCGACCGTCATGTTCTTGTGACTGTGGATGCTCAAGAGGTTGGGATCTCATGTCTCTCTTCAAGCGTGCTTGGCAAGAGGGCCAAATCAAGTTATGGCGATGAAAAGAGGTCCTTGGAATATATCCGAGTGTGGGATCAATTGTTTGGCCAGACTGTACATGGTGGGAGGAAGGAGGATCAGGGTGAGGATTGTGTTGACCAGACTCCTGGCTACTGAGACTGGACTTGGTGGAAGACAGGGTGGTGCTTAAATGACTGGAAGCATTATCTGCTGCAATCCAACAGACCACCTGCTCGCACTGTGCTGACTTCACGAGCGTTGTCCTGCGCCGCCCTGCAAACTTGGACATGAAGCTAGATATCGTGGATGATTGTTTTTCTTGTGCTCTGGCAGCAGGCACAGTTTCTTCGCACCCAGGGCCATGGCCTCTGCGTGCACCATCAGCATCACGGCCACTTCCCCGTCCCTTACTGCTCGCCTTCTTCATTTTAAATGTGATATATGCTTGAAAGTATGTCACACGTACAGTAGCGTAGGATTTGGAAGTGTATGCGCAAAATTTTTTACAAAGGTATTTGTGATGAGGAAACGTTATACAGGACAGGTACCACAGGTAATGTCACTGTTCGCAGTGTCTATGGAAAAAGTGCACTGGATGTCACTGATATTTTAGAGATACGCACACTTTAAACCGCGATTAATTTAACTGTCCGCAGCGGACACCGTCTAAGGAAAAAGTACACAGGATGTCACTGATATTTTAGAGATGCGCACACTTTACACATTAGATGTGGCGCGAATAATTAAACTGTCTGCAGCGGCCTTTTGCACGGTATTTAGCGCAGGATGTTCTAAAAATATATATTGCTGCTGTCACACACAATAGTCCTTAAAAGGACTTTTGGGTCTCAGAAAAGTTTTTTGTATAAAAATATTCCTATTACACTTCCTACACTGTCTGTCCCTTCCTATGCACAGCTCTCCCTAACACTGAGCAATTTAGCGCAGGTTGCGCTACAAACATATATTGCTGCTGTCACACACAATAGTCCTTACAAGGACTTTTGGGTCTCTGAAACGTTTTTGTACAAAAAAATATTCAATTACACTCCGTACACTCTCTATCCCTTCCTATGTTCAGCTCTCCCTGACTACAAATGAGCCAAACATGCGTCATTGGGTGCTATATAGCACCCGATGACGCGTTCCGGCCAGCCAATCACTGTAATGCCAGTAGCCAACATGGCTGCATGTTTATTGGCTGCGAACATGGCGCTCGAGCACATGCGGTACTCGGCCGAGTACTGCCATGTGCCGAGCATCGAGATGAACAGGTGTTCGGCCGAGCATGCTCGATCAACACTAGTAACTATGTAAAAGGGATTCAATTTCAGTCTATCTGAACTCTTTCACGTTCTCTTTACACTGAGTCCCCTCCGATGAGGGTTCATGTATATCTCTGATCTCCTGACCTTATAAACACTCATTGAAGCTACATTTTTATCAGTTTAAAATCAATTTAGCTATAATGAGCATTTATGAGGTCAGGAGATCAGAGATAAGAGCTCTACATGAGCCCTCATCTGGAGACTCAGAGTAAACAGAAACTGACAGTCTGCAAATAGACTGAAATTTAACCCCTGTTTAACAAAAACTGCTGAAAATTTTGAATAAAGACCACATGCAAATATTATTTTAACCCAAAATGAGGGAAAAAAACACTGCCCTGAAGGTGTCTATAGCCTTCAAGCATCAGACTTATAAAAATGTGTTTAGCCTTGAGGAAAGCAGGGAGGATGATAAAAACATGATCAACATCTTTAAAGAGCGACTTCTATCACAAAATATAATTTTTTAAAGCAATTTTTTTGGACACCTTTAGTAGGATGGAGGGGTTAAACTGACACGTGGTCCTCCATACTCATGTAGCACCACTGAACCCTCACCAAATAACTGAGCACTCGTAGTAGGAGGGGGTATATTGTCCCATCCACTCCGGAGCTGTCTTACATTCAGACCATTTTCTAGGCGTAGAAAATGGTAGTAATTTATGAGAATAACCGAACTGACACTTGATAGAGGCAAGACGAAGTAAGTCTCACAATATATGCAGAACCTTCGGGAAGACCTCCACGAAGGATATACATTTTACAGTAGGACGGAGCCCATATTATTAACAACGTTTTTAAAATAATCGGGTTCAGATACAGCAATTTGAACCCAATTCACTGAACCCTAAAATGACCCCATATGTTACTAGGTTACTAAAAATGTGTGTTGCAAATTGCAGGAGTTTGTCTGCCATCTGCTGGTAACTTGCATGTAAGACAGGACAACACAGCTACAGTCAGCACAGAGTATTATAGTGTGTCTAGAGTGGCCTGATTTCAAACAGCACAGGATCATGGGAACATATTTAACAGTTTCACCATACACAAGGTGGCACAGTTTCTTAATGTTGCAGTACAAATGAATACAACAATGAATGTTATGTCCATGCAGCTATGGAGAATTGCAGCTGTTGCTTTCTCTTAGGGCTCATGCACACGACCATTGTCTTAGTCTGCATCTGATCCGCATTTTTTGCGGGTCGGATGCGCAAGAGGCGGGGACAGCACACCGTGTGTTGTCGGCATCTGTATGTCCGTTCCGTGGCACCTGCAAAAAAATAGAACATGTCCTATTCTTGTCCATATTACAGACAAGGATAGGACTGTTCTATTAGGGGCCGGATGTTCCGTTCCGCAAAATGTGGAATGCACGCGGACGGTATCCGTGTTTTACAGATCCGCAATTGGCGTATTGACTGGAGTGTCTCAGGATCACATGCAGGCACATTCCCAGGCTGGCTCCAACCAAATGATGTTTCATATCAACCTCTGGTCCAGTTTATTTCTAGGAGCAGGTATTGTGTTCAGTGGAGAAATATGGAGGTCCATGAGCTTCACTGAATGGTGCCCAAGAATCATCTACAATATTCTGCTCCTCAGCTTGACTAGAACCTTAGGGCAGACTTTCATCTTCATAACTACAGTCTCCTTTGGTCCTCTCACCTCCTCCATGCGCCTCAGCAGTACTCTACCTAAGATGCAAACCATGCAGTGCAATGACTCTGGGTCCGCATATGTGACACCTTACCTAATGAAACCTATATGCCCCACACAGTATTATAGCGTTAAAGTCAAAGAACACATTGATTGAGCGATTCACATAAAAGATAGATGGCTGCAAAAGTTAATCATCACACAAAATGGCAGGACATAACATAACAGGGGTGACCAGTTACTTTACTGGTGGTGCATAGTTAAATGATATAATTTGCTGGAAGGGGATGTCAAAAGTAAAATGCCCAAAAAACTGGAATTGTTGCATTTTCTCTTAAAGATGTTTCGCTAGTCATCCAACTGGCTTTATAACTGAGAAAACCAGTCGGATGACTAGTAAAATGTCTTAAAAAGAAAATACAACAAATTAAGTTACTCTGACTTATTGCTACTCATATACCATGACTTGAATGAATGAGAAGCTTCACAGACTGGAGGGGGATGGTTGACTGCTCCAGCAGAGCTCATCACGGTTCCTCCTTACCCTCCCCACACCCTTCAGCACTCTCTATCAGCCATTCCTGGCTTTGGTTGAAAGGATACCCAGGACGAGAAGATTTGACTTCAGTGATAACAATAGTGTCTCTCCAGTCCACACCTTTTTAGGTCTTACTTCCACATGGACAAATTTAGTAAATTTTCCACTGTGGCAAGTGCAGAAAGCCCCTGAGGGAGCTGGAGTAGAGCATGGAAGTGGTAGTGGCCCTGATAAGATGTTGTGACACGGTGTGCTCCCTCAGGCCACCACATTGAAAAGATGGTGCAAGGAATCAAGCCAGAAGTAAAAGAACAAAAGTCTCTTTTTATTAAATGCAAAGAATAAGTTGTAGTACATCCAGCAATCGTTTGTTCAAAGTGCAATTCTCAGATGATAAACCATGGTGGCAGATGATGGCACTCTGAGCATTCTAGCCAACAAAGGTCTCCTGATTCTCTTACTAACAGCAATAAGCTGACACTTTTGGCTATACAGTCAGGTCCATAAATATTGGGACATCGACACGATTCTAACATTTTTGGCTCTATACACCACCACAATAGATTTGAAATGAAACGAACAAGATGTGCTTTAACTGCAGACTGTCAGCTTTAATATGAGGGTATTTACATCCAAATCAGGTGAACGGTGTAGGAATTACATTACCTTAGATGTATTCACTTACTGGTGTGACAGATGGTTACCTCATAATATACACACAAAGATGCCACATGCTGCATGCTAATGAGCTGATTTGAGTCCAGCGTGATGTCAGTGAGTCCAGCGTATATTTAATTCAGAGCTATAGCCACTCCCCTGCCCACCTGCTGCTGATTCATATGGAAAATAACTGTCAATCAGCAGCAGGTAGGCTGGGAGAGTCAGGAGCTCATGAATATTCAGGACTCATCATTATCAGCTGGAGCTTTTCAATACAAGATGTTGGCAGATTGACTGGGTCAATTAAAGAAAGTGACCCAACATTTTGCTAAGAGAATCAGTCACTTAATTATGTTGCCCTTAGTTAGGACACCATAAAACTAGTGACAGGTTCCCTTTAAGGGACCAAAAGTAATGGGACAATTGGCTCCTCAGCTGTTCCATGGCCAGGTGTGTGTTATTCCCTCATTATCCCAATAACAATGAGCAGATAAAAGGTCCAATGTTGCCCCGCCCCCTCAGGGATGCACCCGATACACCTCCACCCACAGGTTTGGTAGTGCTCCCTCAGTTTGGATGGAGATCTGGGACTGTTTTCAGTCCAGTTCACATTTCGCCCAGGACACAGTCCAGCTGGGTTACAACCGTTGCTATTGCAGCATCACACTATATATAAGGTATCCATTGTTGGCTGGTTCCTGGGTTTCTGATACCTGCGGCATTGTCTGCATTTTGTGTGAATTATGCTTAGGTTCCGGGTATTATCCATGAGTGGGGTGAGCGGCACTTCTAGGATTCACCTTATTCCTCTCCCATTATGGAACTTATCTCCTGTCTTAGGCTACTTTCACACCTGCGTTCAGGTGTCCGCTCGTGAGCTCCGTTTGAAGGGGCTCACAAGCGGCCCTGAACGCAGCCGTCCAGCCCTAATGCATTCTGAGTGGATGTGGATCCGCTCAGAATGCATCAGTCTGGCAGCGTTCAGCCTCCGCTCCGCTCAGTGAGCGGACACCTGAACGCTGCTTTCAGAATTCGGGTGTCCGCCTGGCCGTGCGGAGGCGAGCGGATCCGTCCAGACTTACAATGTAAGTCAATGGGGACGGATCCGTTTGAAGATGACACCATATGGCTCAATCTTCAAGCGGATCCGTCCCCCATTGACTTTCAATGTAAAGTCTGGACGGATCCGTTCAGGCTACTTTCACACTTAGAAATTTTTCTAAGTTATAATGCAGACGGATCCGTTCTGAACGGATGCAAACGTCTGCATTATAGGAGCGGATCCGTCTGATGAAACATCAGACGGATCCGCTCCGAACGCTAGTGTGAAAGTAGCCTTACAGGGTCCTTCATAACATTTTTTGTTTGATTCAGGACCTGGGGTTGCCAGGATACGGGCTGGGCGCTCTATCACATGATCTGTCATGTGTTGGAGGGCGTTTGCGCGTTTCCGGGACTCCCGATCATGTGACCCCTACGTCGAACACGTGACCACTGGGAATCTCGTTCCATAACTCGCGCATGTGCAGTGACATGCGGTAGACGCCACTCATCGCACTCATACTACCGGATGGATTCTCTGCTCAGCTGTATGGTAGGTTTTAATTGAAGTACACAGCTGGGAATGTTATGTTGATATACTGTTGAATTTTGTCACTTTAGAACACGATTGGGTGAATATGTAGGGGGAGGGATTGACCTTTCTGAGAGACAACCCCTCAACCAATCCGGATTGAATAATACACTTATATATGTATTGAAGTTCACTTGTAAACTATATGTAGCTTGAGAAAGACCTGTGTGTCAAAACGTTGCTGTATTTTTCGGTGTGATTAAACACTAAGTTTTGATTCAAGATTGAGAGTGCCGTGACTTCCCTGAAGTTTTCTCTATCAGTGAAGCAAGCCATTATTAGGCTAAAAAAAAACACAACAAACCCATCAGAGACATAGGAAAAACATTAGGTGTGGCCAAAACAACTGTTTGGAACATTCTTTAAAAGTAGGAACGCATGGGTGAGCTCAGCAACACCAAAAGACCCGGAAGACCACGGACAACAACTGTGGTGGATGACCGAAGAATTCTTTCCCTGGTGAAGAAAACACCCTTCACAACAGTTGGCCAGATCAAGAATACTCTCCAGGAGGTAGGTGTATGTGTGTCAAAGTCAACAATCAAGAGAAGACTTCACCAGAGTGAAGGGTTCACCACAAGATGTAAATCATTGGTGAGCCTCAAAAACAGGAAGGCCAGATTAGAGTTTGCCAAACAACATCTAAAAAAAGCCTTCACAGTTCTGGAACAACATCCTATGGACAGATGAGACCAAGATCAACTTGTACCACAGTGATGGGAAGAGAAGAGTATGGAGAAGGAAAGCAACTACTCATGATCCTAAGCATATCACCTCATCAGTGAAGCATGGTGGTGGTGGTGTCATGGCGTGGGCATGTATGGCTGCCAATGGAACTGGTTCTCTTGTATTTATTGATGATGTGACTGCTGACAAAAGCAGCAGGATGAATTCTGAAGTGTTTCGGGCAATATTATCTGCTCATATTCAGCCAAATGCTTCAGAACTCATTGGACGGCGCTTCACAGTGCAGATGGACAATGAACCAAAGCATACTGCAAAAGCAACCAAAGAGTTTTTTAAGGGAAAGAAGTGGAATGTTATGCAATGGCCAAGTCAATCACCTGACCTGAATCCGATTGAGCATGCATTTCACTTTCTGAAGACAAAACTGAAGGAAAATGCCCCAAGAACAAGCAGGAACTCAAAACAGTTGCAGTAGAGGCCTGGCAGAGCATCACCAGGGATGAAACCCAGCATCTGGTGATGTCTATGTGTTCCAGACTTCAGGCTGTAATTGACATAGTAACATAGTACATAAGGCCGAAAAAAGACATTTGTCCATCCAGTTCGGCCTGTCATCCTGCAAGTTGATCCAGAGGAAGGCAAAAAAAAAACTGTGAGGTAGAAGCCAATTTTCCTCACTTTAGGGGAATAATAAATTCCTTCCCAACTCTATCTAGTAGCTATAGCCTGTAATATTATTACCCTCCAGAAATACATCCAGGCCCCTCTTATATTCCTTTATTGTACTCACCATCTCCACCTCCTCAGGCAGAGAGCTCCATAGTCTCACTGCTCTTACCGTAAAGAATCCTCTTCTATGTTTGTGTACAAACCTTCTTTCCTCTAAACGCAGAGGATGTCCCCTCGTCACAGTCATAGTCCTGGGGATAAATAGATGATGGGATAGATCTCTGTACTGACCCCTGATATATTTATACATAGTAATTAGATCTCCCCTCAGTCGTCTTTTTTCTAACGTGAATAACCCTAATTTTGATAATCTTTCAGGGTACTGTAGTTGCCCCATTCCAGTTATTACTTTAGTTGCCCTCCTCTGGACCCTTTGCAACCAAGTATTAAAAAGTGAAAGTTTGATTTATGATTATTATTCTGTCCCATTACTTTTGGTTCCTTAACAAGTGGGAGGCACATATGCAAACTGTTGTAATTCCTGCACCGTTCACCTGACAGTCTGCAGTTAAAGCACGTCTTGTTTGTTTCATTTCAAATCCATTGTGGTGGTGTATAGAGCCAAAAATGTTAGAATTGTGTTGATGTCCCAATAATTTATGGACCTGACTGTAGGTATCCACTTGTATGCCCAACCTGAACTGTGTTGATTGGTGGCTAAACATGTTTCCCCTCACCTGCAGCAGAGTCTATATAGCTATAGTGCTGATCACTCTGCTGATTGCAAATGCAGCTTACAGAACATCTGTAGCCTGCGACACTGCAGTCTGTTTGGAGTAGTGGTCCTTACAGGTGACCTGGATCTCTAGTCCCTTGAAGCAGGAGCAGATGGACATGTTCCCTCACTCCAGGCTTGCTGAAGTAGGAGCAGATGCACATGTTCCCTCACTCCAGGCTTGCCAAGCTAACTCTGCCTCCTGAGAGGAAGTCAGATCAGCCCCCTCCTTTCAAGGGGGTGGAGTGCATAGAATCTTTCCCAATGCCACCCATACATCGTCTGCTGGTGTAAAAGTGCATAGCATGTCAAAAACGGTACAAACATTACATTATAAACCCAAATTTTGCAGATACCCCTAATTCTAGGGTATTGCACAAGTGGTTACAATACTTTTGAGCAATGTTCATACTCACAGTGCCATATTTTGATCCCTTCAAACAGTTGATTGACAGATGTGCCAAGAGTCAGTCCGCACCAATCTAATATTGATAGCCTATCCTGAAGGTAGACCATAATTGTTGGAAAGCTAGATAACCCCTTGTGTGGGGTAATTTATTCATGCATTCATAGTGGAGCACACAATAAACATTTATACTGTTCAGAGTGCTGATTATCAGGTGGGACTAAAGGAGCCAGAGGGAAGATAAATATTTATATAATGGGTGAAATGTCAACTTGTGACAATAAGACTGAAGATCTGGATAGTCTGAGGTTCTCAGAAGCTTTCAGTGGGAAATTAACTATAAGCCATTTTGACTCTCAGCTTTCATGCATACAGCTCCGGGGAGCTATGTAACTCTGATCAGCTTCATAGAATGGCACCTATCAGTGGGCATAGTGGTATAAGAGGTTTAGCAGCTATGCTCAATAGAATGGGAAAAATATCATTGGACGGAAATACCAGATCTGGCATGTGAAATCAGAGCTACAATAGGGTTGATTCATATCCCCAAAAGGGTCTTAAAGAGGTCCTCTCACTTCAGCAAATGGCATTTATCATGTAGAGAAAGTTAATACAAGGCACTTACTAATGTATTGTGATTGTCTATATTGCTTCCTTTGCTGGATGGATACATTTTTCCATCACATTATACACGGCTCTTTTCCAGGGTAACCAAACGAGCAGTGTATAATGTAATGGAAAAATGAATCCAGCCAGCAAAGGGAGAAATATGGACAATCACAATACATTAGTAAGTGCCTTGTATTAACTTTCTCTACATGATAAATGCCACTTGATGAAGTGACACTACCCCTTTAAGGTTACTTTCACACTGGCGTTTTGGCTTTCCGTTTGTGAGATCCGTTCAGGGCTCTCACAAGCGGTCCAAAACGGATCAGTTTTGCCCTAATATATTTTGAATGGAAAAGGATCCGCTCAGAATGCCTCAGTTTGCCTCTGTTCCGTCTCCATTCCGCTTTGGAGGCAGCGTTTTGGTGTCTGTCTGACGAAACTGAGCCAAACAGATCCGTTCTGACACACAATCTAAGTCAATGGGGACAGATCAATTTTCTCTGCCACAATCGAAAACGGATCCGTCCTCCATTGACTTTCAATGGTGTTCAAGACCGATCCATCTTGGCTATGTTACAGATAATACAAACAGATTTCGTTCTGAACAGATGCAGACGGTTGTATTGTCTGAACGGATCCATCTGTGCAGATCCATGACGGATCCGCACCAAACGCGAGTGTGAAAGTAGCCTTAGGTTGTATAATACTAAGTGGCTTAATTTGAAGCTCCTGGACCCACAATGCAGATTTTGTTACAAGGTTCCAAATCAACCATTTACAATTTATAATACTGATGTCTTCTTATGTGGCAGTTGGACCTGTTAGGGTGTCAGACCTAACAATAGTGAGCTTCCCACTCAGATCTTACATGGACAACAAGTGGGGCACAGACTTAGGGCTCATGCACACGAACGTATTTTCTTTCCAAGTCCGTTCCGTTTTTTTTGAGGACCGTATGGGGAACCATTCATTTAAATGGGTCCGCTAAAAAACAGAAGGTACTCCATGCGCATTACAGACAAGGATAGAACTGTTCTATTAGAAGCCAGCTGTTCCGTTTCGCTAAATATTGAATGTATACAGACGTCATCCATATTTTTTGCGGATTCGTTTTTTGCGGACCGCAAAATACATACAGTCGTGTGCATGAGGCCTTAGCCAGTTGCAACATGACTGTCATTAAGAAGCCACAGGCTTAATCTCTTTTAGCAGGCATTGCACACAACCTCTATGGGCAATGACACTCTGGCCTGCGGCCTACGGTACTCCCGGTTGACTGCAATGATGACGGCTGTGCTACTTTACTGTAAATGGCATCTCTCCTCATGGTACTCTCTGCAACTCTGAATTGGTGTCAACTCAGGTCACAACTGGTCTTTATATCTTGACCTAGCTCTTCAGGAGGTCCTCTTCTGCTTCAGGGAGCAGGGCCTGGGAAGTGCAATGGCTACTCCTATATTCCAAGTTACCCTCTCCACTGCACTGCTCAGTTGCTTGACCCTCTCTAGGCCCTGAGGTGAAGCACCAATCTGTGACTGCCATTCCCCTCAACTTGCTAGGTAGCTAGCTATCAGACAAATGTCAGCTGGTTCTCAATTTCCCCCAGCCGCAGCGTTTCCCACTACTCTCTCATGTTCACTCAGTGCTCTGTTTACAAACTGACCTTGAGACTCTGACAGGCCCTTCTTTTTATGCAGCAACCGGGTCACAGGGGCATGCGTGAATGGGGCTAATGTTGTGGACGTGGACAGAGGAATAGTCTCTACTCACGGTTAGAAGCTCCCTGGGTCGGCATGTGTAACATCCTGAAGTATGTCACTAAACTTCTGTTTCCCCGCTGCATCATGTCAGGTGCATATGTATTGTCATCTTGTGTAATATAACACTGCATTCATTATTGTATGTATTTTCCAGGCCTGTTTGATATATACCATGCTGTAATTTCCATGTACACCAGCAGGTGGCAGCAATATGTTCAGCAGACCATTGCCAGTTTAGTATTGCTAGATTGGAATAGTTCATTCCAACCTAGCTCCCCCCTCTTTGAGGAGGAGTAGAATGTTCCCACATCCTATCTCATGGGGAGGAAAGGAAGTTTAGTCAGTGTGTACCAGCCCCCTGCCTGGGGAAGGCTGTGTTGGTAGGAGCTCCCAGTTACAGAGATCCCAACCTAGGATCCAGCCTCGGCTGAGGCCCAGGATCACTCTTCCCAGCCTGAGTCATCTACCTCAGCTGGTGACAAGCAAGCAGCACCTCCAAGACTACAGATCTCCAGGAAACCATTCCCTGCGAGCAGTCCTATGAGTTACTTATCCAGAGTCCAGGAGAAGCCAAATACCTCCTCAGCTAGTCAGGCCCATACCAAGAAGAAGACAGACAGAGCAGAAGATGGATACCTGCCAGATTCTCTAGGCATATGTTAAGAAGCAGAATACATATTGATTCCTGCCACATATTGCCAATACCTGCTGGGACCCAAGACCTATGCTGTAACCGTATGGATTCAAGCTGCCAACCATTAAGTAAAGACGAGTTGGATTATATTTCCTGTCTGGATTGCATTCATTCCTTAATTACTCCTACTGACCACACTCAATTTTATTGCAAGTGAGCCAGGATCCAGGAGTCCAGCCGTACCAAGGTAGAAGACACCGTTGACACTACAATACCTACTATACATTATCCCCCTCTGGCATTCCTCACCTGGTACGTGAGTTATTACATCTTAAAGGGCCCTGCTACAGTACCTGCACAAGCTGCTGCAATTGGCGTCACAAACTACTACACATATATCCTGACCCACTGCATAGCTGACCCACTGTACCAGTGTCCTGCTCATTGCACATGCAGCGAGTGGATAGCACCGTAATCCTTCGGGTCGCTCTCAGGGTTACAGGGGTTCTCCTGCCGGATGGTAGTCAAGGTGCCCTTGATGGTCTGGGTTTAAGGTGCAGGGAAGGAAGGGTTCCTGAAATCTTTGTGACACCAGCACCCTTGGGTGTAAGTGGGTGATGAGTTTGCACAATAAGGAGATCAGTTTTCTTAACAAATTCCCCACATTTTACTGAAGCTGATCCAAAGGTCATCAATGCGCACAAAAGTCATTTACAGCAAGGCAGCTTCTACAATGGTTTAGGATAGTTCCCAACAATTGCATAAGTTTTATTTTTTTTCTCAATGTTCCTCTCTTGATTCTCCAGGCTGGAGGGATGTACTATCGCTGCTGTACTGTATGGTCAAATACTTCGGTTCACAATAGCTTCGGTATCCTCTCTAGGAATCTCCTGACAGGTGACCTTTCTGTCTTTGGTTATGGTGGGCAGCTGGTAGCTTGAGATCTTTCCACCAAATGCAGAGGAGGCTAAAGCCTGATAAACAAGAATCCCCTTCCTTTGTCAATATTCTCCTCTCTGGGTTGTCTTGATCTTCTGTAATCTTTCCCTTCTATGGGTTGGTATATGGAACTATCTCTGGAGTCTAGATAACTCTCCACAATGGCTGCTGAGATGTTGCTTCTAGCTCAGACAACACACACTGCACTGGACTTGACTGACTTCTCTCATCTTAGAGAGAGTGGGGTGGAGTCAGTCCTGTGAGGTTTGTTAGAACCTCCCCCTCCCTATGCAACTTTTTGGGGACTTGGGCACAAGCACATTTTAATGAAACAGAATTACAGTGTCTAGCAGTGTGTTTCAGGACACTGCATCTATCCCTGTGCTCCCTAGTGTGAGCATGTCTCCTCTGATGACCCTTTGACTCCAGCTTTGCCTCTTCACTGCCACAGTTAGGGCAGGACTGGGATTAAAAAGCACAAAAAAAAAACACAGATATTACCACCCCCTCCCCGCATGTCATGGAAAAATAGCAAAGTAGCACAAGCTTCACGCCACAAATATAATTTTTATGGGTTCTACAGTGTAGGCCATTCTGCAGGAAGCCCAACACTATAATACAATATGCAGGATCAGTACTACACCTATACATTATGTCAAACAGGCCTCTCACCTATTTAAGCCTGCACTCTCTGCTCTGCACTGATGAGGGGCAATCACCCCGAAACAGCTGTCTGCAGAAGAGGTGCTGGCTTATTTAATGTCCAAGTCATGTCTCAAGGCTTATTTTAAGAGCTGAACATTGACTTATAGAATAGCTGCCTTACATCTGGTGGCATTGGAGGCAGAGCTTGTTAAGAGCTCATTTGCATCCCTTCCCTTTAAAAGAACTGTAATGTGCATCAATAGCATGTGCCATATTGCAAGCATCAAATTCCCCTCACAGTACCAAATAACATTTACTAAATATATTGTAAAGGACTAGGAGGCGAGAGCTGCAAGGTGGCATGTGCTGAAAGGGAGAGGCTATACATGTGCCTCCTTTTCCCAGTAGTATATAATGTACATAGTATAGTGCAGGGATGCTCAACCTGCGGCCCTCCAGTTGTTGTAAAACTTCAACTCCCACCATGCCCTGCTCTAGCCTGAAAGCTGTAGGCTGTCCGGGCATGCTGGGAGTTATAGTTTTGCAACAGCTGGAGGGCCGCAGGTTGGCCATCCCTGAAGTGTATCACTGTAAGGGGGCAACATGCTTTTCATCCACAGCGAAACTACTGTATTTTGCAGACATCCAGCTTGCCCACTCTCATAATTCATACATGTTTTGGTATATATTTAAATGACCACCACTGGAAGCTTCATATTTTGATGAGCCACAGGAAGAGAGAGGGATTGTCCTGATTGAGTGGTCTTCCACCATCACTAGAGATGAGCGAACTTGTGTTTCAAGTTCGGCTTACAAGGTTTGAGTTATCTAAGAATTCCATTATGGATTCAGCTATCATGGACCATAACTTATGGTCCATGGTAGCAGAATTTATAACTGAATTCTTAGATAACCCAAACCTTGTACGTCGAACTTTAAACACAAGTTCGATCAACACTGATAACCACCCAACTCCCAAGCAAGGGAGGATAAGTTGGAAAATGCTGCTCCTGCATGTTCCATTCATCTGACATGATCATAAAAGCACCATTTAACACCTCCTCACTTCAGGACCTGCATGGTTTGATTAACAAATTTCCAATATTTGTCATCAAGTCAATTGTGGTTCTCACATGGGAACGTGTATACTTTACCGACTTATCAAATAATGGCAATTGGTGAATATAGACCTTCTTAAAAGGGTTTTCCGAGATTCTGATATTGATGACCAATCTTCATGACCAATATCAGATCAGCAGTTTGAGGAGGCTGCAGATTACCAAGCACAGCACCGTCCATTGGATAGCGGCTCTGCATGGTATTGCAGTCCAGGCCCATTTACTTGAATGGGACTCAGCTGCGCTTAGGCCATGTGACCATTGAACGTGACATCACTGGATCTCACCGGAGTGCCACAGCCTCTTCAAACATCTCATCGGCAGGTGTGCCAGGAGTCAGACCCCCACTAATCAGATATTGGTATGCCTCGTCATAAAATAGGAGCAGTATCCAGCAGTCTGTGCATCTGAACTGAGATCTACGCTAACCCTTGGCCGGAGTAGATTTCAGTGCTCTTTTATGCCACAAAACTGGGCCATCTTTTCAGGAAGGTGGCAAGGCCGGTGGAGAAACATCACTTGCACAAATATTTTTTTGCACCAGTATTATTGAAAAAGTCACGAACATGCAGTTTGCAACTTTTTCCCGACAGTAATCTGGTGTATCCTCCATAGTCTGAATAATCAGAACAGATGAACATTTGTCAGTGCAGCCAGGAACACGCAAGATGAGGCATAATGGAAGAGTGTAAAACAAGTTGTAATATAAGCGAAAGCCGAACACCATAAATGACCATTCTGATGTCACTCACTTAACACTTGCTGGACCAATTTGAAAACACACAGACGATCCAGTCCCCAGTTCTCTGCAGAGCCTTGCAGTGTGACATAACGTCCACCAGACAGGGGTGCGCGGGGTGGGAGCAGGAAGGTCAGTGACATCTCAGACGGATCTGGTACTGCTGTTATTTTCATCGTCCTATAGCAGAGCAGAACGATGGAAATAATCTAGATGTGAACACAGCCTTAGAGCTTGTTCACACAAACGTATGGGTTCCGTTCCGTGCATTGGGGCCGCAATTTGCGGTCCGCAATGCACGGAGAACGTTCATGAGGCCTCCGGGACGGATCCAGACCCATTCAACTTAAATGGGTCTGCATCCCTCCATTCCGCAAAAAGATAGGAAATGTTTTATCTTTGTGCAGAACGGAACCACAAAGAAGCACTCCGTAGTGCTTCCATGGGTTTCCGTTCCATGCTTCCGTTCCGCATTGCTTCGCATCTCCTGATTTGCGGACCCATTCAAGTGATTGGGTCCGCATCTGTGAGGCGGAATGCACACGGAACGGTGTCCGTTTATTGCGGAGCTGCATATGCGGTCCGCAATACAGCAACGGAACCCATTTGTGTGAACAAGCCCTTAGGCCTCATGCATACCACGGTATCCATATTGTGATCTGCAAATCACGGATCTGCAAAATACGGAGACCATCCATGTGCATGCCGCAATTTTCTCACTCAGTAGAAACGGCTATCCAGAAAATAAAATGTGGATCGGACGTTGATCCCGAATGCTGTCGTGTGTATGAGGACTTAATCTGGTTGCAACAAGATTTTAAGTTATACAGAATAGGGTATAGCTAACTGTGGGGGTCCGGCCACTGGGAGCCCCACGATTCCAAGAACAGGGTCCCTTTCCCCCAGTCCGATGGAGTGGCAGGTCCAGCATGCACCCTGCCACTCAATTCATTCTCTATGGAACTGCCAAACATAGGAGTTTACCGCGCTCTCAGCTTTTTCTGGCGTTCTTATGGAGAACAAATAGGCCAGCCGCTCCATCCAAATGGGGGAACAGGACCCATATTCTCAGGATTGGTGGGGTCGGACTACCACTGACAAGTTAGGTATCCCCAACACATTTCTTCAAATTTGCTGTGTGACATCTGTGTGCTGTCCATTTTTGTTTTTCGCGGACCCATAGAAATTAATGGGTCTGTGTGTGATCTACAAAAAAATGCAGATCGGACAAAAGCCAAAGATACGGTTGTGTGCATGAGGTTTTAAAGCACATTTTTTAATATATATATATATATATATATATATATATATACAGTACAGACCAAAAGTTTGGACACACCTTCTCATTCAAAGAGTTTTCTTTATTTTCATGACTATGAAGGCATCAAAACTATGAATTAACACATGTGGAATTGTATACATAACAAACAAGTGTGAAACAACTGAAAATATGTCATATTCTAGGTTCTTCAAAGTAGACACCTTTTGCTTTGATTACTGCTTTGCACACTCTTGGTATTCTCTTGATGAGCTTCAAGAGGTAGTCCCCTGAAATGGTCTTCCAACAGTCTTGATGGAGTTCCCAGAGATGCTTAGCACTTGTTGGCCCTTTTGCCTTCACTCTGCGGTCCAGCTCACCCCAAACCATCTCGATTGGGTTCAGGTCCGGTGACTGTGGAGGCCTGGTCATCTGGCGCAGCACCCCATCACTCTCCTTCATGGTCAAATAGCCCTTACTTTCAAAGTTTTCCCAATTTTTCAGCTGACTGACTGACCTTCATTTCTTAAAGTAATGATGGCCACTCGTTTTTCTTTACTTAGCTGCTTTTTTCTTGCCATAATACAAATTCTAACAGTCTATTCAGTAGGACTATCAGCTGTGTATCCACCTGACTTCTCCTCAACGCAACTGATGGTCCCAACCCCATTTATAAGGCAAGAAATCACACTTATTAAACCTGACAGGGCACACCTGTGAAGTGAAAACCATTTCAGGGGACTACTTCTTGAAGCTCACCAAGAGAATGCCAAGAGTGTGCAAAGCAGTAATCAAAGCAAAAGGTGGCTACTTTGAAGAACCTAGAATATGACGTATTTTCAGTTGTTTCACACTTGTTTGTTATGTATATAATTCCACATGTGTTAATTCATAGTTTTGATGCCTTCAGTGTGAATCTACAATTTTCATAGTCATGAAAATAAAGAAAACTCTTTGAATGAGAAGGTGTGTCCAAACTTTTGGTCTGTACTATATATATATATATATATATATATATATATTATACTGTATAATATATACTTCCTCTGTTTTCTATTAGAATCTTTAAGAAAACGTTAACAATTTTGTGCAGCCTCTCGGCTATTTTCGGAACTCCATTGAAATAAATGCATGTGCAGAGCACTCTCCAGGTGGATGGGAACACTCCAAAATTGTTTGCGCCATCCTATGTCATTTTGCGCTATTTATTGTATTTTCCTTTGTCAAAGCTCTTAAATTCCCATTTCAGGCTGGTTCAATTGTCTACACATATCCACCTCTAGGTGTCACTTTAACACCATTTATATAGGTCAGCCACAGGAAGTTAAAGGGAGATTAGGAGTGAGGAGTTAGGCGGAGAGGAGACAGACTTGTCTCTGTCTTCCTGGGCCTAGCCCAGGGAGTGAAGCTACTTCAACATTTGTAGTCCAATACTAGGACTTATTGATTCTTTACTGTAATACCCCTTATGGGTATTAAGAGAATAATTGCTGTATCTTGTGCAACCTTTTCAAAGAATGGAGCAAAGAGTTTGCCTGCCATGAGGGAGACCGCTCTTGGGTTGCTGAATTACTGAAGCGCTGAATATTGCTGAATTGCAGAATCCAAACTATTTTTGAAAGGCTGAGTAACCAGAGCAAGATCAGGAACCAAGTGCAAGTAAGATCATCATTCCTATACTGGAGCTTGAGCTGGAACCTAGATACACCACCTCACTGAGCCTGTTATTAGGATTTACAGCTTTACCATCTGTATTTTTGACAAAGTGCTGCTATTGGATGATACCTATTGCAAGACTACAATTTACAAGTAAAGTTCCTGTTTGGTTCAACTACTACCTCTCTCATCATTCAAATCTATCTCCTAATTGCACCTTACGGTGCTGGCATCACGAGCACAGGGGCCCAGCCACCAAAGCACCCTAAACATACCCACTACCATCAAGGGCACCTCAACTTCCATCAGGCTGGTGTTCCCTGCAACAGAGAGTGCCCCAGAGGATTTAGTGCCGTCTTCTTCATGACTGCACGCCGACCCAGGCAGCTGTAAAACCATGAGTACGACTACTACCCCCATCAGCCCACCATGCACTCACATACTGCCCCTGCGGTACAGTCCGCTGCAGATGGCATATCGTAGTGATATCCCACCAATGTCTAAAATAAGACAACTCCTTTAATAACGTCCCCAGGATAGACATCATACTGGTAATTCTCTTGTGGGTGCTGTATTGGCTCTGGTTGTAATTCTCCTTCAGGAAGTGGCCATGATGAATATATGGAGAAAACTCCATCCTGATGTGAGACAGTTCTCCTCCTGCTCCTCCTCGTGTTCCTCACTGTCACTTATTGATCTGGCACTGAGGAATAATATCTTACTTCCTTTGATATCTACCACGGACACTGTCTGATCATTCCATCTTAAAGGTGTCTATGTAACGCTACCAAACCACAGGGGAAACAAGTGAGGCTACGGTGGACCGATGGGTGTAATAGTTCATATACTCACGGTTAGCAGATGCTACCCTGGGCTGGCGTACAGTGGATGGGAAGACAGCACGAAAACCCTCCGGGCACTCTCGGTTACAGGGAACACCAGCCAGATGTTGGTTGAGGTGCCCTTGATGGTAATTGGTGTTTAAGGTTCTTTGGTGGCTGGGCCCACGGTTCGTAACGCCAGCACCGTAAGGTGCAAATGTTGAGTGTAGTAGAAAGGATGAGGAGTCAGTTGTAAATCAGTTGAACATTTACTGAAAATCAATAGTCTCTGGACAGTTGGTACAGTTCATCAATGGAAAGCTTTTTGTATAGCATAAGTAATAATAAGTTCAACTGTAATCCTATTATCAGGTAGTGGCAGTTGTCAATGGAGGGATTCTTCTACTGCAGATACTCTACAGGCAAACTGAAGATTTACTTTAAGTTCCAATTTTAAGTTCCAACACTCTGGTACTGGATAGGATATTTGCTTACTTTATATTTTGAGTTATCCAATAAGGGCGTTCCCCTCGCGGCAGGCAAACACTTCTGCTTCATTATTTGCAGGATACTCTATTATAGAATTCAAGGTCCACTATATCCCGGAAGGTTTTGTAGTGGTAAAGACAACTTTGCACATTAATTGTCTATTTGTGTCCCGGCACTCGGAAAGTTGCTCTCTATCACTTGTGCTTATGAGGACCATAGGCTAGATTCAGCTGTAACACTTACTAGTCTCTCCCCATATCCAGACATAGACTTACTTGTCTATGCTAAGCTGCTGTAGATAAATGTTAGTTGTACCTACTTAGCCTGGCCATGACCAAGGGGTAGAAATAGCAGACTACATGGTGGACGATGCCTGTTTCTCTCCTCCATACACTTGCTTTTCCTCCTCTCACTAACTATTAACTTCAACTAACTTTATTAACACACCCAAGCTATATATATTATGTGGTGACAGCACCACCTAGGGGCGACTGGGTATAATGATATTGCCAGCCTGATAATAGGAAATACCATACAATGCAAATACATAGGCAGATGTTTAAAGTGTCCCATTTACACACTGATGTGGGATGGTGCATCTATTATATTTCATATGACAATATATCAGGCTGGGCCCCACAGCAAATTTTTTAACAGAATCCCTCCCCTTCCCCCAAGCAATTTCCCTCTAATGGCTAGTCAAAACCACCCACACTTGCAAAAAAAAAAACACCCACTCAGAAGTTTTGCCTTCTTAGTGCCCCTACAGAAGCTATACCCCTTAGCCCATCGTCACAGTAGTGCTCCCCTTAAAGAGGTTTTTCAACACTTTTCTACTGATGAACTCTCCTCTGGATAGGTCATCAGTATCTGATTGGTGAAGGTCCGACATCCAGGACTCCCACTAATCAGATGTTTGAGAAGGTACCAGCGCTCGCAGTAGCGTTGCGTCCTTCTCGCAGCTTTTCCTAGGTCATATGAAGTCACATTCATCCGTTACATGGTCTAAGCGCAGCTCAGCACCATTGAGGTGAACAGGGCTGAGCTGAGATATCAAGCACGACTGCTATACAATGTACGGCGCAGTGCTTGGTAAGAAGCGAGAAGGCCGCTGCGCTACTGATAGTGCCAGTGCCTTCTCAAACAGCTGATTGGCTGGGGTCCTGAATGTCGGACCCCCACCGATCAGATACTAATGACCTGTCCAGAGGAGAGGTCATCAGTAGAAAAGTTTTAAAAAAACATTTTAATGCCCTCACACAGTAGTGCTCCTCTTAATATAAGTTAATCAGTAATACTCACCTAGTCCTGTTCTCCTGATGAGTGGAGCACATCCCACTCTCCCTAGCTGGCGCCATGCAGTGATGTAATCGAACCTGCTGTGATGAGTAGACGAGGACAGGATGATCCTCGCCCCGCACGCTCTTCTACTGTCAGTGCATTGTGCCTGTTGAAGAGAGAACGGCTGGGGAATGACAGACCTGGGACACACATGGGGGATTTATCAAAACTGGTGTACAGTAGAACTGGATTAGTTTCCCATGGCAACCAGATTCCACCTTTTATTTTCCAAAGGAGCTCAGAAAAATGAAAGGTGGACTCTGATTGGTTGCTATGGGCAACTAAGCCAGTTTTCCTTTACACCAGGGTTGATAAATCTCGCCCACATGGCTCATTATTACTGTGGAGTAGTAGGGGTCACTTTCATAACTCCAAAAAGGAAGCCTTCACACCCGGGACAGTGGGTGACGACAGAACACACAGAATGGAAACCATAATAAGATAAATCATTGATATTTAAAGCCTTTCCTTGCTGCCTCCAAGAGTTTACTACTGGACATTACAGGGAGGAGGTATAAGAGAACTACTCCCGACATGTCCAGGCCGTCATTATGTGGACTTTACAGGTAAGATGTATAAGAGAATAGAAGTACACCTCCCAGCATGTCCAGGCTGTTATGATGCGATATCAGAAGACTTTACAGGGAGGAGGTATAAGAGGAGAGAACTACAAATCTCAGCATCCCCTTGGCTCTGAATGAATGCTTCTCCACTTTCTTCTCTTTACAAAGCTCAGCCCCCCTCAGGTCACATGATGTCATCACAGGTCGTTCATCACCATTCTCCTCTCTACTTGTGAGCTCCGCCCCCTCCTGCACTGATGACATGATGGTGATGTCATCACAGGCCCTTCAGCTCTTGATAATCAGCAATTATGCAGAGGATATAGATATATATATATATATTTCCACGGACCATAACGCAATTCTATGACGGAACGCCTTTAGAGGACTCCCCTGCATAACGGAAACTGGACAGATCCGTTTTGCAGCCCATAGACTTCTATTATTACGGAATGAATAACGGAATGCCTCTAAAGGCATTCCGTTATGCATTCCGTCATAGAATTGCGTTATGATCCGTGGTAACAGAATCCATAACTCAATTCACCTTTTACCACCAAACTAAGTGTGAACGAATATCAAAATATGAAATTCGCTCATCTCTAATATACTGTACATATATATACAAAAAAAAAAAAAGATATGGCAGCACCAACCTGTATTTGAAGATGGGTGCTAGTGCAGCATGCCAGACCTGCAGGGTATTGCGAAGTGAGGTCACGGTTATGGGCAATCGAGGGTTACTCACTATTTGAAGGAGAACCCTGGGCAGGCATGCGGCAGGGAAGGAGAGGTAGACACAAGTTCCTCTGGGGCACACTCTGTATGTAGAGACCTGGCCTGATGTTGTGTGAGGTGCCCTGGATGTTGCAGGTATTTAGAGTGCCTAAAGCAAGGTCCCTTTCAGATTCGTGACGCCAGTGCCTGTAACGGTGGCACACCGGTTTCCAGTAGCAATAAGTGAGGTACACAGGTGGTATAGTGAACCAAACGTTGCTTTACTTATAACAGTCCAACTTTGTACAACAAGATGGTAATGCAGTCCCTTATATCATAAGCTTCACAAGCAGGCTCAATTCAAATACTGGCAGGTATAATTCTGTGCAAGATACTCAGAGGGTAATCAACAAGACACTCAGAATCAGGTTGTACGTTCTCCTCAGAAATAGTGTATGCTGTTCTTTAGAACTCCTGTCTGGTTTCTATCCCAAGGCCCAGATGCCTAAATGCTGGCTTTAATCCTTGGTAAATATATCTTCCTCCCGTATTGATTCTTGCTCTTACTTTGTAGTTCCTCTGCCCATTAGCTTACTTATCTTAGCTGGTTGCACTGTCTCTGCTTGGCTTGAGGGTAACTGCAGGTTTCTCCCAGGAGGTCCCGTCCTACTACTGGGGTATCTCGACTGAGCTAATCCTTGCCTCAGGAGCTTCAGGTAGACTAAGTGACTCCTCTAGTCCCCTGGAATGCACTAACACTCCCCTGTCTGGACCTAGCTATATATATCTAGGGCTCTCTAGCTCTCTCTAGTGTCTGGAATGTCTAATTACACCCAACTAGGCCTGACAAGCATATAACAGGGAAATACAACACATGACAGTGAATGCAATGAACACATTAACCCTTGTGTAGTGCCCACCTTTACCTAGTGGGACACTACATACCCCCACGCTATGACGTTGCCCGTCCTCGGCGCAACATGGAGGGTCCGCCCATCTGGAAACGGCAGCCTGAAAGACAAAGGAAGAACATGCATACACAACAATCACCACAATAACAATATAAGACAATGACGAACAGTGTCACTGAGAGGTGTGGTGAAAAGGGGCGTCGTTATCTTCTTTCAGGATAATGTAAGGGAACAGGGGCGCTGACCTGGTGCAGCGTATCAACAAACCAGGATAGTCCATTATAAACTTTAAATGTAAACAGTCCACAAAAACGCAAACAACCAAAAGTCCTTGGAGGCTCACAGGATCACATGAGTCCGTACCCAAGCTTGCAAAGGGTTAAACAGGGGTTTCCCGTGAGGGGCTACCTGGGCCCATAATGTAGTCTCCAAACCTCACAGGTGGGTGCCCCCTGGTAGAACGGGTGGACCTCCTTACTGGCAGGGGTTCTTCCTGCCTGAATTCAGGGAGGTCAGAGGAGCCCACCACCTCTGGAACTACTTCAGGATTTCTCTGGGGTAAGACGTCCTGAGGCGGAGGACTAACAGGAGCAGGAGCAGGAACCAGTAAATTCAACCAAGGCGTGAGGGCCCAGTGGAGCGGCTCTTCATCATGGATCAAGTTCTCCACAGCCTGCATAGGGTCCATAGGTGGAGCCGGCAACTCTTCTTCAGAAGGCTCAGGCTCCATATCCTCTGCCGCTGGTTTTCCTTTTATACAAGGCTTGAGACGGTTCCTGTGAACGATTTGGGAACCTTTTCCTTCTCTGGAGACTTGGTAAATGTGGGCTGCAGCATTGGGTATGGCAGTGATAACATAGGGAATCCTTTCCCATTTACTGTCCAACTTGCTGGTCCGGTGGTTGTTTTTCAACCACACCTTGTCTCCAAGAGCCAGGGGTTCCGCATGGGCAGTCTGGTCATAGTCTTTTTGCTGCTTTTCTCGAACAATTTCCATACGTTCCTGGACAATCTCCTTAGCATTGAGGAGACGCCTTTGGTGTTCCACTACCCAATCAGTCCTGGGCAGTGGGTTGATCACATCCGGCACTTGTACCCCTAGGGAGTGATCCGCAGGTAATCTCCCTTGTCGCCCAAACATCAGATAGAACGGGGTGTAACCGGTGGAACAATGGATGGTGTTGTTATAGGTGTACATGAGCTGTGGCAACAGAGTAGGCCAATCACCCCTCGTCTCAGGGGGTACTGCTCTCAGCATTTCAATGAGAGTCTTATTCATTTTTTCACAGAGTCCGTTACCTTGCGGATGATAGGCGGTGGTCCGGACTTTCTGGCAGTCTCATGGAACAGCTGCGACTCAAACGCAGACCCTTGGTCGGTGAGGATCCTTTCTGGGCAGCCGTAGGGCAGCAGAAAATGCTTCCAGAACGCCTCCGCTGTAGTCTTAGCTGTCAGGTCTTTCACAGGCACTGCTACGACAAACTTGGTGAAGTGATCAATTATAGTCATGGCATACGTATACCCAGAGCGGCTCGGCTCCAACTTCACATGATCAATAGCGACAAGTTCTAAAGGAGCTGTACTTACAAAAGGATGGAGAGGCGCCCTCTGGTCACGGCGCTCAGTTCGCCCCACAGCACAGGCAGTGCATTCTCGGCACCATTTCTCGATATCTTCTCTCATCCCAATCCAATAGAATCTTCTACGTATGGTGGCCTCAGTCTTTTGCACACCGAAGTGTCCGGACTGGTTGTGATACATATCCAGTACCAGGCTGGCATCCCGACGTGGCAGGAGAATTTGGTAAACTCTATCACAGGACACTGGATCCAGACTCCTTCTGAGCAACAGGCCTCTTTGAAGGAATAGTTGGTGGCGATGTCTCCACAGTCTCACTAGTTCTGGGTCTGCACTCTTCCTGCGGATTCTCTCAGGGATTTTCCCACTGGTAAGGAAGTCGAGCAGTTCACCGAGGACTCTACTTTCGGACTGCCGCGGCCACCATGTCGGCCAGATCTGGACAGTACACCAGCCTTTGGAGCCACTTGAACGTTTTGTCGCTCCCGAAATGAGCTCCCTTTTCATGAGCTTCACTGGCGGCCTCCGATCCCAACGACATGGGAATGACAATTTGTTGTACTGCAGCTCTGACTGTAAGTATATGATCCGGCACAGGAGGTCCTGAGTAATTGTCAGCTTGTCCCACTGCCTTAACAACTTCTGACCCTCTGGGGTCAGGAGGGCTCGTTCTTCTGGCCGAGGCCAGATCTTGCTCCGAACCCATACTTTCACCTTCCACAAATCCCGGCAGCTATCCTGGACTCTCTCCCAATCAGTCAACGTTTTCCCCAGCACCAGCGTCATTCCAGACGCCACCTCACTTGAATGTGCCACATCCGGGAACAGAGGTAAGCGACCAAGGTCAGGAGTTTCAGTATCCTCTAACTCCTCATCGGCTCTCTGAGTCGACTGTCCTACTGGAACGAGAGAGAGTGCATCGGCGTTGCCGTTCTCCCTACCGGACCGGTACTTGATGCGGTATTGGTACTTAGAGAGGCGGGCCAACCATATTTGCTCGAGTGTGCCGAGCTTGGCATTCTCCAGGTGTGCCAACGGGTTGTGGTCCGTCATCACGGTCACTTCTGCACCAGTCAGGTATTCTGCAAACCTTTCGGTCATGGCCCACACCAGTGCTAGTAGTTCCAGTTTAAAGGAGCTATAATTATCAGGGTTGCGTTCTGACTCTCTTAGGGACCGGCTCCCATTGGCGATGACTCTCTCC
Source organism: Bufo bufo (assembly GCF_905171765.1). Taxonomy (NCBI): domain Eukaryota; kingdom Metazoa; phylum Chordata; class Amphibia; order Anura; family Bufonidae; genus Bufo; species Bufo bufo. The sequence goes on along the minus strand of NC_053397.1, from coordinate 202,914,183 downwards.
CGTCCATCCTGGACTTGGGACAAGATGGCCCCCAGACCATGTAGGCTTCCATCAGTATACAGCAGGAATGGGGTATCAAACCGTGCGTAAGCCAGAATCGGGGCATTGGTCAGCGCCTCTTTCACCGCTTCAAAGGCCTCTTGTTGCCGGGGCCCCCAGTTGACGGGGCATTTCTCTGGGCCCCCAGCCGTGCCTTTTAGCAACTCGTTTAACGGGCCCACCAGATGAGCGAATTTGGGTATAAACCTCCTGTAGTAGCCGGCCAGTCCCAAGAACGCCCGTACCTCCCGTAGCATACTTGGCCGGGGCCACTTCTGAATAGCCTCCACCTTGATGAGCGCCGGTTTTACCCCCTCCTGGGTGACCACATGTCCTAAGTACTCTATCTGCTGTCGGAACAGCTGGCATTTCTTTGACTTGATCTTGAGCCCATGGTCTCGTAACCGTCCCAAGACTTGTCGCAGCTTCTGGAGGTGATCTTCAAAGGATGCCCCGAACACTACTATGTCATCCAGGTATATCAATACTAATTCGAAGTTGAGGTCCCCCAGACAGTGTTCCATCAATCGCTTGAATGTCCCCGAAGCATTGGAGAGGCCGAAGGGCATCCGGTTGAACTCGTAGCGTCCCATAGGCAGAATGAAGGCCGTCTTGGCTTTGTCCTTCTTGGCCACCGGCACCTGCCAGTACCCACTAGCCAAGTCAAGAGTTGAGAAGAACTTAGCTTGGCTTAGGGCTGATAATGACTCTTCAATCCGCGGAAGGGGGTAGGCATCCCGGACGGTCTGAGCATTCAGCTTCCGATAATCCACGCTGAACCGAAGACTCCCGTCTTTCTTCCGCACCAAGACTACCGGAGCAGCCCACTGACTTTGACTTTCCTGGATCACCTGGTTCTCCAACATGCTGGCCACCATATCTTTCACCTCGTTATACATCTTAGGTGGGATCTGCCGGTAGCGTTCCCTGATCGGCGCAGCATCGCCCTTTGGGATTTCATGTTCAATGGCAGTAGCACACCCAAAGTCCTCATCATGTCTTGAGAAGGCCTCCTGAAATTCCCAGAGGGTGTCTTCCAGCAGCTTTTGTTCCCCCAGGGTCAGGGTTCTGCAGTCCACCCCCATACAGGCCATGATCACTCGACCGTTCCACTCCGCTGTCAGGGTTTCCCTTGAATGGACCTCCACAGCATAGGTCCAGGCTTATCTTCTATCTGGCTGCAGCATAAAGCCCCTTCATCGAGCGATACCCCCTTCGGACACATAAACTTTGGCCAGCAGGGTGTTTGCAGAGACGGTTAACTCGCAGTCCTCAACATTATAGCAGCGTACAGGCACACATCCGTCTTTCACAATGGCAAGGGCTCGGGCTACCAGTGGGCGAATCTGCGTTTCTTCTTGATAAGCGGGCTCGATCAGGACCTCCAGTCCATTCAGTCGTCGTCCAGCCCCCACTGGCAGCATCAATATTCGCTCCTGTCGAGGTGGGATCTTCAACGGAGTCCTCCGTAGCACCCTCACGTCTCCAATGGCCCGTCCGGACAGGTTACTCTTTTGCAGGCTACAGCTCCTCATCATTTGTTGTAAGACCTTCTGGGTAGGCCGGTGTGTGGTGGCCCGTTGCCAGTACTTCGGCTCTTCCTTGGCATAGAGTTGATGATCTAGGTCTCTCAGCATATTCATGCCCAGGGTCACGTCCATTCCTTTCCGGGACGAATGGTCCACCAGCACGAACCCTTTCATGCCGATGTCTTTCCCAAACAGTCGGACCCGCATCCAGACTATCCCTCGAACATTCATCTCTCTATTATCGGCAGCTGTCAGCCTGATGACGCTCCCATCTTCGGGCTCCATCATATGCCTGAAGTGCCTCTCAAAGAACTCCAAAGGCATTAGAGTGCACTCTGACCCTGTATCAACTAGGCAGCTAACCTTTCGGCCTTCCAGCTCGGCTTCTAATACGGGGCTGCTGGCATACAGATCACGTTCTTCACGCAGAGGGCTTAACTTCTGGTGTACCGCCGCAGGACGCCCAGCTACTGCAGCGGTCGGAAGTTTAACGTCGGCTCTGACGCTACCTGTTCTGGGCACTCTCTGGCCATATGGCCGTATTTTCAGCAAACCCAACAGAGGGGCCCTCTTCTGCCTGGCCCCCTCACCGGGGTTGTTCCGGGTGGAGTGACACGAGGTGCGGGGACAGTTTCCGGAGGCCGGGACGGTTCTACCTTTATCTGGGACACTTCCAGCCAAAGCTCTTTCAATTCCGCCCGCAGGGCCTGGACCACATCCTTTAAGGACTCAGATTCTTCAGATCCCGGCCGGTCCCTTGTAACATGCGCGCTATTCACCACTCTCGCTGCCACAGGTATGGGCTCTTCCTCCCTCTCTACGGCGGCTAAATAAACGCTGTAGAATGTCATATCGGCCATTGTACGGGTCCTCTCTTGTAATTTATCTTGTAGGAATTTATTGGAGAGCCCCACTATGAACTGATCCGTAGAAGCCGGTCCACCTCCCGGAAGACGCCCATAGCCTCAGGGTCTCGTCGTTGTATCTCATTCAGTGTCTCCTGTAGAGCATTGGAATATTGCATCAGGGTCTCGCCCTCTCGCTGGAGTCGGTTAAAGAAGTGACTCCGTAACTGTACCACTTTGGCCCGTCCACCTTGGGCTCTCTCTAGCAGGGAGAATATATTCTCTAGGGTATCTCTCTCAGAGTCAGGCCTTACCAACCTCGGCCCGCAATTCGGGGGTCAGGTTACACATTTTAACCGCACTTCGCACCCTTTCAGTCCAGTCCTGCAATGTCATGTTGTTACCGTCATACTTTGGCAGATGACGCAGCAGTGCCCCTACAGGGATGTATCCTACTGGGGTAGCCATATTGTTGGGGGAAAGCTGGACTTGCGCCTGTGCACCCTGGGCTGGGCCCTGATCCGGCACCACTGGCGCCGGGGGACGATCTCCCGCCGCGTTCCCGTCCATAAAGGTCACTGTATCCTGCCGACTACGCCAAGTTGTAAGCCGTGTACAGGGGTGGGCTGCCCAGAATACAGCGAAGTCACAGACAAGGAAAGCGACACTGACACCAGCTTACTATGCAAGAACAGAAACTTTATTTAGACGAGTGATAACATAAGAAAAATACAAACATGCATAGAAAACGCTATATCCCCGGACCCACAGTCAATGTCCCTGCCCAGTGGACAGGCCTAGCCGATGGCGGACACAGCAGAGCCTGCAAGTCGGGCTGTGCCGCTACAGAGGACACCCCTAGCCGATGGCAAACGCAGCAGAGCCTGCAAGTCAATGACTGCGCTGCAGTCCAGTACAGTACAGCCTTGCAAAACGATCTAATCCTAACTACCTAATGCTAGGCCTAGGCTAGTCTCTGTATCTTCAGGCGCCACACAATGTAACAATCAGTAACCAGGTGTACTGACCTGCGTCCGTTCTGGGCTCGAGGATGCAGCCTACCAGGGATGGCCACCAACCTCTTAGCAACCGTGCGGCCTTGCTTGATGATGAGGCCTTCTGTCCACACACTGAACTGGTCTTCCTGGGACAACCTCTCTTTCAGAAGAGCTGGATTCAGTCAGGGTATAACAGCTACTCTCCTTCTTCTGAGTGTCCATTAACTGCCAGACATCTGCAAGCCAGGATGGAATCGGATTCAGTCCCTTACAGCACAATCCTTCCACCACCATGCCAGATCAACACACTTCCTGGTTCACTCACAGGCAGCAGCATGAGTCATCATCTGTTTTGCATATTCAAATCTCAGAGTGTGCTGGCTGTAGCTGCAAAACAGTGGCCTCTAGTGCCTGGAATGCCAAATGACAGTTTAAGTACATACATTATGCAGAAATAGCTGTTTCACAATCTCACATGCCACCCCACTAGAAGTTGTTGCCCTCAGCAACTCTCTCCATACAAACTCATCCTGAGCATAGCGCTGTGGAGGCACACCAGCATTGGGCCTCGCTGACCTTCTCAGATTGAGGTTTCAGAAATACTGGGGACATCAGGCATATTTGACAAGAGAGGAGCTATTGATTGCTCAGCATTGCATCTGAGTGGCAAAACTGCCACGGCCGGAACCTCTGTGGACACTTGAGCAGGGACGACCCACCATTCCTCCTCTTCCTCGTCTGAGGGACTTTCCTCCATACCTGAGCGTGAGGAGGCACCCCCTCTACGCACACCGGCTCATCAAAATTGCAACGTCTTAACATATTACGGTGTAAGTTCCGTGAGGGTCCCCCTGTCCCTACTGGCTCTACCTCATAGACCGGAATAGCGGGGTCTACCCTTCTCTTCACCGTGTATGGAACTGCCTCCCACCGTCCATCCAACTTTCCTGACGGCCGTTTGGCTTTGACCATCACCCGATCACCAGGGACATACCCATCTTTCTGCACTGGTCTTGGGTTAGGGTGTACCACCTGTCCCAGGCGCTCCACCACAACCTTATGTACCACTCTCAGCCGGCGGCGGTGCTCCTGCACCCATGCGGTGGTACTTCTCGGTGGGGGCTTCATCAGGTTAGGCATGTGGAGATCTTCAATCTCCCATCCGGCTCATCCAAACATGAGCATATGTGGAGAGTATCCGGTGGTACGATGTACTCTGTTATTATAGGCCCACATTAACTCAGGTAGGTATGCGGGCCACTGGGCTTTTTGACTGTCTTCCAGAGTCCGCAGCATCTTAAGCAAGGTGCGATTGAAGCGTTCGCACGCCCTGTTTCCTTGTGGGTGATATGGAGTGGTTCGGGAGCGTTCAATCCCATACAGTTGGTACAGTTCATTCATTAGAGTACCCTGAAAGCATGCTCCCTGGTCAGAATGTATCCTCCGTGGACACCCGAACACCTGTATAAAGTGTTTACAGACAGCTTCGGCGGCCGACTCTGCGGTTTGGTCTCTGGTGGGCACAGCCACCGCATACTTGGTAAAGTGATCTGTCATAACTAGACAGTACGAGTGTCCCGAGGTAGAATATCCGATCTGTACATAATTGATCATCAGAAGTTCTAGGGGCGCTGAGGTGCAGATGGTCTGCACAGGAGCCCGCTGTTCAGTACTCTTACTCAACCCACAGGATCGACACTTAAGACATGCCGCGGCCACCATGTCGGCCAGATCTGGACAGTACACCAGCCTTTGGAGCCACTTGAACGTTTTGTCGCTCCCGAAATGAGCTCCCTTTTCATGAGCTTCTCTGGCGGCCTCCGGTCCCAACGACATGGGAATGACAATCTGTTGCCGGTACTGCAGCTCTGACTGTAAGTATATGATCCGGCACAGGAGGTCCTGAGTAATTGTCAACTTGTCCCACTGCCTTAACAACTTCTGACCCTCTGGGGTCAGGAGGGCTCGTTCTTCTGGCCGAGGCCAGATCCTGCTCCGAACCCATTCTTTCACCTTCGACAAATCCCGGAAGCTATCCTGGACTCTCTCCCAATCAGTCAATGTTTTCCCCAGCACCAGCTTCATTCCAGACACCACCCCACTTGAATGTGCCACATCCGGGAACAGAGGTAAGCGACCAAGGTCAGGAGTTTCAGTATCCTCTAACTCCTCATCGGCTCTCTGAGTCGACTGTCCTACTGGAACGAGAGAGAGTGCATCGGCGTTGCCGTTCTCCCTACCGTACCAGAACTTGCTGCGGTATCGGTATTCAGAGAGACGGACCAACCATCTTTGCTCGAGTGCGCCGAGCTTGGAATTCTCCAGGTGTGCCAACGGGTTGTTGTCCGTCATCACTGTCACTTCTGCACCAGTCAGGTATTCTGCAAACCTTTCGGTCATGGCCCACACCAGTGCCAGTAGTTCCAGTTTAAAGAAGCTATAGTTATCAGGGTTGCGTTCTGACTCTCTTAGGGTCCGGCTCCCATAGACGATGACTCTCTCCCGTCCATCCTGGACTTGGTACAAGACGGCCCCCAGACCATGTAGGCTTCCATCAGTATACAGCAGGAATGGGGTATCAAACCGTGCGTAAGCCAGGATCGGGGCATTGGTCAGCGCCTCTTTCACCGCTTCAAAGGCCTCTTGTTGCCGGGGACCCCAGTTGATGGGGCGTTTATTCGTGCTTCCAGCTGTGCCTCTTAGCAACTCGTTTAACGGGCCCACCAGATGAGCGAATTTGGGTATAAACCTCCTGTAGTAGCCGGCCAGTCCCACGAACGCCCGTACCTCCCATAGCGTACTTGGCCGGGGCCACTTCTGAACGGCCTCCACCTTGCTGAGGGCCAGTTTTACCCCCTCCTGGGTGACCACATGTCCTAAGTACTCTATCTGCTGTCGGAACAGCTGGCATTTCTTTGGCTTGATCTTGAGCCCATGGTCTCGTAGCCATCCCAAGACTTGTCGCAGCTACTGGAGGTGATCTTCAAAGGAGGCCCCGAACACTACTATGTCATCCAGGTATATCAATACTGATTCGAAGTTGAGGTCCCCCAGACAGTGTTCCATCAATCGCTGGAATGTCCCCGGAGCATTGGAGAGGCCGAAGGGCATCCGGTTGAACTCATAGAGTCCCATAGGTAGAATGAAGGCCGTCTTGGCTTTGTCCTTCTTGGCCACCGGCACCTGCCAGTACCCACTAGCCAAGTCAAGAGTTGAGAAGAACTTAGCTTGGCTTAGGGCTGATAATGACTCTTCAATCCGCGGAAGGGGTAGGCATCCCGGACGGTCGGAGCATTCAGCTTCTGATAATCCACGCAGAACCAGAGACTCCCGTCTTTCTTCCGCACCAAGACTACCGGAGAAGCCCACGGACATTGACTTTCCTGGATCACCCGATTCTCCAACATGCTGGCCACCATATCTTTCACCTCCTGATACATCTTAGGTGGGATCTGCCGGTAGCGTTCCCTGATCGGCGCAGCATCGCCGGTTGGGATTTCATGTTCGATGGCAGTAGCACACCCAAAGTCCTCATCATGTCTTGAGAAGGCCTCCTGAAATTCCCAGAGGGTGTCTTCCAGCAGCTTTTGTTCTCCCGGGGTCAGGGTTCTGCAGTCCACCCCCATACGGGCCATGATCACTCGACCGTTCCACTCCGCTGTTGGGGTTTCCATTGAATGGACCTCCACAGCATAGGTCCAGGCTGATCTCTTATCCGGCTGCAGCATAAAGCCCCTTCGTCGAGCGATACCCCCTTCGGACATATAAACTTTGGCCAGCAGGGTGTTTGTAGGGACGGTTAACTCGCAGTCCTCAACATTACAGCAGCGTATAGGCACACATCCGTCTTTCACAACGGCAAGGGCCCGGGCTACCAGTGGGCGAATCTGCGTTTCTTCTTGATAAGCGGGCTCGATCAGGACCTCCAGTCCATTCAGTCGTCGTCCAGCCCCCACTGGCAGCATCAATATTCACTCCTGTCAAGGTGGGATCTTCAACGGAGTCCTCCGTAGCACCCTCACATCTCCAATGGCCCGTCCGGACAGGTTACTCTTTTGCAGGCTACAGCTCCTCACCATTTGTTGTAAGACCTTCTGGGTAGGCCGGTGTGTGGTGGCCCGTTGCCAGTACTTCGGCCCTTCCTTGCAATAGAGTTGATGACCTAGGTGTAACGGGGTTCCGAAGGTGCACTTGGTCCCGCATTAGCCGCAGACCTGCTGCTTAGCTTCAGGATTGAGGATCTGTGTTTGACCTTGTTCCCAGGGCGGCTTTACTAGCTGGGTGGCTCTCTGCTCCTAAGTCTGCCTTGAGCGCCGAGCTGATCACTCAGTGCTCGACTGGTTGGTCTGTCGGTCATGTGACGCTGGCCACGTAACATGACCTTCACTCTCCACTATAAATAATGGCAGCCTGCTGGCCACAGGTTGCCTGTTAATTTAGGTTCCACCTGTGATTTGGTCTTTCCTGGCGTACTTACCTTCTGCTGAATTCCTGACCATCCTCTGCCTGCTCCTTGTGTACTTTGCTGCTCTCCTGGTAATCTGACCCCGGCCTCCTCCTGACGATCCTCTGCTGACTCCTTTGGTACTTCACGTCTCTCCTGGTATTTATGACCCTGGCTTCTCCTGACAATTCTCTGCTTGCTCCATTTGTACTTTGTAGCTTTCCTGGTATTGACTCGGTCCGTTCACGTCCTGTTGTTTGTCTGTCTGTCATCCCTGCACTTATTCCAAGTTAGGGATGCCGTCCAGTTGTCCCCTTTCATTAGGACTCGCGAGGCAAGTAGGCAGGGCCAGGGGTAAGGGTGGAGCGCAGTGGTCACTTCCCTCCCCCCTGTGTGTGTGTGTGTACGCGACCGTTACAGATTAACAGGCCCAATAACCACTGTATAATGAATCCTCTGGTGACCCTGACTGACCATGTCTCTAATCTGACGCAGAGGGTGCAGGAGTTAGGGGAAAAACTCAGTTCTTTTGAGTTAGGGCAAGGTTCTTCCACTCCTCAGGCCTCCAGTCCGCATTTTGAGCCCCAGATTAAGCTCCCAGAACCCTTTTCTGGAGACCGGAAGAAGTTTCTCTCTTTTAAGGAGAATTGCAAACTTTACTTCCGTTTGCGCCCCGTGACCTCTGGCCCCGAGAGTCAACGCGTGGGCATTATCATTTCCCGATTACAGGGTGATCCCCAGGACTGGGCGTTCTCTTTACCTGCTGGCACCAGTTGTTTATCTTCTGTGGAGGGGTTCTTTCAGGCCCTGGGTACCCTCTATGATGAACCAGAGAGGGCTCTAGTAGCCGAGACGGCTCTAAAGGCACTGGTTCAGGGCAATCTACCAGCGGAGAATTATTGCACCCAATTCAGAAGGTGGTGTGTCCCCTCAGGATGGAACGAACCAGCCCTGAAGAGTCAGTTCAGGTCAGGTCTGTCTGATAAATTAAAGGATCTTCTGGTCAGTTATCAACTTCCAGAGACCTTAGAGGAGATGATGACCCTTGTTGTCCGACTTGACCGACGGGTTAGAGAGAGACGACAGGAGCAACAGTTCTCTTCCCAGATGGTGGTCCAGCCAGAGGCCTATCCCAGAGACAATGCTGAGGTCTCCACCGAGGAACCCATGCAGGTTGGCATGACCCGAGGGAATCTTCGCCGCAGACGTGGAGAATGCATTTACTGTGGAGATCCTGACCATTGGATCAACCAGTGTCCTAAGAAGGTCCTCTCTGTCAAGTCTCCTAAGGCAAGGCAACCTAAAGACCAGGTACACCCTGAATTTTCTAAATGTAAGCTTTCGGTACCCATTACGATTTCTCTGGGAGTAGATAAATGGCCGGGTAAGGCCTTTATTGATTCTGGCTCAGTGGCTAGCTTTATTGACTCTGAGTATGCTGTAAGATTGGGTATTCCTATGTTTGCCTTACCAACTCCTATCCATGTCATGGCTATTGATGCTACTCCTCTTATTGGTGGTACGGTGAGCTTATGTACCTCAGAGATTTCTCTAACCGTGGGTGTGTGCCACTCAGAGAGATGTTCGCTTTTAGTCCTGGAGAACCTACCGGCTGAGGTGATACTAGGGTTGCCTTGGCTCCGACTACATAACCCCACTATAGATTGGTCCAATGGGAAGTTGGTGAGATGGGGACCTAAGTGTGACTCGTGCTTGTCCGTGGTACAGGCTGGGGTCTCAGTAAAGTCTGATACTTTACCCACTGTTGTTAAGGAATATTCTGATGTATTCTCATCACCAACCCCGGAGGTTCTACCCCCCCATAGACCTTATGATTGTACCATAGAGCTAGTAGAGGGGGCCAAGTTTCCTAAGGGACGAATTTATAATCTTTCTATGCCCGAACGCAAGGCCATGGAAGATTATATTAAGGAGAGCCTTGGTAAAGGGCATATTAGACCTTCTGTCTCTCCTATGGGGGCGGGGTTTTTCTTCGTTAAGAAAAAAGATGGTAGTCTTAGGCCATGTATCGATTACCGGAGATTAAATAAAATCACTGTCCAGAATAGATACTCCCTCCCATTGATTCCGGATTTATTTAACCAGGTTCTGGGGACAACCTGGTTTTCCAAAATTGACCTGAAAGGGGCATACAATCTAATCCGAATCAAGGAGGGAGACGAATGGAAGACGGCGTTCAATACATCGGTAGGACACTTTGAATATCAGGTGATGCCTTTTGGACTCAGCAATGCCCCAGCTGTGTTCCAAAACTTCATGAATGACATTCTTAGGGAGTTCTTAGGTAAATTTGTTATTGTCTATCTTGACGACATTTTGATATTCTCTCCTGACTTCGAATCCCATGTGTCTCATGTTAAACAAGTATTAGAGGTGTTGAGGGAGAATCAGCTATCCGCTAAGCAAGAGAAATGTGTCTTTGGTGTACAGGAGATTCTGTTTCTAGGGCATGTTCTGACTCCTCACGCCTTCAAGATGGATCTGGTAAGGTACTAGCAATTAAGGAATGGGTAAGACCTTAATCCTTAAAGGCCTTACAACGGTTCTTAGGTTTCGTCAATTACTATCGTAAATTTATTATGAATTTTTCCGTAATTGCTAAACCGTTGACCGACCTTACTAAGAAAGGGGCGGATTTGGAGAATTGGTCTACTGAGGCCATTTCTTCATTTGAAAAATTAAAAAAGGCATTCAGTAGCGCTCCCATTCTGATCCAGCCTGATCAGGAGAAACCTTTTATTGTGGAGGTGTATGCGTCCGAAGACGGCGCAGGAGCAGTCCTTTAACAAGGTCCTGCTAGCCTCACTAACCTGAAACCATGTGCCTTCTTCTCCAGGAAATTCTCTCCCACGGAGAGAAACTACGACATAGGGAATAGGGAGCTGCTGGCCATTAAATGGGCATTTGAGGAGTGGAGGCATTTTCTGGAGGGGGCAAGGCATTGTGTAACTGTTGTCACTGACCATAAAAAGCTTATGTTTCTCGAGTCTGCTAAGAGGTTGAATCCCCGTCAAGCCAGATGGGCTCTGTTTTTTACTCGTTTTGATTTTTCCATTACGTTCAGGCCGGGAAGTAAAAATGTGAAGGCGGACGCATTATCTCGGAGCTTCCAGGCTTTTCAACCTACTGAGGTACCACCTGAATCCATCCTAACAGCAAAAATCTTCTTAGCAGCTCTTACCCAGGATATCTCGGCTCGCATTAGGTCTGAACAACATCTGGCACTGGTATCCACCCCAACAGATAAGTTGTTTGTTCCCATACAATTTCGTCTCCAGCTGTTGAGTGTCACGATTCTGCCTTTTGTGGACATCCGGGTGTTGAGGGCACTAAGGATCTGGTTTCTAGATCTTATTGGTGGCCCACTCTAACTAGGGATGTCAAGTCCTACGTGTCAGCCTGTGAGGTTTGTGCCAGGTCCAAGACACCTAGGACTCGCCCTGCTGGTAACCTACGACCCCTACCCATTCCCAGTAGACCCTGGTCCCATATCTCTAACTGACCTACCGCCGGCGGAGGGTAAGACTGTAGTTTAGGTAGTGGTCGATAGGTTTAGGAAGATGGTCCATTTCATTCCCCTGTCTAAACTCCCGAATGCCAAAACCCTGGCGTCTATTTTTGTGAAAGAAATTGTTTGATTGCATGGTATCCCGGAAAATATTGTTTCTGACAGGGGTGTGCAGTTTGTGTCCAAATTCTGGAAGGCCTTCTGTCAAAAATGTAAAATTTCATTGTCTTTTTCCTCTGCCTACTATCCTGAGAGTAATGGGCAGACTGAACGCCTTAATCAGTCTGTGGAACAATTCTTGAGGTTTTATGTTGCTGATGACCAGCAATTATGGGAGAAATTTCTTCCATTGGCTGAATTTGCTTTGAATAACCGTGTCAATTCTTCTGCTGGGGTTTCACCTTTCTTTTGTAACCATGGTTTCCATCCCCGTTTTCATTCTGGGTCATCCGTCTCCTCCTCTAACCCTGAGGCGGATAGGTTCTCGTCTGAACTGTGCACAGTTTGGGCCCGGGTTCAATCGAACTTAGAAAAGACTCAAAGTTCTCAGAAACTCAAGGCCGATAGGAGACGTTCAAGGGGGGTGAATTTTCAGGTTGGGGGTAAGGTATGGTTGTCCTCCAAGAATCTCTCTCTTAAGGTAGATTCTAAAAAGTTTGCTCCTCGTTTTATTGGACCATATAAGATCACGGAGGTGATTAACCCGGTATCATTTAGGTTGGAGCTGCCCGAGTCATTCCACATTCATAATGTGTTCCATAAATCTCTACTTAAAAAATATTTTGAACCGGTAGTACCATCGAAAGCCTCGCCTCCGCCGGTTCTTGTTAATGATGCTGTCGAGTATGTGGTGTCTAAAATAGTCAGGAAGGTGCGTAATTCCTTGCAGTACCTCATTCACTGGAAGGGGTATGGACCTGAAGAGAGATCTTGGGTACCTGCCAGGGAGGTTCATGCTACTAGACTTGTTCGAAAATTTCATTTAGAACACCCTGAAAGGCCATCGCCTGCAGTCTTGGGTCCGGTGGCCACTCGTAAAAGGGGGGGTACTGTAACGGGGTTCCGAAGGTGCACTCGGTCCCCCATTAGCCGCAGACCTGCTGCTTAGCTTCAGGATTGAGGATCTGTGTTCGAACTCGTTCCCAGGGCGGCTTTACTAGCTGGATGGCTCTCTGCTCCTAAGTCTGCCTTGAGCGCCGAGCTGATCACTTGGTGCTCGACTGGTTGGTCTGTCGGTTATGTGACGCTGGCCATGTCACATGACCCTCACTCCCCACTATAAATACTGGCAGCCTGCTGGCCACAGGTTGCCTGTTAATTTAGGTTCCATCTGTGATTTGGTCTTTCCTGGCGTACGTACCTCCTGCTGAATTCCTAACCATCCTCTGCCTGCTCCTTGTGTACTTTGCTGCTCTCCTGGTAATCTGACCCCGGCCTCCTCCTGACGATCCTCTGCTGACTCCTTTGGTACTTCACGTCTCTCCTGGTATTTATGACCCCGGCTTCTCCTGACAATTCTCTGCTTGCTCCATTTGTACTTTGTAGCTTTCCTGGTATTGACTCGGTCCGTTCACGTCCTGTTGTTTGTCTGTCTGTCATCCCTGCACTTATTCCAAGTTAGGGATTGCCGTCCAGTTGTCCCCTGTCATTAGGACTCGCGAGGCAAGTAGACAGGGCCAGGGGTAAGGGTGGAGCGCAGTGGTCACTTCCCTCCCCCCTGTGTGTGTGTGTACGCGACCGTTACACTAGGTCTCTTAGTATATTCATGCCCAGGGTCACGTCCATTCATTTCCGGGACAAATAGTCCACCAGCACGACCCCTTTCTTGCCAATGTCTTGCCCAAACAGTCGGACCCGCATCCAGACTATCCCTCGAACATCCATCTCTCTATTATCGGCAGCTGTCAGCCTGATGACGCTCCCATCTTCGGGCTCCATCATATGCCCGAAGTGCCTCTCAAAGAACTCCAAAGGCATTAGAGTGCACTCTGACCCTGTATCAACTAGACAGCAAACCTTTCAGCCTTCCAGCTCGGCTTCTAATATGGGGCTGCTGGCATACAGATCACGTTCTTCACGCAGAGGGCTTAACTTCTGGTGTACCGCCGCAGGACGCCCAGCTACTGCAGCGGTCGGAAATTTAACATCGGCTCTGACGCTACCTGTTCTGGGCACAGGTAGTATTTTCGGCAAACCCAACAGAGGGGCCCTCTTCTGCCTGGCCCCCTCACCGGGGTTGTTCCGGGTGGAGTGACACGAGGTGCGGGGACAGTTTCCGGAGGCCGGGACGGTTCTACCTTCATCTGGGACACTTCCAGCCGAAGCTCTTTCAATTCCGCCCACAGGGCCTGAACCACATCCTTTAAGGACTCTGATTCTTCAGATCCAGGCCAGTCCCTTGTAACATGCGCGCTATTCACCACTCTTGCTGCCACAGGTATGGGCTCTTCCGCCCTCTCTACGGCAGCTAAATAAACGCTGTAGAATGTCATATCGGCCATTGTTCGGGTCATCTTTTGTAATTTATCTTGTAGGAATTTATTGGAGAGCCCCACTATGAACTGATCTCGTAGAAGCCGGTCCACCTCCCGGAAGGCGCCCATAGCCTCAGGGTCTCGTCGTTGTATCTCATTCAGTGTCTCCTGTAGAGCATTGGAATATTGCATCAGGGTCTCGCCCTCTCGCTGGGGTCGGTTAAAGAAGGGACTCCGTAACTGTACCACTTTGGCCCGCCCCCTTGAGCTCTCTCTAGCAGTATCTCTCTCTAGGGTATCTCTCTCCGAGTCAGGCTTTACCATCACTGTCCGCCTGACGTCGCCCTCTAGGGCTCCCAATGCAACCTCGGCCCGCAGTCCGGGGGTCAGGTTACACATTTTAACCGCACTTCGCACCCTTTCAGTCCAGTCCTGCAATGTCATGTTGTTACCGTCATACTTTGGCAGATGACGCAGCAGTGCCCCTACAGGGATGTATCCTACTGGGGTAGCCATATTGTTGGGGGCAAGCTGGACTTGTGCCTGTGCACCCTGGGCTGGGTCCTGATCCGGCACCACTGGCGCCGGGGGACGATCTCCCGCCGCGTTCCCGTCCATAAAGGTCGCTGTATCCTGCCGACTACGCCAAGTTGTAAGCCGTGTACCGGGGTGGGCTGCCCAGAATACAGCGAAGTCACAGACAAGGAAAGCGACACTGACACCAGCTTACTATGCAAGAACAGAAACTTTACTTAGACGAGTGATAACATAAGAAAAATACAAACATGCATAGAAAACGCTATATCCCCGGACCCACAGTCAATGTCCCTGCCCAGTGGACAGGCCTAGCCGATGGCGGACACAGCAGAGCCTGCAAGTCGTGCTGTGCCGCTACAGAGGACTCCCCTAGCCGATGGCAAATGCAGCAGAGCCTGCAAGTCAATGACTGCGCTGCAGTCCAGTACAGCACAGCCTAGCAAAACGATCTAATCCTAACTACCTAATGCTAGGCCTAGGCTAGTCTCTGTATCTTCAGGCGCCACACAATGTAACAATCAGTAACCAGGTGTACTGACCTGTAGGATGCAGCCTACCAGGGATGGCCACCAACACCTTAGCAACCGTGCGGCCTTGCTTGATGATGAGGCCTTCTGTCCCCACACTGAACTGGTCTTCCTAGGACAACCTCTCTTTCAGAAGAGCTGGATTCAGTCAGGGTATAACAGCTACTCTCCTTCTTCTGAGTGTCTATTAACTGCCAGACATCTGCAAGCCAGGATGGAATCGGATTCAGTCCCTCACAGCACAATCCTTCCACCACCATGCCAGATCAACACACTTCCTGGTTTACTCACAGGCAGCAGCATGAGTTATCATCTGTTTTGCATATTTAAATCTCAGAGTGTGCTAGCTGTAGCTGCAAAACAGTGGCCTCAAGTGCCTGGAATGCCAAATGACAGTTAAAGTACACACATTATGCAGAAATAGCTGTTTCACAATCTCACATAAAGCTGTCAGTATGATTCTGTAGAAAAAAGGCCATGCCGAGACACATAGCATTATAAATCATGATAATGCTGTGCGCTCCTGCAAGTCCAGAGCGGAGAATCACACTCACACACGGAGTGATTCCCGCAATGGACTCGCTCGTGTGAAACAGCCCTTATTTGTTCCATTGGCTGGCTTCACTTAAAAAAAAAATGAATTGCTGAGACAAATAAAATTTTAATACATAAAAATGAATCACTAGGAGCAACAAGGGCATTGCCGATACACCTAGATGCTCAGCTCTCTGCAACTGCTGCACCCTCCACGCCCATGTTTCTCCTAGAGGCTCATTTGTATATATTAAAACATAATTTTTCTCAGTAATGCGGGCACATATGAACATGGCACCAAAACAGATGCCTTCAGCTGTCAAGTGCACATGTAACAGGTCAGCCAGTGTCAGTCAGGTACAAATCTGCAGACAGATGGCCTTTAAATCTTGATTTGCTTATATGAACTACAAACATTTGCAGATTAACTTTTTTTTTTCCTGAGGACTCAATCCAAGCTATTGTTAAATAATCATGTCTGTCCTTATGAGGATTAAAAATAGGAAACCAGACAATGGTCAACCATAAAAATGTTCAATAGGGAATAAATAAAATCTAAATATATACAGTACAGACCAAAAGTTTGGACACACCTTCTCATTCAAAGAGTTTTCTTTATTTTCATGACTATGAAAATTGTAGATTCACACTGAAGGCATCAAAACTATGAATTAACACATGTGGAATTATGTACATAACAAACAAGTGTGAAACAACTGAAAATATGTCATATTCTAGGTTCTTCAAAGTAGCCACCTTTTGCTTTGATTACTGCTTTGCACACTCTTGGCATTCTCTTGATGAGCTTCAAGAGGTAGTCCCCTGAAATGGTTTTCACTTCACAGGTGTGCCCTGTCAGGTTTAATAAGTGGGATTTCTTGCCTTATAAATGGGGTTGGGACCATCAGTTGCGTTGAGAAGTCAGGTGGATACACAGCTGATAGTCCTACTGAATAGACTGTTAGAATTTTGGCAAGAAAAAAGCAGCTAAGTAAAGAAAAACGAGTGGCCATCATTACTTTAAGAAATGAAGGTCAGTCAGTCAGCCGAAAAATTGGGAAAACTTTGAAAGTAAGGGCTATTTGACCATGAAGGAAAGTGATGGGGTGCTGCGCCAGATGACCTGGCCTCCACAGTCACCGGACCTGAACCCAATCGAGATGGTTTGGGGTGAGCTGTAGTGATGAGCGGCAGAGGTCATATTCGAATTCGCGATATTTCGCGAATATTTTGTAGAATATTCGTCGAAAATTCGAAGATTTTTTTTTATACTCGAAAAATCGGAAATGTAATGATTGTGTAATATGTGAATTTTCGGAATTAAAATTTTTCGGAATTCGAAATTTTTATTGCGAATTTTTCAACTTACAACTATTAGACGAAGATTATAGCACTATATTAGCTAAATTGCTCTATATTCGATTTTTTTCGAATATTCTCTATATTGCTATAACTTAGTTTTTTCAAATATTCGTAATATTCTAAAACAAGAATATATAGCAATATAGCAAATATTCGAAAAAAACAAATATAGAGCAAAATTCGCAAACACTACTACTCCTAAAGTCAAGTATATTGCAGCCTTCTTATTGGCCCACAAGCTAGAAGCAGTGAGGGATCATGTGTACTGATTAAAAAAATATATATAAATAAATCGAAAAAATAAAAATAAAAAATAAAAATTCTAAATTCTAAAACAAGAATATATAGCAATATAGCAAATATTCGAAAAAAAAACGAATATAGAGCAAAATTCGCAAACACTACTACTCCTAAAGTCAAGTATATTGCAGCCTTCTTATTGGCCCACAAGCTAGAAGCAGTGAGGGATCATGTGTACTGATTAAAAAATAAATAAAATTGAATATTCGAAATTACGAATATATATAACTATATTCGAAATATTCGCGAATTTTCGAAGTACCTATATTCGCGATAAAAATTTGAAATTCGAATATTCGTGATCAACACTAGTGAGCTGGGCCGCAGAGTGAAGGCAAAAGGGCCAACAAGTGCTAAGCATCTTTGGGAACTCCTTCAAGACTGTTGGAAGACCATTTCAGGGGACTACCTCTTGAAGCTCATCAAGAAAATGCCAAGAGTGTGCAAAGCAGTAATCAAAGCAAAATGTGGCTACTTTGAAGAACCTAGAATGTGACATATTTTCAGTTGTTTCACACTTGTTTGTTATGTATATAATTCCACGTGTTAATTCATAGTTTTGATGCCTTCATAGTCATGAAAATAAAGAAAACTCTTTGAATGAGAAGGTGTGTCCAAACTTTTGATCTGTACTGTAAATATAAGCATATTATTAGTGTGACACGATTCAAAGGCGCACGCCCTTCTTTCTGTGCCAAAATGGTAAATAGATCCTCACTGAAGCAACAGGTTTAGGGATCATGCACACGGCCGTTGCTCAGCCGTGGCCCTATTGTGGCCCGCATATAGCGGGTTGGCAATACACGGGCACTGGCCGTGTGCCCCCCTCATCATGGATGCTGACCTATTCACTTGGATGGGTCCACAATCCGGGAGATGCAGTGCGGTGCAGAATGGAGGCACGGATCGGAAGTACTCCGTAGTGCTTCCATGGGTTTTCTGTCTGTGCCTCCGCACCGCGAAAAAGTAGTACATGCACAACTTTTTTGCGGTGCGGACCGTCGGATGTGGATCGCGGACCGTATTTAAGTAAATGGGTCTGCGATCCGCATGCGGCTGCCCCACAGTCGTGCCCGTGCATTGCGGACCGCAATTTGCGGTCGGCAGCACGGGCCCGGCCAGCACACGGTCGTGTGCATGAGCCCTTAGAGAAATGTCATCTCTGTCTTCATATGTGATGGTGAAACAGGTGCATAAAGTAAAAAATAAATAAATAGGTGTGTTCATGAATCTGCTTTTATCCCCAGGCAAACAGCAGTAGCTGGAAACATGCAATGAGCGCGAATGTGCTATAATACACTGCCGAAGGAACTTACAGTGACAGTCAGCAAACGGAGAGGTAAGGAAGTTCCCAGCGTGGACGCAGGTACGGTTTGCTTAATAATGTGTAAGTTTATTTTCATGCATAGACTTGTAGCAGGGGCGGAAACAGAAAGCAGAGGGCTCCTGTGCAAAGAAAGTGCCTGCCCCCCCCCCTTCCCCAGCCCCCCTGCAACCACACATACAGACATAAACATAGGCCATAGGAAAAGATTAATGCATAGTGATGTGCAACAGCAGAAGGCACACCAGATTGTCAGCTCCTCCCGATCCTGCAGGTGGAGGAAGGGGTGATCAAGGGCATCAAAGATGGTGGAGACCGCTCAGATCCTGTGGTCCGTATGAATGCCCCCTTAATGCCCTCACACAGTAATTATTGCCCCTTTGTGCCAGCATACCGTAGTAATATCCACATTGTGCCCTGTAGTACTATGCCCTGATATGTGCCCCTCACACAGACCCATTGAAATGAATGGGTCAGGAAGGATTCAGTCTGGATGATATGCATTTGCTGCACACATCGCATCCAGTAGGAAAATTCGCTATTGAAAGAGGATTTAATCTGACATCACACGTGGAGGGACACCGGTGCATGCCATCTGCCGACTCCAGACAAAGCAACCATGCGACGCTCAGCAAGTATCGTACATGGACCCTTCTGATTTGATAATTGTTGGGTGTCGGAAATGTTTTTGCTCTTTCTCCGTGTCTGATCAGAAGAAACTGAATACGCCTATATTTCAGGTGCAGTCGCAGCAATCTGCGACTTTGCTCCGCTCACGCCATGTCTAAATAAGTGGACGGGGAAGGGAAGGGGCCGACAGGCCCGTCTCATTCACCATTTTCTACGCCTGGTTTAGGGGTAAAAAATGATCTACATCTAGAACTGGAACATCTAGAACATGTAGAACTGGCAGAGGATCCGCCAAAGTTATGAAGAGGCGCCGGCCTCTTTATAACTTCTGCGGAAGCACCGCCAGATATAGGGGTTATTAAGATCGGGGTCTAAAACGCTGGTCTTAATAAATGACCCCCTGAGTGTCTGAGCAACACTTTTAACCCATTTACACGACACGGACCATATGCATTTTGTGATCTGCAAATTACGGAAGACGTCCATGTGCCATCTACCTTTTTTTTGCAGACCCATTAACTAGCCTGCATGTTGGGGACCAGTATAGGACATGTCACATTTTCTATCCTTTGGGGAACAGACATACGGATGCGGAATACAAATTACTTCTATGTGCTTTCCGTATCCGTATGTCCGTTGTGCATAAATAGAAAATGTGACACGTCCTATACTTCTCTACAAAATGCGGACTGCAGACCCATTTAAGTCATTGGGTCTGCAAAAATATGCGGATCGCACATGGACCACATCCATATCTTGCCGATCCACGGACCGCAAAATACATAAGTGTGGGCCAGGGCCAGTCACAGGAGGACCAGAGGGGGACAGGGGTGATGGGGGGAGTAAAACAAATAACATACCAAGTGTCAAGTTCAGTGTCAGGGACAGTGGGCACAGGGGCCACCTCCAGTCCTCACTCACTTTCTCCTGAGTTGCTGGTTTGCTGCAGGCCTCACACATTAAGCACCAACTTTGATCAGCTAGGAGAGGACAAGATGTGGGTAAAGCTACCGATGGGGGGGCTACCGTCATCACTAGATGGGGCAGAGCTACCGACACCGAGAAGTGGCTCAGCACAGGCCTGGCTTAGCTCATTTCAAACTCTTCATGGCTGCCCCAGTGCCCCCCACAGAGCAGGACTCGTCTGTAAGGAGGCAGAGCGATCACAGATACAGCTCAGGACGGGCTGCCCATGCCCTGCTGCTCAGAGCTGTGGATGGCACAGCATGTCCTCAGACTCAAGACAGTGAGACACAGATTGCCAGGGGGAGCCTTTCTACATGCTGGATGGAGTTATGAATGGTAAGCTAGGAGCGGGCGGCTCTCTGCTTCACCATTAGAATGAGCTGTCTGTGCGTCCTGTGGAGGGCCACCTTCCATGCTGGGCCCCTGTGCAGCTGAACCGGCTGCAAAGGCATTATGTCCGCCCCTGTCTTTTAGTATAGCGTGCAAAGATGTGTGGTTAAGTGCAATTTTTTATATCTGGCAAGTCTAGGTTTGTCTTTTGAAGAAGCAATGATAACGTTAATTAGTATAATCACTCCATGAATGTGTAGAAAGAATTCTGTCAAGTACAGGTGCAACGGGCATCTCCCCCCAGGGCTCTCTATATAACGCGTCGCAGGTGTATGAATGCCGAGGGGTATGTTGCGGCCTAAAATGTTGTTTTTATGTGTGTCACGGTGCTACTACCTGGATACCGCTGGACTCCAGGCTTTGGCTCCAAAGCAATAAATAGGGGGAATAATTGAGGAATAAAAGAATAACTTGAGTCCAGACCTTGAGATGAAGTTTAATGGCAGCTTTACTTGAATAAACATTTCTCCAAAACGGTTTACAGGCTTTGTCTTGGTTCCAGCAGGCTTTAGCATGAAACTGGCAGGCAAACTCCACTCTGCTATATCTCTGTTTCTCTCTGGCTCTGCTGTACTGACAGGCTGGCTGTATACCTCAGCTTCTTCCGTATGCTGCACTTCACTTTGTAGTCTGACTCTAGATTATGAAAGGGAACTTTCCTCCTGGCTCCTGAGGCTTCAAGCTTTGGCCTCCATGGCCAGAAGAGCTTAAGGTGCTTTAGATGGCGTGGGCACGTCCAGCAGAGACACCCTTCCACTAGCTGGGGGTAAACTAGACTGACTGGAACTTCTGCCCCACCCTTCCTGCAGAAAGTAGGACTAGCCCATTTCTCTCCAGAGGGGGGTTAGAAAGGAATGGAAAGCACAATTCTATATAATTACAGCTCTGCCATGAACCAGGCACATGATATGAACAATTACATTACATTAGATGCACAGTGTGGAGGACCTGGAAAAAATACACAAGATGACATGAGGTTAGACCAATAAAGACCTTAGCTGGGTGCAGAAGTGGTAACACCACCCTGGGGTGTTACACAGGGCCAGTCTTCAATTCCGGTAATAAATTACTTTTTACCTATGCCTTGTAGCCAGCCACACCTAATTAACCACCTCAGCTCCCCTAGCTTAAACACCCTTAATGACCAGGCCACTTTTTACACTTCTGCACTACACTACTTTCACCGTTTATTGCTCGGTCATGCAA
The DNA here is from genome assembly GCF_905171765.1 of Bufo bufo. Taxonomy (NCBI): domain Eukaryota; kingdom Metazoa; phylum Chordata; class Amphibia; order Anura; family Bufonidae; genus Bufo; species Bufo bufo. The sequence continues at coordinate 202,892,549 of NC_053397.1, read as the reverse complement.
CAAATTAATTTTACCTCCTTTTCTTCTCACTTAGTCTACTTTCACACTTGCGTTCAGAGTGGATCCGTCTGGGGTCTGCCCAGACGGATCCGCTCATATAATGCAGACTTGGGATCCGTTCAGAACGGATCCGTCTGCATTATATTGTAGAAAAAATTCTAAGTGTGAAAGTAGCTTCAGACGGATCCGTCCAGACTTTACATTGAAAGTCAATGGGGGACGGATCCGTTTGAAAATTGAGCCATATAGTGTTAAATTCAAACGGATCCGTCCCCATTGACTTACATTGTAAGTCTGGACGGATCCGTTTGCCTCCGCACGGCCAGGCGGACACCCGAACGCTGCAAGCAGCGTTCAGGTGTCCGCTTGCTGAGCGGAGCGGAGGCTGAACGCTGCCAGACTGATGCATTCTGAGCGGATCCGCGTCCACTCAGAATGCATTGGTAGCTGAACAGATGCGTTCGGGGCCGCTTGTGAGACTCTTCAAACGGAGCTCACAAGCGGAACCCCGACGCTAGTGTGAAAGTAGCCTAATAGAGCTTTTATTTGGTGGTATTTTATTGCTGCGGACATTTTAACTTTTTTTTGTCATTAATCGAAATTTAACGATTTTTTTGCCAAAAAATTACATTTTTCACTTTCAGTTGTAAATTTTTTTTAAAAAAAACGACATCCATATATAAATTTTTCTCGAAATTTATTGTTCTACATGTCTTTGATAAAAAAAAATGTTTGGATAAAAAAAAAATGGTTTGGGTAAAAGTTATAGCGTTTACAAACTATGATACAAAAATGTGAATTTCCGCTTTTTGAAGCAGCTCTGACTTTCTGAGCACCTGTCATGTTTCCTGAGGTTCTACAATGGCCAGACAGTATAAAAACCCCTACAAATGACCCTATTTCGGAAAGTAGACACCCTAAGGTATTCGCTGATGGGCATAGTGAGTTCATAGAACTTTTTATTTTTTGTCACAAGTTAGCGGAAAATGATGATTCTTTTTTATTTTTTTTCTTACAAAGTCTCATATTCCACTAACTTGTGACAAAAAATAAAAACTTCCATGAACTCACTATGCCCATCCCAAAATACCTTGGGGTGTCTTCTTTCCAAAATGGGGTCACTTGTGGGGTAGTTATACTGCCCTGGCATTCTAGGGGCCCTAATGTGTGGTAAGTAGTTTGAAATCAAAATGTGTAAAAAATGACCTGTGAAATCCTAAAGGTGCTCTTTGGAATGTGGGCCCCTTTGCCCACCTAGGCTGCAAAAAAGTGTCACACATCTGGTATCGCCGTACTCAGGAGAAGTTGAGCAATGTGTTTTTGGGGTGTCATTTTACATATACCCATGCTGGATGAGATAAATATCTTGGTCAAATGCCAACTTTGTATAAAAAAAATGGGAAAAGTTGTCTTTTGCCGAGATATTTATCTCACCCAGCATGGGTATATGTAAAATGACACCCCAAAACACATTGCCCAACTTCTCCTGAGTACGGCGAAACCAGATGTGTGACACTTTTTTGCAGCCTAGGTGGGCAAAGGGGCCCACATTCCAAAGAGCACCTTTAGGATTTCACAGGTCATTTTTTACACATTTTGATTTCAAACTACTTACCACACATTAGGGCCCCTAGAATGCCAGGGCAGTATAACTACCCCACAAGTGACCCCATTTTGGAAAGAAGACAGCCCAAGGTATTTCGTGATGGGCATAGTGAGTTCATGGAAGTTTTTATTTTTTGTCACAAGTTAGTGGAATATGAGACTTTGTAAGAAAAAAAAAATCATAATTTTCCGCTAACTTGTGACAAAAAAAAAAAAATTCTAGGAACTCGCCATGCCCCTCACGGAATACCTTGGGGTGTCTTCTTTCCAGAATGGGGTCACTTGTGGGGTAGTTATACTGCCCTGGCATTTTAGGGGCCCTAATGCGTGAGAAGTAGTTTGAAATCAAAATCTGTAAAAAATGCCCTGTGAAATCCGAAAGGAGCTCTTTGGAATGTGGGCCCCTTTGCCCACCTAGGCTGCAAAAAAGTGTCACACATCTGGTATCGCCGTACTCAGAAGAAGCAGGGCAATGTGGTTTGTGGTGTCTTTTTACATATACCCATGCTGGGTGAGAGAAATATCTCGGCAAAAGACAACTTTTCACTTTTTTTTATACAAAGTTGGCATTTGACCAAGATATTTATCTCACCCAGCATGGGTATATGTAAAATGACACCCCAAAACACATTTCCCAACTTCTCCTGAGTACGGCGATACCATATGTGTGACACTTTTTTGCAGCCTAGATGCGCAAAGGGGCCCAAATTCTTTTTATGAGGGCATTTTTAGACATTTGGATCCCAGACTTCTTCTCACGCTTTAGGGGCCCTAAAATGCCAGGGCAGTATAAATACCCCACATGTGACCCCATTTTGGAAAGAAGACACCCCAAGGTATTCAATGAGGGGCATGGCGAGTTCATAGAATTTTTTTTTTTTTGGCACAAGTTAGCGGAAATTGATTTTTTTTTGTATTTTCTCACAAAGTCTCCCTTTCTGCTAACTTGGGACAAAAATTTCAATCTTTCATGGACTCAATATGCCCCTCACGGAATACCTTGGGGTGTCTTCTTTCCGAAATGGGGTCACATGTGGGGTATTTATACTGCCCTGGCATTTTAGGGGCCCTAAAGCGTGAGAAGAAGTCTGGAATATTAATGTCTAAAAAATTTTACGCATTTGGATTCCGTGAGGGGTATGGTGAGTTCATGTGAGATTTTATTTTTTGACACAAGTTAGTGAAATATGACACTTTGTAAGAAAAAAAAAAAAAAAAACAATTTCCGCTAACTTGGGCCAAAAAAATGTCTGAATGGAGCCTTACAGGGGGGTGATCAATGACAGCAGGGTGATCAATGACAGGGTGGTGATCAGGGAGTCTATATGGGGTGATCACCCCCCTGTCATTGATCACCCCCCTGTAAGGCTCCATTCAGACGTCCGTATGTGTTTTGCGGATCCGATCCATGTATCCGTGGATCTGCAAAAAACATACGGACTTCTGAATGGAGCCTTACAGGGGGGTGATCAATGACAGGGGGGTGATCAGGGAGTCTATATGGGGTGATCACCCCCCTGTAATTGATCACCCCCCTATAAGGCTCCATTCAGATGTCCGTATGTGTTTTGCGGATCCGATCCATGTATCCGTGGATCCGTAAAAAACATATGGACGTCTGAATGGAGCCTTACAGGGGGGGTGATCAATGACAGGGGGGTGATCAGGGAGTCTATATGGGGTGATCACCCCTCTGTAAGGCTCCATTCAGACGTCTGTATGTGTTTTTCGGATCCGATCCATGTATCCGTGGATCCGTAAAAAACATACGGACATCTGAATGGAGCCTTACAGGGGGGTGATCAATGACAGGGGGGTTATCAATGACAGGGGGGTGATCAGGGAGTCTATATGGGGTGATCACCCCCCTGTCATTGATCACCCCCCTGTAAGGCTCCATTCAGACTTCCATATGTGTTTTGCGGATCCGATCCATGTATCTGTGGATCCGTAAAAAACATACGGACGTCTGAATGGAGCCTTACAAGGGGGTGATCAATGACAGGGGGGTGATCAATGACAGGGGGGTGATCAGGGAGTCTATATGGGGTGATCAGGGGTGATCAGGGGTTAATAAGGGGTTAATAAGTGACAGGGGGGGTGTAGTGTAGTGGTGTTTGGTGCTACTTATTACTGAGCTGCCTGTGTCCTCTGGTGGTCGATCCAAGCAAAAGGGACCACCAGAGGACCAGGTAGCAGGTATATTAGACGCTGTTATCAAAACAGCGTCTAATATACCTGTTAGGGGTTAAAAAAAAAATCGCATCTCCAGCCTGCCAGCGAACGATCGCCGCTGGTAGGCTGGAGATCCACTCGCTTACCTTCCGATCCTGTGAAAACGCACGCCTGTGTGCGTGCGTTCACAGGAAATCTCGCGTCTCGCAAGATGACGCTTATATGCGTGACTGTGCCTGGAGCTGCCGCCTCCGGAACGCGATCCTGCGTTAGGCGGCCCGGAGGCGGATAAGGGAGGCGTAGCTAGAAATGACTGGGCCCTATACCAAATTTCTAAATGGGCCCTCAACACACATGCAACCCCCACCTCCTGCGGCTAGTCAATGTCACCCATGCTCACCGTGCATACTCCCCACCTACTCGGTCATATACAGTATCAAAAATAGGGGTGAAAAGCAGGGTTGGATTATTATTATTTTTTTCAATTCTGCACTGTGACCCCATTAATCTCTATGGCTGCACTGCTACAGTGTGATCCTTGGTTGCACAACATCTGTCTTGTCATAGATCTCTCTGCAGCCCCAGCCTAAAGGCTCATTCACACGACCACATAAATGGGTCCGCATCTGTTCCGCAATTTTGAAAAAACGTGTGCGGACCCATTTACTTTAATGGTGCCGCAAAAGATTGCGGACACCACACCGTGTGCTGTCTGCATCCGTTGTTCCGTTCCGCGCCCCCACAAAAAAAATAGACCATGTCCTATACTTCCACAAGATCCACAATCGCAGACAAGAATAGGCACTTCTATAATGGGTAGCCCGTTCCGTTCCGCAAATTGCAGAATGCACATGGGCGACATCCATGTTTTGCAGATCCTAAATTTGCTGATCGCAAAACACGGCGCGGTCATGTGAATGGGCCCTAACGCACATGACGCTGCCCCAAACGGAACTGTACTGTGCACTGCCATACGTCAATATTGTGCGCTAAGGATCCAGCTTCTATGAAACTATAACTCCCAGCATGCACACTTAATCAGCTGTTCTTGTAACTCTGATAGAAATGGGGGCATACCTCACTGCCATTGACATACGATAACGCTCCAAGTACAGTTACATTTGGACTCTGACACATTCCTATCTCTCTGGCTGCTCATAGGGTGTAATATGCTGGGAGCCGGAGTGAGGATTAAAGTTACAACAGACGGACACCATTTCCCTGTGGATTACAGATAGTATTGTGCAATACTTAGGGTGCACCCCAATGAGGAACTTGTCCAGGAACATACAAGTGCAGCTAGGCTGCTTAATAGACTTTGGGGAAAACATCACATTTGCTGGTTTATTGTTAGACAGTGTTACATTTACTGTTGGTTTATTCTCTGTGTACCAATCTGTTTTATATATTCTCAGCTTCTTGTTCACTACATTGTTCAGTAAACTCAACTGCTGGGAAAGAACCGTTGTCTGGGGGTACACGATGCCACACACAAAGTGGGGGAAAAAATGTCCCTGCATCTTATGGGGTGAATACAAATGAGCGCTTCCATTATGAAAGCGCTCATTAGTACCGGAGGACCGGGAAGCGGTGATGGCTCTGTACTCACCGCCTCCTGGTCCTCCGCTGTGGCTGCGCACAGCGCGAGGGCGCTCCGTGTCCTCGCGTTGTGCGCGCTGGTTCACAGCACAGCCGACAGGGGAAGGAAGAAGAGTGCTGGCGCAGCGGCACCCGGAGCAGGAGAGGTAAGTGATTTATTTTATTTTATGTCATCTGAGGCATGGGGCACATCTGAGGCAATAGGGGCTGATCAAAAGAGGCATGGGGGCTGATCAAATGAGGCATGGGGGCTAATATGAGACTGGGGGCTGATCAAAAGAGGCATGGGGGCTGATATGAGGCTGGGGAATGATCAAATAAGGCATAGGGCTGATCAAATAAGGCATGGGGGGCTGATTTTAGACTGGTGGTCTTATCTGAGGTCTGAATAGGGTCTTATTGGGGTGTTATTCACTTTTCGGTGTGAGCTGAGGTCTGATTGTGGGTCTGATCTAAAGTCTTATTGGGGTCTTATTAACATTGGGGATCTAATTGGAGCTGTGATCTGAGGTCTGATTAACATTGGGGGTCTGATTGCTGGTCTGACCTGAGGTGTAATGAAAAATATTTTTTTCTTATTGTCCTCCTCTAAAACCTAGGTGCGTCTTATGGGCCGGTGCATCTTATAGGGCGAAAAATACGGTATCTATCCTATTAATACACCCCGTAAATGGCTGTAGTACAATGTAACTTCACCACTGAATGGCAATTATGACATATTTTTTCATATTCTTTTTTCCTATTAATACACATAGTAACATAGTTTATAAGGCTGAAAAAAGACATTTGTCCATCCAGTTCGGCCTGTTATCCTGCAAGTTGATTCAGAGGAAGGCAAAAAAAAACTGTGATGTAGAAGTAAACTTTCCTGACTTTAGGGGAAAAATATATTTCCCGACTCCAATCAGGCAATCAGAATAACTCCCTGGATCAACGACCCCTCTCTAGTAGCTATAGCCTGTAATATTATTACACTCCAGAAATACATCCAGGCCCCTCTTGAACTCTTTTATTGTACTCACCATCACCACCTCCTCAGGCAGAGAGCTCCATAGTCTCACTGCTCTTACCGTAAAGAATCCTCTTCTATGTTTGTGTACAAACTTTCTTTCCTCCAGACGCAGAGGATGTCCCCTCGTCACAGTCACAGTCCTGGGGATAAATAGATGATGGGAGAGATCTCTGTACTGACCCCGGATATATTTATACATAGATCTCCCCTCAGTCGTCTTTTTTCTACACTGAATACAGTAACCCTAATTTTGATAATCTTTCAGGGTACTGTAGTCCATCCATTCCAGTTATTACTTCACACAGCAGCAGAATAACACCAATTTGGATCCCCAATTAGTGCAGCAAGGTATAATAGAATCACTCCTATTACCCAGGCTGTACACTCTTCTATTGCACCCTGTTCTCCTTTTATAGTGTAGATGATGCCTCCCTACCCTTTCCCTACACCTTGACTAATCTTTCCCTGAACTTGTAAAAAAAAAAATCAGCACAATGAAGTCTTTCCTAGCACTGTCCATAGCGACTGCTGACGTCTCTCCCTGCACTAAGCACACTGGAAAATGTCTGAATCCAAAATGGCTGAGGCTACCTATAGGGCTGTGACATCACAGTACTGGCTGGTGATTGACTGCATGCATGGCATTGTGGGTGTTCCCAGAGTTCTTTGTTCAATGTCCTAACATGTGCATCAGCCATTTTAGGAAAAAATGCAATTAGTTATTAGTGATGAGCGGCATAGGCAATATTAGTTTTTGCGATATTTTGCTAATTTTATGCATAATATTCGCAATAAAGTCGCAAATTCTAGAATTCGTGATCTCCGGTCATTATTTTCGCGATTGTGCAAATCAGCACTAATGATGCGCATATTTTTTGAGTAATACATGCTACTTCACATTTTATCAGGTCTGAGTAGATATTACTGATTGGTGCACTAAGTATTGTTGTGACATCACAGCACTATGTCTGTAGCATGTATGTATGGACAGCAGAGAAACAGTAATTCCTATCACACTACCTAATACCCTGCACTGGGAACCAGCTACACTATATCAGGATCTAACCTACACTGACTATCTCCCTCTAACTATCTGTATGATATACAGTATATATGAGCTAACTAACTATCTAATGGAATTGGCTAAGGAATAGGATCCAGATGACTCAGCAAAGCACTGAGCACAGCAATGTCACTGCTCTCTCTCTCAGAACTTCAAAGAAAACCTGCAGAAAATGGCTGCTGGGAAGTTTCTTATATAGTAAAGGTGTAGGTAACTTTCCTATTGGTTGCTAGGAATGTTGCTAATCTCTGACAAAGATATTGCAACCTTCTCATTGGCCCACAAGCAAGAAGGGAGGTTACTGTCACTGCCTCGGTCTTGTGCGTAGTGACACTTTAGCTGTGCATGCTGGTTGCCAGGGGCAACGCGTTGTTGTCGCAGCATGTATGTGCTTTTCTCCCCTTCTCCTGGTTCCTCCCCTGGTGTCTTTAGGGTTAACTATCTGGCTGGGTGTAGCCACTGGGTTCATATTGCCTGTGTATTCCAGGCTTTAGTCGGTTGTCCTCCAGCCTTGGTGTGTGCTGGAGTTGCTCCTGTCCTGGATATGTCATCAGTCCAGTTTAAGGGGCCAACTAGTTGGACATCGATGTCTTCCCGATGTCTTCCTGATGTCATCCTGTTGTCTTCCTTCCTCTCACTACCCTTGCATATGTTTGGTGATGTTTATGTATGGGTGGTTGTTGTCTTGTCTAGTTGTTGTTACATGTCTGGTCTGTTGGTGTCTGTAGTTCAGCATGTTTGCTAGACATGTCCCCTGTGTTGTGTACCTCCGGAAGGGGGTCTCAGGGTTCCCTGGAGGGGTAACCACAAGTCAGTGTGCAGCTCTGGCGGGGGCCACCATGCATCCTGTCCGCATGGGGTCCGGTTGCCGTTGTTGTCGCAGCAGGTAAGTGTGTGTTGTCTGTTGGCTCTTGCCTGCCAATTTAGAATCGGTGGACTGTCTGTCCCTTCTCTGGCAGCTAGGCCAGTAAGACTCATGTTTATCCGTGTCTGGGATGAACAGGTTGTCTCAGCCCCTTTCTCTATTTGAGGGATTATCAGGGCGACTCAGGGTCCTAGGTTTCCAGGGTATGAGCCGTCCTATCATCCAGGTCCGCTCATACCGTGAGGAGTTATGGCGAGGATTAGGGATGCTAAAGGAGGTGACCAGCTCCCTTATCCCGGCCCCTGGCCTAGTTATATTCTTGTATACCCACCTTATTGTACGGTGGGGAGTTTCCCCCACTTCCCACCGTGACAGTTACTGATGAAAAAGAAATCTAGAATATTCGCAATTACGAATATATAGCACTATATTCTACATCTTCGCGAATTCTCAAAGTGCTAATATTTGCAATAAAAATTCGCGATTAGAATATTCTCGATGAACACTATTTGTTACCACGAAGGGTGAGGAAATTTGGCTTTGGTGCGAATCAAATTTTTCCTGAAATTCGGATCGAATTCCACTTCATCAACTTCGATTCGCTTATCTCTAGTAACAATATTATGGGCTGGCAGGATGGGGTGTTCAGAAAGTGGGGGGAAGGATGGAAAAGTAGAAAACTAAGATTTCTGTGTGTCAAACTCTGCAGAGACCAGACGTGTTTAACCACCTCAGCCCCCCTAGCTTAAACACCCTTAATGACCAGGCCACTTTTTACACTTCTGCACTACACTACTTTCACCGTTTATTGCTCGGTCATGCAACTTACCACCCTAATGAATTTTACCTCCTTTTATTCTCACTGATAGAGCTTTCATTTGGTGGTATTTCATTGCTGCTGAAATTTTTACTTTTTTTGTTATTAATCGAAATTTAACGAAATATTTGCAAAAAAATGACATTTTTCACTTTCAGTTGTAAATTTTTTTTAAAAAAACGACATCCATATATAAATTTTTCTCTAACTTTATTGTTCTACATGTCTTTGATAAAAAAAAATGTTTGGGTAAAAAAAAATGGTTTGGGTAAAAGTTATAGCGTTTACAAACTATGGTACAAAAATGCGAATTTCCGCTTTTTGAAGCAGCTCTGACTTTCTGAGCACCTGTCATGTTTCCTGAGGTTCTACAATGCCCAGACAGTACAAACACCCCACAAATGACCCCATTTCGGAAAGTAGACACCCTAAGGTATTCGCTGATGGGCATAGTGAGTTCATAGAACTTTTTATTTTTTGTCACAAGTTAGCGGAATATGATGATTTTTTTTTTGATTTTTTTTTTCTTACAAAGTCTAATATTCCACTAACTTGTGACAAAAAATAAAAAATTCTAGGAACTCGCCATGCCCCTCACGGAATACCTTGGGGTGTCTTCTTTCCAAAATGGGGTCACTTATGGGGTAGTTATACTGCCCTGGCAATTTAGGGGCCCTAATGTGTGGGAAGTATTTTGAAATCAAAATGTGTAAAAAATGACCTGTGAAATCCTAAAGGTGCTCTTTGGAATGTGGGCCCCTTTGCCCACCTAGGCTGCAAAAAAGTGTCACATATCTGGTATCGCCGTACTCAGGAGAAGTTGGGCAATGTGTTTTGGGGTGTCATTTTACATATACCCATGCTTGGTGAGATAAATATCTCGGCAAAAGACAACTTTTCCCATTTTTTTATACAAAGTTGGCATTTGACCGAGATATTTCTCTCACTCAGCATGGGTATATGTAAAATGACACCCCAAAACACATTGCCCAACTTCTCCTGAGTACGGCGATACCACATGTGTGTCACTTTTTTGCAGCCTAGGTGGGCAAAGGGGCCCACATTCCAAAGAGCACCTTTAGGATTTCACAGGTCATTTTTTACACATTTTGATTTCAAACTACTTACCACACATTAGGGCCCCTAGAATGCCAGAGCAGTATAACTACCCCACAAGTGACCCCATTTTGGAAAGAAGACACCCTAAGGTATTTCATGATGGGCATAGTGAGTTCATGGAAGTTTTTATTTTTTGTCACAAGTTAGTGGAATATGAGACTTTGTAAGAAAAAAAGAATAAAAAATCATAATTTTCCGCTAACTTGTGACAAAAAATAAAAAATTCTAGGAACTCGCCATGCCCCTCACGGAATACCTTGGGTTGTCTTCTTTCTAAAATGGGGTCACTTGTGGGGTAGTTATACTGCCCTGGCAATTTAGGGGCCCTAATGTGTGGGAAGTATTTTGAAATCAAAATGTGTAAAAAATGACCTGTGAAATCCTAAAGGTGCTCTTTGGAATGTGGGCCCCTTTGCCCACCTAGGCTGCAAAAAAATGTCACACATCTGGTATCGCCGTACTCAGGAGAAGTTGGGCAATGTGTTTTGTGGTGTCATTTTACATATATCCATGCTGGGTGAGAGAAATATCTCGGCAAAAGACAACTTTTTCAATTTTTTTATACAAAGTTGGCATTTGACCAAGATATTTATCTCACCCAGCATGGGTATATGTAAAATGACACCCCAAAACACATTTCCCAACTTCTCCTGAGTACGGCGATGCCACATGTGTGACACTTTTTTGCAGCCTAAATGCGCAAAGGGACCCAAATTCCTTTTATGAGGGCATTTTTAGACATTTGGATCCCAGACTTCTTCTCACGCTTTAGGGCCCCTAAAATGCCAGGGCAGTATAAATACCCCACATGTGACCCCATTTTGGAAAGAAGACACCCCAAGGTATTCAATGAGCGGCATGGCGAGTTCATAGAAATTAATTTTTTTTGGCACAAGTTAGCGGAAATTGATTTTTTTTGTTTTTTCTCACAAAGTCTACCTTTCCGCTAACTTGGGACAAAAATTTCAGTCTTTCATGGACTCAATATGCCCCTCACGGAATACCTTGGGGTCTTCTTTCCGAAATGGGGTCACATGTGGGGTATTTATACTGCCCTGGCATTTTAGGGGCCCTAAAGCGTGAGAAGAAGTCTGGAATATAAATGTCTAAAAAAATGTACGCATTTGGATTCCGTGAGGGGTATAGTGAGTTCATGTGAGATTTTATTTTTTGACACAAGTTAGTGGAATATGAAACTTTGTAAAAAAAATAAAATAAAAAATAAAATAAAATAATTTCCGCTAACTTGGGCCAAAAAAATGTGTGAATGGAGCCTTACAGGGGGGTGATCAATGACAGGGGGGTGATCAATGACAGGGGGGTGATCAGGGAGTCTATATGGGGTGATCACCCCCCTGTAAGGCTCCATTCAGATGTCCGTATGTGTTTTGCGGATCCGATCCATGTATCCATGGATCCGTAAAAAACATACGGACGTTTGAATGGAGCCTTACAGGGGGGTGATCAATGACAGGGGGGTGATCAATGACAGGGGGGTGATCAGGGAGTCTATATGGGGTGATCACCCCCCTGTCATTGATCACCCCCCTGTAAGGCTCCATTCAGACGTCCGTATGTGTTTTGCGGATCCGATCCATGTATCCGTGGACCTGTAAAAAACATACAGACGTCTGAATGGAGCCTTACAGGGGGGTGATCAATGACAGGGGGGTGATCAATGACAGGGGGGTGATCAGGGAGTCTATATGGGGTGATCACCCCCCTGTCATTGATCACCCCCTGTAAGGCTCCATTCAGACGTCCGTATGTGTTTTGCGGATCCGATCCATGTATCCGTGGATCTGTAAAAAACATACGGACGTCTGAATGTAGCCTTACAGGGGGGTGATCAATGACAGGGGGGTGATCAATGACAGGGGGGTGATCAGGGAGTCTATATGGGGTGATCACCCCCCTGTCATTGATCACCCCTCTGTAAGGCTCCATTCAGACGTCCGTATGTGTTTTGCGGATCCGATCCATGTATCCGTGGATCTGTAAAAAACATACAGACGTCTGAATGGAGCCTTACAGGGGGGTGATCAATGACAGGGGGGTGATCAATGACAGGGGGGTGATCAGGGAGTCTATATGGGGTGATCACCCCCCTGTCATTGATCACCCCCCTGTAAGGCTCCATTCAGATGTCCTTATGTGTTTTGCGGATCCGATCCATGTATCCGTGGATCCGTAAAAAACATACGGACGTCTGAATGGAGCCTTACAGGGCGGTGATCAATGACAGGGTGGTGATCAATGACAGGGGGGTGATCAGGGAGTCTATATGGTGTGATCACCTCCCTGTCATTGATCACCCCCCTGTAAGGCTCCATTCAGACGTCCGTATGTGTTTTGCGGATCCGATCCATGTATCCGTGGATCCGTAAAAAACATACGGAAGTCTGAATGGAGCCTTACAGGGGGGTGATCAATGACAGGGGAGTGATCAATGACAGGGGGGTGATCAGGGAGTCTATATGGGGTGATCACCCCCGTCATTGATCACCCCCCTGTAAGGCTCCATTCAGACGTCCGTATGTGTTTTGCGGATCCGATCCATGTATCCGTGGATCCGTAAAAAACATACAGACGTCTGAATGGAGCCTTACAGGGGGGTGATAAATGACAGGGGGGTGATCAATGACAGGGGGGTGATCAGGGAGTCTATATGGGGTGATCACCCCCCTGTCATTGATCACCCCCCTGTAAGGCTCTATTCAGACGTCCGTATGTGTATTGCGGATCCGATCCATGTATCCGTGGATCCGTAAAAAACATACGGACGTCTGAATGGAGCCTCACAAGGGGGTGATCAATGACAGGGGGGTGATTAATGACAGGGGGGTGATCAGGGAGTCTATATGGGGTGATCAGGGGTGATCAGGGGTTAATAAGGGGTTAATAAGTGACAGGGGGGATGTAGTGTAGTGGTGGTTGGTGCTACTTATTACTGAGCTGCCTGTGTCCTCTGGTGGTCGATCCAACCAAAAGGGACCACCAGAGGACCAGGTAGCAGGTATATTAGACGCTGTTATCAAAACAGCGTCTAATATATCTGTTAGGGGTTAAAAAAAATCGCATCTCCAGCCTGCCAGCGAACGATCGCCGCTGGCAGGCTGGAGATCCACTCGCTTACCTTCCGATCCTGTGAACGCGCGCGCCTGTGTGCGCGCGTTCACAGGAAATCTTGCGTCTCGCGAGATGACGCGTATATGCGTGACTGTGCCTGGAGCTGCCACCTCCGGAACGCAATCCTGCGTTAGGCGGTCCGGAGGCGGTTAAATGAAGTCATCATGGCAGTCTGGTCTAAATGGAGACGATGAGGAAAGATCACTGAATGTGATAAATATGTGGTGCTGTATTTCCCTGTATGTTTGGTAGTGTGGAATGTAGTCATCTATCATGGATCCTAATGTGGTATCTGTCTTTTTTGACAGAAACAGTAGTGCTGCAGCCTGCGCGAATCTGTCAAATCTGAATGAACTGTTAACAGAGGATTAGAACAGAGCCTATGACAGCAGCATAATAATAGCCTTTGGGGAGGGAGGGTTATATGTTGTCACTCAGCTTTCCCAGTTGTTGAGAAGGAGCTCATAGCTAGGGTGTGATCCCCTCCAGCCGTGTATCATATAATTCTATAACAGAGGGCATGCACTCACTTTCTATATGCGGGGTGGAGGTTTGCCATTTTGATGTTTGCCCTGTTGGTCAATATGAAACTAATAGTAGTACTAGTAGCAGACATGACAATGTGCCAGCAATAAAGCAGTATCTAAACAATAATTGTGCCGGTCAACTAGTACCCCCCACACACCGTAATATGCTTCCAGTTACAGCTCACTCTCTGTTCAATGTCACCAGGTCTCCTCTTCTTCCTAATTGTTTCTTTCTCTCCATCCTCCTCTGTCTTCCAGTCCCCTTATAGCCTGTCTCTACTTCACTTCTCTGCAGTCTTGTGTATAGTTGTGTATAGGCAGTGAATAGTTAACCAACAGCTCTTTAGTTAAGTTACAAGGGTGAGCAGGCCTAGAATGAGGAAGTGTATGTATGAGAAAGTGTTGAGTTGAAGGGAACTGTCAGCAAGATAATCAGAGCATAATAATCTGCAGGCAGCCTGTTATAGAGCAGGAGGAGCTGAGCAGATTGATATACAGTTTTGTGGGAAAACATTCAGTATAACTTATATATCATGCATTAAAATGACTGTTCATTCTGGGCTTTGAAGTCCAGGAGGTGGTCCTATCAGTGATTGACTGCTATCTCTGTATAAACAGTCATAGAGAGCAGGCTGTCAATCACTGATAGGACCGCCTCCGTGACTTCAAAGCTCAGAATGATCAGGAATTTTGATGAAGAAAATACAAGTTTTACTGAATCTTTTCCCATAAAACTATGCAGCTCAAACCCCATGTTCAATGTGACCACTCCCCTTTTGATGAGTACAGAATTGCTCGCCTGTGGTTATTTTTTTGCAAAGTGTATTTATAGAGGGCCTCAGGGAGGACTAGTACCATCATTGCCACCTCCTATATACAGTCTTTGGGCAAAATGATTTACTTTAACCTTTTGGTTTTCTTAGTTATTCAGTAGAATATACTTCTCTTTCTGTGAAGCGAGGGGCTCTTGTCGGTCTGTGCCATGCTTCATGGCATTAAAACATGTGTTTCATGTGTTTTTATTATTATGAATTGGGTCAAATAGGTTGCGAATTTTGACAAATGCCATTTGTGCGGTAAAATTTGCAACATTTTCCTATTCACCTCACTTTTCCGAAGGGTCAAGAAAAGGGGGCGTGCTGCGGGCCGGCAGGCCCAGCTCATTAATCATTTTACGTGCATGTTTTTGTCAAACTGTGCCTATTGCTGATATGTGATGCGACTCGCATCATTTATTCAGTAAAGAGAGACTTTATTACAACCAAAGCCTTTGACTCTACCATCCATTCACTGGGCCTTATCTGCACTTGTTCTCCTGCCCCACACCCTGCCAACTATTCACCATCAAGGGCACCCCAGCCAACGGCAGGCAAAAGACTCCAAAAGTCCAGAGTGTGTCCCGAGGGAAGAAAAGGGCGCCATACCATCACTGAACCGGCGGCCAAGGGAGTACTGGAGGGAAAGGGATTAGCAATGAGAATTACAACTGCCCTTATTCCCACAGCTACCACACCCATACTCTCCAGCCCAGAGCCACCACACCTTCTCTGCGGCCTGGCCTGGTTCACTCATAGCGAGCTGAACACAGCTACTTGAACATGCAATTGCTCGATCGCTTATACCATAGACTGTAATACTATAGTATTGCAGTTTATTGTCCTTGTGACATCTTCCTATTAAGCCCTGCCTGTAGCAGGGCTTAAAAAGATAATGGCAAGCCTGGGAGCCCCCTCCTCTGTCTAAGCTCTCAAACGCCACAGTCACTATCGACCGCAGAATATGAGGGATTAAACATCTGGGATCTGAATTATCTGTTATCCAGGTCACTATGGGCTGGTGTCAGCAGTGTATGAAGTACATACATTCCCTGGCAACCAAGGACGTACAGGTATTTACTTGGTCATTAAGGGGTTAAAGGAGCAACACTCAAGCAATCTCACATTACATGTAACAAAACCTCTTTCTTTTTTCTAAATGTATTATTCACATAGACACCAACAATCATGCAAAAACAGCAGTTGGGACATTAAAAAAAATGTAAAAAAAAGTGTTATTGCTACATATTTCATATATTATCCTTGGCAATGGCTCGACCCAAGGAAAAACAGATAAAAAAAAAAATAAGGAAGGAGGGGGGACTCATGGGCTTTCATTAACCTTATATATACAGTATCTAAACAAGCATTATCCTAGATTAGACCATGTCCTGCTGCTCTACTGTAAACTTTATGCTGATTTCCTTATCATTACTATTGTTTTTGCTGTGATCCTTTAGCAGATCCTGGTCACAGCTTCATGACGAGTAGAATAAGACTGTCTATCAGTTGTACTGGGGTCAATTGTCTTTTAACATATTAAATGTGTTAATGTTACAGATGTGATTGCTGATGGTTTACACACTAATAAATAATCTATTCTATCAATTATTACAAGGTTTTACTGTTAGCTCAACAGGATTTCACACATCCTGCTTATTCATGGACATTACTTAACTAGTTCACCCTAGCTGGTGTCCTAAGTAGAGAAATATAGAGGTGCCTTAGCGGATGAGGATCCAAAATAGAGATCTTACTGGCATTTACCATATAGCCAAACTACTCATATCTGGGGTTTGTGCCATATAAACAGTCGAGTCACATTATTATGACCACCATCTAATATCCAGAGTAACTACTGTACTGTGCAGCATGGACAGCAGCTAGACAGGCCATGTGTGACTTGATAAGGTCCTGGTAGGTTGTCACAGGTATTTGGAGCCATGCTGACTGCAGTGCATCCCACAGCTGCTGGATAGTTGTGGGTGAGGATCTATAGAATGAACATGACCATCGAAGTGGTCCCACAGATGTTCAATGGGAAGAAAATTTAGACTACCACATCCATAAAGCTAACATACAAACGGCAAACAAAATATGGCAGCACACTGTTATATATGCAAACAATAGAACTAGGGATTAGAGCTGATTGTGGATTACATTGGTACTATATATGAAAAATGGAAGCTCTTCGAGCACTCTTCTTAGAAGCCCTGGGCAGATAGGTGGGGAGTGCTAAATCTAAAAGGAGGCATCTACCCACCAAACACACTGCAAGAAAAGACTTTGGATGTGGTAGTCTAAATTTTCTTGCTGTATGTTTGGAGGGTAGCTGCCTCCTTTGAAATTGATTACTCCCCACCCGTCTGCCCAGGACTTCTAAGCAGAGAATAAATGAAGCTGATTCCTACACCGCCCTGAACATTGTAGGCTTAAATTAGGCCCAGGACAGGCAGTCCTGTTAGTGTTGTGTACCCATCTGCAGAAGCCACCTTGACGTTGGTAGATGGGCCCAACACACGTTTGATCAAAAATGTGCACAAATATTTTCTATTTTCTCATGTATATGTAATCCGTGTACTGGGGTGGGCTCCCCAGGATACAGCAAGGTCACGAACGAGGAAAGCAACTCCAACACCAGCTTTTGCCAAAACAGTATTTTACTTAAACGTGTAATAAACATGACCACAAATGCTGGAAACACACAATAAATTTACATACACCCAGCCCAAAGGCTGAGACCCGTGTGCTGCACAGCATGGCGCCTTCAGATGGATGCTGGAGGAAAGTGCGGTAATATACTCACTGGCGGGCACAACTAAACAACCACGCCTTACCTGTTATTACCCTAAAAAATTAAGAACAACTGTTTGGCTGTGTGGTACGGGCTAGCCTGCAATGCAGCACAACAGCTTACAATCCTACAGTGCTCTACAGTATTCCTCCTCCCATAACTGGTCTTGTAGCACGTGCCTGAGTATTCCTTCTGAGCAAAACGTCAGCCTGACTTGAGTTTGTAGGGAAGTTTATTAGCTCTCCAGTGTGAAATGTCACTTTAAATTGTAAAGTCTTTGCAATGAACAGCCAGCAACAGCAACCCTACCTAACTAACTAGAGGCCTGGTCTCAGTCTCTAGGGTTCTAGGAACCAACACTGTGGTGAGGTGAGTGCACGATCAGTCTTACCGACCTGGGTATGCTCTACATCTGCTGTTGGCTGTTGACTGAACAAAAGCTTCTCCAACAAGCATGCGGTACCGCAGTGTATGTTGCTTTGCTCTTCAGCTATCATCAGCATTCCTGGAAGCAATTCTCATTCCTATGGACAGGATAAGGGCCTTGGACACAAATCGGCTTCACTGGGCTGTAGTGCTGGTCACCGAAGGATGTCGATGGATTCTCCTTACATACAGCCCTTGGATCCTCTTCCAAGCTCTCCCCAACAACTCCACCTCTCATGAATATGGAAAAATTTGCAGTCTGTTAGTTGGTTTAGGAAACAGCGGCATTTTGTGGCCAAACAGCAGAATGTCAATCCAGATTTTTTACTTAATTTACACAAACAGTGTTCAGAAAATGAGAGCTGTTTTCCCATCTCACATATAGTAGGTATAGTGCCAGTGTAATCCAGAATAATCTGTAATCCCTAGTTCTATTGTTTGCATGTATAACGGTGTGCTGCCATATTTTGTTTGCTAGATGTTCAATTGGGTTCAAGTCTGGGTAATTAGGGGGCAGGGTAGTACTTTGGTTGGAAGAGCATGACCAAACCTTCCAATGTCGGACATTTCTAGCTGTGTGACATGTCGCATGGTCTTGCTGGAAGATCCCATCCACCCAAGGGAAGACAGTCAGCATGTATGGGTATACATGATCTACAAGGATGGATTTAAAAAAAAATCGGTTGAGTGCTAGTTTCCACATGGATGAGTGGTCCCAGAGAATACAGAAAACATTCCCCAGACCATAACTCTGCCACCACCAGCTTGTGTTCTTCCAACAATCTTTTCTGCCGATTGAACTTCGTTGGCAGAGGTGCAGTGACCGTCTGATTCAGAGCCCCATACACAGTAGGGTTTGCTGAGCTGTTGTTTTAGACACAGGACTGGTAGCCCCTGGTTAATTTTGGCAATAAGCTGCTCCACTGTAGTTAGTTCCATGTCGCGTATTCGCATTGGTACTATTTGTCCACTCCCCATACACTTTCACCACAGCAGCATGTGAACAGTTCACAAACAGCACAGTTTCAGAAATACTGCCACCCTTGGCACAAAAGCCAATAATTATCCCTTTTTGCAACTTGTAAATCGTATTTTACCCATGACCGCAACGAGGGATATGTGTGTAGATAGCCTATCACACACCTTTTATACCCACCAGGCCAGCTCACCACACGTGACTTCCTTCTTGAGCTATGGGCTGCCAACTTTGACAGAAGGAAGTTTTCCTAATGTGACTCTACCATGTATGTGACCCTGTGCATGTTTTCTGTTGAAGAGGGACTGAAATTCAATCAAAGTCCATAAAAGTGTCAGAAGATAGGACATGCTATAGATATAGACTATGGATTTGTACTGTAATTTATTGCTTGTTCATGGGGGTAGGCTCTGTCTCTGTCAGGTTTCACTGAGCAAGTCAGTGGAGACTAACTAGTATGATATCTCCCTTATGCCTCATTCACATGTTAGTGTTTTGGTCAGTTATTTCTATCAGTGATTTTGAGCCCAAACCAGGTGCGGGTCTAAACATGGAACAGGTGCAGATCTTTCCCTTATACCTTATTTCTGTGGAGGCTCCAATCCTGGTTTTGGCTCACAGTCACCGATGGAAATCACTGACCAAAACACTGACATGTGAATGAGACTTTACACTGCACACACAGAGGATATCCCACTCCCCTAACTCTTTGTAGCACAACCCAAGAAGCAGCAGCAGCAGCATGGAGGGCATTATGCTGCAGTACTGAGCACTGTATCTGTGCATCCAACCCTGGAGTGAGATAGAAACCTTATAAAAAGCAGCAGTCTCTGTTGCTCTGTCTCATTCCAGCAGCATCTACTCCCCTCTCTTTAGACTTTTATGGGCAGCATGTAACCTTATCCTTGACTTAGCTAATGTTTGGTGTTGTCCCACAAGATGGATGGAGTTATTTTCCTTTAATAAGATACTAAAAGATCCTTGCGTTTACTTGAAATATTATGCAAGTTTGCTGAAACAGCAGTGCCTGTTTAACATAATTCTGGGTTTGGTCGCATGACACGTATATGAGCAGTATTTTCCAGACTGTACAGTCTTGTGTTCAGGTCTTCAGGCTACTCAGAAGCTAATCTGTTTGAATTAAGCAAGCCTAATATATTCCTTTCTAAGTACATATCCACTCAGGGCCCCTGGGTTACCTTCCCTCCTCCATCTGGTAATCCATTATGTATATTTGGTGGACCAACGAGGGAGGAAGACTATTTAATCATTATAAAGCATAAAGATATCCAATGAACAATCTGTGGACCCCTGTGGGAGGAGTGAAACAGGGCATAATATGATTTTAAAGCACTTTTTTTTTTAAAATGCCACATTACATTTGGTGGGCCCCTTTGGAGGGGAACAGTAGACTAATCTGAACCAGCGAATTGATTGGACCTCATATTTACATGTTATTGCCTATTTAGCATGGTTGAAACTGTGTGAGTCACTTACAGTGACAGTTGGGCATCAGAGGACTTAATAATAAGCGTCATAATAGGTACCACTTCTTGGTCTGTACAGATCACTTTACTGCAGTTATCTGCATTATAGGCAGGATTAGAATGACAGATATCACATATATATATAGACAACACAGGATTCACCATTCACAATACATTTTTAAAAATTTGATTTCTTAGTTTCCTAAGGTCTGCCTGCTGGGCTTCTTACCTGAAGAGCAGTGGCCACATGATATTAGAATTTTCTTAAGAGAGACCTTATTTCGCTCTAGGAAAGCAGCGGCACTGTGTTGGATAGGGGTTCGGAGCGATCCCCTATCCAACACAGTGCCACTACTTTCCTAGAGCGAAATAAGGTCTCTCAGGAAAATTCTAATATCATGTGGCCACTGCTCTTCAGGTAAGAAGCCCAGCAGGCAGACCTTAGGAAACTAAGAAATCCAATTTTAAAAAATGTATTGTGAATGGTGGATCCTGTGTTGTCTATATATATATATTTGATATCTGTCATTCTAATCCTGCCTATAATGCAGATAACTGCAGTAAAGTGATCTGTACAGACCAAGAAGTGGTACCTATTATGACGCTCGGTCAATGGGAAGCTCTAGTTAACCAAATTAAACCTTAAAATGTGGTGGTCAAAAACAGAGGATGCCTGCAAATATTTTGGAAAGTGTGGGTTGCATGGTGCACATCTTCCTTAACTGTTTTTCTATGGCAGAGGTTAAATGCTGCAATCATTCAGCTTTGCTGTTGTCACCGCCTTAATGTGACTATTCATATGCATGCTGTATATTTGTTCTGAATCAACACTCTACCTATATTTGTAACAAATAGTTTTCTTTGAGGCACTGACATACTGTACCTCGAATGAATATCGTTCGATATGACGCATAAAAAATAAAAAAAAACTAGGCCAGTTCCGGTCACTGTTCCAATCTGGCTGCTCAGAAGTCCATGGGGTAAATGAACATGGTACGCGCCGGAGAAAGGCTAGAGTCCGGGTAGGATGGAACCTGGACTTTGAGGCCATAGATCACCATTTGCTCATTTGCATCAGCCTGGCGCGGCACATGGTAAAACTGCTCCATCATGTTGTTGATACTGAACTGGCTGCTGTGGCTTCTGCTGATTGTGGCAGCGGAGAAGGTGGAAGTGTAAGGGGTGCAAGTGGATAGCGACAAACTCACTTTACTGGTGATGATTTTGCAGTACAGGGGTAAACTGTTGAAATTGTGCAACAGGTAAATTTGTATTTAAAAATAGGGATGCTGTCTTTTTAAGAATACGTGTTGATAACACGGAGGGTCAGGGATGTAGCTATAGGGGGTGCTGAGGTAGCAGTCGCTACCGGGCCCAGGAACCTGAGGGGGCCCAGAGACCCTTGTGCTGCATAAGAAGAAACCGGTATTACAGAAAGTGCATGCTGGTGAAGCTGCACCTCTGGCTGGAGGGAAGGGGTTTGGTCAAAATGTGCCGGGGGGGGGGGGGGGGGTATAACTACAGTCTCGGTGAAATAAGTTTAACTTCATACAGTCTCTCAGGAGCCGCACTTACTGATCCTGCTAGCGGGTGATAGACCCTCCTGATGCTCAATCTCTATCTCTCCACAGTAGGACCTCTCTTTCCTGCAGTGGAGAATCTGGCAGGACACTTCTGAGGCCTTGCCTGTCTGTGATATGTGCTCCGCACTCTGCTCCTTGCACTGGTTCGTGTTGAACCCTTCCTTCAGTGCCATACAATGCTCTGCCGGCTGCAGCCTCTCTGTACCTGTCTAGGATGCATTTCTTTACTTGGGTGGCCATATCGCACCACCCCTGAGCTCTGGTAGCCAATCATTGGTACTATTTTGGGGTACATATGATTTTTAATTGCTCTATGTTACATTTTTTGTGAGGCAAGGTAACCAAAAAATTGATGTTTTGGCACTGTTTTTATTTTTTATTTTTAACAACATTCATCTGAGAGGTTAGATCAAGCGCTATTTTTATAGAGCAGGTTGTTACGGACGCAATGATATCAAATATGACTACTTTCTATGATGTTTGTTTTAGTTTTACATAATAAAGCATTTTTGAAAACAAAAATTTTGGTTTTTGTATCTCCATTTTCTGAACACCCTATTTTATTTTTATTTTTTCTGCCGATCGTCTTGTGCAGGGGCTCGTTTTTTGCAGGAAGAGTTGACGTTTTAATTGGTACCATTTTTAGGTACATATGATTTTTTTGATCATTCATTATTACACTTTATGGGGCAAGGTGACCAAAAAATTGGTTGTTTTGGCGCATTTTTGATTTATTTATTTTTACAGCATTTGCCTGAGGGATTAGGTCATGTGACTTTTTTATAGAGCAGATCGTTACGGACAGGGCAATACCTAATATGTCTACTTTTTCTTATTTTTTTACGTTTTAGGCAATAATAGCATCTTTGAAACCGAAATAATGACATTTTAGTGTATCCATAGTCTGAGAGCCATAGCTTTTTTTTTTTTACCAATTGTCTTAGGTAAGGACTAATTTTTTGCGGGATGAGGTGATGGTTTGATTGGTACTATTTTGGGGGGTATATGCCTTTTTGATCGCTTGGTTTTGCAATTTTTGTGACGTAAGGTGACAAAAATTGCTTTTTTTTATACAGTTTTTTTTTTCACAGTGTTCTCTTGAGGGGTTAGGTCATGTAATATTTTTATAGAGCTGGTTGTTACGGACGTGGCGATACCTAATATGTATACTTTATTTTATTTATTTCACTTTAGCACAATAATAGCAGTTTTGAAGCAAAAAATAATCATATTTTAGTGTCACCATTGTTTTAGAGTGATAGCTTTTTTATTTTTTGGCCAATTCTTTTAGGTAGGATCAAATTTTTTGTGAGATGATGGTCTGGTACTATTTTGGGGGGCATATGCTTTTTGATCACTTGCTGTTGCAATTTTTGTGATGTAATGTGACAAAAATGGCTTTTTTTTACACAGTTTTTATTTTTATATTTTTACGGTGTTCATCTGAGGGGTTAGTTCATGTGATATTTTTATATAGCTGGTTGTTACGGACGTGGCGATACCTAATATGTATATTTATTTTAATGTATTTCACTTTAGCACAATAATAGCAGTTTTGAAATAGAAAAATTATGTTTTAGTGTCTCCATGTTCTGAGAGCGATAGTTTTTTATATTTTTTGGGCGATTGTCTTAGATAGGGGCTCATTTTTTGCGGGATGAGGTGACGGTTTTATTTCTACCATTTTGTGGGACATACGCCTTTTTGATCGCTTGGTGTTGCACTTTTTTTGATGTAAGGTGACAAAAATGGCTTTTTTTTACACCATTTTTATTATAATTTTTTTATGGTGTTTATCGGACAGGGTGGATCATGTGATATATTTATAGAGCCGGTTATTACGGACGCGGCAATACTTAATATGTGTGTTTTTTTTTTTTTCGTTTTTTATTATAAAATAAAGGGGAAAGGGGCGTTTTTTTTCTTTTTTTACTTTATAATTTTTTTTAAAAACACCTTTTTTAAACTTTTTTTTCTTTACTTTATTTCTGATGTTCAATTTTGGGGGTCCGATCCCCTCTGCAATGCATTACAATACATCTGTATTGTAATGCATTGCCTGTTCGTGAACTATAGTGAGTAGTACACAAACAGGTTGCTTAGGACCTGCCACCCGTAGAAGGCAGGTCCCGATGCCGTGCAAGGCATTGGGCATCCTCTGAATGGCATCGGGCTGCCTCGTCACGCATCGTATCCCCGCCGCAGCAGCTTTTACAGTGATGCCAGTGGATACAGCAGGGGCCAGGCTACCAGGGACTGCCGGGCCCTAGCAGTGATCGCGCGATCACCATGACGTACTATTACATCAAATTGCGGGAACGCAGTGGTTTCCATGACTTAGTAGTACGTCATGGGTCGGGAAGGGGTTAATCTTGCAGATCTTCCACATAGCAATTATTTTGTCTTCTGGCTTTGTGGGGAAAAATGGACAGACAGGATATACTTACAAACTCCTCACAGAACTAGCAGCAGCCAAGCATGACTTAGGTCTGGCACATTTTGAGCCTACACTCACAGTATCAGCGGCATCACCAGTTTCCCTGACCATAATAGAAGCAGATCTGGTCGTATGTTTTCTCTGCTCTTTATTGCTACCGTGCTACAAGTGAATGGGTCCTCATCCGTGATGCAGAGTGCACACGGGCCGGTGCCCTTGTATTGCGGGCCGCAATACCGCCACGGGCACACAACGTTTGTGTGCAAGAGGCCTTACAGTCATTTGTCATATTTCTAGAGAAGAGATGATGGAGCTGCACTTTCTGATGAGTGATCTAAAGATTCTCAACAATTAGTTTTGAAGCCTGAAATGATTGGCTATTATAAATGCAAAATCAATAATTGTTAGGCAGCTGTTAGCAGGTTGATAAACTCTGTTAGTCATTAACAACTGGTTAGTAATTAATGTATAGAAAAGTTAGACTTTATCTGAAAGAGATGCATTCTTCACCAGGAATGATGGACAATGTCACCACAGAGGCCCCGTCTGCTGAGCCTAAATATGCCACCTTCGAGGTTCCTGATATCATTGTCGTTGTGGTTTATTTTGTCTTTGTTCTTGGAGTAGGAATATGGGTAAGTCTATAAGTATTAATACTTAGTCTCTAACATGTTACTATCTGGGCTGCCATTTCATTAAGACCCATTAAATAGCACTAGACTTAGGTACAATCTATTACCATAATTGCAACTAAGCTCCCTGAGGGTTGCGTTAAACTTTTTCCGGTATTGAGTTCCGGCCTAGGGACTCAATACCGGAAAAAATTTTATCAGTTTTATCTTAATGCATTCTGAATGGAGAGCAATCAGTTCAGTATGCATCAGGATGTCTTCAGTTCAGTCACTGTACGGTTTTTGGACGGAGAAAATACTGCAGCATGCTGCGGTAATTTCTCCATCCAATATTCAGGTACACATGCCGGAATGCCAGATCCGGCATTATTTTACATTGAAATGCATCAATGCCGGATCCGGCCCCAAGTGTTCCATAAAAATGGATCAGGTTTTGCAGTCTGCGCATGCGCAGACCTTTTAAAAATGTGGAAAAGATAAATAGTGGATCAGTTTTTCCAGATGAGAACTGGAGAGACGGATCCGGTATTCCAATGCATTTTTGAGACTGGTTAGTCTACAAATGGTATCCGTTTGCATACAGATTGCCGGATCCGGCAGGCAGTTCTGGCGATGGAACTGCCTGCCGGAATCCAACAACGCAAGTGTGAAAGTACCCTAACTCATTTACATCTACTTCACAAATAGCATGAGTTTTCTACAATATGAGGATTATTTTTTTTCTTGGGATACGTTTATGCTGCATTCACTACATTGCTGCCTCACTTAATGCAGTTTTTTTTTCCAGCATGAGCCCACGACCGTTGGGCAAAAATTGCAGTTTCTTGGCAGGAATATTCTGCAGCAGACCATTATCTAGATCTGCTGAAGGTACCAGAGATTTTCAGTAAATGTGCACTTGCAATGCTCCAAACTACCATTCTACAAAGAGATCAATGACCTCCTTGATAAGAGCATTTCACGACTGATGATTGTCCATCACTGCTCAGGAAATAAGATACAGCAGAGCTAATGATACAAAGTGAGCTTGTTTGAAAAGTAGTCTGGAAACTAATCAACATTACCCAATGCGAATGTATGCCTTAGGCCGAGTTCACACGAACGTGTGTGTGTGACCCGTGTCTGTGCTGCGGCCCGCAAATAGCGGGCCGCAATGCACGATCGCCAGGCTTAGGTCAGCCGCATCGGATCGCGGACCCATTCAATTGAGGGTTAAAAAATTAAAAATAATTAACTCACCTTCTCCTCTTGATCGCGTAGCTGCCGGTCTCTTCTTACTTCTTTAATCATGAGCTGCCGGCTAAAGGACCTGTGGTGACGTCAAATCACATGGTCCAATCACATGGTCCATCACCACGGTAGCATTGTGTCTATGGACTGTAATTGGTTCTAGTCAAGTGAACTAAGCTGAAATGCAATACCAAATACAGATCATGGGCAAACATGGTGTTGTCTTTGCAAAAACTTCTGACTCTTCTATCTAGTCCTGGACAACCCTTCTAAAGTACAATGTTCAGTATGAATATTCTCGTCCTTGTACAATGACCTCTGTTAACACCATTTTACTGTCATTAGGGTACCAATGTTAGTTACTATAATGTTAGATGGTATCTATCTACTATATGGTCATGGAATTTGTACTGTGTATTCTCCATTTAACACAATATCAGCAGAGTCCATCTTCAGTCTATTATTACCTGTAATACAAAGGTCAATAGGGAAGACAGAAAATACACTGTATTAATGGAGACCTGTAGCTAATAGTGCACTGACCAGTTTTTCCATGTTTTACAGTCCTCTGTCCGTGCAAGTCGGGGAACAGTAGGAGGATATTTCCTAGCCGGAAGAGCAATGACCTGGTGGCCTGTAAGGAATAATAAAACACATTGGTTTATACTGTTAAT
Source organism: Bufo bufo (assembly GCF_905171765.1). Classification (NCBI taxonomy): domain Eukaryota; kingdom Metazoa; phylum Chordata; class Amphibia; order Anura; family Bufonidae; genus Bufo; species Bufo bufo. Next base: position 202,865,584 of record NC_053397.1, on the reverse strand, counting down.
AAGGGATAATAACCTGCCGTTACTCCATGTCCATTTTTAATTCTGCTGCAATGAATTTTAATCCCTTTCTGATGTCGTCCAGTCTTCTTATTCTGAGTAGTAGTTATTGGTTTTGTTACGACTTGTCATGGATGAAAATGACATAAATAGATCCCTATAAAAGCATCCAGCTTCTTTATACGAGCCTTTAAGGCAGGATTTCTCAACTCCGGTCCTCGGGACCTACCTCCCGGTCAAGATTTAAGAATATCCGACAGAATGAATACCTGTGGTAAGTCCTGATGCATGGACACTAATTATATCACCTGCTCAATACTAAGAAAATCCTGAAAACATGTCTGGTAGGTGGGTCCCGAGGACCGGAGTTGAGAAACCCTGCTTTAAGGGGTTACATATTAACATAGTTTGTAAGGCTGAAAGAGGACATCCGAGCATCCAGTTCGGCCTGTTATCCTGCAAGTTGATCCAGAGGAAGGCAAAAAAAAACTGTGAGGTAGAAGCCAAAAAAAATTCCTTCCTGACTCCAATTAGGCAATCGGAATAACTCCCTGGATCAACGACCCCTCTCTAGTATCTATAACCTGTAATATTATTACACTCCAGATTTGTAGGGCGTCTACCTAGAAAAGAATACCGTACATACCTTTACCATGCATTACAAGCTAGACATTTTTTCTAGTGAAGACATGGCCTTTGGACGGAAAGTCTTTTGTGCTATTGTCCCCCCCCCCCCCTAATATATTCTTTGTTATTTCTTAGGATGTGGTGTCATGGAGACGACTAGGGAAATTAGTATTACACTCACCGGTAATCCGGTTTCCTGGAAGTCTCCATGACACCACATACTTCCCACCCATTTATTTTAGTACTGTACATAGATTAATTATATTTTTTCCTGTCCTATCAGAAGAAGTCAGTCTCAGGATGTGGTGTCATGGAGACTTCCAGGAATAATGGCAACGGAGAGAGGCGCAGACATAGCGGAGTGCGGATTGACTTGGGGGGAAGACTGCAGGCTAGAAGGGGGTTAATGTTAAGAAGTTATGGCGAGGGTTGGTTTAAACTAAGGAGGGGGAGGAGTTAGCAAGTTGGCGGGCAGTATATATGGTTTGGAGGGAGGGGTTTTGGGCAGTTGCCAGCGTAGAGCCAGAGTGTTTAGGGATCCAATATGTCGTCTCTGGATAAGCTGTTAGAGGCGGTCAGGGCCGCTGTCGAGGTACATGGTGCAGAGTTACTGCAACAGACCATTCAGTCTGCTTTGAACCCCCCTCTACTTCTACTGTGGCTGTGCGTTCTAGCAGGGCCAGGAGGTCGGTCCCCCCTGAACGCCTGAGCCCTGAGTCTACCCCCCGGGTCCGCCGACGCCTTAGGAGCCCCCCCAGGGACCCTCCGCTGAGGTCTGAAGTGTCCGTTCCCAGTGCGGCGCTCAGGCGCAGCGGGAGGAATCCAGCAGCACGTGGCAGGCCGGCGGGAGAGGGACGGGCTCGATCCGGTCCCGTCTCCCATGCTACAAGGGGGAGAGAATATGTGCAGGCGGCTGACTCCCCATGAGAGGCTCCGCGCGGGGAGCGAGCCTTGATCGCATTACCTGTGGTGCATGGCGACGTTGCGGCCGGGCTGTCCGGCGGCTTGGGTCTTCCGGCCGGGGAAGAAGAGGTGTTTTCTGCGCGGCAAGTGTCTTCAGGTCGGCGGCCCCAACGCACTAGGACCAGAGAGCGATATGGAGGAGAGAGCGTTGCGGCCCCTAGCGGTGGGTCGGCGACATTGCACCATTGCCAGGACTGATGGGGTGACTCCGCCCCCTGACCTCCGGCATGATGACGCGGCTTACAGTGCCGCTGCTGTGGAGCCTGGATCATTGAGGGCGGATAGAATGGGGAGTTCGCGGCCATGTGATGAGGCCACCACTACAGGGGAGATGTCGGGTATCCTTCCCCTCCGTCAGCAGTCTGAGGGGGGCTGTCACAATTGGAGGAAGGAGAAGTGGAGCCAGGAGAAGACACAGCGGCAGGCGGAATGGACGTCTCTTTGGGGGAGGACGCCGTGCCTTACAGGCTGGACACGCCATTGGTGACACCCGGGAGGAGACCTGCGGCTGCCGGAGAATCCATCCGGGGACGGCCAGGTGAGAGGACGTCGTGTCAGATTCCTGTTGGGGGGTTGGGGGTTCAGTACTGCATAGTGGGGGGGCTCTGAAGTTTTGGTGCAGGATGTATTGTCGGGTATGCTGTCATTGTTGTCGCGGTTGGGTACTGGATCCACCGCATCCCCGGCGTCAGTCTGGGCTCCGGCACAAGCGTTGGCACTGGAACAAGGGACGGCACGGGGTGCAATAGGGGCGGGTGAGAATGGCGTCGCGGCTGATACACAGGCCTCAGGATCGGGAGTGGTAGCTGGAGTTAGAGGTGACGTGGGGGATGGCGTTAGGTTGGCAGATGCAGCAAAAGGAGAAATCTATGTGTGTTTTGAGGGGCCGTGGAAATTTTCTCGTTGCTTCCATTAGAGAAATTTAATTTAGATAGGGGAAAACTGGATGAGAGTAAAAAGGAGGAGGAAGAAAGGAGGCGGTATAGATTGATTCCACGTACTTTTCAAAATTGGCTTCAAGCGTAGTTTGGGAAAAAGCGCCCGAGCACTGCTCAGCCCTTTTCTGCTATATGGATGCTATTGGGGAGGCTCATCGGACATGTGGGGGTGTGGCGTGGCTTAGGTATGATGAGCAGTTCCGGCAGCGGAAGGCGGTCAGGCCTAGCATTCGTTGGGACCACAAGGACATTGGTCTGTGGATGCGGTTGATGGCGGCACCTAGGGGGGGTTCTCAGCCCTTTTGTGGATCGGCTGGGGGTACCTCGGCTTCGGAATCTCAAGGGGGAGTAGGAGGGGCTGTTGCTGGCAGTATAACGAAGGACATTGCAGGTTCTTGTCTGATTGCAGGTACAAGCATGAGTGCTCCGGTTGCGGCGGCTCCCATAGTTTGTCTCTGTGTTTCAAGCGAGGGAAGGGTAAGGGACCCGAGGTTATGCAGAAGAGGAGTGACGCTAGTGAGGGTGGAAAAGATGGAGCCCTATTTAAGTAAGGGAGGTAGCTCAGTTGTTGTTGGCAGGGTTTACAGGGGGTTTCGTTATTCCATGTAGTTTGGTGGGGGCGAGAATGGTGTCCCGGAATTTGTCCTCAGCTTTGCGTCACCCGGCCGTGGTGAGGGGGAAGATTGAGAAGGAGGTGGCGGCTGGCAGGGTTGTAGGCCCCTTTGCGGAGTGTCCTTTGCCGGATTTGTGGGTTTCTCCTTTGGGTTTAGTGCCTAAGAAGGAGCCCAATAAGTTCAGGCTCATTCATCATTTGTCTTATCCGCTGGGGGGGTCTGTGAATGATGGTATAGCAGATGAGTTGTGCTCCGCTTCGTACACGTCTTTCGATGAGGCGGTGCGGTGGGTCCGGCGTTTCGGGCAAGGCGCCCTGCTTGCAAAAACGGATATTGAGGCTGCGTTTCAGTTGTTGCCCATTCACCCTGATAGTTTGCATTTACTTGGTTTTCAATGGGAAGGTTGTTTCTACGTTGATTGTTGTCTGCCGATGGGATGCGCGATCTCGTGCTCATTGTTTGAATCGTTTAGTTCATTTCTAGAATGGGTGGTGAAACAGGAGGCGGGATGGAGTTCGGTTTTGCACTACCTGGACGATTTTTTGTTTTTGGGTCCGGCTGGATCCAGGGTGTGTGCCGTTTTGTTACATACGATGGAAAGAGTTGCGGCGCGGTTCGGGATCCCGTTAGCGGTGGATAAGACAGAGGGTCCGTCCACGGTCATAACGTTTTTAGGGATTGAGATTGAAAGTATGGTCATGGAATGTCGGCTGCCTGAAAATAAGGTGTCTGATCTGTTGAATGAGGTTGTGTTCCTACGGAGGGCAAAAAAAGTCCAGCTCAAGCGGGTTCAGTCGGTCTTGGGCAAATTGAATTTCGCTTGTCGCATTTTGCCGATGGGACGGGTTTTTTGTCGTCGTTTGGCGCTGGCGACAGCAGGGATTACCGCCCCTTTTCATTACTTGCGATTACCAGCGGCAGTAAAGGATGGTTTAGCGGTGTGGGAGACGTTTCTGTTGGAGTATAATGGGCGGTCTATGTGGATGGAGGCAGTGATTAGTAACGTGGATTTGGAATTGTTCTCGGATGCATCAGGTTCGTGTGGATATGGTGTTTTTTGTTGGGGACAATGGAGTGTGGAGGCGTGGCCGGCAGTGTGGAAGTAGGCTGGTTTCCTTACCAACTTGGTATTGTTGGAGCTTTTTCCTATTGTTTTGGCTACTGAGTTTTTCCTATTGTTTTGGCTACTGAGTTATGGGGGGACTGGCTTAGGAACCGGCAGATACGTTTCTACTGTGACAATATGAGTTGATTGAGCAGGTGGGTGGTTGCAGTTCGTTGGATGATTTTCGGACGTTATTGGTTTTTTGGGTAGGAACCTTTTATGCTGCGGGTTTGTCTTTTTCGGTCGCGTCAAAGAGGGTAGCGGCGGTTGCCTTCTGGTTGCGCCTGCGGGGCCTGGCCAATGTGTCTCGGTGTTTTATGGTGTGGAAGTCGTTAAAGGGGTTACCATCGTGGTGTGATACGGAGGGACACTCGGAGGCCAGTTTCTTTTGCGGTGTTGCAGATGTTGTGGGAGGAGGCGGGGTCGGTTTGTGTGTCAGCATTTGAAGTGCGTCTGTTTAGGGCTGCCTTTGCACTAGCCTTTTTCAGAGCCTTTCGAAAATCAGAGTTGGTGTCAGCGAGTCGCACGGGTGGTGGGGGTTTGTTATGGGAAGATGTAGGGCTGTGGGAAGGTGGTTTGCGGTGTGTAGTACACAAGTCTAAAACTGATCAGGAGGGAAAGGGTGTGGTTTTGTGGCTTAGGCCGCTTGTGGGGTCAGTGCTTTGTCCTGTGCGCTGTGTGGAGGAATTTTTCGAAGTACGGCCCGGTGGTTCGGGTGCGTTGCTGGTTCACCAGGATGGTTCATGGTTGTCTCGCTTTCAATTTGTTTCTGTTTTTAGGAAATGCTTGTTGGCCGCGGGTTTGCCTGCCAATGACTATGCATCCCACTCATTTCGGATAGGGGCCGCGACCGAGGCGGCCAGGTGGGATCTAGGGGAGGAGGTTATAAAGCGTATTGGGCGCTGGGAGTCGGATTGTTTTCGATCATATATTAGGCCTCATCTGTTATGAATGGTTGTAGGGAGGGGTTGCTAGGAGTGATATGATTGACTTGGCGTTGGTGGTTATGGTTTAACTCTGTTTGTTTTGTTTCAGGGGCGGCGCCTTGTCGGGCACTCGTACGTCTATTGGGGGGCCTTGCGAGCTGACGTCAGGCGGAACGGACGCCAGTTGGGTTTCCCGACGGAGGAGTTGCTAATCTGGTGGATTGGTTTGAGGGGGCTTCTTTGGGGGCGGGTTTTGCCTGAGATTCATACGAATGTCACTTTAGATCGGCCACCTGATATTTTAGTGCTTCATGTAGGTGGCAACGATTTGGGGGTGCGTCGGTCTCATGACGTGATTCGGGATATTAAGTTGGATGTGTTGCGTTTATTGTCGGATTTTCCTGACTGGTGGTGTGGTCAGAGGTGGTTGCGAGAAGTAGTTGGCGATTGGCCAGGTCGGTGGAGCGGATTAACAAAGCTCGGGCGAAATTGAATAAGGAGGTGGGGCGAAATTGAACAAGGTGGTTTAGTGGTTCGCCATCTGGAATTGGAGGCGGCGTCGCCTCAATTCTTGAGAGCCGATGGTGTGCATTTTAACGATGTGGGCATTGACATGTGAGCATTAGGTATTTAGGAGGGTTTGGAGACGACTCTTAAGGTGTGACAGGACGCCCACAGGTGAGGTGTCACCGGTGGTCTTCTAGTGGCTGATATATATGGGATCCTGGGGAGCAATACAATGGTTAAGAGATGCAGGACATGTTGGAGCCTGCATCTCATGTGGTTTGTGAATGCCGAGGATGGGGCTCCTGTTTGGGCTAAAAGGCCTACAGGAGGAGATACTTGTATACTTCAAGGATTTGGTGCCCTTGGGTCGGTGAGTGCGGCCAAGGGTAAGTTTGAAGTATAAGGTGAGACGGTTAAGGAGGATACCGCTTGTTTGGGTTGCCCTCCAGGATCCTTGTTACGGTGCAGTGGGTCATAACGTTGAAGGATGTGTTAAAGTGCCTGTTATTATTATTATTATGTGTGGAATAATAAAGTTTGGCCGTCATGGTCATTTTCACCAAAGCAAGATGGTGTCGGTGTGGTTATTGAAGGGGAACGGGTTAGGTAAGAGTAGCCAGAGGAAATTCTTCCATCCTATTAAGTCATAATGGCAACGGAGAGAGGCGCAGACATAGCGGAGTGCGGATTGACTTGGGGGGAAGACTGCAGGCTAGGAGGGGGTTAATGTTAAGAAGTTATGGCGAGGGTTGGTTTAAACTAAGGAGGGGGAGGAATTAGCAAGTTGGCGGGCAGTATATATGGTTTGGAGGGAGGGGTTTTGGGCAGTTGCCAGCGTAGAGCCAGAGTGTTTCCCGCCCTCCCACCCTTGTAGCGTTGGGTATTTGATTGCAGTGTAGGAAGGGCTGATTGATATGGGATCCTGGGGAGCAATACAATGGTTAAGAGATGCAGGACATGTTGGAGCCTGCATCTCATGTGGTTTGTGAATGCCGAGGATGGGGCTCCTGTTTGGGCTAAAAGGCCTACAGGAGGAGATACTTGTATACTTCAAGGATTTGGTGCCCTTGGGTCGGTGAGTGCGGCCAAGGGTAAGTTTGAAGTATAAGGTGAGACGGTTAAGGAGGATACCGCTTGTTTGGGTTGCCCTCCAGGATCCTTGTTACGGTGCAGTGGGTCATAACTTGAAGGATGTGTTAAAGTGCCTGTTATTATTATTATTATGTGTGGAATAATAAAGTTTGGCCGTCATGGTCATTTTCACCAAAGCAAGATGGTGTCGGTGTGGTTATTGAAGGGGAACGGGTTAGGTAAGAGTAGCCGGAGGAAATTCTTCTATCCTATTAAGTCAATCAGATTACCGGTGAGTGTAAGGGCTTGTTCACACGACCATGCCGTGTTTTGCGGTCCGCAAATTGTGGATCTGCAAAACACGGATGCCGCCCGTGTGCCTTCCGCAATTTGCGGAATGGAAGGGATGGCCCATGATAGAAATGCTTATTCTTGTCCGCAAAACGGACAAGAATAGGACATGACTTATACATTTTGCGGAGCCACCTATTGGAGCAACGGATGCAGACAGCACACGGAGTGCTGTCTGAATCTTTTGCGCCCCAATTGAAGTGAATAGGTCCGCACCGGAGCCGCAAAAAATGTGCCTCGGATGCGGAACCAAACCACGGTCGTGTGAATGAGCCCTAATACTCATATACTGTCCTCTGTAGTATTAATTACTTTACACAGTTTAGTGTCATCTAGAAAAATGTAATTTTACTGTGCAAACCTTCTAAAAGATCATTAATAAATGTATTGAAAAGAATAGGGCCCAATACTGACCCCTGAGGTACTCCACTAGTGACAGTGACCCAATCTGAGTGTGTACCATTAATAACCACCCTCTGTTTTCTATCACTCAGCCAGTTACTTACCCACATACAGACATTTTCTCCCAGTCCGAGCATTCTCATTTTATATACTAACCTTTTATGTGGTACAGTGTCAAATGCTTTGGAGAAGTCAAGATATACGACATCCATTGAATCACCGCGGTTAAAGTCGTCCTAGAAACTGATTAAATTAGTTTATCATGACCAATACATCATAAAGTCATGCTGATATGGCGTTATTTGCTTATTTTCATTGACGTATTCCAAGATAGCATCTCCTACAAAACCGTCTGTTTACCTACAACAGATGTTAAACTTACCGGCCTATAGTTTCCAGGCTCTGTTTTTGATCTCTTTTTAAATATTTGCACCACATTTGCTATGCGCCAATCCTGTGGAACGCTCCTTGGAGTCCTTAAATATTAGAAATAAGGGTCTGTCTATGACATTACTTAATTCTCTTAGGATATGGGGGTGTATGCCATCTGGTTCTGGCGATTTGTCTGTCTATTTTAATCTTTTTAAGACGCCGCTGTACTTCTTCATTGGTCAGACACGGCACTTTTAATGGGGAATTTACTTTTACATTCTGAATTTCATCTGACAGTTTATTTTCCTCAGTGAATACAGTGGAGAAAAAAAATAAAGATTCAATAGCTTTGATTTCTCCTCATTACTCTCTTTTAGTTTAGTCTTAATCTATCTCTCTGTCTTCAGTTTGGCTGCTTTTATTTGTCTTTTACATATTCTTTTTTTTTCCTTGTTGTTTAATGCTTCCTTGCTACCCTCCTGTTTAGTGATTTAAATGCTGTGTCAATGTTGTCATCTCAGACATCAGTGGCATATTGCTAGGATATGCCACCAATGTCAGAAAGGTGCAGGTGCCACCTCTAGCAATATGCCACCAATGTTGGAAATTAGACTACTATCATTATGTAAACGTGTCATCTAATGCATTCCAGACTGTAAGGGTTACATAGCATCATAAATCAATATAATGCTATGTGGCCCCGTCAGTGCTGGGAGGTCAGGCCGGGAGCTGCGCTGTGGACCCGCAGCATGACACACGCTCGTCTGCAAGCGGACTAAAAGACATAAGACTAGGAAACAAAGACCTGCTTGGTGTTCTTGCTTTTACAAATAGGTATTAAATGTCACTTAAAAGGGCTGGTTTAACAAATTTGTTGCCGCATCCAGCTAGCCACCGCTCTAAATAATAACATGTTGGCTTCCTGCAGCTTCTATTTGCTTACTGCAAATAGTTATACACTTACTGTTTAACTCTATAAATCTGTATACAGTAAGCTCCCCCTAGTGGTGGCTGCAGACAGACAGAAAATTGCCAGGAATGGGGTTTTCCTGGAGTTAAATATCGATGATCTATCCTCAGGATAGATCATTCATCTCAGATCAGTGTGGATCTAACTCACTGATCAGCTGTTTAAAGGGGGTCGGCAGGTTTGGATGAGCACTGCAAACTTTTCATAGTATACCATGCACAGCACTATTGAAAATAACATTTAAAGAGGTTTTGTATGTGTTTAAGGCTAGGTCATCAATGCCGTATCTGAGTGGTGGGGGTCCAACTCTTGGAAATGCCACCATACATGTATAGAAGCTGCGTTGGTAGTGCAGCCCAATCCTATTCGCTTGAATGGGACTGAGTTGGAGAAAGGCCATGTGACATTACTGGATAAGCGGGGGAAGGGTGGGTTGGCGGAAGGATAAGTCACCAATAATTAATGCGATTAAAAAAAACACTTTAAAATATGTGGCTACCACTGGCTTCTGCATCTCACATGTATTACAAAACATAGTGCCCATCTGAGTCAATCTACAGATGCCATTTACAGTCAGATGGGCTTGATCATTATTCCCCAAGTGATTGCTCAGAAGAGGAAAGAGAGGGGTTAGACTAGAGACAGAGACATCAAAAAGCCGGTCTGGCAGAACTGACTGTGAACTGCTTGCTATGTGTTATGATAAAAGCTGTAATAAAAATCGGTTGTAAAAAATGTTTTTTTTATTACAAAACAGATGGAACACAATAAAAACACGTGAGCAGAGGTGTGCATGAGGCTCACTGCTGTTACAGTAGTATCGTATTCTGTTGATATTGTTCATATCAACGACCGCACAATAAACTCTATGGCCCTGATTTATCATATCTTCACTCCATAATTTTGGCATAAAAAAAGTGGCAAAAATAAGACTTTTGCAACTTTTTGCATTTTTACACCACTCACTCCAGTTTTGTAATGTGGGTGAAAAAGTGGGTGTGGTTAGCTATGTTAATGAGTTTCACTCCATATTTATCATCGAGACTATTGGGGGGGAAAAAAAAAATCGCAATTCACCCCAGGAGGAGGAATAAGCCAAATGTATCAAGTAAGGGCGGGTTCACATCACCGTTATGGATTCCATTTTTGTTTTCCGTTATAACATGGTAACTATGGTGTGAACACGGTCTGAAGGTGATGAAATCCAGCTCACAGCCAAGCTTCCACACAACCACATAGCAGGACAACTAGTGCAATGTGAACAAAGACAGACTGTAAGCCTCACCCATATCAGACCGTGTGATGGAGGTTACCAGGTGCAAAAGAATGTTTGAATGCCAGGTGAAGGCACATTCAATACATATGGAACAAAATCACAGAAATATAGTGGCCAATATGGGGGAACTGCTCAGACCCCAAACACTGTAGCGTGTTTCTTATTGGGGGGGCAGTCCCACCGCATGTGGACCGCAGCCAACGACCATCCCCAGCAAAAAATGCGTACAATGGAGGATGGCGGCGCGGTCCACATGCATGATGGGCTCCGATATTTTCCTGACAGGAATATATTGGCAAAAGTCTCAGCTTTTAATATCTGCTTGTATGACTAGCCAGTATAGTCAGTGGCATATCCGTTTGGTGCATTTTTTTTTCTGTGATTTATATAATTATATTTTCATCCGCACAATGCTCAGTTTTGTGTAGGATGCCTTTGTGGTGCATGTGGACCGCGCCGGCGTCCTCCATTGTACGCATTTTTTGCTGGGGATGGTCGTTGGCTGCGGTCCACATGCGGTGGGACTGCTCCCCCAATGAGAAACACGCTACAGTGTTTGGGGTTTGAGCAGTTCCCCCATATTGGCCACTATATTTCTGTGATTTTGTTAAAAAAAGAATCCACCCTAACATGAGATCTTTGATAAATGTGGCATAAAGTCCTCCAACACAGACTCGAGCATAATTGACTTCAGATTTTCTCCTCATGATAAATCTCCCCCTGTGTCTTTATATAACTGGCAATTTAGACCTAAAAATTTCTTAACACTAACAACTCTGTCCCTTGTCCAACTGCCTTGCCCTGTGCAAGTGAGGTATTGCATTACAATAGACATCTGGATCCTAAAATCGGAAGTTCATTGGTTGCAGTGGCATGCCTAAGGTGTTTGGCACCCAGGACGGGTCCTTTCTCTGCACCCCCCCCCCCTCCCCCCAGATACTTTAAAACATTGTGCCCTCCTCACAGTAGTTATACCTCCATTGTGCCCTCCTCACAGTAGTTATGCCTCCATTGTGCCCTCCTCACAGTAGTTATGCCTCCATTGTGCCCTCCTCACAGTAGGAATGCCCTCATTGCGCCCCTTCACAGTAGTTATGCCCTCATTGCGCCCCTTCACAGTAGTTATGCCCTCATTGCGCCCCTTCACAGTAGTTATGCCCTCATTGCGCCCCTTCACAGTAGTTATGCCCTCATTGCGCCCCTTCACAGTAGTTATGCCCTCATTGCGCCCCTTCACAGTAGTTATCCTCTCAATGCACCCCTCACGTTAGTTGTGCCCTCATTGTCCCCCCTCACAGTAGTTATGCCCACACTGTGCCCCTTTACAGTAGTTATCCCTTTATTGTGCCTCCTAAACAGTAGCTGTGCACTCATTGTGCCCCTCACAGTAGTTATGCCCTCATTGTGCCCCCCTCACAGTAGTTATGTACTCTGTGCCCCCTTAATAGTAGTAATGCCCTCTCTGTGCCCCATTCACAGTAGTAAGAATTAAACATAAACAAATTTTAGGAAATTTGCTGATCTCTATCGCATAGTAGAAATGCAGTGTTTAAATCATCCCAGACCTTAATCTGCATGCCCGTATGAGGCTGGATGGAAGAGCACATCCAAGCACTGCTAGTGTAAACCTACAGACTATTTATATAGACTGCTAAAAAAGGACAATATATGTATTACCATATTTTTCGCATTATAAGATGCACCTGATGATAAGATGCACCTCAGGTTTAGAGGAGGAAAATAAGAAAAACATATTTTTCATCAAACCCCCATATCAGATTCTCCCATCAGACTCCCATATCAGGATATCACATCAGTCCCCAATATCAGGACATGAGATCAGACCCCCATTAGAACTCAGATCAAACCCCCATATCAGATCCTCCCATCAGACTCCCATATCAGGACATCACATCAGTCCCCAATATCAGGACATGAGATCAGACCCCCATTAGACCTCAGATCAAACCCCCATATCAGATCCTCCCATCAGACTCCCATATCAGGACATCACATCAGTCCCCAATATCAGGACCTCAGATCAAACCCCCATATCAGACCTCAAATCAAGATCAGACATCCATACCAGACCCATATATCAGACCTTAGATCAGACATTAAAATAAATAAATGCACTAACCTCTCCTGCTCTGCCACTCCAGGTCTGCTGGTCTCCCCAGCAGTCACACTCCTTGGCCTTCTCTGGGCTTGCACTGCACTATGACCTGACTGGATACAGCATCAGGTCATAGTGCACGTACTACATCCTGACACTGTATGCAGTCAGAACAGTGCAACGCAGACCTAGGTAGAAAAACTAGGGAGGGTGAGTACTGGCAGCGCCTCACTCCCCGCTTTCCGCAACTACGGCTTACTAGTGAGCACTTCCATAATGAAAGTGCTGACTAGTATTCGCTTTATAAGACTCACTGCCATTCCCCCCCCCCCCCCACACACACTTTTGGTGGAAAAAAGTGTGTCTAAAGCGGAATTTACTGTATATTGTCAATTATATAGTAGTGCTGAAATAAAAAAAAAACAGCCCAAAATTTGTAAAAAATTCTATGAATAATAAAGGGCTTCTGTCACCCCACTAAAGTCATTTTTTTTTTTTTTTTTGGGCTAGTTAAATTACTTATACTGCAATATATGAAAATATAATGGTCTTACTTACTTTGATTCAGCAGTTTCTTCTAAAAACGAACTTTTATAATATGCAAATTAGGTCTCTACCAGCAAGTAGGGCGGCTACTTGCTGGTAGCAGCTGCAGAAATCCGCCCCCTCGTCGTGTTGTTTGACAGGGCCAGCCGGGATCTCCTCCTCCGGCCAGCCCTGTCAGCATTTCAAAAATCACACGCCTGTGTTCATTCGGCGCAGGCGCTCTGAGATGAGGAGGCTCGCCTCCTCAGAACTCCCTCAGTGCGCCTGCGCCGATGACATCACCGAAATAGAAGTCATCGGCGCAGGCGCACTGAGGGAGTGCCGAATGAACACAGGTGCGCGATTTTTGAAATGCCGACAGGGCCGGCCGGAGGAGGAGATCCCGGCTGGCCCTGTCAATCAACACGACGAGGGGGTGGTTTTCTGCAGCTGCTACCAGCAAGTAGCCGCCCTACTTGCTGGTAGAGACCTAATTTACATATTATAAAAGTTCATTTTTAGAAGAAACTGCTGAATCAAAGTAATTAAGAGCATTATATTTTCATATATCGCAGTATAAGTAATTTAACTAGCCCAAAAAAAAAAATGACTTTAGTGGGGTGACAGAAGCCCTTTAAGCTTACATAAAATGCTCTCTTCTGATGGAAATGTTCCAGACTTTATATCGGTCACATATTTGGCATCAGGTACATCTCAGCATATTGTAGTTGTATTGCATACAGTATGTTAGAGACAAGCTAATTTCTTTAAATTTGTTTTAGGTCTGATTTGCTACATCATTTGAAAAAATAGATTTGGACCTGATTCAAATATACTCCAATTGCACTGAAAATTTGTACACAACGCTGTCTGGTCTCCTAGGATTTTTTTTTTCTGGACAGCCTTAGGAAATATGAGAAGAGGGACTGAGAGGGTAATATTATCTTAGGTTTCTGGGAAATATGTATGCTTTGGTGGGTACTTTTTCTCATCATGGAAAGTATTGTAGGGCAGGCAACTCTGCTCTTGGTTACTGGGAAAGATATTTTTCATATCTGTGTCTCTGATATTTAAATTTCTCATAATATTCAAATCTTATGCTGAGCCTTTGTCATGCCACCAGATGTTAGACATGTTTCTAGCTTACAATACACCTCACATATACTAGGCGGTCTCCATAATAAAAATAATACCCACCCAGAGGTCCCCAAGGCTTTTCAAGAATAAAAAGGCAACTTTGGTCTGCTTGATTAAGAGATAATAGCAGTCATTAAGAGTCATTAAATATTTTTCATTTTAGAATACATAAGCTGCAAATATGCAGGTGGGAAGGCACTGTTTTTGGCAAATGGGGTCCTCAGTTGTCTTTGTTTGCCCTTGTTATAAAGGGTGCAGACAAAGCAGCTGTACCCAGGCCCTGGAGTCTGATGGTTGCTAAAGGCACTGCCGTTACATAAGAGGACATCAGTATGATAAATGGCACATAGTGGTGGGAGACTTTTACAGATTTTGCACGGTGGTCGATATATTCATGTATCGTCAAGAGCATGGTCATTTGCATGACACCTAAGCTTACATTTTTGAGCAATATACTTTCCTAATGGGTACAGTGTATTAAGTACAGTAGGATTGTTACCTAGTATCTTAATTCATGCTGCTACTGTATAAAACATAGTAGACAGGAGCTACTGTGCATTGAATGGTATATGACTGAGGTTGTATAAGTTTATTGTTGGGGTCATTCACATGCTATGGAACTGCTATAGATTCACAGTGTGGTTTCCCATACCAGAAATATGCAGACCTTTACAGTACATACATGCAGATGGGGGTTCTGCATGTGTTGAAAATCTGCAGTAAATGAGTTCTGGAGTGTATTTTTCTTCCAGATTTTCACTATTTTTTGTTGGACGAGATCATGAGTTTCACAGTTATCAGGGGTAAAGCTACCCCACTAATCAAGTGACAGTGAAACAGGATCTGAAGTAGCATATGCAGATCTAGCAGAGGAGGTGCAACTGTCCATCATTTTTGTGAATTTGTTTATGCAAATAGAAGCTGTAGTAAAGTAATGCACATACAGAGTGACCCTATAGTGTTAGATACCAGCTCTAAACAGTGACATTGCAGTCCATACTAGAATACAATAAACCATATTACAATACAATTAAATCCAGTGGTTCACAGATAACTTCTTATTTTAGATGTTGTCTAACCATTTCTTCTCCATCCAGCCCAGACCACTATAAAGACTTCTCCTAATGACCTCTTTAGTTTACTGCCAACAACTTTTGCACCTCACTTTCCATCTTTTATAGCAAGACAAATAAAATCAGAGCTCAAACCACAGATAGACCTACAGTACAACAGCCTGTAGTGCTCTGGAAGGGGGGGGGGGGGGGGATCCTAGTGCCTGCAAATCCAGTAAGCCAGTAAGGGTCAAATTTTTTTTTACAAAGTTAATGGGTTCTAATTGTTAGGCTTATTTTGTCCTTGTGGCTTAAATCCACTAAATATTTGAGCAATTCAGGCATGTGACTGTATCACTCAGAAGTGAACTAGTCATAAAAATTTCCCAATTGGCCCTCATAGGCCATTAGCCAGTATATGAGTGACAAAGGCTGGAAGAGGCCTGTGACCTGCATTGGAGATGGCGGTTTGAAAGGAGTTATTTTTATTTTTTTCTTCTTTCCTTAGCCATTTGGGGAGTATATTACTGTGGGCATTACACCGCGCAACAATGATTTTGCTACTGAGAGAAAAACGTGATTTTATTAAAATGAGCGTGCTGATTCCAAATATGAACTCAGAATTTGCCTGACACGTCTAGATTTTAAGTTATACATGCACAGCCTATTCAGTTTTAATATTAATGCATTATATTGGAAATATTCTAATGGACACTTTTTTGGCAGATTTTTCATTTTAATAATTTTTTTCCAGTTACAAAGCAAGGGTTAACAGCCAAACCAAACTCAATATTTATGGCCCTGATTCTGTACTTTACAGAAACACCCCATATGTGGTCGTAAACATCTGTACCGGCACACAGCAGGGCGCAGAAGGAAAGGAATGCCATACGGTTTTTGGATGGCAGATTTTGCTGGACTGAGGTGATGAGGGGATGAGGTGACGGTTAGATTGGTACTATTTAGGTGGGCAAACGCCTTTTTGATCGCTTGCTGTTGTACTTTTTGTGATGTAAGGTGACAAAAAAATTGTTTGGGGAAAATGACGTTTTTGTTAATTTTTACTTGAAACAAAAAATTTTTGGGGGAAAACTTTATTTTTTCAACTTTTTTTTCCCACTTTGGGACTTGAACTTTTGGGGGTCTAATCCTTTACAATGCATTCCAATACTTCTGTATTGGAATGCATTGGCTGTATGAGTAATACAGTGAGTATTACTCATACAGCTTCCGGCCTGTGAGATCCAGGGAGCTTGATCTCACAGGCTCGTCACCGGAAGGCAGCGCAATGCCTTCCTTAAACATTGCGCTGCCTTCTATGCCATCGGGTCCCCCCCCACAGCCGCATGGGGACCCGATGGCACCGCCCGCCGCAACCGCAGGTAAAAGCTGATCACATGACCCCCCCCCCCCCGGCATTGTGACAGGATGCCCGCTGAATGATTTCAGCGGGCATCCTGTTCCTATTAACCCACGCCGCGCCGCAATCTATTTTCTAAACTTAGGACGCACCGGTACGTCCTGAGTCCTTAAGGACTAAGGGGTTAAACCAGTACCACACGATGTAGAGAATCCCCTCCCACAGCAGGAACGGCAAATGAAACAGACGGTTCTGATCCTGATGAAGAAGAAGATGTTGATTGTCACAATTTATTAACTGATCCAGAACAACTGGAGGGTCAGCCGCACTTGCTGAGCCAATCAGATTTACATGATCTGGTAAGAGATCTGTCATTATCTAAAGAAAAGTTAGAACTGCTAGCTTCTAGAGTTCAGGAATGGAATTTGCTACAATGAGGCACCACAACTTCACACTTTCGTCATCGACACACCAAGTTAGCTGCATACTATGCAATGGAAAGTGATGTCTGTTTCTGTACTGATGTAAATGGTCTCATAATGGAGTTAGATGGTACACATGTTCCCGATGAATGGAGGCTATTCATAGACTCTAGCAAAACAAGTTTGAAAGCTGTCTTGTTGCACAATAGTAACGAAAAACCATCTGTTCCATTGGCTCATGCGGTTGGAATGAAAGAGACCCATGCTTCTATGGAGTTCATTTTAAAAATGATCAAATATTCAGAACATAAATGGAAAATGTGTGCTGACCTGAAAGTGGTAGCACTGCTGCTTGGCCTACAGTTAGGTTACACAAAGCATATGTGTTTCTTGTGCCTATAGAACAGTAGTTATGACAACATTCATTAAACAATGAGACAGTGGCCTCTCAGAGTCGAGCACACAGTTGGTTAGTACAATGTACTGTACAACACAAATCACTGGTCGATCCACTTCAAGTTTATCTTCCACCACTTCACATTAAACTTGGTTTAATAAAAAATTTTGTAATTGCACTTGATCGTGAAGGAAATGGTTTCCAGTATATGAAGGAGAAGTTAAGCACACGGAGCAAACTGATGCCAAAATAAAGGCCGGAATTTTTATGCCATTCTTGCATTGGGAGGAGGGAGGAGGCTGTGAGTCCCACCCAAGACTGGCTGATAAGGCCCAGGCCTCACAGGTGCACCTAAATGTTGCCTGTGGATGAAAATCAGGCACATTTAAATCTGGAGTTTATATACCTCCAAACACATCTATATACAAACTACAAAAAAATGGCGTGGTGTCAAAAGGCAGGAAGTGCTCAACCCCATATGCAGTTGTGCATCTATACCCAGGGGAGCAGATGCTGCACTTATGGCATACATCCATACATTTTTCTATCTTGTGTAGGATGTCTTTTTGTGGTACTTGTGGTCCGCTGCGGGCATCCTCCACTGTATGCATCCTCCACATTTTTGTGGACCCATAGACTTGTATGGGTCCACGGAACATTTTCTGCAGACAAGTATAGGACATTGAAGTTTATTTTTGCGGAGCCGTGGTACGGAATAACGGATGCGGACAGCACACGGTGTACTGTCTGCATCTTTTGAGGGTCCATATAAATAAATGGATCCGCAGACCTTCCGCAAAATTGCGTAACGGGTGCGGATCTATACATACGGTCATGTGAATGGGCCCTAAGGGTTTTATGTATCCACGAAATGACAAGCTATTAAAGCATATAAAAGCACATTAAAGCCTCATGCACACGTCCGTGAAACACGGACCGTGTGATACCGGCCTGGATATCTTCTGAGTGCAGGAGCGCACAGCGTCATTGTTTGTACGCTGGTATGATCGATACCAGTGTATCACTGTACTGCGGCGGCAGCAGGAAGCGCACGGCGTCATAGCAAACAATGACGCCGTGCGCTCATGCACTCAGAAGACATCCAGGCCAGTATCACACGGTCCGTGTTTCACGGACGTGTGCATGAGGCTTAACACAGTCAGTATGTGGCTGGTCCTGCCCAACTCGAGTTTTGCAATCCTTTTTCTTGTGAAACCAACCGTTCCCTCATGCCACCTTCTTTCTCACATAGACTGCTTCCCTATGCCCCCCCCCATGACATTCTGTAGACTGTTCTCTATGCCTCTTTCTCAGAGACTGCTCCCCCCGGCCCTCTCACACACTGCTTTCTCTGGTCCCACCCAGTTAACCTTAGCGAAACACTGGGTCACTTACTTGAACTGACAGCCATTTTGCTAAAATTTCAGAACAGCTCTTGTGCTGCACCTGTTCAATACAGATTTAAGCACAACTATTAATGATCCAGCATTTTGCTAAGGCTATCTGTCAATTTATGCTATCCTCTATCAGGGCACCATAAAACTGGTGACAGATAACTTTTAAGGGAGCAAGAATTATTTTGTGTACCTAACCCTTTTATTTCCATAAGTACTGTGACATCACTGTGTCTACTATCCCTGTACTGTGACATCGCTGGGTTTATTATCCCTGTACTGTGACATCACTGTGTATATTATCCCTGCACTGTGACATCACTGTGTCTACTATCCCTGTACTGTGACATCGCTGGGTTTATTATCCCTGTACTGTGACATCACTGTGTGTATTATCCCTGTACTGTGACATCACTGTGTGTATTATCCCTGTACTGTGACATCACTGTGTTTATTATCCCTGCACTGTGACATCACTGTGTTTATTATCCCTGTACTGTGACATCACTGTGTGCATTATCTCTATACTGTGACATCACTGGGTATATTATCCCTGTACTGTGACATCACTGTGTATATTATCCCTGCACTGTGACATCACTGTGTTTATTATCCCTGTACTGTGACATCACTGTGTTTATTATCCCTGTACTGTGACATCACTGTGTTTATTATCCCTGCACTGTGACATCACTGTGTCTACTATCCCTGTACTGTGACATCGCTGGGTTTATTATCCCTGCACTGTGACATCACTGTGTTTATTATCCCTGTACTGTGACATCACTGTGTTTATTATCCCTGTACTGTGACATCACTGTGTGCATTATCACTGTACTGTGACATCACTGTGTGTATTATCCCTGTACTGTGACATCACTGTGTGTATTATCCCTGTACTGTGACATCACTGTGTGCATTATCTCTGTACTGTGACATCACTGGGTATATTATCCCTGTACTGTGACATCACTGTGTATATTATCCCTGCACTGTGACATCACTGTGTTTATTATCCCTGTACTGTGACATCACTATGTTTACTATCCCTGTACTGTGACATCACTGTGTGTATTACCCCTGTACTGTGACATCACTGTGTGTATTACCCCAGTACTGTGACATCACTGTGTTCATTCTCCCTGTACTGTAACATCACTGTGTTTATTATCCCTGTACTGTGACATCACTATGTTTACTATCCCTGTACTGTGACATCACTGTGTGTATTACCCCTGTACTGTGACATCACTGTGTGTATTACCCCAGTACTGTGACATCACTGTGTTCATTCTCCCTGTACTGTAACATCACTGTGTGTATTATCCCTGTACTGTGACATCACTGTATTTACTATCCCTGTACTGTGGAGTGGGTTTTGCTTTGGGGCCCCAAGGTTACTTGTTATACACCTGTCTGTTATAATTACATGTTTTTTTTATATTATAGATGTGAGCAAGATATTCTGGATACGGTTACTGTAGTGTGCTTGGCACAACCCATGTTATTAACACACCCCGACAAATACAAAATGTTGCTAATTCCAAAACAATGCACTACAGTAAAGTATATTGCTATTTTTTCTTGGCCTGTGTCCTTCTCTAATCTTTACCCTTAGGCTCATTCATTCCTGAAGAGTCAAGTCTGTTCAGAAAAAACTATAATTTTACAAATTTGCATACCTTCCCTATACACTTAAGGGTAATGTGGTGTATCATCGTTGCCAGGATTAGAAAAAGAGAAAAAAAATGTACAACATTTATACTATTTTTAAAATAGCACCATACCTGTTCATGAGTTGAAGAATGAGTAACTTCAACTCCAACAGTGGCTGCTGCTTCTCTGTATGTGATCCTGCAAGTATGTTGACTATAGACAGGTCTAGTTTAACCCCTTCAGTACCGAGCCACTTTTCACCTTAAATCCCAGGCCGATTTTTTGCAAATCTGACATGTCCCTTTATGTGGTAATAACTTTGGAACGCTTTTACTTGAGACAGTTTTCTCTTGACACATTTTACTTTATGACTGTGGTAAATTTGAGTCGATGTATTTCACCTTTATTTATAAAATAATCCAAAATTTACTAAAAATTTGGAACAATTCAAAATTTGCATTTTTCTACTTTTAAAACAGATAGTAATTCCTCATAAAAGTTATCAATCAACATTCCTCATAT
The DNA here is from genome assembly GCF_905171765.1 of Bufo bufo. Classification (NCBI taxonomy): domain Eukaryota; kingdom Metazoa; phylum Chordata; class Amphibia; order Anura; family Bufonidae; genus Bufo; species Bufo bufo. The sequence goes on along the minus strand of NC_053397.1, from coordinate 202,844,884 downwards.
GTCTGCTTTATATTTTCAACAAAATTTCCAAAACAATTTTTTTAAAGGGAACCTGTCACCAGTTTTATGGTGTCCAAACAAAGGGCAACATAAATAAGTGACTGATTCTCTTAGCAAAATGCTGGGTCACTTTCTTCAATTGACCCAGTCAATCTGCCAACATCTTGTATTGAAAATCTCCAGCTGATAATGATGAGTCCTGAATATTCATGAGCTGCTGACTCTCCCCGCCCACCTGCTGCTGATTGACAGTTTTTTTCCATATGAATCAGCAGCAGGTGGGCAGGGGAGTGGCTATATCTCTGAATTAAAAAAAACGCTGGACTCACTGACATCACGCTGGACTCAAATCAGCTCATTAGCATGCAGCATCTTTGTGTGTATATTATGAGGTAACCATCTGTCACACCAGTAAGTGAATACATCTAAGGTACATTTTAGTAGTTAATGATTGTATATAATTAGTTATATTATAATCAAATATCCACATGACAGGTTCCCTTTAAGCACCAATTCAGTTACAAAGTGATTTTGAGGGGCTTACGTAATGGAAACCACTCATAAATTACCCAATTTTAAAAACTACACCCCACAAATTATTCAAAACCGATGTTACAAACTTTGTTAACCCTTGAGGTGTTCCACAAAAATTAAAGAAAATGTAGGTGAAATTTTTAAATGTCACTTTGTTAGTAGATTTTGTTTTATGTTAACTTTTTCTTGCTACACAGCAAGGGTTAACAGCAAAATAAACCTCAATATATATTACTCTAATTCTGCAGTTTACAGAAATACCCCATATGTGGCGGTAAACTGCCCTATGGGCATGTGGCAGTGGTCAGAAGAAAAGGAGCTCCATATGGATTTTGGAGACAGATTTTGGTAGAATGGTTTTTAGGCAACATTTTGTATTTGAAGAGACCCTGACGTACTCCTACAGTGGAAACCCTCAAAAAGTTACCCCATTCTGGAAACTACACCCTTTAAAAATATATTAATGGGGGTACTGACCCCTTAAGGCCGAGTTCACACGAACGTGTGTGACCCGTGCCCGTGCTGCAACCCGCAAATTGCGGGCCGCAATGCACGATCGCCGGCTGTGGGTCAGCCGCATCGGATCGCGGACCCATTCACTTTAATGGGTCCGTGATCCGCCCGTTCGCAAAAAGATAGGACATGTTCTATCTTTTTGCAGAACGGAAGTACGGGACGCAACCCCACGGAAGCACTCTGTAGTGCTTCCGAGGGGTCCCGTTCCGTGCGGCTGTTCCGCAATTCCGGATTTGCGGACCCATTGAAGTGAATGGGTCCGCATCCGTGATGCGGAATGCACACAGAACTGTGGCCGTGTATTGCGGGCCGCAGTATGGCCACGGATCACACACGTTCGTGTGAACTAGGCCTAAGTGTTTTACAGAATTTGGAAACACTTGGCTATAAAAATGAAAAGTTTCATTTCTTCGAAGAAAATGTTGCTTTAGTCCCATATTTTTCATTTTCACAAGGAGTAGCAGGAGAAAAAGCACCCCATAATTTTTTAGCCATTTTCTCCTGAATACGGCATCACCCCATATGTGGTGGTAAGCTGCTGTGGGGGCACATGGCAGGACTTAGAATGGAAGGAGCACCATATGGCTTTTGCAGCGCAAATTTTGATGGATTGGTTTACGTGTGCCATTGGTTTTTATTTTTTAAGTGATTGTCTTATGTGGGGGCTCATTTTTTGCGGGATGAGGTAATGTTTTCATTGTTACCATTTCGGGGTACATAAGACTTTTTGATCGCTTGGTATTACACTTTTTGTGAGGCAAGGTAAAAAATGGCGATTTTGGCATAGTTTAAAAAAAATAGGTTTACAGCATTCATCTGAGGTGGCATATAATGTGATATTTTTATAGAGCATGTTACGGGTGTGGCGATACCTAATATGTCTATTTTTTTTTTTGTTAAGTTTTACACAGTGAAAGCCTTTTTGAACAAAATAAAATCTTGTTTTTGTGTTGCAGTTTTTTGAGAGCCATATTATTTTTTTGGGTGATTGCCTTAGGAAGGGTCTAATTTTTTTGTGGGTTTGAGCATTTTGGGCTAAATATGCCTTTTTATCACTTGGTATTACACTTTTTGTGAGGCAAGGTGACCAGAAAATGGCTGTTTTGGCACTGTTTTAATTTTATTTTTTTACAGCGTTCACCTGACTGGGTGGATCATGTGATATCTTTATAGAGTAGGCCGATACGGATGCGGCTATACCTAATAGTTCTACTTTTCTCTTTTTCCCTTATTTAACTTGTTTTTTTTTTTTACTTTATTTTGGGAAAAGGACTCTTCTTTTATTTTATTTTATTTTTTCTTGACACTTTTAATTATTTTTGTAAAACTTTATTTTTATTACTTCTTTTTTAACTTTTTTAACTTTTTTTTAACTATTTTTTGTCCCACTCTGGGATTTCAACTTTTGGGGGTCTGATTCCCTTTACAATGCATTGTACTTCTGTATTGTAATGCATTGGCTGTTAGTGTATTAGCAGTGTAATACACTTACAGCCTGCTTCCTGTGAGATCCAGGGGGCTGGATTTCACAGGCTCATATGGATGGCAGCCACGATACCTAAGGAAGGCATTGGGCTGCCGTGCAAGCCATCGAGTCCCCGTCACAGCAGCGCGGGGACCTTATGGACACACCGCACCCGGCAGGATACAGCACGTACTGCAGCAGTTCAAGGGTTAATGCGCCGGCATCAGTGTTTTCACCGATGCCGGCGCATGCAGCAGGGGTCCGGCTATCAGTGACTGCCGGACCCCTGCAGCTGATCGGGCGGGCGCAGTTCCTGCGCCCGTCCGATCAGAGCACCGTAGCTGTACGGCGCTGGGATTTGTGACTGTGGTATCCTATGGGTTAAAGGGAGCCGGTCACCAGGAAATGTACTGTTATTCCCACCACAATGCCTTGTAAGGCTAGCTCAGCTGACTGTAATGATATCTTTCACTTATTGATTTGTTACTTTGTTCTGAAAGGAAAGTACTTTTAAACTATTTTCAAATGAGCAGTTAAGTGCACTGAGAGTAGGACTAAGCCACTCTGTGCACCCTTGCTCCTCCTTCCTCTGCCAACCTCTCCCTCTTCTTGATTGACAGGGCTAGGTTTCTGCACAGTCCTCACCAGGCCCAGTCAAACAAGACAGAAAAGGAAGGGCTAGAAGAGGAAGCAGGAGAAGCTGAGTTTCTTAGGCCCGCCCTAAGTGCACGTAACTGATCATTTGCATATGGAATAAAAGTAATTTTTCTCCAGAATGAAACAACTGATTCTTAAAGGGGTTGTCAGGGCTTTTACTATTGATGACCTATCCTCAGGAAAGGTCATCAATATCAGATCGGTGTGGGTCTGACACCCAGCACCCCCGCCAATCAGCTGTATGAGGCACGTGCCATCTTCCTGTTTACTGCTGCTGTCTATGGCAATTGGCAAAGCCCTTAGACAGCAGAAGCATACAGGAAAAGAGAAGGGAGACGGCACATGCCCATTGCGCACGCAGTCTCCTCATACAGCTGATCGTCGGGGGTGCTAAGTTTCAGACCCACAGCGATCTGATATTGATGTCCTTTCCTGAGGATAGGTCATCAACAGTGAAATCCCGGAAAACGCCTCTAAGGCTACTTTCACATTAGCGGCAGGACGGATCCGACAGACTGTTCACCCTGTCGTATCCGTCCTGCCGCTATTTCGCCGTGCTGCCGGACCGCCGCTCCGTCCCCATTGACTATAATAGGGACGGGAGCGGAGCTCCGGTGCAGCATGGCGAAAGGCCGCCAGACTAAAAGTACTGCATGTCCGACTTTTTAGTCCGGTGGCCTCTCACCGCGAACTGCCATGCTGCGCTGGACCTCCGCCCCGTCCCTATCATTGTCAATGGGGACGGAGCGGCGGCACGGCGAAATAGCGGCAGGATGGATCCGACAGGGTGAACAGCCTGTCGGATCCGTCCTGCCGCTAGTGTGAAAGTACCCTTAGTGACAGATATTATTACATTCAGCTGAACTCTCCCCACAAGGTGTTGTGCTTGGTATTACAAGGAATTTCCTGGTGTCTGTTTCCTTTTAATTTCTACATAGGTCTCCGCCAGCAAACCAAACAAAGTTTATAACTCCGGAGGATTCGCTTCTCGTGGTTAATTAATACTCAGAGACTGACATCTTCAGCCAGTTTAGTAATCAGTTCAGTGCATTTATATCCGTAATGTTACAAGGAAAAAATCTTTGCACAAGGAACACTCAGTCCACATTACAGCTTCTGTAGAATGTATATAATGTCCATAAATGTTTATATCACAAAGATGTCTGTCATGAGAAAACCCCTTCAGGAGAATCAGTGACGGGAGAAGGGGGACTGATCCCCTAAATAGTAGCATGAAGTTTCCCCTTGGTAAAGACCATAGGGATTTATGAAGTTGCACAGGGTGCACCATTTGTCACAACTGAAGGTGACACCACAATCCCAAAGGCTTGGACCCCTAGAACTTGCATCCTTGATAATACTCTTGGTGATTGCCCATCCAAAAATTCTGAAAATATTCTCAACGGATGGAAGCCTCAGATTGGCCCATATCTGTGGTTCGTTTTCAGTATATCAGTTCACCTACGGTATTGTATTTTATGGGTCAGACAACAAGCTAGACAGTGTCTACCTTGTGGCTTTACAACTCTGTTACAAATCAAGCAAGGCCAGGGGAGTAGACAAAATTTGGACTCCAATGTATATGCAATGAAGCTGTAGATTTTTTCCCCTAAATTTGTCAGAAACAATTATGGCATCAATGCTAATCCTGCAGATACACCCATCTAGACCTCCTGAAATGCCTTTAACCTTGTCCTTATTCTTGCAGATTGGTGCCTCGTTAATGTCCAGCAATGTTGGTAGTGGTCTCTTCGTTGGTATGGCAGGATCGGGGGCCGCAGGAGGTTTGGCTGTCGGAGGTTTTGAATGGAATGTAAGAAAACTATGTATTGATTTATTAACTGCAATGCAAATGAGACGAGATTCTTAGAGCAAAATAAATTGAATTTGAGATTGGTCTTGTCACTTGTCGGAATATTACCACCTTAAAAAAAAGAAATATCCATAGGATATATCATCAATGTCTAATGCAGTGTTTCCCAACCAGTGTGCCTCCAGCTGTTGCAAAACTACAACTCCCAGCATGCCCGCACAGCCAAAGGCTGTCCGGGCATGCTGGGAGTTGTAGTTTTGCAACAGCTGGAGGCACACTGGTTGGGAAACACTGGTCTAATGTATGCAGGACCCACCTTTGGAACAAAAAAGTATCTTAAGACCAGGCCCCCTCGACCCAATCCTGTCTGGATGCAGTGGCCAGGGGTGTTCAGAATTATAAAAGCAGTCAAGAGGGCTGTGCTACACTGTTTCCATAACTCCTATAAGTGAAGGGGAGTTACGGCATGGCACAGACCTTTAGGCTGTTTCCTTAGTCCTGACCCCCTTGGGCTGCCACATCAAGGTGAGATGTGGTCAGGGGACTTCATTCTAGTGATAGATGCGGTTCCATCTCTGGGACTCGCATCTGTCTGACATCTATGGAATATCCTGTGGATTTGCCATTCATGTCTGAGATGGGAATACTTATTTTAAGCCAATGCTAGTAAATAAGAAGTCGATTAGAATCCAAACTGTGGTTATTATGTTTCTTATAAGAACAGAGATAACAGGAAGTGCCACCATATTACTTATTCTGTCTTCATACACATTCACACAGTGTGCAGTATGACATTCAGCATAAACCATTCATGTCTTCCAAATAAGAGGACTGTTCTTTGTAGTTTAACTTGTTTATTGATAAAACAGGATTGGTAGCAAACCAGGATTGTTTGATTGGTAAAACAGGAGTATTTGATAAAACTACAAGAATATAAATAACATGTATAAGTATTAAGCATGTATAGCATGTACTATAACATTTGCATTGACAGTGAAAGCACATGGTAAAATGGCTGCCTATACATAGGATTACATGTCTAGCTAACAGTAGTAACAACTTCACTGAGTAACAATTATGACTACCTGAACAGCTCTGCATACCGTAATATTCCTGAAGCAAAGGTAGATCTCTCACTAGATATGCTTTTACAAGGATGGTGAAGTTTGAGAAGGAGATATGCAGAAGGACAGCTCTGCTGATGTGCCCTGGTGACTGGAGGCTTCTCTCTCCCAGGATGCTTTGCATCCCCACAATGCAGTGCACCACCCACAATGTAGTAGTCTTTGTAACAGGAAAAACTAAGTGTAATATAACTTAACACGGCTAGATGGTGCTATAACCACATTAATCACTACAGAAATACAGAGGTAGACTCTGTCAACTCTGCTGGGCAGAACATTACTTCTCCCCTTAGAACTAGATTCACAACAAAATGTCAACTTGTCACTGGTCAACAAAATGATAGGTGATTGTCTGTGCCTCATAAACCACTGTAATTCAAAAATGTCATTTTCTGTAGTTACTTAAAAAATGGCTGCCGCAAGAATGCAACTGTCTCTCTCTAAGTCATTAAAACACAATTACCAAACTTTGTTTCTGCCCTAACTTTTGATTTACTAATATACAGCCAATATTATGCTCTGGGAGCAAATCTTAATATTGCCTTAAAAGCACGTTCCACCCCCTGCCCTCATAATCATTAGAGGTATTACAATTTACACGTATGCATACTCGTCTATTCAAAATCCTCACTAGTCCCAATAGTGGGGCTTCCAGTGATCATCTATTTTCTTTTTCTATACTGTTCAGGTGATGAATGTTCCACCACTTCTGTACTGTAAATTGTTTTGAGCATCATCTAGAAGTCCAATCAACCAGGAACCAGGAGGAAAAAATAATAATTAATAATAGAAAATTCCTTGTGATATCAGTCAATGAAGTTCTCTATTCTTAGTTTAATAACGCTGTCATTTTGCACTAGGCATCTTGGGTGCTGGTGGCTCTTGGATGGATCTTCGTACCTGTATATATTGCCTCTGGAGTTGTCACTATGCCACAGTACTTGGAAAAACGTTTTGGTGGTCACCGGATTCGTATCTACATGTCTGTCCTATCGCTTATCCTCTACATCTTCACTAAAATATCAGTAAGTTTTAAGAACTTTTAATTACGTTTGTTATATACTTCATTACTATAGTTATTATCAGTAAGGTACATCCATGTATACTATTGTCAACTGACCCCCACCGACGGGTTCTGGTTTCCTTTGGTCCCTCACTGATGTACTCCAGTCCTACCTGTCAACATCCCATTTGACAGGGGACACGTGTGCCACTGCAGCCAATGACTAGCCGCAGTGGTGATGTGTCCCCCATGTGTCATGTCAATGCCCATAGTTGCACACATGACACCTGTCAAACCGGATGTTGACACGCAGGACCGGAGTGCATTAGTGGCAGTGGGGGACAAAATAAGCCAGAACCCAGTAGTGGGTAAAAGGCAAGTGCTTTTTCCTTTAAAGGTGAGGCCAAAGGCCCCTAAACTTGAACAACACTTAACGGGCAAATTTTTTCAAAATCATCTTAGTATCAGAGACTTGACAGGATTTCACATTACAATTAAGTATGGCTTCCACCCATGAGATCTCCGCCACACATACCACACCTTTATTAGACTTAATTTTCACTGTAACACCTTTACTTACATTGTATACTTATAATATAGTTGGATCAGGAAGGTGTTTTTCTCACTTGATACAATTGCAAGAAAAAAAATAGGCAAACCCTTTGGAATTACTGGGATTTCTGCATTGATTGCTAAGATTGTGGCCTGATTGTTATCACAATTGTAGTCAAAAGCAGTGTAACTAAACTAAAACCACCCAAACCAGTCCTGTTTTTTACCGAGTACAGGGGAAAAAAGTAAGTGAGCCATTGAATTTAATAACCTGTAGATCCCTCAATACTCCTAGCCACCTCCCCCAAATATTTCCTGTAACTGCAAATAAGATTTGCACAACGCTGAGAAAGAATTCTGAACCATTCCTCCCTGCAAATGTGTTTCAGTTCATCAATATTTCTGGGATGCCTTTTCCATGCACAGCCCTCTTCAGGTCATACCACACCATCTCGATAAGTTTGGGCATTCCAAAATACTAATCTTCTTTTACAACCATTCTTTAGTTGATTTACAGTACATGCGTGGTTTGGGTCATTGTCCAACGTTTCCTCAGCTTGAGGTCACGGATGATTGCCCTTACGTTCTCCTGTAAAATGCTTTATTCCACCTTAATGATTCCAAGTCGTCCAGGCCCTGAGGCAGTAAAGAAGCCTCCATCCATGATGTTGCCTCCACCAGATTTAACAGCTAGGATGAGGTTTTGGAGTTTACTGTCCCTTTATGCAGTAAGGGTACAGTCACATGGGACTGTCCTGTCAGGGGTTGTGGCATGGCCGTGCTGCAGTTGACTACCATGCAACTGTAGGGGCCACTGTGGGCTCTAATTAAACTAATGAGACCACACTGTTTAGTCCGTCTGCATTGTTAATGGCCATGCAACACCTGCAATACTGCACAGCCATTAACAAAGCAGAGCGACTATAAAGTGTGTTCTTATTACTCGAGCAGAGCCCACTGCGGATCGTACTCTAAGGGGGTTTATTTACTAACAGAAATGCGTCTATATTAGGCGTATTTCTGGCACAGCTTGCAGTGCCAAGGTACTTTGTGTCACAATCTGCGACTTTTCCCTGCTCACGCCAGGTCTAAAAAAGTGGGTGTGAAGTAGACTGGAAAAGGAGAAGGGCCAGCAGGTCCGTCAAATTCATCATTTTCTATGGCAGTTTTAGGTGTAGAAAATTGTCTAATTCTACGCCAGCAAGGGAGCTGCCATAGATTAAGAAGGAGTCGTTGATCCGCCGAAGTTGGACCTTCGGAGGACCAGCGCAGGGCCTTATTAAGACTGGTGTCTAGAATGCCAGTCTTAATAAATGACCCTCTAAGTGTTTTTTTTTTTATAATGCTCATTACTGATGCCTTACCCTTTAAAGTTCTAATTTGCTGCAACCTGATGTAGTATAACAAATGCATCTAACTTATTTTTTGCTTTTATTTCACATAGCGTTGATGGTAACATTCAGAATTATTTTGTTTTCTATTTCTTTTTTTTATTCTTTTATTATTTTTTTTTTTTTTAGACAGACATTTATTCTGGAGCTCTCTTCATCCAAGTGTCTCTGGGTTGGAACATTTACATGGCCACAGTTATATTACTAATAGTCACAGCAATTTACACCGTCGCTGGTAAATATCTTTATAATGCATCTTGTATAGATCATTACTGGATTGGCTTAAAGGGGGTGGGCATTTACAACCTCAATGGTTGACATGTCTGTTTTTATATTTACTTGTATGTCCCTGAAAAGGACAGTTCTGTAGTGTTCCTCTGTTATCACTCCTGACAATGTATGAATGAACTGACAACTGGCCGTTACCATTTACCTTTGTTAATTAGACATATTCTATATTTTGTGGGGGGCAGGGCTTATGCAGATGTGCTCCAAAAACGGGTCACCCTGAGAGGCAGGGGCATAGCTAAACCTCATGGGCCCTGGTGCTGGAGTTCAGTTTAGGCCACCCCTTCCCCCATTGGTTTATGGAAAGGGGCATAGGTGCACCTAGTCTTTCTGCTGCCTGAGGAAAAAAATTGAAACAGCCCCCCCCCCATGCCAAATACTCCACCTAGCCCCTTCCGTCCAGCCCTACTGTTAAAGACATACTTGGAAGACATTACATACTGCGCTACAAACCATACAGGGTAATACAGTATCACAGGGTTTCCTTTGATGTGCATGTTCTCTTTCCTCGTCTTCTCCATTTAGAGCAGACCACCCAGCAAATAGTGTCTCTGACACTAAGGGCTTATGCACACAGCCATAACCGTTTTTCCGGCCCGCATTGCAGATCCGCAAAAACACAGATACTAGCCACATTTCATAATAGAACAGTCCTATACTTGTGTGTAATACGGACAAGAATAGGACATTTTCTATGTTTTTTTTGGGTGCCATACGGTCATACGTAAATGAATGGGTCCGCATCCGAAAATGCGAATTGGAATCGGACAAAAAATATGTTTGTGTGCATGAGCCCTAATGGTGTTGTAAAACATAATGTCCCCCAAAAATAATTGTGCTAAGATGATACTGTGCCAGGGTGCCCCCCACAGTAATAGTCCTTCCCAAAGTCCCACCAATAGAAATAGTTATATGCCAGAGTGCACTTAGTGTTAACAGTGCCCCCAATAATAATAATAATGTCCCAGTTGTGCTCCAGAAGTAATAATGCCCCCATAGTGCCCATAGTAGTAATCATGTTCCCCGTAGTCCACCAGTAGTAATAATTCTCCTTATAAATATAATATGTGCCAGTAGAAAAAATGCCCCCTAATTTGTGCCAGTACAAAAATACCGCCTTATTATGTGCGCCAGTACAAAAATCTCCCCCATTATCTTTTTATATCACTGCATACTTACCAACGTTTCAGTTGGTAAAATCAGGGCATATAAGCCACACACCCTGGAACATCCCCAACCCAGTCGTAAACTCCTATTTATGGATGGCGTTTGTGTTATTCCCACCCATTTGTGGCCCAGGACAGCACAAATTTGCTGGGATTGTCTCTGAAAATCAGGGACAGTCCTGCCAAATTCGGGACAGTTGGTAACTATGTCACTAATCAGGACAGTGATAAACACATTGGGCTTCATTTATCTAAAGGACCTAACAGTAAAACTGTTACAGGATTGTTACAGGGGCCCAGGTTGTATGATAAATCTGAAGCATCCATATACTGCCTGTCTAAGAGTTGTATGCCAGAAATGCTGGTGCATTTTGGTGCAAAAAAGTCACATTTTAGGCTGCACCCCTCGTGTCCTGTTAAGCTATGCCTCATTTTTAACTATATCATGCCCCCTTTTCAAGTGCAGTGAAAAAACTGTCTAAAGGCTAGGTTGAAAAGTTATCATTCCCCGTATCCTTTTTTTTTTCGGTGGAAAAAACTTAGTATTATTGAGACTTTTTTTTTTTTGCAATTGCCATTTTTATACACCCTTGCCAGTTTTCCTAAAAGGGGCATAGCTAGTGCAGTGTAGGATTTTTTAAGAACAGTCTACCACAAATTGGGGTCTAAATGCAACTTTTTGCTTTAAATTGTGCTGCATTTGGCACCTCCTCATTTCCAGTTGAGGTGCCAACACAATAGTAAATCTAAGCCAATATTTATACCCAAGTCATTTCAATTGATTTATGTAAATGTAAATATATATATATATATATATATATATATATATATATATATATATATATATATATATAGATAGATAGATAGTACAGACCAAAAGTTTGGACACACCTTCTCATTCAAAGAGTTTTCTTTATTTTCATGACTATGAAAATTGTAGATTCACACTGAAGGCATCACAACTATGAATTAACACATGTGGAATTATATACATAACAAACAAGTGTGAAACAACTGAAAATATGTCATATTCTAGGTTCTTCAAAGTAGCCACCTTTTGCTTTGATTACTGCTTTGCACACTCTTGGCATTCTCTTGATGAGCTTCAAGAGGTAGTCCCCTGAAATGGTTTTCACTTCACAGGTGTGCCCTGTCAGGTTTAATAAGTGGGATTTCTTGCCTTATAAATGGGGTTGGGACCATCAGTGGCGTTGAGGAGAAGTCAGGTGGATACACAGCTCATAGTCCTACTGAATAGACTGTTAGAATTTGTATTATGGCAAGAAAAAAGCAGCTAAGTAAAGAAAAATGAGTGGCCATCATTACTTTAAGAAATGAAGGTCAGTCAGCCGAAAAATTGGGAAAACTTTGAAAGTAAGGGCTATTTGACCATGAAGGAGAGTGATGGGGTGCTGCGCCAGATGACCTGGCCTCCACAGTCACCACACCTGAACCCAATCGAGATGGTTTGGGGTGAGCTGGACCGCAGAGTGAAGGCAAAAGGGCCAACAAGTGCTAAGCATCTCTGGGAACTCCTTCAAGACTGTTGGAAGACCATTTCAGGGGACTACCTCTTGAAGCTCATCAAGAGAATACCAAGAGTGTGCAAAGCAGTAATCAAAGCAAAAGGTGGCTACTTTGAAGAACCTAGAATATGACATATTTTCAGTTGTTTCACACTTGTTTGTTATGTATATAATTCCACATGTGTTAATTCATAGTTTTGATGCCTTCATAGTCATGAAAATAAAGAAAACTCTTTGAATGAGAAGGTGTGTCCAAACTTTTGGTCTGTACTGTGTGTGTATATATATATATATATATATATTTATACCAGACCACAGGACTTTTTTCTGATCAAATCCCTCCTATAGTCATACATTTATAAAAAAAATGACATTCAGGTGGGCTGCTGCCACCACTAGAGGTCACTCAGGAGCTTTCAGCATACTGTTTATACATTCAACTCAATAATAACAGTATGCAGTCAGCTCTTAAGCTCCTACTAGTGATGGATCTAAACCGACAGAATATAATCATTCAACTCTCCAGGTGGAATTTATCACCCTATGTGCGCCAGGAAAGTAGTGCCAAAAAGTCACCGATTTGAGACTTTTTGGGGTTTTATGCTACTTTTTTTTTCAAAAGTCTTGTCTGCAGCTCACTCCAGCACAAACTAGTTCAAGACATATGAATCTCCAGTCTTGATAAATTATATCCACTATGTCTGTAAAGGGGATTTGGAGCTCTGTATCAGTATAATGGAGGCCTTACCGCTGCAGTATAAAATTTATTTTGAAATAATCGGCACAGATTTTTGGGTCTAAAACAAGACATAATGATACAAGGTGGACGTTCAATTTAAAGGGAATCTGTCACTGGGGCACTTAAATCAAAGGGGGCATTTACTAACAATTTGCCATTTAATGCTTGCAGCAATAAATGCTTCAAATTTGTCTATGGGGAATACCATGAGCCCTCTTCAGACTTCTGATCTCCCTGAAACCTGGCTCTAGGGCCCATAACCAGGGGTAGACTGGCCATAGACTTTCCAGGGAAGCTCCCCAGTTGGCCAATGACCAGGGGACTGCCTTAGCTGTCCTCATGGCCACCAGCCATGGAAAGTAATGGTCTGAGGCCCCCCTCCTGACTCTTGCAATACAGTTGAATTCCACCATACGGCAACTTTAGTAGAAGGACAGACCATGGCAGCTGGAGAGGGCCACCACAGAGGGGCAGTTTTTGGGGAGATATTTTGGGCTGCTGGGGCAGTACTTTGTGATGCACTGTGGTATTTGGCTCCGCTGGAGTGGTATAATGTGCAGCAATATGGTATTGCTGGCCCCACCTACTTATGTACCAGTACATAGGGAGAGAGGACCCTGCCCGCGAGGGCTTACAATCTACAATGTAATAATTCAATGTGCAATGTATTCTGTTTTATTAATCAGGTGGACTAACTGCAGTCATCTACACGGACACCCTGCAAACCATCATCATGGTGGTGGGGGCCTTTATCCTCATGTTTATATGTAAGTAGGACACTTTGTTTTGTTTTGTTTTTCATCTACAAATTGATTTGTCAAATTCTGTTCACTTAACTTATTCTGAAAGTATTACATTATCGTAGTTTTCTCAGTACATACTGACCCACTGGCTACTCTACCCCATTATAGTTTCATTATCTAAATAGTTCTCTGAAATAAGAGATCCAAATCCCCTGCATAGACATAGTAAATAATACAATTCTGACTGCCTGCAGCCACCACTAGTGGGAGCTTAAGAGCTCACTACATGCTGTCTGATTATTTAATTTTAAGGAGTTGTCCAAGTTGTTATAGATGTAACCTACCGAGATGCTGTTAGAACACTGCTCCCTCCACTGCAATGGGTTGCAGCTGTGGCTTACTGTTTTGGCTGCAGTAGTGATGTTCTGTACACTGCTGCGGCGAATCACTGGCTTCGATGGTGTACGGCACAAGACTGCTGAGGCCAGTAATTAGCCTCAGTGGTATAGAGGCTGCAATACATGCTACAACCACCTGGTGGCCACATATAGACGCATGTAGGTTAGACATCTCATGACACTGTATTCTTTTTAAACTGTTCATGCTACAGGTCTTGGGTAAAGAAGATGCAAAGGTAAGAAAGGACATATCTATATCTAGAATACAGTTATACTGGTTACAAGGGAGAAAGTAGGGTAACATATTACTGAAGGATCAGACCGCATAGGGTTTGTTTGTAGTATCTAACCAAGGAGATATATGGATCTGCACAGGAATTGAATATACAATACAGTAAAATATTTAAAATATACTCGTACATGGCGATTCAAAATGGATGGTGCACAGGTGAAGCAAGAAAAAGCTTTTTCCGTGTAGGAATTTGCAACATCTGGATCTGTTGTGACAGTACAGCAGAATTTTCTGAATAATCTTGGTAAATGTGCTTTGCATAGAAATGGCCTTTAGCTTTGGGTGAAGATATTGGAAACCACTGGCTATGGGAAAAGTCCAGGCCACCCAAAGACTTTGGAAGAGACAGTGAACAAGACTCCAGCCATGCACGAGCATAGTCCTAGAAAATGACTCCATACTAGTCAGACTGGTTCATAAGTGCCATATACCATGGTATGGAGTATCTTACAAACACGTTGGTGTTGTGAGCTGTACACAAATACTTCAGGAGCTGAAATGGAAGACAGACCAATATGCAGTGACTTTCACATTGACTTGCAGGGCCTATTGGAAGAGGCCAAATTCACTGAAAGGTTGGTGTTCAGCGATGAGACAACCTTTCACCTCAATGGGAAGGTCTATCGCCACAAGGTTAGAATCTGGGGATCAGAAACCCACCTGCCCTTATCAAGCACACGAGGGGCTTGCAGTAAACGTGTTTTGAGCAATGAGGAGGCAAAAAGTCTACGGCCGCTTCTTTTTTGCCAAGAATACTGTCATTGGCAATTCCTACCTGGAAATGTTAAGAAAATGGCTTATGCCACAGAGACAACTTTTGGAAGATCTTCCTCTATCTGCAGGATGGTGCTCATCCTCATTTCCAGTTGTATGTTTGCCGACACCTGAATGAAACTCTACTGGAACGTTGGATGGGACGCACTGGAATACACAATTCACCAATGTTTAACGATCACCAGATCTAACACAATGTGACTTCTTTCTGTGGGGCTACGTCGAGACCTCAGTGTATCTGCCCCCACCCAGATACAGGATATGAATGACCTGAGATCATGCATCACTGAAAAAGTGGAGTTCATTATCAAGGATATACTGGTACATGTCTGGACAAATCTGGACTGCCACCTAGAGATCTGTTGTGTCACCCATGGATCTCACATTGGACATTTTTAGCGCAGTGCCCATAGATGCAGTGCCCCAGAGGACTACTACAAAGGGTTACTTATTGCTGAAAGAGTTAATTACATTTTACTGAATGAAACGTTGTGATCACTTGTTAAAGCACTTATTTCTTTATGTATAGTATATGTCTAATGACAATGTATGGGCAACATATAGTTAATGCTGACAGCCTTGGTTAGGTTACCAGTGTGATGGATTTTGTCTTCCCCCTGGTAAGGGTGTGTTTTGTCAGCCGAACTACAGGCAAGACGTGTGTGTGAGCTCCTGCAAAGTAGGACCAAAGAGAAGCCCCATCCAGGACAATCCACTCCTGAGACTGAAAAGCGGCTGGAAAGCTACTTAACTAAGGGAATATTAAAGGGGTTATCCCATCTTAGACAAGATGCCCCCATTGTCTGATAGGTACGGATCCCACCTCTGGGACCCGTACCTACAAGGAGAACGGAGCCGGGGAGAGTTGCGGCTGGAGGACCACGGGTTTCCCGGGTTCCGTCCACCACCAGGCGCAGGTCCCCACCTCTCGCATTGAAGTGAATGAGAGCTCACCATGCATGCGCGGCCACCTCTCCCATTCATTTCTATAGGGGCGACGGAAATAGCCAAGCCAGAGCTCGGCTATTAGAAATGAATGGAGGGCGGCTGCGCATGCGCAGTGCGCCCTCCTCAACTTTCTCCGCTCCGTTCTCCTAGGATATGCACCTGTCAGACAATGGGGGCATATCCTAGCGATATGCCCTCATTGTCTAAGATGGGATAACCCCTTTAAGGCCTGCCATATGTCAGTAAAATACCTCTCGTTTATGGCAAAAGACTTTACTGCTGTGGAAAGGGTTAATTGCCTCTGACACCTGCCAAACTTTAAGACGGACTGGCCATGGAATCTAAAATCTGCAGAAGGAGTTAACCACAGGGTACTATTCTGTACTTGTTATCTTGGAAATATTGCAAAGTATCTAGAGTGGGACTCAGGGACTAGTACTTCCATCATTGCCACTGCCCATACACAGCTATTGGAGAGAAGTACTGTAACCTCTAGGAAAGTCTTTATTTATTACAACCCACAGGCCTGATTATTGACTCCATCATCCATCTGCCAGTCCCTGCTCCTGTAATTCTGCCTTGCACAAACATCCACCATCAAGGGCCCCTTAACTACCACTAGGCAGGAGTCCCGGAAAGTCAGGAAGTTCCCCGAGGGAAGAAAAAGGTGTGCCCTTCTTTCACGGTGCATAGTTTGGGGAGCACCAGTAGGAAGACTGACACCGTGAACTGCAAGTACTACCACCACTATTATACCACCGCTGCCACTCCTTCCATCCTCTCGTCTCATTCACCATTTTCTACACCTGTTTTAGCTAGAAAGCTGTCTTACATTTAGAAGAGGTGGATCCGTTGAAGTTATGTAGAGGCTGGCCCCTCTTCATAATTCCAGCAGATCCACCACCAGGTATAGGATATATTAAGACCAGCGTCTAAAATGCTGGTCTTAATAGATGTGCTCCTAAGACTTTAATTTTGCACAATTCTTCTTGAATCCCCTGTATTAGAGATTAGAGCATTAGAGACTTGGTTGCAGAATTATTATACCTGTCTTTTAATTAATAAATATTTTCATTTATTTTGCAGCTTTTAATGAAATTGGCTGGTATCCTGGACTGGAAGAAAAATACATGAAAGCCATCCCAAAAATAATTGTACCTAACACAACATGTCATCTGCCCCGTAGCGATTCTTTCCACATGCTTCGTGATCCAATCACTGGAGATCTACCTTGGCCCGGTCTTATATTTGGTTTAACAATATTGGCCACTTGGGTTTGGTGTGCTGACCAGGTGAGTCAAAAACATAAAACACATGGCTTCCTAAAAAACAAAACAAAAAGTAATGTCAGGATCACAACTTAGACTTAGAGGATAGGAGCTTAAAGGGTCACCCAGATTTCAAAGTCAACTTTCCACTTCGCTACTTTGATCAACAGGGTTATGCTAAATCTTTCCCCCTCAGCTATCTGACATCCACGTCTAAGGGATCTTAGCTGCCACCACTTGTCATAGTAGGCAGGCAAGGCGCATTGAACTAGGTAACTCACAATTACCCACTCAAACCCACTATGCTCTCTAGCATTCACAGGGTTAACACACAAATATATAACTAATGGAGATAACTGACCAAATAACTGAAGTGTGAACTGGGCCTAACTCTTCTTCATTAAGGAATAGGAATGTCCCACGGCGCAAAAACCACCCAGTGGTTGGATTAGATTAGGGGTTCTTTTATTGAGCAAGCGGTACAACGCGTTTCGGGGATATACTTTTCTTCATGTAATTGTTAAGAACACAAGAAGGCTCTTATTAAAGTTAAGTTTTAATATCCACAGGACAGCGCGTATAACAGTGAGGTTATCAGAATGTAAGACTACAACACCATATACATACAATTCAAAAAATAACAGTTGGAAAATAAAAAGGATAAAAGAAAAGGAACTTAATGCGTTACAAAGTTGTACAAGCCTCGTAGCCTGGGACTAGCTCTAGTAGTAGGACACACACCTTAAGAAGAATCTGCAGATTCACCACTAGCCTTTCCTTTGATGTCATGAAGAGGCTTGTGTACATGTGAATAGCCTTTTGAGGTCAGCTTAACAAAGATTTTGACTTAAAATCTCTCAACTAACATGTATTTTGTTGTGGGCATCATAGTGACCTCATAATACCTTAATCGAACCTTTTACAATGCACCTGTTCTGCACAAGTGTATATCAAACGTGGAGGGATTAGAGGCAGTATTTGGGGAGTTCATTAATTAGTATACCTTACAGAGCGCTGATTGAGTTGACGTTGACTCGGGTGAAGTTATTCTGTTTCCCTGGCTTTGTTTAGATAAAATTTGTGTTCTTGTTTTGGGATTAGACATTGATGATTTTATGGCCAGCCAAAAGAATGTTAGAGGGTTCTACTCATTTGTTATCTAAAACCATTTTGATATCTATAACACCACAAGTAATATTGCCATATTACATGTTACATAGTTGGTAAGGTTGGAGAAAGACACAAATTCAGGAAGTTCAACCTATAATCCTACAATCCAGAAGATGACAAAACAAAAAACCCCATGAGGCAGATGCCAATTGCACCATATTAAAGGAGAAAAATATTTTCCCAACTCCAAATCTGCCAGTCTGAATAAATTCTTGGATCAGTGTCTCAAGTCCAGAAATTTAGTGCCCCTTTATTTACAGTTAAGAAAGCCATCCAGACCCTTCCTAAACCTGTTTAATGAATTTGCAGTTACAACATAGAGTCCCATAGCTTTGCTACTCTTACAGTAAAGAATCCCCGTTAATGATGATGATGATGATGAAACCTTCTGTCCTGTAAGCATAAGGATGTTCTATTCATAATTATACCTTTATATTACACTTTCTCTCCTAATGCAATGTTGACAAAAGCTGTTGATTTGCATTTTGGGAAGTGTTATTCATCCATCAACATTAAATTTACAGTCATATTTTCCAAAAATGGCACCTTTACTGAGTCTTTAATTAGTACATGGCTAACCCATTGGGTAAGAAAGTTGCATGTGACCTTAAGGAAATTGCAAATAAGCCAACCGGGCTGTATTTTTTGCAATGTCTACATGGTAACTTGCAACTTGTTTTCCTGTAAGGATACATCAAAGTTGTTGCTGTAATGCTGTATTTTAACTATAGGCCCCAGTATAATGATTTGTTGTACGTTATTGCTTACATCACAGTTTTAGACAAGAGCAGAAAGACATTGGGCAACTGTGGAAAAAGTGCAATCCCTACAGCTACCCCAGTCTGTTTTAGGATTTGAGCCCTTTATATTTTACCTGAAATATCCATAAACCAGGGGCACAGATAATTCTTAAAGGGGTTTCCAGAAATTTGATATTGATGACCTATCCTCAGGATAGGTCACCAATATCATTTTGGCAGGGGTCCAACACCCATCACCCCTATGGATCAGCTTTAGGGCTCATGCACATGACCGTATGCCCCGCGAGACATACCGTCCATGAGCGGGCCATAAATGTCCCTGTGCAGCATTCATCGTCCGCACGGGAGCGCACAGTATCATAGATTACAATGTGCATTGTCCTGCACTCATAAGATCTTACAATAGTCCCGCAGGCAGCCCAACGGACAGCATCATTGTAATCTATGATGCTATGCGCTCCCGTGCGCACAATGTATGCCGCACCGGGACATATGGCCCGCTCATGGACCGTATGTCTCGGAGGGCATACGGTCGTGTGCATGAGCCCTTATGAAGAGGCCACTGCGCTCAACGAAGCTCCAGTGAGCACTGCAGTCTCTTTACAGCTTTTTAGGAACAGGGCTATCCAGTGTATAGCAGCTGTGCTTGGTATCGCAGCTCAGGCCTATTCACTTGAAGAGTACTGAGCTGCACCTAGGCCATGTGATCAATGTACAGGGACGTCAGTCGTCTAGGAAAAGGCCTAAGTGCTCATTGAACCGTGTGGCCTCTTCAAACAGCTGATCGGTGGGGGTTTTGTGAGTCGGACCTCTACCGATCTGATATTGATGACTTATCCTGAGGATAGGTTTATCAATATACAAATTACTGGATAACCCCTTTGATGACCTTCAACTGATATTAATCCACCCCTTAATCCAACAACTTCTTAAAAGGAGTCTGTCATTAGTTCTAACCATGATGAACTGCTGACAGCAATCAGTAGGGGACAAGGAGAGTAGGACAAATATACCATTTGTGGATCTTACATTATCAGAAGTAATGTGAATATGATGTTTTATTCCACCAGATTCTGCCCTGCAACTGCTCGGGAGGCAGAGTTTCACTGTAAAGTGCTCTCTCTTCTCTACATTGAGCTCCTTCACAGTTCATCCCCTCTACTCTGAGTGACAGCAATAGTGGTCTTCTAGTTGGATGATATAGTTGTCACTCAGAACATAGAGAAGAAGCTGTGAAACAGCTCAATGCTGGGAACAGAGAGCACTCCAATGTAACTCTGCCTCCAGCGTACTTAAGGAGCAGAACCTGACAGAATAAAACTTCATAGTCATACTACTGATAATAAAAGCTCCACAGAAGATATATTTATACTGTTCTCCACAGTCTCTCTCTAGTGCTGTCAGCAGTTTTGCATGGTCAAAACTGCTGTCAGAGTCCCATCAAAGATGAAGTGCTTTGAAATGGGCACCCAGAATTCAACATAATACTGAACACACAAATTAGAGGATGGATCATTTAATGTCCATTGAAAATGTATTCCAGGTAATTGTGCAGAGGTCTTTGTCGGCCAAAAGCTTATCCCATGCCAAAGGGGGCTCTATTGTTGGGGGCTACTTGAAAATTCTGCCCGTGTTCTTTGTGGTACTGCCTGGAATGATCAGCAGAGCATTATATCCAGGTAAGATACAATAGATCTTATAATCATATAGTTACATTGTTCATAAGGTTGAATAATGAAACAGGTCCACCTAGTCCATCCTATAACCTTACTAGTATGATCCAGACAAAACAATAGCTGATCTTAGGAAGACCAGCTACAAAAACACAGTGGAGCCTCATTCAAGAGTCTCAACACAGCAATCCAAAGTGCAAAGCTCTATGGGAAACAGTAATATGTAAAAAACGTGGAGCCCCAGTTAAGGGTCTTCAACACAGTGAAAGCCAGATATCCCTTAAAATAATGAAAACCAAGCAAAGGGGTGTCCAGAGATCACCAGATCCCCCATATTAAGTGGCCCCTATGTCAAGATCCAGCTCTTTTATAAGTCTTAAGGATGTGACAGGGGAAGGCCTAAGCCAGTTATCCATCCACAGACAGCTGTTTCGGGGTGTTGCCCCTTATCAGTGTGGAGTAGGATTCTGGCTAACCGGGAGCAATGCCTTGGAGACTACTCAAACAAAACAATAGCTGATCTTAGTGAGACCATCTACAAAAACACGGTGGAGCCTCATTTAAGAGTCTCAACACAGCAATCCAAAGTGCAAAAAGTGCAGAGGAAGGCAAAAGATCTTATGAGGATATCACCAGTTGCTCCATTGTAGGGGAATTATGGCCGTCAGACTTGATCCCATTTCCAGAAACCTAGTGTTTAGAACTTGTATTACTTTTAAGAAAGGCATCAATGCTCCTTTAGAACTCTTGGCGTGTTCACCATCACAGCATCCTGTGGCAGAGAGCTTCATAGCCTCACGGCTCTTACACTGAAGAACCCTCTTCTATGTTGATGGTGAAACTTCCTTTCTTCTACAGTACATGTAGAGGATTTTCCCTTGTCATGGTTACACGTTTAGCTATAAGAAGATCATTATGTAAGATTTTTACATTTCTGTTTCATTAAAAGGGTTGCAGGACATGATAAAGAATGGTTGAGTTGCAAAAAATAGTCTAGCAGCGTTACTCTTGCCCACGGTCTGTATCTAGTATTGCACTTGATCCCTATATAAGTAAATAGAGATGAACTGCAATAAGAAACACAGCCTATGGACAGACCTATTTTTCAAATCTCGTACAAGCCCTTAAAGGCGCAGAATGCAGACTGGTACTGTTGAATAAGTGATATTTAGAAAGTCCGTTTCTACAAAGGTACTGCAAGATGGCTTCTAAAAACCTTGATCCAGTTCACCAACTTTACTGAATGTTCTTTGCAGATGAGATCGGCTGTGTTCACCCTGACGAATGCCGGAAATACTGTGACATTGATGTGAGCTGCTCAAATGTTGCATATCCCAAGCTGGTAATTAGACTGATGCCTGTTGGTGAGATGTCAACTTATTATCTATTTTGGGAATCCCACTTACTACAGACATAATGGGCCTCATGTATCTAAACTGTGTGAGACAAAACTGGATGGCACTAAGTGAAGGGAAAATGAGAATATTCCCTGTCCATATGTCGAATTAGGACATATGGCCATCATAGCAGGGGTCTAGCACACTGGATCATGCATTATAAGTCAGAACATTATAATGTATAAGATGGTGGCTCATTAATTTCGGTAACTCTTTAGAGACTCTTCGATTTTAGTGACAGGAGACATTTTGCCAATAATAGAGACTTTCAGATATTGTCACTAGAGATGAGCGAATTTCCACTTATGAAATTCGTTCACACTTCGTTTGGTGGTAAAAGGGGAATTGCATTATGGATTCCGTTACCACGGACCAAAACGCAATTCTATGAAGTTATGTCCTGTTTCCGTTATGCAGTAGAGGACTCCCCTGCATAACGGAAACGGGACGGATCCGTTTTGTAGCCCATAGACTTCTATTATGACAGAATGAATAACGGAATGCCTCTAAAGGCATTCCCTTATGCATTCTGTCATAGAATTGCGTTATGGTCAGTGGTAACGGAATCCATAACGCAATTCACCTTTTACCACCAAACGAAGTATGAACGAATTTCAAAATATGAAATTTGCTCATCTCTAATTGTCACTCGTAGCAGCTGCCTAATAGCTACTAGAAAATCTTGAGAGGCAAAATTTGCTTTTTGGTAGCTGAAAGAAAGTTATATTAGATCAGCGGTCTTCCCAATCGTATTTTTGGACACCGGAAATAGATGTCTTATTTTAAAAAAAAAACATCTTCAGTCGAACTGACTTGATTGGAATGACTGATTTCAGGGTCACATTCATTTGCTTTTGCCCAATTCTTTTCTTAAAGGGGTTATCC
The DNA here is from genome assembly GCF_905171765.1 of Bufo bufo. Lineage (NCBI taxonomy): Eukaryota > Metazoa > Chordata > Amphibia > Anura > Bufonidae > Bufo > Bufo bufo. The sequence goes on along the minus strand of NC_053397.1, from coordinate 202,821,801 downwards.
CACAAAGTATTTATCAGCTAACCTCAGGATAGGTGATACATGTCGTATCCTGGGAAGTCCGACTGATACCACCAGCCATCTCAAGAACGGCAGAGTCCCTGAGTCCCTCTCTGAATGGAGCAGCAGTGCAAAAGTTGATCCATTCACTTCTGTTGGACTGATGGAGCATTCGGAAGTCCTTGTATTCATGAGCCCCCAACTTCCCCATTCCCTGCCACGGATTGCTAACTTTTTATATGCAGATTATAGGAATAGCGCTATCTGTCCACCACAGAGCAGGAAGGAGCCTGATGCTCATGAGTATTGTTCAGTGCTCAGGTCCTTCTCAATAGGCATTTTAAGAAAACACTCGGGCCAAAAGAAAAATTATGTGGCCAAGTGTTTTAATCAGGGTCTATGTCATTAGTTTATGCTGCCCTTGGATAGAGTAATATAAAACAGGTGACAGACTCCCTCTAAGGGATCAAGTAAGGTGGTGTGGACAGAGGCTGTATAGCAGTGTAAGGAGTGGCATGTTGCCCTAGAAGCTCCATCAGATGCCATAGGTATTGGGTTATTCGCCTTTAGATGCTATGCTTCTGTGGCAGAATACCTACATGCATCTAATAAAGCCTGCCACAATTCTTCTTCTTTTGGATTCATACAGAATTTGGAGGTATACACAAGGTTTTACAGACATTGAATACAGCATTCTGTCCTTAGGCACAGAGCACTAAGGCACAATCTGGGATAATATCTTATTCATAGAATTGCATTATTCAGTTGGTAGCCACATGATAACTCTTGTAAAGTCAGATACAATATCTTCACCAGTCACTAAGTACATTCCCATTTAAATTGTACTATGTTCGTTATGTTATGGAGCTTCGATGGGTCAGACCATACAGTCTTTTAAATGAATGACAGCTCAGTTTTACAGATTTTTATTTCCTTCTTCTAGGATTAAAGGGTTTAATGATAGCAGTAATCATGGCAGCTCTAATGAGTTCTCTCACATCCATCTTCAATAGTGCCAGTACCATATTTACCCTCGATATCTGGATACGTATACGCAAGAATGCAACGGAAAAAGAGCTTATGATTGTCGGCAGGTACAGTGTGGACATTCATATTTCTAGTAAATATGAGGGGGTTCTGATAAGGTCTTCGTTTCGACCACAAAAAAAATCTGATAGAATCAGCATTTTCAGCTCTTCAACACAACCCCTTGAATATGAATGCACTTCTGTCTATTGTGTTGAAACCTCTTCAACCCATTCAGATAGAATTCCTTTGTTTGGGAGGCCAACCAGGGGCCAGTCACTGCAATTGAATTAGAAATAGAGTTGAATTTGGGTTTCCTTGTGGTGTTTCTTCAAATTAGAAAACAGATGATAATTTGAGGGTACCAGATCGGGTGAATAAGGAGTATGATCCAGCACCTCGAAGGCTAGGTCAGCAAGTTGTTCTGGTTGATGGCTGCTGTGCGCGACAAGGTACTGTCGTGCAAGAACATGACTTCTTGGGTCAACTTTACTTAATATTTTCTTTTACTTTAATGCCTCCTTCAACCTGTGTAATACACAGGTTTGATAGTGGACCCATTGAAAGGTAGTCCACAAGCAGTATCCCATCTTTATCCCAGAAAGCAGAATGAAAACTTACGTACGCTGAACTTTTTTGGATTTATAGAATCACTCTGTCTGCATTGTACTAACTTTTGATTTATGAATGCATAAATATTCATGTCTTATCCATCATCACCAGTTCAAACAGGAAAGCTTTAGCATCCTACTGAAATTGCTGCATAAGTTTTCTTGAGGCATGCAGTAGGAAACACTTTCGAGACTGACTTGGCAGACACCTATCGCATGTCCATATGAACATGAACTATGGACCCAACTCTTTCTCTGGAATTATTCAGAGCCTCAACTATCTTCAAAGCAGAAATTCAACAGTCTACCAGAATCATGTCATTGATGACATCCATGATTTCTGGATGGAGTTCTCTCGGAACAGTCTTCACCATCAGTGTTGAAGTGGCCAGTTTTAAAATTGGCAACCCAATTATTTTTATTTTTTTACCCTTTTGACAGTGGAGTACAAAGGGCACCTTAGTTTCATCAAATGTTTGCACCTATGTTACAGGGAGTGTCTACGGTAGGCTTGTTTCACATATGCGTAAAACAGGTCTGGCAGGCTGGTCCGGCCGGGAATTATAGTGAATGGGACAGGATGGAATTTTGGCAGAACACAGTTGTGCCCAACAGGGACGGATCCAGCAGGCTGTCCCCAGCCAGAACAGCCTGCCAGATCTGTTTCAAGCATATGTGAAACAAGCCGTAGATGTTCCTTTCAAAAACCGAAACATCATTGCCCTGGCCTCCTTTGCAATGAAATCTGACTGCAGACTCCGCCATGTTGTCTTCAAACCTGCATAACATAAGAATTGAATATGGGATCGTGCCAACATTTGCTCACACAATACTGTAAAGATAGAGCTTCACAATTCTCTAACTTTCATATTTTTTTTTTAAAAAAGTTAAGATTTACAAATCCAGTGATGTATCAGCATCCTAGGACAATAGAAAAAAAAATGGTAAGCAAAGTAACCAAAAAGTTGTTGACCTATTGCTAGTTGTCCAGTAGACATTAGAAGTGTCAGACTTATATCAGTCTTTGTAAGGACTGTCTTTAAGGGGTATTCTAGCTTTATTATATACAGCATATGCCCTATTGTCTGGAGAGGTCATCAATATTACCTGTACAGTTGCAAGAAAAAGTATGTGAACCCTTTGGAATTATATGGATTTCTGCACAAATTGGTCATAAAATGTGACCTTATCTTCATCTAAGTCACAACAATAGACAATCACAGTCTGCTTAAACTAATAACACTCAAAGAATTAAATGTTACCATGTTTTTATTGAACACACCATGTAAATATTCACACTGCAGGTGGAAAACGTATGTGAACCCTTGGATTTAATAACTGGTTGAACCTTCTTTGGCAGCAATAACTTCAACCAAACGTTTCTTGTAATTGCAGATCAGACGTGCACAACGGTCAGGAGTAATTCTTGACCATTCCTCTTTACAGAACTGTTTCAGTTCAGCAATATTCTTGGGATGTCTGGTGTGAATCGCTTTCTTGAGGTCATGCCACAGCATCTCAATCGGGTTGAGCTCAGGACTCTGACTGGGCCACTCCAGAAGGGGTATTTTCTTCTGTTTAAGCCATTCTGTTGTTGATTTACTTCTATGCTTTGGGTCATTGCCCTGTTGCAACATCCATCTTCTGTTAAGCTTCAGCTGGTGGACAGATGGCCTTAAGTTCTCCTGCAAAATGTCTTGATAAACTTGGAAATTCATTTTTCCTTCGATGATAGCAATCCGTTCAGGCCCTGACGCAGCAAAGCAGCCCCAAACCATGATGCCCCCACCACCATACTTCACAGTTGGGATGAGGTTTTGATGTTGGTGTGCTGTTCCTCTTTTTCTCCACACATAGTGTTGTGTGTTTCTTCCAAACAACTCAACTTTGGTTTCATCTGTCCACAGAATATTTTGCTAGTACTGCTGTGGAACATCCAGGTGCTCTTGTGCAAACTGTAAACATGTTTTTTGTTGGACAGCAGTGGCTTCCTCTGTGGTATCCTCCCATGAAATCCATTCTTGTTTAGTGTTTTACGTATCGTAGATTCGCTAACAGAGATGTTAGCATATGCAAGAGACTTTGTAAGTCTTTAGCTGACACTCTAGGATTCTTCTTCACCTCATTGAGCAGTCTGCGCTGTGCTCTTGCAGTCATCTTTACAGGACGGCCACTCCTAGGGAGAGTAGCAGCAGTGCTGAACTTTCTCCATTTGTAGACAATTTGTCTTACCGTTGACTGATGAACAGCAAGGCTTTTGGAGATACTTTTATAACCCTTTCCAGCTTTATGCAAGTCAACAATTCTTAATCGTAGGTGTTCTGAGAGCTTGTCACGACTGTGACAGATCCAGACAGGTCTGGGAGGAGAAGGTCGCAGCGACTTGCTACTCGCGATAGCTTGTGAGTTTGCTCTGTGGTTCAGGGTATGTCATCCAGGTTTTGCCTTGTGAACCTTTTTGTCCTGACTGGGAGTTTGTAGGCATCCTTCTCAGGTGAGTCCTGTCTGCCACTCCCAGATACTATATTAGTTTCAGTTTCACTTGCAGTCATTGCCAGATATAGTCCTTACTTCCAGTGCTACTCTGACCTTTGAAGGAGATCGTTTGATGGTGTTGCTGTGGAGCTCTTGTCCGGCGCGGACTGTCGTGTTTGGGATCGCCTTCTCTGCTCGTGACTGGATAAGTCTATCTCTGCTGTTGTTTGTTTGTTGCTGTCTTCCCCTGTTGTTTTCCTAGACGTGAGTGATGGTGACTAGCGCTCCCATCGGCCTTTCCCCAGTCCAGTCTTGTTAGGGCGACTGAGGGTTTAGGCATCCTGCTCCCCGCACGGGTTCACACCCCGTCTAGGGTATCAGGGCAGACAGGTGCCAGCTTAGGGTTAGTCAGGGGTGGCCATTCTATTTCCCATCCGTAGATAAGGGTCCCCCTTCCCCTCCGTCTGGTGCGACACGACTGCTGCTGGGATAGCGGTCGTGACAGAGCTCTTTTGTGCGAGGCATCATTCACATCAGGCAATGCTTCTTGTGAAAAGCAAACCCAGAACTGGTGTGTGTTTTTTTATAGGGCAGGGGAGCTGTAACCAACACCTCCAATCTCATCTCATTGAATGGACTCCAGTTGGCTGACACCTCACTCCAATTAGCTCTTGGAGATGTCATTAGTCTAGGGGTTCACATACTTTTTCCACCTGCATTGTGAATGTTTGCATAGTGTGTTCAATAAAAACATGGTAACATTTAATTATTTGTGTGTTATTAGTTTACGCAGACTGTGATTGTCTATTGTTGTGACTTAGATGAAGATCAGATCACATTTTATGACCAATTTGTGCAGAAATCCATATCATTCCAAAGGGTTCACATACTTTTTCTTGCAACTGTATATAGGAGGAAGGTCAACAATTATCACTCTCACATCATCTGTTTAGGAAGGTGGATAACATAGAGAGGGGTCTTCTGCTTGGAACCAAGTATATGATCTGCAGAAGTGGCTCCCGTTCTGGGGGACTTGAGCTGTCCTTGCATTACACTAATCTAGGTAATACTACAAACCGGATTCCCAAAAAGTTGGGACACTAAACAAATTGTGAATAAAAACTGAATGCAATGATGTGGAGATGGAAAATGTCAATATTTTATTTGTAATAGAACGTAGATGACAGATCAAACGTTTAATCCCAGTAAATGTATCATTTTAAAGGAAAAATACGTTGATTCTAATTTTCACGGTGTCAACAAATCCCCAAAAAGTTGGGACAAGTAGCAATAAGAGGCTGGAAAAAGTAAATTTGAGCATAACGAAGAGCTGGAAGACCAATTAACACTAATTAGGTCAATTGGCAACATGATTGGGTATAAAAAGAGCTTCTCAGAATGGCAGTGTCTCTCAGAAGCCAAGATGGGTAGAGGATCACCAATTCCCACAATGTTGCGCAGAAAGATAGTGGAGCAATATCAGAAAGGTGTTACCCAGCGAAAAATTGCAAAGCTTTTGCATCTATCATCATCAACTGTGCATAACATCATCCGAAGATTCAGAGAATCTGGAACAATCTCTGTGCGTAAGGGTCAAGGCCGTAAAACCATACTGGATGCCCGTGATCTCCGGGCCCTTAAATGACACTGCACCACAAACAGGAATGCTACTGTAAAGGAAATCACAGAATGGGCTCAGGAATACTTCCAGAAACCATTGTCAGTGAACACAATCCACCGTGCCATCCGCCGTTGCCAGCTAAAACTCTACAGTGCAAAGAAGAAGCCATTTCTAAGCAAGATCCACAAGCTCAGGTGGTCCAGGGATCATTTAAAATGGAGTGTGGCAAAATGGAAAACTGTTCTGTGGTCAGACGAGTCACGATTCGAAGTTCTTTTTGGAAATCTGGGACGCCATGTCATGCGGACCAAAGAGGACAAGGACAACCCAAGTTGTTATCAACGCTCAGTTCAGAAGCCTGCATCTCTGATGGTATGGGGTTGCATGAGTGCGTGTGGCATGGGCAGCTTGCATGTCTGGAAAGGCACCATCAATGCAGAAAAATATATTCAGGTTCTAGAATAACATATGCTCCCATCCAGACGTCATCTCTTTCAGGGAAGACCCTGCATTTTTCAACAAGATAATGCCAGACCACATTCTGCATCAATCACAACATCATGGTTGCGTAGGAGAAGGATCCGGGTACTGAAATGGCCAGTCTGCAGTCCAGATCTTTCACCTATAGAGAACATTTGGCGCATCATAAAGAGGAAGGTGCAACAAAGAAGGCCCAAGACGATTGAACAGTTAGAGGCCTGTATTAGACAAGAATGGGAGAGCATTCCTATTTCTAAACTTGAGAAACTGGTCTCCTCGGTCCTCAGACGTCTGTTGAGTGTTGTAAGAAGAAGGGGAGATGCCACACAGTGGTGAAAATGGCCTTGTCCCAACTTTTTGGGGATTTGTTGACACCATGAAATTCTGATTCAACATATTTTTCCCTTAAAATGGTACATTTTCTCAGTTTAAACTTTTATTCCGTGATTTATGTTCTATTTTGAATAAAATATTAGAAGTTGGCACCTCCACATCATTGCATTCAGTTTTTATTCACGATTTGAATAGTGTCCCAACTCTTTTGGAATCCGGTTTGTACATTTCTCCTAAAAACTCATAAACCTTTTTTTTTATTCACGTTTCTCCTTTGCAGAGTCTTCATTGTCATACTTGTGGTTATCAGCATTTTGTGGATCCCCATAATACAAGCAGCAAATAGTGGTCTCCTCTTTGACTACATGCAGTCTGTCACCAGCTACCTCTCTCCGCCTGTCACTGCAATATTTATTCTAGCAATTTTTATCAAGAGGGTCAATGAACCCGTAAGTGTCTGCTAGTAAGTTTCTATTGTATCTACTGAACATATCCATCACTGACACTAAATGTGTTGTATCTATTGACAGGGTGCTTTCTGGGGTTTGCTTATTGGCCTGGTGGTAGGCGTGATACGAATGATCATGGATTTTGTGTATGTAGCTCCAAATTGTGGAGAGGAGGACACAAGACCTTCAGTACTCAAGGATGTCCACTACTTGTATTTTGCAATCCTTCTGTTTGGATTGACGTCAGTTGTCTGCATTGTGATCAGTTTGTGCACAAAAGCCATACCCGACAATGAGGTGAGGATGCAGTGGGTTATTTGTTAATTTCTTAGAAATTGTAAAATTAAAGGGGTTATCCGGGATTGGGGACATTGGTGTAATAGTACTAGAGTGACATACATATTACATACATGCATGTCCTACCTACATATTTCTGAAGCCCCGTTTTCATATAGGAAATTCTTAGCCAGAAGTGACTGTTTTCTTATACTCGGTGACGGTCTCTTGCAGGTGAGATGAAGCTTCTTCTTCCGGCTGCTCAGGAAGCCCGGTGATGTCACCAGGACTGATGGGCAGCTTTAGCGCTGCTCTAGCCAGTAAAAGGCTAGGGCAGCGCTAAAGCCTGCCCATCAGAGCCGGTGACGTCACCGAACACACTGCTGGGCGGGAGCCTCCGCCCGGCATTGTGTTATTGTAAACAAAATAGCCTTTGCCCTGCACGATTTTGCGCAGGGCAAAGGAGAGCATCGGAGCATGAACTGCTCTGATGCTCAAGTCAGGGGGGCTGCCTGAGTGAAAATGAAGGTTTGTCCGGGTTCAGCTCTGAACCCAGGCAACCCCATTAAGTAATAAATTGTGCTTCATTATGGACTTCAAAATGTGCATGTTCTACTCAAAGGGGCCATTCCGTTAGGACAACCCCTGTTGATATGCCCCATTAGGGGCCCCCTCTATGAACCAGAGCTGAGAAGCTCTAATAAGCAGCTGCTCTTGCTCTGTGGACTCGGGGGTCATAGATGTATTAATTTGACTAGGTTGTATATTTAAAAAAATCCTGTGATCACATGATGGCAACATTCCCCAGAAAAATGTTTGGAGCTATCTAGAAAAGTGTTGTCTAGGGCAATTTCTTTAACCCAATAACTATAAAGCACCATATGTAGATGTACATCACCTGAATGTAGGCTTTAATAATGTGCCATTGTAAATGTAAGTCTCGATCTTAAAGGCTATGGGCATTTTTGGAGGCATTATTTTATTATTGCATTCTGCTTATTTTTTTAATTGTTTTCAGCTTTTAGTTTCAGGAGACTGTTATTTCTCTGTGAATTCCATCAGAGAACAGCTTTAAAGGGGTTGTCCGGATTCAGAGCTGAACCCGGACATACCCAGAATTTCACCCAGGCAGCCCCCCTGACTAGAGCATCAGAGAATTTTATACTCTGATGCTCTCCTTTGCCCTGTGCTGAATTGCGCAGGGCAAAGGCATTTTCAGGAGTTCCGGTGATGTACCGGGCTTTCCTTAGGGCTGCCAGGTGGAGGCTTCTGCCCAGCAGTTAGCCTGGTGATATCACCAGCATTGATGGGCGGGCTTTAGCGCTGCCCTAGCCTGTAAAATGGCTAGGGCAGCGCTAAAGCTGGCCCATCAAAGCCAGTGACATCAACGAATACACTGCTGGGCGGAAGCTCCCGCCCAGCAGTGTATTATTGTAAATAAAAAAGCCCCTGTGCAAAGAATGTGCCTGGTCCTCTCCATTCACTGGGCCAAATTGGCAACCTAACCTATTCCCTCCTAATATTACATACAGCAATATAAAACATACAAGGTAAGACTACTTTCACACCCGCGGCACTACTCACACCCGCGGCACTACGATCCATCCGGACACAAACCACAGCATGCAGCGGTTTATGTCCCGCTGATTCTCTGCATTTTTGCCAGATTGTGGCCGGATCTCTATCGTACCCCATTATAGTTAATGGGGCCGGCGGGCGTCCCGTCTGCATCTAGGAGTGCCGGATTTAGTGACTTCTGGCAGGCTGTTCTCAGCTGGAACAGCCTGCCAGTATCACTAATGCAGATATGAAAGTAGCCTAATACAGCGCCACATACCTTGTACATCCAGTGACGTTCTCTTTCCTCATCTTCTCCTTTCAGACCGGACCACCATGATGATTCCTTTCAGCCGTCTCTTCTCTCTGCAGAGTTTCACAGACAGACATCTTAGTTTCCTACTTTTCCAACATCCTCCAACCTTCTGAACACCCCATCCTGTGCCTGCTGTGCTCCCCAATACTATACTGCAGAAACAGATAAACCCCCTGAAAATACTAGTACCAGATAGTGCCTCTTCAATAATTATTGGCACACAGTCCCCTAAAAAATAACTGTGCCCAGCAAATAGTGTCCCTGACATTAATAAACACAATGTCCTCCAAAAATAATGATACAAAAAATGCCCTGTTGTGTGGCAGTAAAAAAAAAAAAACTCCTCTTAGTGCCCCTAGTAGAGCCAATGTCCCTATGGTGCCCTCATGTGTGCCAATGCCCCCTACTGTGTGCCCCAAATAAACACTCTTAGTGCCCCCAGTTGAGCTAATGTCCCCATAGTGCCCCATAATTTTGCACCAGTATAAAATACTCCTATATAGTGCCCCCAGTAGATGCCCCATAGTGCTCCTCCCCCCGTTCCATGGTGCCTGACATAATGTGCCAGTATAAAATGCCCCTATAGAGTGCCCCAACAAGATACCCTGATAATGTTCCTCTCCCCCCTTCCCCATAGTGCCCATATAATGTATGCCAGTATAAAATGCCACTATGGTACTCATCCCCATTCCATATTGCACATATAGTTTGTGCTAGTATAAAATGCCCCCCAGCAGATGCCCCCATAGTGCTCCTCTCTCCCACTTCTCCTCAGTGCTCCCATGTGTGACAGTATATAATGTCAATATATAGGGCCCCCAGTAGATGCCCTCATATGGCTCTTTCCCCCACATAGTGCCAGTATAATTCTAATATATAGGGCTCCCAGTAGATGCCCCCATAGTGCTCCTCTCCCTCATGTGTGCCAGTAAATAATGCCCCCATAGTGCTCCTCCCTCCCATGTGTACCAGTAAATAATGCCCCCCCATTTGTGCCAATAAATAATGCCCCCATTAGATACTTTAATAGTGCTCCTCTCCCCCCATGTGTGCCAGTATAATGGCCCCTAGTAGATGCCTCCATAGGGCTCCTCTCCCCCCATGTGTGCCAGTATAAAGCCCCCTAGTAGATGTCCCCATAGTGCTCCTCTCCCCCATGTGTGCCAGTATAAAGCCCCCTAGTAGATGTCCCCATAGTGCTCCTCTCCCCACATGTGTGCCAGTATAAAGCCCCCTAGTAGATGTCCCCATAGTGCTCCTCTGCCCGCATGTGTACCAGTATAATGCCCCCTAGTAGATGCCCCATAGTGCTCCTCTCCCCCCATGTATGCCAGTATAATGCCCCCTAGTAGATGCCCCCATAGTGCTCCTCTCCCCCCTTCCCCATTCTGGGCAACAGCATAGTGTTAAAAAAATAATTGTAAAAATGTGTTTTATACAGATAGCACAAAAAGGCTTTTACAGTAGATTTCATATCTGCTAGGTTACATAGAAATTCTCTTCTTACTTAAAGGGGTTGTCTAAGTTTTTTTTTATTGATGACCTATCCTCACCTTTTTATTGATGACCCAAAAATAACTTGGACAACCCCTTTAAAGGAGTTGTACACTTTTTTTTGCAAGCCCTCCTCACCTCTTGGGCAGACCTGCAAGTGGAAGCATAATTACCTGCTTCCTGGCTCCTGCGTTCTCCGGCCTCCAATGCTCCACTCGAGTCCGTGAATCTAGACTACCTCTTTGACGTTGCAGCAGCCAGTAGCTGGCCACAGAGGTGACCTACTTCCCTTGGTCATGTGATGAAAGGGGAGAAGGTCAGTGCTGCAGTCGATGATTGGCTGCAATTACATACAGTACAGACCAAAAGTTTGGACACACCTTCTCATTCAAAGAGTTGTCTTTATTTTCATGACTATGAAAATTGTAGATTCACACTGAAGGCATCAAAACTATGAATTAACACATGTGGAATTATATACATAACAAACAAGTGTGAAACAATTGAAAATATGTCATATTCTAGGTTCTTCAAAGTAGCCACCTTTTGCTTTGATTACTGCTTTGCACACTCTTGGCATTCTCTTGATGAGCTTCAAGAGGTAGTCCCCTGAAATGGTTTTCACTTCACAGGTGTGCCCTGTCAGGTTTAATAAGTGGGATTTCGTGCCTTATAAATGGGGTTGGGACCATCAGTGGTGTTGAGGAGAAGTCAGGTGGATACACAGCTGATAGTCCTACTGAATAGACTGTTAGAATTTGTATTATGGCAAGAAAAAAACAGCTAAGTAAAGAAAAATGAGTGGCCATCATTACTTTAAGAAATGAAGGTCAGTCAGTAAGCCAAAAAATTGGGAAAACTTTGAAAGTAAGGGCTATTTGACCATGAAGGAGAGTGATGGGGTGCTGCACCAGATGACCTGGCCTCCACAGTCACCGGACCTGAACCCAATCGAGATGGTTTGGGGTGAGCTGGACCACAGAGTGAAGGCAAAAGGGCCAACAAGTGCTAAGCATCTCTGGGAACTCATTCAAGACTGTTGGAAGACCATTTCAGGGGACTACCTCTTGAAGCTCATCAAGAGAATGCCAAGAGTGTGCAAAGCAGTAATCAAAGCAAAAGGTGGCTACTTTGAAGAACCTAGAATATGACATATTTTCAGTTGTTTCACACTTGTTTGTTATGTAAATAATTCCAAATGTGTTAATTCATAGTTTTGATGCCTTCATAGTCATGAAAATAAAGAAATGAGAAGGTGTGTCCAAACTTTTGGTCTGTACTGTATGTCAAACCAGAAGTTTACATCCTGGGACCCGAGCAGAGCAATTGAGGCCAAAGAGTGCAAGAGCCGGGAGCCAGTGTCCTAAAGCAAGTGAGTATGCTACTCTTTACCAACCTCCCCCTAAACCTACACAACCCCCTTAAGTGGGAAGAGAATTTCCATGTAACCTAGCAGTTATGAAATCTACTGTAAAAGCCTTTTTTGTATTATCTGTATAAAGCATATTTTTACTTCCACTGAACAATAGACTAGATAGAAACTATATTGTAAGCTACTGAATGACTAAATCTGAAATGGGGTTATGCACCTACCATGTGCCATTTATTCTACTGGTATGTTCATATGGGTCAGAGAACCTTCAGTCACCAGGAACTAGGTACAACTGCTACCTCTGCATCCCTTGTAGGTATGGCCCTGAACTAGAGAGAGTGCACGTCATCTCTAGGGACAAGAACTGCAGTGGTGGTTCTTCATAGTCTAGAACCTTGTCAAGGACTGTTAAAAATGATAACTACTTTGCACTCCTTCGTCATTTCTAGCTTGGTCGTATGACTTGGTGGACTCGAAAAAGACCAGATCCAACTCTTTACCTGACAGCTGAAATGGAAAGTTCAAAGGACATAGCTGCAATATCTTTAACTGTTCCACCTATTCAGAAAGAGCCAGGTGAGAGATTTTCCTCTCTGTAATCTTTGAGTTTCAGGACCTCTATTTAGACCCTCCACCAAAGTGTCAATGAAATTCATGACCAATAATTACATTATAAAATATATTATTGTATATACAAGGTTCAATGTGACAGTTATTACAGATCCTGGGCATGACAAGGGCTGAACAAGTGCTAATCTTTTGGGAACAAGCTGCAGGGAGGCTGATATATATATATATATATATATATATATATATATTACAGTGTGTTCCCAAAATGTTTGAACTCGACAATCCTTTCAAAGCTTCTAGACCCCTTACTAACCTCTATAGGCATGATACATTTAAATTGCATTGGACAAGCACCTACCGATGTACTAGAGTTAACACTCAATTCTGAGATTTCCGAGATGTGTTATCTAAATTAAAGAGGACCTTTCACTGATTATTACCCTATGAACTAACTATACAGACATGGAGAGCGGCGCCCGGGGATCTCCCTGCACTTTCTATTATCCCCGGGCGCCCCTCCGTTCTCCTGCTATGTCCTCCGGTATCTCCGTTCACTAAGTTATGGTAGGCGGAGTCTGCCCTTGTTCTGCTGTAGTGCTGGCCAATCGCATTGCAGAGCTCACAGCCTGGGAGAAAATAACCTCCCAGGCTGTGAGCTCTGCGCTGCGATTGGCCAGCGCTAGAGCAGAAGAAGGGCAGACTCCGCCTACCATAACTTAGTGACTGGAATCTCCGCCTACTATAACTTAGTGACCGGAGATACCGGAGGACATAGCGGGAGAACGGAGCGGCGCCCGGGGATAATAGTAAGTGCAGTGAGATCCCCGGGCGCCGCTCTCCATGTCTGTATACTTAGTTCATGGTGTAATAATCGGTGAAAGGTCCTCTTTAAGCAAACACCTTCAATTGCTTTTCAATGGCTTTTGTTTCAAGATAACACGATAATTTAAGAAATGTGAGTTAAGAGTTTGAGTGCTAACCCTGCTACATCTGTATGGGTGGGTTCACACTAGCGTTAGGGATTCCGTTATGGCTTTCCGTTATAACAGAAAATAACGGAATCCATAGGATGGAATGCAAAACGGAAGCCTTTAAGAGGCATTCCGTTTTGCTTCATCCTAATAGTAGTCTATGGGAAAACAAACTGAGCCGTCTGGGTCCCGTTATGCAAGACGGAAAACAAAGTCCTGTCGACAGGACTTTGTTTTCCGTCTTGCATAACGGGACCCAGACGGATCTGTTATGCTTTCCCATAGACTTCTATTGGAAAAAAGGCTTCCGTTTTGCATTCCGTCATAATGCAAGTCTATAGGCAGCAAAACGGATCCGTCCTTCCGTCTTATGGATTCAGTTATTTTCCGTTATAACCATGTTATAACGGAAAGCCATAACGGAATCCTTAACGCTAGTGTGAACCCACCCTATAACTTATTTTTTTTGACTGCATGCCCTGCCCTAATTTCCATATCATTAGTTGTGGTAGATTTAGCATGATTATTGTAGATGCATGTAAGAATGTCATCCCACCATTGCACTCGATTCTTTTAACCCTTCTCTTTTGCTGGGTTCGGGGGACCTTGGGGTCCTGATATGTCAGGAACCCCAGCTGGAATACACATCTGAATATTGGCCCTGAATTACTATTGCCTTTGCAATTGAATTTTGTCTTAAATTAAGGCACATTTTGACTCCATTAGAAGAAAAAAGGCAAACCTAGTGTTTTTAGTCACTTTAGACAAGGAGAAATTAATTAATTAAAAAGGGCTGTTTCTCTGGGCAAAGATCATCAAATAAGATGCATCTTCTTGCACCAAATTGTACCAAAATGTATGTCTTAAAAATCGGAAAAATAGTAAACTGCACTGAAATACACAGTCCAAATTGCTGTGCTAGGATAATGGTGAGGACTCTAGTGCATGCACCCAGCAGTCCTGACAATGTGTTTCAGCGCAGCTTTAACCCTTAGGCTACCAGAGGTTTTATCATTTTTGTGTTTTCATTTTTCTTCCCTATTTTCCTTGAGCCATAACTTTTTTATATTTTGGGTCACATAGCTGTATGAGGGCTTATTTTGTGCGGGACAGGTTGTAATTTCTAAGGCCATAATTAATTATGGCATAAAATGTAGTGGGAAGTGGTAAAAAAAATTCCAAATGGGGTGGAATTGGAAAAAAAAACGCAATTCCTCCACTGTTTTACGGGTTTTTTTCCCACGGACTCTTGTTAATGGCAAAACTGACCCTTGCGCTTCATTCTCTGGGTCAGTACGATTACAACGATACCCCATATGTGTAGGTTTTTTATGTCTAAATAGTGTTAAAAAAAAAAGAAACTTTTATAAAAAAAAAAATTTTTACATCACCATAATCTGACGCCCATAACTTTTTTATACTTATGTCTACTGGGCTGTTTTGGGGCTCATTTTTTGAGTAAAAATCTGTAGTTCTTATTGATACTATTTTGGAGTGTGCATGATTTTTTTGATCAGATATTATTAAATTTTTTTGGGTAAGAGAAGCAATGAAAAAATGGCAAATTGGCCATTTTGACCCTTTTTTCCTTTACGCCATTTGCCGTATTGGAATTTTTTTTTATATTTTAATAGTATAGGCGTTTTTGGTTGTGATGATAGGTGGGTGATTTAAACTTTTTTTATATTTTTTTTAAATATTTTTTTTAAACATTTTTTTAAACATTTTTTTGTGATGATTTTGAAGCTCATATATGAGCCTATAAATAGTGTTTTTTAATTTTTGATTTTGTTTTATCAGGGATTTTAAAAATTACATTTTAATTAGAAGTTGCTTATTTCTTATACTGGCCTGCCATCTGGCGGCCAAAATAAGAATTGCAGCATGAATACTATCAGCCTCATAATCGAGGCTGAAAGTATTCAGCGCAACTACTGACGCCCACATTGGCCGCACGGGGCATCGGTAGGAAGCCCGGAAGCGCATTTAGATGCCGTGATCTCGCTTGATCACGACATCTAAAGCCTTTAATTACCACAATTGGCATTATTGCCGTTCATGGTAATTAGCCGCAGGTCTCTGCTGTATGAAACGATCAGTGATGAACGTGGCATCTTAGAGGTTCAATGACTGGGGGCAGCACCATCGCCGTTCCCAGTCATTGCGCCTGCTACATACAAAGAAATGTGCTTCGTGACAAAGTAATTCCTCACAAAGCGAATTTCTTTGTGAAATTTGACAAAACAGCCGAATCACATTTTTCATAATTTCGCTCATTTCTAATTATAGCAGACAGATATTAATCCAAGATTGTGGGGATTCCCTTTAAAGCCTCCCTTTCTACACGTCTAACTCGTAGTAAATCTGTGCCACTGTATTTTTTCTCAAAAAGGTTTGCTTATGTTTATATCCGCAGAAGGAAACTTGATGCCACAAATTGAAATTCTCCAAGACACTTATTTTGTACAGGAGCAGAAAACAAGCAATGATGGTAAGTACACAGATTATTCATTCCACAAGCCTATACTATAATAATATGCCCTTTTATTGCATCCACTTCACACCTGCTTACTTTTAAGATGACCTCCAGATCCTACAGAAGCTACTGTACTTCAATTTTTTGTAATTTCTATATCAATTTAGCTGGGCACCAATTTGCACATGAGTAATAATTCAACAGGGAATTCATGCTCATAGGATTGGGGTTAAGTGTCTGTTCACTGGATCACCTAGAGCAGGGGTGCACAACCTGTGGCCCGTGGGCCGCATGCGGCCCCCGGAGCCAAGGTTTGCGGCCCCCGTCCTACTGGAAACACTTTCTTCCTGGAGCACCACACAGGGAAGGATGACAGCTCCTGCCCCTGTACTATAGCAGGAGTCTGGAGCAGGACGGGTCCCTGGCTATTGGTGAGAGTGGGGGAGCCAAGGAGAAGGCAGGCGCAGTTTATCAGCGCTTCTGCCTTCTTCTCAAGGAGCGCTCTGCAGCAGTGGCGTACTAAGGGAGAGGGCAGTCCACCCCGGGTGCCGCTCTCAGGTGGGTGCCAGAAGCAATGAGCGCTTCCATCAATACAGATGGAAGCGCTCATTGTTGGAGCACAGGCAGCTGCTGTTCTGTCATTCAGCTCCCCGCGCTCCTCCCCTCCTTCAGGCCGGCGGCGCTCTGAATAGTAGAGTAGGAAGACTTCTCCCCGCTCTACCATTCAGCCTGCAGACACGGATCGCACTGCCAGAATGTGTTGGCGGTGCCTGCACCCGGGAATCTGCATAAGCTCCGCCCACACAGTGCTGCAGGGTGATCTGTGCCGGCAGAGAAGAGAGGTATGTGAGCTTCCGGAACGGGACAAGGTGAGTAGGTACTGTGTTTTTTTTTTTGTTTTTTTTTATAGGGGGCACAATGGTCATTGCTAATGTGAAGGGGGCACAATGGTCATTGCTAATGTGAAGGGGGCACAATGGTCATTGCTAATGTGAAGGGGGCACAATGGGCATTTCTACTCTGGAGGGTGGACAATGGGCATTGCTAATGTGAAGGGGGCACAATGGGCATTTCTACTCTGGAGGGGGCACAATGGGCATTTCCACTCTGGAGGGGGAACAGTGGGCATTTATTGTATGGAGGGGGCACAATGGGCTTTGCTAATGTGAAGGGGGCACAATGAGCATTTCTACACTGGAGGGGGCACAATGGGCATTGCTAATGTGAAGGGGGCACAATGGGCATTTATATTATGGAGGGGCACAATGGGCATTTCTACTCTGGAGGGGGCACAGAGGGCATTGCTAATGTGAAGGGGACACAATGGGCATTTCTACTCTGGAGGGGGCACACTGGGCATTTCTTCTCTGGAGGGGGCACAATGGTCATTGCTAATGGGAAGGTGGCACAATGGGCATTTCTACTATGGAGGGGCAAAATGGGCATTTCTACTCTGGAGGAGGCACAGAGGGCATTGCTAATGTGAAGGGGACACAATGGGCACTTCTACTATGGAGGGGGCACAGTGCACAGAGGGAATTACTACTATGAAGGGGGCACAGAGGGCATTATTACTGTGAAGGGGGCACAATGGGAATTACTAACACAGAGGGCATTACTACTATTAAAGGGGCACAATGGGGATTTCTACTATGGAGGGGACACAGAGGGCATTATTACTATGAAGGGGGCACATTGGGCATTATTACTGTGAAGGGACACAATGGGCATTATTACTGTGAAAGGGGACAATGGGCATTACTACTATTAAGGAGCATTATTACTGTGAAGGAGGCACAAAGAGGGCATTACAACTGTGAAGGGGCACAGATAGGGTATTACTACTGTGAAAGGGGCACAGAGAGGACATAACTACTGTGAGAGGGGCACAATGAGGGCATAACTACTATGAAGGGGGCACAATGTTGGCATAACATCTGTACAAAACAATGAGGGCAATACTACTGTGAGGGGTTATGGTTTCTTAAAGTATTTGGGGGGGGGGGGTGCCAGAGAAAGGACCCGCCCCGGGTGCCAAACACCCTTGTCACGCCACTGCCGCTGATCAGCTCGTTTGTTGGCTGATTTGCATGCTTTATCAGGATGAAAGACGTACAATTATTGCCAGCATATCTCACCGTGTAATCAGGAATTTGCTGCCAATAATCAACAGAACTGAATGAGGGAGCAGTGACTGTGGTAGTGATTATTCCTCCCCATTTACTTTGCATCAGCCTGTGTAATAGGCTGATGCAAACAAGTGCTGATTAACTTTTTTTTTGCGGCCCCTTGAAATAGAGCAATGTGACAATGCGGCCCCGAGACCAAAAAAGGTTGTGCCCCCCTGCCCTAGAGATTACAAAAAATTGACCTCTCGGAGTTCCCTATAAGAATGGAGTGGTCATGCAGATGTATAACCTCCACTCCATTCACTTCTATGGAACTGATAGATATAGAGCCAAACAGGAGTTTGGCTCCCCAGTAGTTAGAGTCTTATCCCTTGTCTTAAGAATAAGTTACAAGTATTATTTGGAAAAGCTCTTTTCCTCTATTTTGAGGTTTCATTTGACTTGGAAGAGTGGTTTCTCTATCTCCTTCCTCTTTTATTCTCCATCTGTATCACCAGATATTCATATTAGCTATTTTTGGAAATAATGTTTCTGTCACTTTCAATGTTTTAAAGTATACAGTCAAAAAAAGAACCAGTGACAAGAATACTATTTAAAGGAATTTGATATTTTATGGCCTTATCATAGGGAAAATCAAATCAGTGGAGGTCCAACTGCCAGCTTCTCCAGCAATCAGCTGATTGAAATGGTATTAGAACTCAGTCCAATTTCCTTGACGTGTAATATCAGACATAGCTGCTATGAAATATACTGAGCTGTGCCTCTAAACAATGAAGAGAATATGGAACACGCCAGAACACTGCAGAGCCTTCAATCAGCGATCATGAGGGTGGAACTCCCATGGATCTGATATTGATGGCCTATCCCAGATAACCTCTTTCTTATTTATAATGTAGCACAGGTTAAATGATTCCTTGGTTAGAATGTTTCAGACACATTGATCTTAATACAATTCCAAGAAAGTTTGATGAACTCTGTGTGAAGTGCTTGGTGGTTTACATTGATATTTGGATACTTGGATACGTGATCTAAGTAAAAGTTGATCAGCGATTATGGATTCACTAAGATGCCAACTATACCTACAGTAGATGTGCTTTATAATTTAAATACTAAAAAACAATCTCTTTTGATGATGACACCCTTCTATCTAGCTTTCCATGGACATTATGTGAGCCATATGTTTCTCTGTGCTCCAGTACATCCTCCTGACCTGGGTGTAATGATTATGTCCGTTGTCTTCTTACAGCCTCAACATATTCTTGTTGGAAAAAGTTGTACTACTGGTTCTGCGGTATATCCATGCAGCCTGAAGTGAAATTGTCCAAAGAAGAAGAGATGAGGTTGCAGAGGAAGTTGACCAGTATTGAAGAGAAGCCACTCTGGAGGAACGTGTGCAATGTCAATGCCGTCATCCTTCTGGCCATCAATGTTTTCCTCTGGGGTTACTTCGGATAAACTACACTGAGCAGAAAGAATTATGTTTGTAGTCACAGTTTCAATTGGCAACAATTGTAAAATATCACAACCAGAAATGTCACCTCAAACTTTGGATCTTCTTGTAGGAGAACTCCAGGTGGCTCCATGTTTTTCTATGGAACATGTATTTTATATCTATTTACCCTCCACATCTCACTGTACACTGGAGTCCGTTTTTAAAGGTTTTCTAGCACTAAAAGATTTTTGTGACAATAATGTACTAAAAATAAAGGTTACATAGAATTTCATGTACAAATATTACCATGCACCCACACTTACTAATAACAGTAGACGGTTTTGTTGTACTCCATTTTACTGGTGATGCCCATGTCCACATTTTGCTCCCTCTGTGGTTAGGGGAAAGTAATGCAAAGAAATGTTTCCAGATAAATGTGAGCTGACTATCTAATGTGTATGGAGGTCTCCTGATCTTCTCCTGATATCCGGTGGTGGAGGCATGAAGGATTGGGCATGATAGACTTCAACAAACTCAATACTTTGTCCCCCTTGCTATATCCCCCAGCACGTCTATAATCATTCACATTTTCTTTCTCCCAGAGGAACAAAGGACTAGGCACGTTGAATCCTAACACACCCAATCTTGTTTGACTTCAACACAGATGTTGGTGAAAAACTAGGTTGTCCTTATATACTATTGTCACCAAATCCATCTAAAATTGGTGGGATCTGTGATATCTATCTAACCTGTATGACCTGTTTGACTCAGTGCAGCTCTTACTTTACTTTAATAATCCTTTAGATAAAGTAAACTTAGGCAGGCTGTCTAGACGTCCACCAGATTTACAATATCTCAGTGGCTCAGTCTGGATGATAAATCTGGTGCAGGGATAGACACTTTTTTCTAGCTGCTTACCAACTATTGGTTGGCTTACTTTGCAGCAGAATTTTAGGCCAGAATTGTAGAGCAATTTTGAAGCAAAATGTTGCACCAAATTTTGGAGAAGTTGACAATGTCTAGGGTCAAATTAGTAAAGTCGGACACTGAGTCCTCCATTTTAAGTTTAGATGCTGCTCTTGGCCTCACATAATCAAACTAGAGATTATTTACCACTGATTAGGTAAACATGTCATAAAGGGGCATTTAAAAAAAAACTATATGTGCAAAGCTATATAAATCCCTTGACCCTGGTTTCTGATATTACATACCAAATGACAAACTCAACCCTGCTCTGCTGCACAAACTCAGTTACATCTGTGCGTAGTTTAGAAAGATAGATGGCTAGATAGAGATGTATAGATAGATAGATAATAGAAAGGACATTTTACAGTGACTTTCCTTTTAACTTTTGGAAAATTCAAGACAAGAAATCAATGTAATGTCCAAATTAAAAACCATGCAAGATGAGAGTTAGGGCTGGAGCATGTGACATCTTACCGTGTCCAGGTACCTGACTCTTTTTTTAAAAAACAATCCCAAGAAAAAACGTATAGCACCAGACTCGTTAATTCAAAAGGTACAGGGAGTGCAGAATTATTAGGCAAGTTGTATTTTTGAGGATTAATTTTATTATTGAACAACAACCATGTTCTCAATGAATCCAAAAAACTCATTAATATCAAAGCTGAATATTTTTGGAAGTAGTTTTTAGTTTGTTTTTAGTTTTAGGGGGATATCTGTGTGTGCAGGTGACTATGACTGTGCATAATTATTAGGCAACTTAACAAAAAACAAATATATACCCATTTCAATTATTTATTTTTACCAGTGAAACCAATATAACATCTCAACATTCACAAATATACATTTCTGACATTCAAAAACAAAACAAAATCAAATCAGTGACCAATATAGCCACCTTTCTTTGCAAGGACACTCAAAAGCCTGCCATCCATGGATTCTGTCAGTGTTTTGATCTGTTCACCATCAACATTGCGTGCAGCAGCAACCACAGCCTCCCAGACACTGTTCAGAGAGGTGTACTGTTTTCCCTCCTTGTAAATCTCACATTTGATGATGGACCACAGGTTCTCAATGGGGTTCAGATCAGGTGAACAAGGAGGCCATGTCATTCGATTTTCTTCTTTTATACCCTTTCTTGCCAGCCACGCTGTGGAGTACTTGGACGCGTGTGATGGAGCATTGTCCTGCATGAAAATCATGTTTTTCTTGAAGGATGCAGACTTCTTCCTGTACCACTGCTTGAAGAAGGTGTCTTCCAGAAACTGGCAGTAGGACTGGGAGTTGAGCTTGACTCCATCCTCAACCCGAAAAGGCCCCACAAGCTCATCTTTGATGATACCAGCCCAAACCAGTACTCCACCTCCAACTTGCTGGCGTCTGAGTCGGACTGGAGCTCTCTGCCCTTTACCAATCCAGCCACGGGCCCATCCATCTGGCCCATCAAGACTCACTCTCATTTCATCAGTCCATAAAACCTTAGAAAAATCAGTCTTGAGATATTTCTTGGCCCAGTCTTGACGTTTCAGCTTGTGTGTCTTGTTCAGTGGTGGTCGTCTTTCAGCCTTTCTTACCTTGGCCATGTCTCTGAGTATTGCACACCTTGTGCTTTTGGGCACTCCAGTGATGTTGTAGCTCTGAAATATGGCCAAACTGGTGGCAAGTGGCATCTTGGCAGCTGCACGCTTGACTTTTCTCAGTTCATGGGCAGTTATTTTGCACCTTGGTTTTTCCACACGCTTCTTGCGACCCTGTTGACTATTTTGAATGAAACGCTTGATTGTTCGATGATCACGCTTCAGAAGCTTTGCAATTTTAAGAGTGCTGCATCCCTCTGCAAGATATCTCACTATTTTTGACTTTTCTGAGCCTGTCAAGTCCTTCTTTTGACCCATTTTGCCAAAGGAAAGGATTTTGGCAAAATGGATTTTGTGCCTAATAATTATGCACACCTACTATAGGGTGTTGATGTCATTAGACCACACCCCTTCTCATTACAGAGATGCACATCACCTAATATGCTTAATTGGTAGTAGGCTTTCGAGCCTATACAGCTTGGAGTAAGACAACATGCATAAAGAGGATGATGTGGTCAAAATACTCATTTGCCTAATAATTCTGCACTCCCTGTATATCTAAGGTAACGTCCATCAAGTCCAAAGTGCATAAAAGAGCATTAGTACATCAGAAACCAGTATAAAAACAGTATTAAAAACATGTATTTACTCACTTTATTGGGGGGTGGTCTGTAGGATAAACTCAAGACACCTACAGAACCAATCCCCCCTGGCCAGAATCGCCTGTAGAATCTTAGATATTGATGGCAGCCAAAACAGCAGAGGCTTCTTATAAATTTCTTTATTGTAGATCCCACTTAACGCATTTTGGGGGATAATAGGAGCCATTGGCTCTATATAAGTGCATCCAAGTATACTATATGTTTTTATATATTTGTTTGTATTGCTCCTGATGAAGGGGGTCTCCTATTGTACCCCAAAACACGTTGAGCACGATCTACAGTAAAGAAATTGAGTCAGGTCAGGTACCTGGACATGGTAAGTTGTCACTAGAGATGTCCCGAACTATTCGCCGGCGAACAGTTCCCGGCAAACATCGCTTGTTCGCGTTTGCCACGGCGGGCGAACATATGCGATGTTCAGTCTGCCCCCTATACGTCATCATTGAGCAAACTTTGACCCTGTACCTCACAGTCAGCAGACACATTCCAGCTAATCAGCAGCATACCCTCCCTCCCAGACCCTCCCACCTCCTAGCAAAAAGCAAGGACAGCATCCTTCTTAGATTCATTCGGAAGCTGCAGTCTTAGTGAGAGGAGGGACAGTGCAGCTGCTGCTGAATTAATAGGGAAATCGATAGCTAGGCCAGTGTATTCAGTGTCCACTCCAGTCCTGAAAGACTCATCTGAACTCTGCTGTAAGGACAGCGTCCTGACGGCACCCCAAAAAGCCCTTTTTAGGGCTAGTACATCAGTCTGCTTTTCTTTTCATTTTTTTCCTCTGTAATCTAATTGCAGTTGCCTGCCAGCGTGTGTGTCAGGCCCACAGCGTATACTGTGCCCACTTGCCCAGTGCCACCACTCATATCTGGTGTCACAGTAGATTACATTTTAAAAAAAAAAAAAAACTTTTTTGACTGTAATATAATTGCAGTTAGTTGCCTGCAAGCGTGTGTCAGGCCTACAGCGTGTACTGTGCCAACTACTGCCAGTGCACAGTGCCACCACTGATATCTGGTGTCACAGTAGATTACATTAAAAAAATAATAATAATAATTTGACTGTAATATAATTGCAATTGCCTGCAAGCGTGTGTGTCAGGCCTACAGCGTGTACTGTGCCAACTACTGCCAATGCACAGTGCCACCACTCATATCTGGTGTCACAGTAGATTACATTTAAAAAAATAAACTTGTTTGACTGTAATATAATTGCAGTTAGTTGCCTGCAAGCGTGTGTGTCAGGCCTACAACGTGTACTGTGCCAACTACTGCCAGTGCACACTGCCACCACTCCTATCTGGTGTCACAGTAGATTACATTAAAAAAATATATAATTTGACTGTAATATAATTGCAGTTAGTTGCCTGCAAGCGTGTGTGTCAGGCCTACAATGTGTACTGTGCCAACTACTGCCAGTGCACACTGCCACCACTCCTATCTGGTGTCACAGTAGATTACATTAAAAAAATATATAATTTGACTGTAATATAATTGCAGTTAGTTGCCTGCAAGCGTGTGTGTCAGGCCTACAGCGTGTACTGTGCCAACTACTGCCAGTGCACAGTGCCACCACTCATATGTGGTGTCACAGTAGATTACACTGCTTCACTTGATCTGTCAGAGGAGTTATTTACACATCAGTTGGAAGAAATGAGTGATGCGCAACCATTATTGCCAGAGGATGTAGATAACAGGGATATGTCTCAGTCAGGCAGCATTACATACATGGACGTACGGTGTGATGATGATGATGTTGTACCCGCTGCTGCTTCCTTTGCTGAGTTGTCAGATACAAGTGAAGCGGTTGATGGTGACGATGTGTCCGTGGATGTCACGTGGGTGCCCGCTCGAAGAGAAGAAGAACAGGGGGAAAGTTCAGATGGTGAGACAGAGAGGAGGAGGAGACGAGTTGGAAGCAGGGGGAGGTCGTCACAAGGAGCTAGTGGCACAGTCAGACATCATAAATTGGCACCCGGGGTCAGCCAGACAGCACGCCAATCAACCCATGCTGTTGCCACCACCAGAATACCGTCATTGCAAAGCTCAGCAGTGTGGCATTTTTTTTGTGTGTCTGCCTCTGATAACAGCGATGCCATTTGCAACCTGTGCCAAAAGAAACTGAGTCGTGGGAAGTCCAACACCCACCTAGGTACAACTGCTTTGCGAAGGCACATGATCTCAAATCACAAACGCCTATGGGATCAACACATGATGAGTACAAGCAGCACACAAACTCAAAGCCACCATCCTGCTCCTGGTCCAGCATCTTCAGCCACGTCAACCACCGCTGTCCTCCTTGCCCCCTCTCAACCATCCGCCTCTCACCTTCAGCAGTTCCTGCTCATATGCCCACAGTCAGGTGTCTGTCAAGGAAATGTTTGAGCGTAAGAAGCCAATGTCACAGAGTCACCCCCTTGCCCGGCGTCTGACAGCTGGCTTGTCGGAACTCTTAGCCCGCCAGCTTTTACCATACAAGCTGGTGGAGTCTGAGGCCGTCAAAAAAATTTGTAGCTATTGGGACACCGCAGTGGAAGGTAACCGGCCGAATTTTTTTTTTCACAAAAGGCAATCCCCAACCTGTACTCTATTGTGGAAAAAAGAAGTCATGGCATGTCTGGCACACAGTGTTGGGGCAAGGGTCCATCTGACCACTGATACAGAGGAAGAGTTGTGGTCACCATCACCACCAGAAACAGCCTTATCAGCATTGCTTGCTGGACCTGCGGCAACGCTGGAAGAGGAATCTGAGGAAGAGGAGTCAGAGGAGGAATGTGGCTTTGAGGAGGAGGAAGACCAACCACAGCAGGCATCCCAGGGTGCTCGTTGTCACCTATCTGGTACCCGTGGTGTTGTACGTGGCTGGGGGGAAGAACAGACCTTCAATGACATCAGTGAGGACAAGGAACGGGACATGAGTAGCTCGGGATCCAACCTTGTGCAAATGGGGTCTTTCATGCTGTCATGCCTGTTGAGGGACCCTCGTATAAAAAGGCTGAAGGAGAACGACCTGTACTAGGTGGCCACGCTACTAGACCACCGGTATAAGCAGAAAGTGCCTGAAATGTTACCGAATTACCGGAAGTCGGAAAGGATGCAGCAGTTCCAAAACAAGTTAAAAAATATGCTTTACACAGCGTATAAGGGTGATGTCACAGCACAACGGGAATCTAACAGGGGAAGAGGTGAAAGTAATCCTCCTCCTACCACGACCAGGCCGGCAAGGACAGGACGCTTTACAGACGTGTTGTTGATGGAGGACATGCAGAGCTTTTTAAGTCCTACGCATCGCCACAGCCCTTCGGGGTCCACCCTCAGAGAACGACTCGACCGACAGGTAGCAGACTACCTCGCCTTAACTGCAGATATCGACACTCTGAGGAGCGATGAACCCCTTGACTACTGGGTGTGCAGGCTTGACCTGTGGCCTGAGCTATCCCAATTTGCAATAGAACTTCTGGCCTGCCCCACTTCAAGTGTCCTGTCAGAAAGGACCTTCAGCACAGCAGGAAGTATTGTCACTGAGAAGAGAAGTCGCCTAGGTTAAAAAAAAGTCTAGATTACCTCACCTTTATTAAGATGAATGAGGCATGGATCCCGAAGGGACTGACAGTGGGGGATGCATTTGACTAAGAAAGGCCTGATGAGATGCCTTGGGCTATAAAATGGTCCACTCGCTGCTGTATTTAAAATCTGCATGCCGGATGACTTGCGTGACTTCTCCGCCACCAACTAGGGTTCAAGCCGCAATGTTTTAGTGCACTTTCTGCATGGAAAACATCAATACCTAATTTTTCAGGCATGTGTACATGCCTAATTTTTCTGGCCTCTGGTGCTGCACTGTGACTGCAAAAACAAATCAAACAAAAAAAGGCACATACATGTGTCAATCCCCTTTCGTGATCGTTACCTTGTTGTGGTGAAGGGGCTTGCATATCACAATGAAGCGATCACCTCTATGAGTGTGTTGGCAATGTTGGCACACCCCAGATGAGATAAGGTCGTTGCTTCATTGTGAACAGACCAAAAGCGATCGGCTGGATAATTTTGCATAGAAAAAACATTAATTTTCTTTGTGATCATCTAAGGTGATCATTAAAGCCTACTAGGCCAACAATGGGCCCACACTGCAGAATCATTGTTTTCTGGGTCACTTAACTGTCACTGAACTACCTCAGCACGACCATAGGCTTTGAAAAACCGCCATCGCCTGCAATCTCCTGAACGTGCGCACGAGCACAGTCATCACTACACCAAGATTGACGCATAGAGGAATAAAATTTATGTCATAAGTGTGTCAACTATTGACAACTCTTTGCGGTTGTCTAAACTCTATTCCATACACGTCCCCTGATGGGGGACGTAACAGGGATTAAACTGATAGGAATAGTACTACTTAACATACCACTCATATTGGGATTGCATAGTACATTGCACGGCGCACGCGCAGAGCCCAAAATTGGAAGTAAGAGGACCAACCAAGCATCTTTTTCCATCTCCCGGTTCCTAAAATCTATTCCATGCACCGGCCCCTGATAGGGGACGTAACAGGGATTAAACTGATAGGAATAGTACTACTTAACATACTACTCATATCTGGTAGCCCAGTAAATTGCACGGCGCACGCGCAGTGCCCCAAATTGGAAGTAAGAGGACCGACCAAGCATCTTTTTCCATCTCCCGGTTCCTAAAATCTATTCCATACACCGGCCCCTGATAGGGGACGTAACAGGGATTAAACTGATAGGAATAGTATGTCACGACGGGGAGTGGGGGAAACCCCCCACCGTGCGGTGTCAAAGGGAAAAAGGGGATCAGCCTGGCCAAAAGGAGTAATAAGGGAGCAGGTCACCTCCTACTGCGTCCCTAATCCTCTCCATAACTCCTCACTGTATGAGCGGACCCCGATGGTAGGACGACTCATACTCAGGATTCCTAGAAACCCTAAGTCGCCCTGGTAATCCCTCATATAGGAGCAGGGGAGAGACAACCTGTTCATCCCAGTCATGGAGGAACAGGAGTCTCCATCTGAGGCCAGGCTGCAAGGAGAGGGGAACACATACAGCTATAAGGAGATGGCAGGTAAGTGAAACCAGTAACACACTTACCTGCCACAGACACACTGACTGGAACCCGTGCACAAGTGCTGGTGTCCACACCAACATTAAAAGGACACAGCACACACCACAAACCACACAGGAACCCAGGACAGCCATAGCTGCAATAAACATAAGACACCATAAAAACATCTTCTATACACATAGGGACAGGAAGGGAAGGAGACACTGGGTTGACATAGAACATCTTCTATGACCACAAGGGTGGCCCTCACTGGAAAGATGGTAAAGCCAGGAGCATAACTCCAACACACACCATGGTTGGAGACAATCCAAGCTACAGGCTTCCAGCAGAGACTAAATAGCCCAAGCAGCCACACCCACAAACACATAAACCCAGTGTTAAGACTCTAGGAAGGGAGTTAACCCTTCCAACACCAGACAGGGGGAGGAAGCCACTTATAGGGGAAGTGCACACACAAGCATGGAAAGCTACACGTTGCCGCAGGCAACAACATGCGTGGCAACCATGTCACAGCAATCACCCAGAAGGCCGAGACACTGCCACCGCATGCATACACAGCAGCACGTTGCCGCGGGCAACTGCAAGTGTAGCAACAGTGTCACAGCGCACACCATAGGCCGTGACATAGTACTACTTAACATACCACTCATATCGGGTAGCACAGTACATTGCACGCGCAGTGCCCCAAATTGGAAGTAAGAGGACCGACCAAGCATCTTTTTCCATCTCCCGGTTCCTAAAATCTATTCCATACACCACACCGGCCCCTGATAGGCGACAAAACAGAGATTAAACTGGTAAGAACTGATTTTTTTAATAAAAAAAAAAAGAGGACAGCCTCTGCGGAGCTGGGTATTTATGCCCTTTATGGATTAAAACCCGAATCTGCGTCAACTACGTAATTTTCCATGGGAGTTTTGCTATGGATCCCCCTCCGGCATGCCACAGTCCAGGTGTTAGTCCCCTTGAAACAACTTTTCCATCACTATTGTGGCCAGAAAGAGTCCCTGTGGGTTTTAAAATTCGCCTGCCCATTGAAGTCTATGGCGGTTCGCCCGTTCGCGAACATTTGCGAAAACTCACGTTCGCCATTCGCGAACGGAAAATGTTATGTTCGCGACAACGTGCTCCAGACCTAACTCTCTTGCATTGATTTATATGTGGATAATTCCCCACTTGGGAATTCATATCACTCTCGGTCTCCTTTTCTCCACTGGCGCCTCCAGTTTCTCTTATCTTTCAAGTTTTTTCTCTTCAAATATCTGATTAACCCTTGTTCTTTTTACTCTCTACATATCAAATAAAAACATACAGTATGAGAGAAATAACACAAATCAATTGATTTTAAACACTGATGAAATACATTAATATATTTCCACTTATTTTGCACATTCCATTGCTAAGTAGCAGCCACTATATATACAGTGGATATAAAAAGTATACACACCCCTGTTAAAATGGAGAGGGAGAGTGCAGGGAGGCTTATGCTGCGTCAGTTTTATTTATTTATTCCTACATTTACTTATTCTTACATCAGTCGTAAATGTAATTCAATACCAAAAAGATGGAAGCCTTTATTATTCCAGTGTCAGTGTGCCAACCAATACCATCCAGTCTGCACCCCTTAGGGTGGGTGGGGGGGGGGGCAGGTCTTAATGATGACCATCCTCATCTTTTGCTGGCTTTACTTCTTCCAAATCATCCTTCAAAGTCTCCATGTCCTAGAAAAGTCAGCAAGATGCAGAGAGAGGAGGAGTTGGATGTTTCTTCCTGATGACATATTCTCATTGATATTAGATGATGTGGAAAAGGAGGAAAATCAAATGGCAGAAGAAGAGCTCCCACCTGTAGGGCAGGAGAGCGCTGGGGTTGGAGAAGTGGGTATGCCAGAGCAGTTTAATATTAAGCATTTACTGTCAAATATCCTGCAGGAGATTGCAGGCAAGAACAGCAATAATAGGCAAATTGTCCCCACATCTAACCAGCCAAATCCCATACCAGCAACAGCCCCTGTTTAAAGGTGCCGCACGGCCATTAACAATGAAGAAGGACTATACAGTGCGGTTTTCATTATTAAATGAAAGGCAGATGTGGGCTAACTGGCCGCGCGGTTGTTCACCGCGTCATGTCCTCTCTGTGTGGCCGTACTCTAAGGCAGGAGTAGCCTGGGTACACCTGATTTATCGCAATTTGTGACTAATTAATTTGTAACAAATCAAATTTCTTGGCTAACTTCGGCAAACATCTCTAGCTGTTATAAATGCGAAATCAATAATTGTTTGGCAGCTGTTAGCAGGCTGATAAACTCTGTTAGTCATTAACAACCGGTTGTTAGTATTCAATGTGTAGAAATGTTCGACTTCATCTGAGATGCATTCTTCACCAGGAATGATGAACAATGTCACCACAGAGGCCCCGTCTGCTGAGCCTGAATATGCCACCTTCGAGGTTCCTGATATCATTGTTGTTGTGGTTTATTTTGTCTTTGTTATTGGAGTAGGAATATGGGTAAGTCTATAAGTATTAATACTTAGTCTCTAACATCTGATTACTATCTGGGCTGCCATTTCATCAAGAATCATTAAATAGCACTAGACTTAGGTACAATCTATTACAATAATTGCAACCAGGCTTCCTAACTCATTTACATCTACTTCACAAATATCATGAGTTTTCTACAATAGGAGGATTTCATTTTCTTAGGCTATGGTTATGTTGCATCCATTGCATTGGGCAAAATTTGCTGTTTCTTGGCAGAAGCATTGTGCAGCAGACCATGATACAGATCTGCCGAAGGTACCAGAGATGTCCAGTAAATTTGCACTCGCAATGCTCCAAACTACCTATCTACAAAGAGATCAATGATCTCCTAGATAAGAGCATTTTATGAACAATGGTTGTCTATTACTGCTTAGGAAGTAATATAAAGCAAAGCTGACGACACATAGTGAGCTCGTTGGCCAGGCAGATGTAGCTAAAAGTTGTCTGGAAATGAGTCAATGTGCTCCAATGAGCATTTATGCCTTACTTGCCTATTAATACTAGTACACGTTCTGATGCCGAAGTTCAAGTACTGGTCCATTTGGCTGTATATACGGTATCTAAATTTCTAGCAGATAACAGGTGACAGTTGCCATACCAAGGATGTAAGATCACCAGTGAGTTTGAAAATATTGTTCAGAGACTTTATCTGTCCATCTTTTCGTTGCCTCATTTGTACAGAATTGACTAGGTCTCAGAAGAAAAATGTATGTGGACCTGCGTGCCAAATAAAGGGAATTCCACAGCTACAAAGAAGGATCTGCTGTTTTTCCAGAAACAGTATCATGTCTGTCTATGGACTGTGACTGTTTCTAGTCAAGTGAATGAAGCTGCAATATCAAATACAGCACATGGCCAAACATGGCCTTTTTTCTAGTCCTGAACAACCCCTCTAAAGCACAATGTTCAGTATGAATATGAATGTCATTAGGGTACCAATGTT
The DNA here is from genome assembly GCF_905171765.1 of Bufo bufo. NCBI lineage: Eukaryota > Metazoa > Chordata > Amphibia > Anura > Bufonidae > Bufo > Bufo bufo. The sequence goes on along the minus strand of NC_053397.1, from coordinate 202,790,452 downwards.
AGTTTCTACAAATGTTAGATGGTAACTATCTACTAAATGTTCATGGTGCAGTTAATGGAATTTGTAATGTGTAGACCATCTTCAGCCTATCATTACATGTAATACAAAGGTCAATAGGGAAGACAGAAAACCCACTGTATTAATGGAGACCTGTAGCTAATAATGCACTGACCAGTTTTTCCCTGTTTTACAGTCCTCTGTCCGTGCAAGTCGGGGAACAGTAGGAGGATATTTCCTAGCCGGAAGAGCAATGACCTGGTGGCCTGTAAGGAATAATAAAACTTATTGGTTTAAGCTATTAATAAGGGACAATAGCCTGCCGTTACTCCATGTCCATTTATCCTCTGCTGCAATGAATCTTAATCCCGTTCTCAGGTCGTCCAGTCTTCTTATTCTTTTGTTTTACGACTTGTCTTGGATTAATATGACATGAATAGATCCCTATGAAAACATCCTTTAAGGGGTTGTGTCATCTCAGACATTGGTGGCATATCACTAGGATATACCACCAGTATCAGATAGGTGCAGGTCCCACCTCTGGTACCCTCACCAGGGCCACCAAAGCAAAGGAGTATATGCTCTCCATTCACTTCTGCCATTTTCGGAAGCCCTATAGAGGTGAAAGGAGTGGTGGTCGTGCATGCATGGTGTGCTTTTCTTTCACTTCTATGGGACTTCTGAAAATAGTCAAGTGCGCTCGCTAGTTTATTTTCACAACTTCCACAGAAGTGAATGAAGAGCACAGTGCACTCCCATTCACTGTGGGGGGCCCCGTTCTAGATATAGATGCAGATCCCAGAGGTGCTACCTGCACCTATCTGACATTGATGGTATTTCCTAGCAATATGCCACCAATGTCTGAAATAAGACCACCCCTTTAAGTAAAAGGTCCCCTGCCAGCATCTACCGCCCAACAAAAGATATGTTCCTAGGGGCAGACTGTAACTAGAAAACGAAGTCCTGCCTGGTGTTCATGCTTTTAGAAATATAGTTATTAAATGTGTATGAGAGTCATTTAAAAGGGCTGGTTTAGCAAATTTGTTGCCGTATCCATTAGAGCCATCACCCTAATAATAAAATCCTTGCTGCTTGCAGCTTCCACAAGGGGAAGCCTACTGCAAATAGATTTATACAATTACTATTTAACCTTATAAATCTGTATACAGTAAGCTTCCCTACTGGTGGCTGCAGACAGCCAGTTACGTGGTTTTCCTGGAGTTAAATATTGATGATCTATCCTTAGGATAGATACTTAATATAAGATCAGTAAGGGTCTAGCTCACTGATCAGCCATTTGAAAGGGTTACCAGGTTCAGACGGCCATTGCAGACTTTTCACAGTATACCAAGCACAAAGCCATTGCCTATAACATTTAAAGGGTAGTTTAATATTGATACTCTAAGGATAAGTCATCAATATCTGGTGGTGTGGGCCCTTACTGAGCTTAGGATTGCAGCCCATTCCTATTCACCTGAATAGGATTGAGCTGGAGAAAGGCCATGCGACCAATAAATGTCTGAGGAAGGGTGGGGGGTGCAGAGGGCATAGGTCATCAACATTTAACTCTTAGAAAATCCATTTAAAATATGTGACTCCCATTGGCTTCTGCACCTTGCATGTATTACAAAACACAGTGCCCATCTGAGTGAATCTGCAGGTGCCATTTACAGTCAGATGGGCTTGATCATTAGAGATGGCCTTGTGGTTTGCACAGTGGTCGTTTCGCAGCGAACTTTGAGCGTTCGCCGAACATGCAAACATATGGCAATGTCCGCCGGCGCTATATTCTTTTGCATTGCGCCGAACGTTGACCCATGACACATCCATCAGGTGGGACAGGACAGCCAATTGAGACGTTTCAGCGCATGGACATACCCCCACCCTATCAAAGAACCCGATCTGGCAGCCATTTTACATTCTGTGTTTTGCCAGTGTAGGGAGAGGTTGCTGTGTGGAGCAGGGACAGACTGTTAGGGACAC